>NC_090439.1:146600069-147214832 GCF_031143425.1 Pleurodeles waltl
GGATCTTTTTAGCCAAATTTTGAGGTTTGCAAAGGATTCTGGGTCACAGAACCTGGTCCAAGCCACACTAGTCACCCCATCTTGGATTCCCCTAGGTCTCTAGTTTTCAGAAATGCACAGGTTTGGTAGTTTTCCCTAGGTGCCGGCTGAGCTACAGGCCAAAATCTACAGGTAGGCACTTTGCAAAAAACACCTCTGTTTCCTTTCAAAAATTTGGATGTGTCCACGTTGCGCTTTAGGGCGTTTCCTGTCGCGGGCGCTAGCCCTACCCACACAAGTGAGGTATCATTTTTATCAGGAGACTTGGAGGAATGCTGCTTGGAAGGAAATTTGTGGCTCCTCTCAGATTCCAGAACTTTCTGCCACAGAAATGTGACGAACATGTGTTTTTTTAGCCAAATTTTGAGGTTTGCAAAGGATTCTCGGTAACAGAAGCTGGTCCGAGCCACACAAGTCACCCCATCTTGGATTCCCCTAGGTCTCTAGTTTTCAGAAATGCACAGGTTTGGTAGGTTTCCCTAGGTGGCGGCTGAGCTACAGGCCAAAATCTACAGGTAGGCACTTTGCAAAAAACACATCTGTTTTCTTTAAAAAATTTGGATGTGTCCACGTTGCGCTTTGGGGCGTTTCCTGTCGCGGACGCTAGGCCTACCCACACAAGTGAGGTATCATTTTTATCGGGAGACGTGGGGGAACGCTGGGTGGAAGGAAATTTGTGGCTCCTCTCAGATTCCAGATCTTTCTGCCACAGAAATGTGAGGAACATGTATTTTTTTAGCCAAATTTTGAGGTTTGCAAAGGATTCTGGGTAACAGAACCTGGTCCGAGCCGCACAAGTCACCCCATCTTGGATTCCCCTAGGTCTCTAGTTTTCAGAAATGCACAGGTTTGGTAGGTTTCCCTAGGTGCCGGATGATCTACAGGCCAAAATCTACAGGTAGGCACTTTTCAAAAAACACCTCTGTTTTCTTTCAAAAATTTGGATGTGTCCACGTTGCGCTTTGGGGCGTTTCCTGTCGTGGGCGCTAGGCCTACCCACACAAGTGAGGTATCATTTTTATCGGGATACGTGGGGGAACGCTGGGTGGATGGAAATTTGTGGCTCCTCTCAGATTCCAGAACTTTCTGCCACAGAAATGTGAGGAACATGTGTTTTTTAGCCAAATTTGGAAGTTTGCAAAGTATTCTGGGTCACAGAACCTGGTCCGAGCCACAAAAGTCACCCCATCTTCGATTCACCTAGGTCTCTAGTTTTCAGAAATGCACAGGTTTGGTACGTTTCCCTAGGTGACGGATGAGCTACAGGCCAAAATCTACAGGTAGGCACTTTGCAAAAAACACCTCTGTTTTCCTTAAAAAATTTGGATATGTCCACGTTGCGCTTTGGGGCGTTTCCTGTCGCGGGCGCTAAGCCTACCCACACAAGTGAGGTATCATTTTTATCGGGAGTCTTGGGGGAACGCTGGGTGGAAGGAAATTTGTGGCTCCTCTCAGATTCCAGAACTTTCTGCCACAGAAATGTGAGGAACATGTGTTTTTTTAGCCACATTTTGAGGTTTGCAAAGGATTCTGGGTAACAGAACCTGGTCCGAGCCACACAAGTCTTGGATTCCCCTAGGTCTCTAGTTTTCAGAAATGCACAGGTTTGGTAGTTTTCCCTAGGTGCCGGCTGAGCTACAGGCCAAAATCTACAGGCAGGCACTTTGCAAAAAACACCACTGTTTTCTTTAAAAAATTTGGATGTGTCCACGTTGCACTTTGGGGCGTTTCCTGTCTTCGGCGCTAGGCCTACTCACACAAGTGAGGTATCATTTTTATCGGGAGAAGTGGGGGAACGCTGGGTGGAAGGAAATTTGTGGCTCCTCTCAGATTCCAGAACTTTTTGCCACAGAAATGTGACGAACATGTGTTTTTTAGCCAAATTTTGAGGTGTGCAAAGGATTCTGGGTCACAGAACCTGGTCCGAGCCACACAAGTCACCCCATCTTGGATTCCCCTAGGTCTCTAGTTTTCAGAAATGCACAGGTTTGGTAGGTTTCCCTGGTTGCGCTTTGAAGCGTTTCCTGTCATGGGCGCTAGGCCTACTCACAGAAGTGAGGTATCATTTTTATCTGGAGACTTGGGGGAACGCTGGGTGGAAGGAAATTTGTGGCTCCTCTCAGATTCCAGAACTTTCTGCCACAGAAATGTGAGGAACATGTATTTTTTTAGCCAAATTTTGAGGTGTGCAAAGGATTCTGGGTCACAGAACCTGGTCCGAGCCACACAAGTCACCCCATCTTGGATTCCCCTAGGTCTCTAGTTTTCAGAAATGCACAGGTTTGGTAGGTTTCCCTAGGTGCCGGCTGAGCTACAGGCCAAAATCTACAGGTAGGCACTTTGCAAAAAACACCTCTGTTTTCTTTAAAAAATTTGGATGTGTCCACGTTGCAATTTGGGGCATTTCCTGTCGCGGGCGCTAGGCCTACCCACACAAGTGAGGTATCATTTTTATCGGGAGACTTGGGGGAATGCTGGGTGGAAGGAAATTTGTGGCTCCTCTCAGATTCCAGAACTTTCTGCCACAGAAATGTGAGGAACATGTGTTTTTTTAGCCACATTTTGAGGTTTGCAAAGGATTCTGGCTAACAGAACCTGGTCCGAGCCACACAAGTCACCCCATCTTGGATTCCCCTAGGTCTCTAGTTTTCAGAAATGCACAGGTTTGGTAGGTTTCCCTAGTTGCCGGCTGAGCTACAGGCCAAAATCTACAGGTAGGCACTTTGCAAAAAACACCTCTGTTGTCTTTCAAAAATTTGGATGTGTCCACGTTGCGCTTTGAAGCGTTTCCTGTCGCAGGCGCTAGGCCTACCCACACAAGTGAGGTATCATTTTTATCTGGAGACTTGGGGGAACGCTGGGTGGAAGGAAATTTGTGGCTCCTCTCAGATTCCAGAACTTTCTGCCACAGAAATTTGAGGAACATGTGTTTTTTAGCCAAATTTTGAGGTTTGCAAAGGATTCTGGGTAACAGAACCTGGTCCGAGCCACACAAGTCACCCCATCTTGGATTTCCCTAGGTCTCTAGTTTTCAGAAATGCACAGGTTTGGTAGGTTTCCCTAGTTGCCGGCTGAGCTACAGGCCAAAATCTACAGGTAGGCTCTTTGCAAAAAACACCTCTGTTTTCTTTCAAAAATTTGGATGTGTCCACGTTGCGCTTTGGGGTGTTTTCCTGTCGTGGGCGCTAGGCCTACCCACACAAGTAAGGTATCATTTTTATCGGGAGACGTGGGGGAACGCTGGGTGGAAGGAAATTTGTGGCTCCTCTCAGATTCCAGAACTTTCTGCCACAGAAATGTGAGGAACATGTGTTTTTTAGCCAAATTTTGAAGTTTGCAAAGTATTCTGGGTCACAGAACCTGGTCCGAGCCACACAAGTCACCCCATCATCGATTCACCTAGGTCTCTAGTTTTCAGAAATGCACAGGTTTGGTAGGTTTCCCTAGGTGGCGGATGAGCTACAGGCCAAAATCTACAGGTAGGCACTTTGCAAAAAACACCTATGTTTTCTTTCAAAAATTTGGATGTGTCCACGTTGCGCTTTGGGGCGTTTCCTGTCGCGGGCGCTAGGCCTACCCACACCAGTGAGGTATCATTTTTATCAGTAGACATGGGGGAACGCTGGGTGGAAGGAAATTTGTGGCTCCTCTCAGATTCCAGAACTTTCTGCCACAGAAATGTGAGGAACATGTGTTTTTTTAGCCAAATTTTGAGGTTTGCAAAGGATTCTGGGTAACAGAACCTGGTCCGAGCCACACAAGTCACCTCATCTTGGATTCCCCTAGGTCTCTAGTTTTCAGAAATGCACAGGTTTGGTAGGTTTCCCTAGTTGCCGGCTGAGCTACAGGCCAAAATCTACAGGTAGGCACTTTGCAAAAACACCTCTGTTTTCTTTCAAAAATTTGGATGTGTCCACGTTGCGCTTTGGGGCGTTTCCAGTCGCGGGCGCTAGGCCTACCCACACAAGTGAGGTATCATTTTTATCGGGAGACTTGGGGAAACGCTGGGTGGAAGGAAATTTGTGGCTCCTCTCAGATTCCAGAACTTTCTGCCACAGAAATGTGAGGAACATGTGTTTTTTTAGCCAAATTTTGAGGTTTGCAAAGGATTCTGGGTAACAGAACCTGGTCCGAGCCACACAAGTCACCCCATCTTGGATTCCCCTAGGTCTCTAGTTTTCACAAATGCACAGGTTTGGTAGGTTTCCCTTGTTGCCGGCTGAGCTACAGGCCAAAATCTACAGGTAGGCACTTTGCAAAAAACACCTCTGTTTTCTTTCAAAAATTTGGATGTGTCCACGTTGCGCTTTGGGGCGTTTCCTGTCGCGGGCACTAAGCCTACCCACACAAGTGAGGTATCATTTTTATCGGGAGACTTGGGGGAATGCTGGGTGGAAGGAAATTTGTGGCTCCTCTCAGATTCCAGAACTTTCTGCCACAGAAATGTGAGGAACATATGTTTTTTTAGCCAAATATTGAGGTTTGCAAAGGATTCTGGGTAACAGAACCTGGTCCGAGCCACACAAGTCACCCCATCTTGGATTCCCCTAGGTCTCTAGTTTTCAGAAATGCACAGGTTTGGTAGTTTTCCCTAGGTGCCGGCTGAGCTACAGGCCAAAATCTACAGGCAGGCACTTTGCAAAAAACACCTCTGTTTTCTTTCAAAAATTTGGATGTGTCCACGTTGTGCTTTGGGGCGTTTCCTGTCATGGGCGCTAGGCCTACTCACAGAAGTGAGGTATCATTTTTATCGGGAGACGTGGGGGAACGCTGGGTGGAAGGAAATTTGTGTCTCCTCTCAGATTCCAGAACTTTTTGCCACAGAAATGTGAGGAACATGTGTTTTTTAGCCAAATTTTGAAGTTTGCAAAGTATTCTGGGTCACAGAACCTGGTCCGAGCCACACAAGTCACCCCATCATCGATTCACCTAGGTCTCTAGTTTTCAGAAATGCACAGGTTTGGTAGGTTTCCCTAGGTGGCGGATGAGCTACAGGCCAAAATCTACAGGTAGGCACTTTGCAAAAAACACCTATGTTTTCTTTCAAAAATTTGGATGTGTCCACGTTGCGCTTTGGGGCGTTTCCTGTCGCGGGCGCTAGGCCTACCCACACCAGTGAGGTATCATTTTTATCAGTAGACATGGGGGAATGCTGGGTGGAAGGAAATTTGTGGCTCCTCTCAGATTCCAGAACTTTCTGCCACAGAAATGTGAGGAACATGTGTTTTTTTAGCCAAATTTTGAGGTTTGCAAAGGATTCTGGGTAACAGAACCTGGTCCGAGCCACACAAGTCACCTCATCTTGGATTCCCCTAGGTCTCTAGTTTTCAGAAATGCACAGGTTTGGTAGGTTTCCCTAGTTGCCGGCTGAGCTACAGGCCAAAATCTACAGGTAGGCACTTTGCAAAAAACACCTCTGTTTTCTTTCAAAAATTTGGATGTGTCCACGTTGCGCTTTGGGGCGTTTCCAGTCGCGGGCGCTAGGCCTACCCACACAAGTGAGGTATCATTTTTATCGGGAGACTTGGGGAAACGCTGGGTGGAAGGAAATTTGTGGCTCCTCTCAGATTCCAGAACTTTCTGCCACAGAAATGTGAGGAACATGTGTTTTTTTAGCCAAATTTTGAGGTTTGCAAAGGATTCTGGGTAACAGAACCTGGTCCGAGCCACACAAGTCACCCCATCTTGGATTCCCCTAGGTTTCTAGTTTTCACAAATGCACAGGTTTGGTAGGTTTCCCTTGTTGCCGGCTGAGCTACAGGCCAAAATCTACAGGTAGGCACTTTGCAAAAAACACCTCTGTTTTCTTTCAAAAATTTGGATGTGTCCACGTTGCGCTTTGGGGCGTTTCCTGTCGCGGGCACTAAGCCTACCCACACAAGTGAGGTATCATTTTTATCGGGAGACTTGGGGGAATGCTGGGTGGAAGGAAATTTGTGGCTCCTCTCAGATTCCAGAACTTTCTGCCACAGAAATGTGAGGAACATGTGTTTTTTTAGCCAAATATTGAGGTTTGCAAAGGATTCTGGGTAACAGAACCTGGTCCGAGCCACACAAGTCACCCCATCTTGGATTCCCCTAGGTCTCTAGTTTTCAGAAATGCACAGGTTTGGTAGTTTTCCCTAGGTGCCGGCTGAGCTACAGGCCAAAATCTACAGGCAGGCACTTTGCAAAAAACACCTCTGTTTTCTTTCAAATATTTGGATGTGTCCACGTTGCGCTTTGGGGCGTTTCCTGTCATGGGCGCTAGGCCTACTCACAGAAGTGAGGTATCATTTTTATCGGGAGACGTGGGGGAACGCTGGGTGGAAGGAAATTTGTGTCTCCTCTCAGATTCCAGAACTTTTTGCCACAGAAATGTGAGGAACATGTGTTTTTTAGCCAAATTTTGAGGTGTGCAAAGGATTCTGGGTCACAGAACCTGGTCCGAGCCACACAAGTCACCCCATCTTGGATTCCCCTAGGTCTCTAGTTTTCAGAAATGCACAGGTTTGGTAGGTTTCCCTAGGTGCCGGCTGAGCTACAGGCCAAAATCTACAGGTAGGCACTTTGCAAAAAACACCTCTGTTTTCTTAAAAAAATTTGGATGTGTCCTCGTTGCGCTTTGGGGCGTTTCCTGTCGCGGGCGCTAGGCCTACCCACACAAGTGAGGTATCATTTTTATCGGGAGACTTGGGGGAATGCTGGGTGGAAGGAAATTTGTGGCTCCTCTCAGATTCCAGAACTTTCTGCCACAGAAATGTGAGGAACATGTGTTTTTTTAGCCAGATTTTGAGGTTTGCAAAGGATTCTGGCTAACAGAACCTGGTCCGAGCCACACAAGTCACCCCATCTTGGATTCCCCTAGGTCTCTAGTTTTCAGAAATGCACAGGTTTGGTAGGTTTCCCTAGGTGGCGTCTGAGCTACAGGCCAAAATCTACAGGTAGGCACTTTGCAAAAAACACCTCTGTTTTCTTTCAAAAATTTGGATGTGTCCACGTTGCGCTTTGGGGCGTTTCCTGTCGCGGGCGCTAGGCCTAACCACACAAGTGAGGTATCATTTTTATCTGGAGACTTGGGGGAACGCTGGGTGGAAGGAAATTTGTGGCTCCTCTCAGATTCCAGAACTTTCTGCCACAGAAATGTGAGGAACATGTGTTTTTTTAGCCAAATTTTGAGGTTTGCAAAGGATTCTGGGTAACAGAACCTGGTCCGAGCCACACAAGTCACCCCATCTTGGATTCCCCTAGGTCTCTAGTTTTCAGAAATGCACAGGTTTGGTAGTTTTCCCTAGGTGCAGGCTGAGCTACAGGCCAAAATCTACAGGCAGGCACTTTGCAAAAAACACCTCTGTTTTCTTTCAAAAATTTGGATGTGTCCACGTTGCGCTTTGGGGCGTTTCCTGTCGTGGGCGCTAGGCCTACTCACACAAGTGAGGTATCATTTTTATCGGGAGACGTGGGGGAACGCTGGGTGGAAGGAAATTTGTGTCTCCTCTCAGATTCCAGAACTTTTTGCCACAGAAATGTGACGAACATGTGTTTTTTAGCCAAATTTTGAGGTGTGCAAAGGATTCTGGGTCACAGAACCTGGTCCGAGCCACACAAGTCACCCCATCTTGGATTCCCCTAGGTCTCTAGTTTTCAGAAATGCACAGGTTTGGTAGGTTTCCCTAGGTGCCGGCTGAGCTACAGGCCAAAATCTACAGGTAGGCACTTTGCAAAAAACACCTCTGTTTTCTTTAAAAAATTTGGATGTGTCCACGTTGCGCTTTGGGGCGTTTCCTGTCGCGGGCGCTAGGCCTACCCCCACAAGTGAGGTATCATTTTTATCGGGAGACTTGGGGGAATGCTGGGTGGAAGGAAATTTGTGGCTCCTCTAAGATTCCAGAACTTTCTGCCACAGAAATGTGAGGAACATGTGTTTTTTTAGCCAAATTTTGAGGTTTGCAAAGGATTCTGGCTAACAGAACCTGGTCCGAGCCACACAAGTCACCCCATCTTGGATTCCCCTAGGTCTCTAGTTTTCAGAAATGCACAGGTTTGGTAGGTTTCCCTAGTTGCCGGCTGAGCTACAGGCCAAAATCTACAGGTAGGCACTTTGCAAAAAACACCTCTGTTTTCTTTCAAAAATTTGGATGTGTCCACGTTGCGCTTTGGGGCGTTTGCTGTCGCGGGCGCTAGGCCTACCCACACAAGTGAGGTATCATTTTTATCGGGAGACTTGGCGGAACGCTGGGTGGAAGGAAATTTGTAGCTCCTCTCAGATTCCAGAACTTTGTGCCACAGAAATGTGAGGAACATGTGTTTTTTTAGCCAAATTTTGAGGTTTGCAAAGGATTCTGGTTAACAGAACCTGGTCCGAGCCACACAAGTCACCCCATCTTGGATTCCCCTAGGTCTCTAGTTTTCAGAAATGCACAGGTTTGGTAGTTTTCCCTAGGTGCCGGCTGAGCTACAGGCCAAAATCTACAGGCAGGCACTTTGCAAAAAACACCTCTGTTTTCTTTCAAAAATTTGGATGTGTCCACGTTGCGCTTTGGGGCGTTTCCTGTCGTGGGCGCTAGGCCTACTCACACAAGTGAGGTATCATTTTTATCGGGAGACGTGGGGGAACGCTGGGTGGAAGGAAATTTGTGTCTCCTCTCAGATTCCAGAACTTTTTGCCACAGAAATGTGACGAACATGTGTTTTTTAGCCAAATTTTGAGGTGTGCAAAGGATTCTGGGTCACAGAACCTGGTCCGAGCCACACAAGTCACCCCATCTTGGATTCCCCTAGGTCTCTAGTTTTCAGAAATGCACAGGTTTGGTAGGTTTCCCTAGGTGCCGGCTGAGCTACAGGCCAAAATCTACAGGTAGGCACTTTGCAAAAAACACCTCTGTTTTCTTTAAAAAATGTGGATGTGTCCACGTTGCGCTTTGGGGCGTTTCCTGTCGCGGGCGCTAGGCCTACCCCCACAAGTGAGGTATCATTTTTATCGGGAGACTTGGGGGAATGCTGGGTGGAAGGAAATTTGTGGCTCCTCTCAGATTCCAGAACTTTCTGCCACAGAAATGTGAGGAACATGTGTTTTTTTAGCCAAATTTTGAGGTTTGCAAAGGATTCTGGCTAACAGAACCTGGTCCGAGCCACACAAGTCACCCCATCTTGGATTCCCCTAGGTCTCTAGTTTTCAGAAATGCACAGGTTTGGTAGGTTTCCCTAGGTGGCGTCTGAGCTACAGACCAAAATCTACAGGTAGGCACTTTGCAAAAAACACCTCTGTTTTCTTTCAAAAATTTGGATGTGTCCACGTTGCGCTTTGGGGCGTTTCCTGTCGCGGGCGCTAGGCCTAACCACACAAGTGAGGTATCATTTTTATCTGGAGACTTGGGGGAACGCTGGGTGGAAGGAAATTTGTGGCTCCTCTCAGATTCCAGAACTTTCTGCCACAGAAATGTGAGGAACATGTGTTTTTTTAGCCACATTTTGAGGTTTGCAAAGGATTCTGGGTAACAGAACCTGGTCCGAGCCACACAAGTCACCCCATCTTGGATTCCCCTAGGTCTCTAGTTTTCAGAAATGCACAGGTTTGGTAGGTTTCCCTAGTTGCCGGCTGAGCTACAGGCCAAAATCTACAGGTAGGCACTTTGCAAAAAACACCTCTGTTTTCTTTCAAAAATTTGGATGTGTCCACGTTGCGCTTTGGGGCGTTTGCTGTCGCGGGCGCTAGGCCTACCCACACAAGTGAGGTATCATTTTTATCGGGAGACTTGGCGGAACGCTGGGTGGAAGGAAATTTGTGGCTCCTCTCAGATTCCAGAACTTTCTGCCACAGAAATGTGAGGAACATGGGTTTTTTTAGCCAAATTTTGAGGTTTGCAAAGGATTCTGGGTAACAGAACCTGGTCCGAGCCACACAAGTCACCCCATCTTGGATTCCCCTAGGTCTCTAGTTTTCAGAAATGCACAGGTTTGGTAGTTTTCCCTAGGTGCCGGCTGAGCTACAGGCCAAAATCTACAGGCAGGCACTTTGCAAAAAACACCTCTGTTTTCTTTAAAAAATTTGGATGTGTCCACGTTGCGCTATGGGGCGTTTCCTGTCGTGGGCGCTAGGCCTACCCACACAAGTGAGGTATCATTTTTTTCGGGAGACGTGGGGGAACGCTAGGTGGAAGGAAATTTGTGGCTCCTCTCAGATTCCAGAACTTTGTGCCACAGAAATGTGAGGAACATGTGTTTTTTTAGCCAAATTTTGAGGTTTGCAAAGGATTCTGGCTAACAGAACCTGGTCCGAGCCACACAAGTCACCCCATCTTGGATTCCCCTAGGTCTCTAGTTTTCAGAAATGCACAGGTTTGGTAGGTTTCCCTAGGTGGCGTCTGAGCTACAGGCCAAAATCTACAGGTAGGCACTTTGCAAAAAACACCTCTGTTTTCTTTCAAAAATTTGGATGTGTCCACGTTGCGCTTTGGGGCGTTTCCTGTCGCGGTCGCTAGGCCTAACCACACAAGTGAGGTATCATTTTTATCTGGAGACTTGGGGGAACGCTGGGTGGAAGGAAATTTGTGGCTCCTCTCAGATTCCAGAACTTTCTGCCACAGAAATGTGAGGAACATGTGTTTTTTTAGCCACATTTTGAGGTTTGCAAAGGATTCTGGGTAACAGAACCTGGTCCGAGCCACACAAGTCACCCCATCTTGGATTCCCCTAGGTCTCTAGTTTTCAGAAATGCACAGGTTTGGTAGGTTTCCCTAGTTGCCGGCTGAGCTACAGGCCAAAATCTACAGGTAGGCACTTTGCAAAAAACACCTCTGTTTTCTTTCAAAAATTTGGATGTGTCCACGTTGCGCTTTGGGGCGTTTGCTGTCGCGGGCGCTAGGCCTACCCACACAAGTGAGGTATCATTTTTATCGGGAGACTTGGCGGAACGCTGGGTGGAAGGAAATTTGTGGCTCCTCTCAGATTCCAGAACTTTGTGCCACAGAAATGTGAGGAACATGGGTTTTTTTAGCCAAATTTTGAGGTTTGCAAAGGATTCTGGGTAACAGAACCTGGTCCGAGCCACACAAGTCACCCCATCTTGGATTCCCCTAGGTCTCTAGTTTTCAGAAATGCACAGGTTTGGTAGTTTTCCCTAGGTGCCGGCTGAGCTACAGGCCAAAATCTACAGGCAGGCACTTTGCAAAAAACACCTCTGTTTTCTTTAAAAAATTTGGATGTGTCCACGTTGCGCTTTGGGGCGTTTCCTGTCGTGGGCGCTAGGCCTACCCACACAAGTGAGGTATCATTTTTATCGGGAGACGTGGGGGAACGCTAGGTGGAAGGAAATTTGTGGCTCCTCTCAGATTCCAGAACTTTTTGCCACAGAAATGTGACGAACATGTGTTTTTTAGCCAAATTTTGAGGTGTGCAAAGGATTCTGGGTCACAGAACCTGGTCCGAGCCACACAAGTCACCCCATCTTGGATTCCCCTAGGTCTCTAGTTTTCAGAAATGCACAGGTTTGGTGCGTTTCCCTAGGTGCCAGCTGAGCTACAGGCCAAAATCTACAGGTAGGCACTTTGCAAAAAACACCTCTGTTTTCTTTAAAAAATTTGGATGTGTCCACGTTGCGCTTTGGGGCGTTTCCTGTCGCGGGCGCTAGGCCTACCCACACAAGTGAGGTATCATTTTTATCGGGAGACTTGGAGGAATGCTGGGTGGAAGGAAATTTGTGGCTCCTCTCAGATTCCAGAACTTTCTGCCACAGAAATGTGAGGAACATGTGTTTTTTTAGCCAAATTTTGAGGTTTGCAAAGGATTCTGGCTAACAGAACCTGGTCCGAGCCACACAAGTCACCCCATCTTGGATTCCCCTAGGTCTCTAGTTTTCAGAAATGCACAGGTTTGGTAGGTTTTCCTAGGTGGCGGCTGAGCTACAGGCCAAAATCTACAGGTAGGCACTTTGCAAAAAACACCTCTGTTTTCTTTCAAAAATTTGGATGTGTCCACGTTGCGCTTTGGGGCGTTTCCTGTCGCGGGCGCTAGGCCTACCCACACAAGTGAGGTATCATTTTTATCTGGAGACTTGGGGGAACGCTGGGTGGAAGGAAATTTGTGGCTCCTCTCAGATTCCAGAACTTTCTGCCACAGAAATGTGAGGTTTTTAGCCAAATTTAGAGGTTTGCAAAGGATTCTGGGTCACAGAACCTGGTCCGAGCCACACAAGTCACCCCATCTTGGATTCCCCTAGGTCTCTAGTTTTCAGAAATGCACAGGTTTGGTAGTTTTCCCTAGGTGCCGGCTGAGCTATAGGCCAAAATCTACAGGTAGGCACTTTGCAAAAAGCACCCCTGTTTTCTTTCAAAAATTTGGATGGTTCCACGTTGCGCTTTAGGGAGTTTCCTGTCGCGGGCGCTAGGCCTACCCACACAAGTGAGGTATCATTTTTATCAGGAGACTTGGAGGAATGCTGCGTGGAAGGAAATTTGTGGCTCCTTTCAGATTCCAGAACTTTCTGCCACAGAAATGTGAGGAACATGTGTTTTTTAAGCCAAATTTTGAGGTTTGCAAAGGATTCTGGGTAACAGAACCTGGTCCGAGCCACACAAGTCACCCCATCTTGGATTCCCCTAGGTCTCTAGTTTTCAGAAATGCACAGGTTTGGTAGGTTTCCCTAGGTGGCAGCTGAGCTACAGGCCAAAATCTACAGGTAGGCACTTTGCAAAAAACACCTCTGTTTTCTTTCAAAAATTTGGATGTGTCCACGTTGCGCTTTGTGGCGTTTCCTGTCGCGGACGCTAGGACTACCCACACAAGTGAGGTATCATTTTTATCGGGAGACGTGGGGGAACGCTGGGTGGAAGGAAATTTGTGGCTCCTCTCAGATTCCAGAACTTTCTGCCACAGAAATGTGAGGAACATGTGTTTTTTAGCCAAATTTTGAAGTTTGCAAAGTATTCTGGGTCACAGAACCTGGTCCGAGCCGCACAAGTCACCCCATCTTCGACTCACCTAGGTCTCTAGTTTTCAGAAATGCACAGGTTTGGTAGTTTTCCCTAGGTGCCGGCTGAGCTACAGGCCAAAATCTACAGGCAGGCACTTTGCAAAAAACACCTCTGTTTTCTTTAAAAAATTTGGATGTGTCCACGTTGCGCTTTGGGGCGTTTCCTGTCGTGGGCGCTAGGCCTACCCACACAAGTGAGGTATCCTTTTTATCAGGAGCCGTGGGGGAACGCTAGGTGGAAGGAAATTTGTGGCTCCTCTCAGATTCCAGAACTTTTTGCCACAGAAATGTGACGAACATGTGTTTTTTAGCCAAATTTTGAGGTTTGCAAAGGATTCTAGGTCACAGAACCTGGCCCGAGCCACACAAGTCACCCCATCTTGGATTCCCCTAGGTGTCTAGTTTTCAGAAATGCACAGGTTTGGTAGGTTTCCCTAGGTGCCGGCTGAGCTACAGGCCAAAATCTACAGGTAGGCACTTTGCAAAAAACACCTCTGTTTTCTTTAAAACATTTGGATGTGTCCACGTTGCGCTTTGGGGCGTTTCCTGTCGCGGGCGCTAGGCTTACCCACACAACTGAGGTATCATTTTTATCGGGAGACTTGGGGGAATGCTGGGTGGAAGGAAATTTGTGGCTCCTCTCAGATTCCAGAACTTTTTGCCACAGAAATGTGACGAACATGTGTTTTTTAGCCAAATTTGGAAGTTTGCAAAGTATTCTGGGTCACAGAACCTGGTCCGAGCCGCACAAGTCACCCCATCTTCGACTCACCTAGGTCTCTAGTTTTCAGAAATGCACAGGTTTGGTAGTTTTCACTAGGTGCCGGCTGAGCTACAGGCCAAAATCTACAGGCAGGCACTTTGCAAAAAACACCTCTGTTTTCTTTAAAAAATGTGGATGTGTCCACGTTGCGCTTTGGGGCGTTTCCTGTCGTGGGCGCTAGGCCTACCCACACAAGTGAGGTATCCTTTTTATCGGGAGCCGTGGGGGAACGCTAGGTGGAAGGAAATTTGTGGCTCCTCTCAGATTCCAGAACTTTTTGCCACAGAAATGTGACGAACATGTGTTTTTTAGCCAAATTTTGAGGTTTGCAAAGGATTCTAGGTCACAGAACCTGGCCCGAGCCACACAAGTCACCCCATCTTGGATTCCCCTAGGTGTCTAGTTTTCAGAAATGCACAGGTTTGGTAGGTTTCCCTAGGTGCCGGCTGAGCTACAGGCCAAAATCTACAGGTAGGCACTTTGCAAAAAACACCTCTGTTTTCTTTAAAACATTTAGATGTGTGCACGTTGCGCTTTGGGGCGTTTCCTGTCGCGGGCGCTAGGCTTACCCACACAACTGAGGTATCATTTTTATCGGGAGACTTGGGGGAATGCTGGGTGGAAGGAAATTTGTGGCTCCTCTCAGATTCCAGAACTTTTTGCCACAGAAATGTGACGAACAGGTGTTTTTTAGCCAAATTTTGAGGTTTGCAAAGGATTCTGGGTCACAGAACCTGGTCCGAGCCACACAAGTCACCCCATCTTGGATTCCCCTACGTCTCTAGTTTTCAGAAATGCACAGGTTTGGTAGGTTTTCCTAGGTGCCAGCTGAGCTACAGGCCAAAATCTACAGGTAGGCACTTTGCAAAAAACACCTCTGTTTTCTTTAAAAAATTTGGATGTGTCCACGTTGCGCTTTGGGGCGTTTCCTGTCGCGGGCGCTAGGCCTACCCACACAAGTGAGGTATCATTTTTATCGGGAGACTTGGAGGAATGCTGGGTGGAAGGAAATTTGTGGCTCCTCTCAGATTCCAGAACTTTCTGCCACAGAAATGTGAGGAACATGTGTTTTTTTAGCCAAATTTTGAGGCTTGCAAAGGATTCTGGGTAACAGAACCTGGTCCGAGCCACACAAGTCACCCCATCTTGGATTCCCCTATGTCTCTAGTTTTCAGAAATGCACAGGTTTGGTAGGTTTCCCTAGGTGGCGGCTGAGCTACAGGCCAAAATCTACAGGTAGGCACTTTGCAAAAAACACCTCTGTTTTCTTTCAAAAATTTGGATGTGTCCACGTTGCGATTTGGGGCGTTTCCTGTCGCGGGCGCTAGGCCTACCCACACAAGTGAGGTATCATTTTTATCTGGAGACTTGGGGGAACACTGGGTGGAAGGAAATTTGTGGCTCCTCTCAAATTCCAGAACTTTCTGCCACAGAAATGTGAGGAACATGTGGTTTTTTAGCCAAATTTTGAGGTTTGCAAAGGATTCTGGGTCACAGAACGTGGTCCGAGCCACACAAGTCACCCCATCTTGGATTCCCCTAGGTCTCTAGTTTTCAGAAATGCACAGGTTTGGTAGTTTTCCTTAGGTGCCGGCTGAGCTACAGGACAAAATCTACAGGTAGGCACTTTGCAAAAAACACCTCTGTTTTCTTTCAAAAATTTGGATGTGTCCACGTTGCGCTTTGGGGCGTTTCCTGTCGCAGACGCTAGGACTACCCACACAAGTGAGGTATCATTTTTATCGGGAGACGTGGGGGAACGCTGGGTGGAAGGAAATTTGTGGCTCCTCTCAGATTCCAGAACTTTCTGCCACAGAAATGTGAGGAACATGTGTTTTTTAGCCAAATTTTGAAGTTTGCAAAGTATTCTGGGTCACAGAACCTAGTCCGAGCCGCACAAGTCACCCCATCTTCGACTCACCTAGGTCTCTAGTTTTCAGAAATGCACAGGTTTGGTAGTTTTCCCTAGGTGCCGGCTGAGCTACAGGCCAAAATCTACAGGCAGGCACTTTGCAAAAAACACCTCTGTTTTCTTAAAAAAATTTGGATGTGTCCACGTTGCGCTTTGGGGCGTTTCCTGTCGTGGGCGCTAGGCCTACCCACACAAGTGAGGTATAATTTTTATCGGGAGACGTGGGGGAACGCTAGGTGGAAGGAAATTTGTGGCTCCTCTCAGATTCCAGAACTTTTTGCCACAGAAATGTGACGAACATGTGTTTTTTAGCCAAATTTTGAGGTTTGCAAAGGATTCTAGGTCACAGAACCTGGCCCGAGCCACACAAGTCACCCCATCTTGGATTCCCCTAGGTCTCTAGTTTTCAGAAATGCACAGGTTTGGTAGGTTTCCCTAGGCGCCGGCTGAGCTACAGGCCAAAATCTACAGGTAGGCACTTTGCAAAAAACACCTCAGTTTTCTTTAAAACATTTGGATGTGTCCACGTTGCGCTTTGGGGCGTTCCCTGTCGCGGGCGCTAGGCTTACCCACACAAGTGAGGTATCATTTTTATCGGGAGACTTGGGGGAATGCTGGGTGGAAGGAAATTTGTGGCTCCTCTCAGATTCCAGAACTTTCTGCCACAGAAATGTGAGGAACATGTGTTTTTTTAGCCAAATTTTGAGGTTTGCAAAGGATTCTGGCTAACAGAACCTGGTCCGAGCCACACAAGTCACCCCATCTTCGATTCACCTAGGTCTCTAGTTTTCAGAAATGCACAGGTTTGGTAGGTTTCCCTAGGTGCCGGCTGAGCTACAGGCCAAAATCTACAGGTAGGCACTTTGCAAAAAACACCTCTGTTTTCTTTCAAAAATTTGGATGTGTCCACGTTGCGCTTTGGGGCGTTTCCTGTCGCGGGCGCTAGGCCTACCCACACAAGTGAGGTATCATTTTTATCTGGAGACTTGGGGGAACGCTGGGTGGAAGGAAATTTGTGGCTCCTCTCAGATTCCAGAACTTTCTGCCACAGAAATGTGAGGAACATGTGGTTTTTTAGCCAAATTTTGAGGTTTGCAAAGGATTCTGGGTCACAGAACCTGGTCCGAGCCACACAAGTCACCCCATCTTGGATTCCCCTAGGTCTCTAGTTTTCAGAAATGCACAGGTTTGGTAGTTTTCCCTAGGTGCCAGCTGAGCTACAGGCCAAAATCTACAGGTAGGCACTTTGCAAAAAACACCTCTGTTTTCTTTGAAAAATGTGGATGTGTCCACGTTGCGCTTTAGGGAGTTTCCTGTCGCGGGCGCTAGGCCTATCCACACAAGTGAGGTATCATTTTTATCAGGAGACTTGGAGGAATGCTGCGTGGAAGGAAATTTGTGGCTCCTCTCAGATTCCAGAACTTTCTGCCACAGAAATGTGACGAACATGTGTTTTTTTAGCCAAATTTTGAGGTTTGCAAAGGATTCTGGGTAACAGAACCTGGTCCGAGCCACACAAGTCACCCCATCTTGGATTCCCCTAGGTCTCTAGTTTTCAGAAATGCACAGGTTTGGTAGGTTTCCCTAGGTGGCGGCTGAGCTACAGGCCAAAATCTACAGGTAGGCACTTTGCAAAAAACACCTCTGTTTTCTTTCAAAAAATTTGATGTGTCCACGTTGCGCTTTGGGGCGTTTCCTGTCGCGGACGCTAGGACTACCCACACAAGTGAGGTATCATTTTTATCGGGAGACGTGGGGGAACGCTGGGTGGAAGGAAATTTGTGGTCCTCTCAGATTCCAGAACTTTCTGCCACAGAAATGTGAGGAACATGTGTTTTTTAGCCAAATTTTGAAGTTTGCAAAGTATTTTGGGTCACAGAACCTGGTCCGAGCCACACAAGTCACCCCATCTTCGACTCACCTAGGTCTCTAGTTTTCAGAAATGCACAGGTTTGGTAGTTTTCCCTAGGTGCCGGCTGAGCTACAGGCCAAAATCTACAGGCAGGCACTTTGCAAAAAACACCTCTGTTTTCTTTAAAAAATTTGGATGTGTCCACGTTGCGCTTTGGGGCGTTTCCTGTCGTGGGCGCTAGGCCTACCCACACAAGTGAGGTATCATTTTTATCGGGAGACGTGGGGGAACGCTAGGTGGAAGGAAATTTGTGGCTCCTCTCAGATTCCAGAACTTTTTGCCACAGAAATGTGACGAACATGTGTTTTTTAGCCAAATTTTGAGGTTTGCAAAGGATTCTAGGTCACAGAACCTGGCCTAAGCCACACAAGTCACCCTATCTTGGATTCCCCTAGGTGTCTAGTTTTCAGAAATGCACAGGTTTGGTAGGTTTCCCTAGGTGCCGGCTGAGCTACAGGCCAAAATCTACAGGTAGGCACTTTGCAAAAAACACCTCTGTTTTCTTTAAAAAATGTGGATGTGTCCACGTTGCGCTTTGGGGCGTTTCCTGTCGCGTGCGCTAGGCTTACCCACACAAGTGAGGTATAATTTTTATCGGGAGACTTGGGGGAATGCTGGGTGGAAGGAAATTTGTGGCTCCTCTCAGATTCCAGAACTTTCTGCCACAGAAATGTGAGGAACATGTGTTTTTTTAGCCAAATTTTGAGGTTTGCAAAGGATTCTGGGTAACAGAACCTGGTCCGAGCCACACAAGTCACCCCATCTTGGATTCCCCTAGGTCTCTAGTTTTCACAAATGCACAGGTTTGGTAGGTTTCCCTAGTTGCCGGCTGAGCTACAGGCCAAAATCTACAGGTAGGCACTTTGCGAAAAACACCTCTGTTTTCTTTCAAAAATTTGGATGTGTCCACGTTGAGCTTTGGGGCGTTTCCTGTCGCGGGCACTAAGCCTACCCACACAAGTGAGGTATCATTTTTATCGGGAGACTTGGGGGAACGCTGGGTGGAAGGAAATTTGTGGCTCCTCTCAGATTCCAGAACTTTCTGCCACAGAAATGTGAGGAACATTTGTTTTTTTAGCCAAATTTTGAGGTTTGCAAAGGATTCTGGGTCACAGAACCTGGTCCGAGCCACACAAGTCACCCCATCTTGGATTCCCCTAGGTCTCTAGTTTTCAGAAATGCACAGGTTTGGTAGTTTTCCCTAGGTGCCGGCTGAGCTACAGGCCAAAATCTACAGGCAGGCACTTTGCAAAAAACACCTCTGTTTTCTTTAAAAAATTTGGATGTGTCCACGTTGCGCTTTGGGGCGTTTCCTGTCGTGGGCACTAGGCCTACTCACACAAGTGAGGTATCATTTTTATCGGGAGACGTGGGGGAACGCTGGGTGGAAGGAAATTTGTGGCTCCTCTCAGATTCCAGAACTTTTTGCCACAGAAATGTGACAAACATGTGTTTTTTAGCCAAATTTTGAGGTGTGCAAAGGATTCTGGGTCACAGAACCTGGTCCGAGCCACACAAGTCACCCCATCTTGGATTCCCCTAGGTCTCTAGTTTTCAGAAATGCACAGGTTTGGTAGGTTTCCCTAGGTGCCGGCTGAGCTACAAGCCAAAATCTACAGGCAGGCACTTTGCAAAAAACACCTCTGTTTTCTTTAAAAAATGTGGATGTGTCCACGTTGCGCTTTGGGGTGTTTCCTGTCGTAGGCGCTAGGCCTACCCACACAAGTGAGGTATCATTTTTTTCGGGAGACGTGGGGGAACGCTAGATGGAAGGAAATTTGTGGCTCCTCTCAGATTCCAGAACTTTTTGCCACAGAAATGTGATGAACATGTGTTTTTTAGGCAAATTTTGAGGTTTGCAAAGGATTCTGGGTCACAGAAACTGGCCCGAGCCACACACGTCACCCCATCTTGGATTCCCCTAGGTGTCTAGTTTTCAGAAATGCACAGGTTTGGTAGGTTTCCCTAGGTGCCGGCTGAGCTACAGGCCAAAATCTACAGGTAGGCACTTTGCAAAAAACACCTCTGTTTTCTTTCAAAAATTTTGATGTGTCCACGTTGCGCTTTGGGGCGTTTCCTGTCGCGGACGCTAGGACTACCCACACAAGTGAGGTATCATTTTTATCGGGAGACGTGGGGGAACGCTGGGTGGAAGGAAATTTGTGGTCCTCTCAGATTCCAGAACTTTCTGCCACAGAAATGTGAGGAACATGTGTTTTTTAGCCAAATTTGGAAGTTTGCAAAGTATTTTGGGTCACAGAACCTGGTCCGAGCCACACAAGTCACCCCATCTTCGACTCACCTAGGTCTCTAGTTTTCAGAAATGCACAGGTTTGGTAGTTTTCCCTAGGTGCCGGCTGAGCTACAGGCCAAAATCTACAGGCAGGCACTTTGCAAAAAACACCTCTGTTTTCTTTAAAAAATTTGGATGTGTCCACGTTGCGCTTTGGGGCGTTTCCTGTCGTGGGCGCTAGGCCTACCCACACAAGTGAGGTATCATTTTTATCGGGAGACGTGGGGGAACGCTAGGTGGAAGGAAATTTGTGGCTCCTCTCAGATTCCAGAACTTTTTGCCACAGAAATGTGACGAACATGTGTTTTTTAGCCAAATTTTGAGGTTTGCAAAGGATTCTAGGTCACAGAACCTGGCCTAAGCCACACAAGTCACCCTATCTTGGATTCCCCTAGGTGTCTAGTTTTCAGAAATGCACAGGTTTGGTAGGTTTCCCTAGGTGCCGGCTGAGCTACAGGCCAAAATCTACAGGTAGGCACTTTGCAAAAAACACCTCTGTTTTCTTTAAAAAATGTGGATGTGTCCACGTTGAGCTTTGGGGCGTTTCCTGTCGCGGGCGCTAGGCTTACCCACACAAGTGAGGTATCATTTTTATCGGGAGACTTGGGGGAATGCTGGGTGGAAGGAAATTTGTGGCTCCTCTCAGATTCCAGAACTTTCTGCCACAGAAATGTGAGGAACATGTGTTTTTTTAGCCAAATTTTGAGGTTTGCAAAGGATTCTGGGTAACAGAACCTGGTCCGAGCCACACAAGTCACCCCATCTTGGATTCCCCTAGGTCTCTAGTTTTCACAAATGC
Source organism: Pleurodeles waltl (assembly GCF_031143425.1). NCBI lineage: Eukaryota > Metazoa > Chordata > Amphibia > Caudata > Salamandridae > Pleurodeles > Pleurodeles waltl. Next base: position 146,620,737 of record NC_090439.1, read on the forward strand.
ACAGGTTTGGTAGGTTTCCCTAGGTGCCGGCTGAGCTACAGGCCAAAATCTACAGGCAGGCACTTTGCAAAAAACACCTCTGTTTTCTTTCAAAAATTTGGATGTGTCCACGTTGCGCTTTGGGGCGTTTCCTGTCGTGGGCACTAGGCCTACTCACACAAGTGAGGTATCATTTTTATCAGGAGACGTGGGGGAACGCTGGGTGGAAGGAAATTTGTGGCTCCTCTCAGATTCCAGAACTTTTTGCCACAGAAATGTGACAAACATGTGTTTTTTAGCCAAATTTTGAGGTGTGCAAAGGATTCTGGGTCACAGAACCTGGTCCGAGCCACACAAGTCACCCCATCTTGGATTCCCCTAGGTCTCTAGTTTTCAGAAATGCACAGGTTTGGTAGGTTTCCCTAGGTGGCGGCTGAGCTACAGGCCAAAATCTACAGGTAGGCACTTTGCAAAAAACACCTCTGTTTTCTTTAAAAAATTTGGATGTGTCCACGTTGCGCTTTGGGGCGTTTCCTGTCGCGGGCGCTAGGCCTACCCACACAAGTGAGGTATCATTTTTATCGGGAGACTTGGGGGAATGCTGGGTGGAAGGAAATTTGTGGCTCCTCTCAGATTCCAGAACTTTCTGCCACAGAAATGTGAGGAACATGTGTTTTTTTAGCCAAATTTTGAGGTTTGCAAAGGATTCTGGCTAACAGAACCTGGTCCGAGCCACACAAGTCACCCCATCTTGGATTCCCCTAGGTCTCTAGTTTTCAGAAATGCACAGGTTTGGTAGTTTTCCCTAGGTGCCGGCTGAGCTACAGGCCAAAATCTACAGGCAGGCACTTTGCAAAAAACACCTCTGTTTTCTTCAAAAAATGTGGATGTGTCCACGTTGCGCTTTGGGGCGTTTCCTGTCGTAGGCGCTAGGCCTACCCACACAAGTGAGGTATCATTTTTTTCGGGAGACGTGGGGGAACGCTAGATGGAAGGAAATTTGTGGCTCCTCTCAGATTCCAGAACTTTTTGCCACAGAAATGTGATGAACATGTGTTTTTTAGGCAAATTTTGAGGTTTGCAAAGGATTCTGGGTCACAGAACCTGGCCCGAGCCACACAAGTCACCCCATCTTCGACTCACCTAGGTCTCTAGTTTTCAGAAATGCACAGGTTTGGTAGTTTTCCCTAGGTGCCGGCTGAGCTACAGGCCAAAATCTACAGGCAGGCACTTTGCAAAAAACACCTCTGTTTTCTTTAAAAAATTTGGATGTGTCCACGTTGCGCTTTGGGGCGTTTCCTGTCGTGGGCGCTAGGCCTACCCACACAAGTGAGGTATCATTTTTATCGGGAGACGTGGGGGAACGCTAGGTGGAAGGAAATTTGTGGCTCCTCTCAGATTCCAGAACTTTTTGCCACAGAAATGTGATGAACATGTGTTTTTTTAGGCAAATTTTGAGGTTTGCAAGGGATTCTGGGTCACAGAACCTGGCCCGAGCCACACAAGTCACCCCATCTTGGATTCCCCTAGGTGTCTAGTTTTCAGAAATGCACAGGTTTGGTAGGTTTCCCTAGGTGCCGGCTGAGCTACAGGCCAAAATCTACAGGTAGGCACTTTGCAAAAAACACCTCTGTTTTCTTTCAAAAATTTGGATGTGTCCACGTTGCGCTTTGGGGCGTTTCGTGTCGCGGGCGCTAGGCCTAACCACACAAGTGAGGTATCATTTTTATCGGGAGACTTGGAGGAATGCTGCGTGGAAGGAAATTTGTGGCTCCTCTCAGATTCCAGAACTTTCTGCCACAGAAATGTGAGGAACATGTGTTTTTTTAGCCAAATTTTGAGGTTTGCAAAGGATTCTGGGTAACAGAACCTGGTCCGAGCCACACAAGTCACCCCATCTTGGATTCCCCTAGGTCTCTAGTTTTCAGAAATGCACAGGTTTGGTAGTTTTCCCTAGGTGCCGGCTGAGCTACAGGCCAAAATCTACAGGTAGGCACTTTCCAAAAAACACCTCTGTTTTCTTTCAAAAATTTGGATGTGTCCACGTTGCGCTTTGGGGCGTTTCCTGTCGCAGACGCTAGGACTACCCACACAAGTGAGGTATCATTTTTATCGGGAGACGTGGGGGAACGCTGGGTGGAAGGAAATTTGCGGCTCCTCTCAGATTCCAGAACTTTCTGCCACAGAAATGTGAGGAACATGTGTTTTTTAGCCAAATTTTGAAGTTTGCAAAGTATTCTGGGTCTCAGAACCTGGTCCGAGCCGCACAAGTCACCCCATCTTCGACTCACCTAGGTCTCTAGTTTTCAGAAATGCACAGGTTTGGTAGTTTTCCCTAGGTGCCGGCTGAGCTACAGGCCAAAATCTACAGGCAGGCACTTTGCAAAAAAACACCTCTGTTTTCTTAAAAAAATGTGGATGTGTCCACGTTGCGCTTTGGGGCGTTTCCTGTCGTGGGCGCTAGGCCTACCCACACAAGTGAGGTATAATTTTTATCGGGAGACGTGGGGGAACGCTAGGTGGAAGGAAATTTGTGGCTCCTCTCAGATTCCAGAACTTTTTGCCACAGAAATGTGACGAACATGTGTTTTTTAGCCAAATTTTGAGGTTTGCAAAGGATTCTAGGTCACAGAACCTGGCCCGAGCCACACGAGTCACCCCATCTTGGATTCCCCTAGGTCTCTAGTTTTCAGAAATGCACAGGTTTGGTAGGTTTCCCTAGGCGCCGGCTGAGCTACAGGCCAAAATCTACAGGTAGGCACTTTGCAAAAAACACCTCTGTTTTCTTTAAAACATTTGGATGTGTCCACGTTGCGCTTTGGGGCGTTTCCTGTCGCGGGCGCTAGGCTTACCCACACAAGTGAGGTATCATTTTTATCGGGAGACTTGGGGGAATGCTGGGTGGAAGGAAATTTGTGGCTCCTCTCAGATTCCAGAACTTTCTGCCACAGAAATGTGAGGAACATGTGTTTTTTTAGCCAAATTTTGAGGTTTGCAAAGGATTCTGGCTAACAGAACCTGGTCCGAGCCACACAAGTCACCCCATCTTCGATTCACCTAGGTCTCTAGTTTTCAGAAATGCACAGGTTTGGTAGGTTTCCCTAGGTGCCGGCTGAGCTACAGGCCAAAATCTACAGGTAGGCACTTTGCAAAAAACACCTCTGTTTTCTTTAAAAAATGTGGATGTGTCCACGTTGAGCTTTGGGGCGTTTCCTGTCGCGGGCGCTAGGCCTACCCACACAAGTGAGGTATCATTTTTATCTGGAGACTTGGGGGAACGCTGGGTGGAAGGAAATTTGTGGCTCCTCTCAGATTCCAGAACTTTCTGCCACAGAAATGTGAGGAACATGTGTTTTTTTAGCCAAATTTTGAGATTTGCAAAGGATTCTGGGTAACAGAACCTGGTCCGAGCCACACAAGTCACCCCATCTTGGATTCCCCTAGGTCTCTAGTTTTCAGAAATGCACAGGTTTGGTAGTTTTCCGTAGGTGCCAGCTGAGCTACAGGCCAAAATCTACAGGTAGGCACTTTGCAAAAAACACCTCTGTTTTCTTTGAAAAATGTGGATGTGTCCACGTTGCGCTTTAGGGAGTTTCCTGTCGCAGGCGCTAGGCCTATCCACACAAGTGAGGTATCATTTTTATCAGGAGACTTGGAGGAATGCTGCGTGGAAGGAAATTTGTGGCTCCTCTCAGATTCCAGAACTTTCTGCCACAGAAATGTGACGAACATGTGTTTTTTTAGCCACATTTTGAGGTTTGCAAAGGATTCTGGGTAATAGAACCTGGTCAGAGCCACACAAGTCACCCCATCTTGGATTCTCCTAGGTCTCTAGTTTTCAGAAATGCACAGGTTTGGTAGGTTTCCCTAGGTGGCGGCTGAGCTACAGGCCAAAATCTACAGGTAGGCACTTTGCAAAAAACACCTCTGTTTTCTTTCAAAAATTTTGATGTGTCCACGTTGCGCTTTGGGGCGTTTCCTGTCGCGGACGCTAGGACTACCCACACAAGTGAGGTATCATTTTTATCGGGAGACGTGGGGGAACGCTGGGTGGAAGGAAATTTGTGGTCCTCTCAGATTCCAGAACTTTCTGCCACAGAAATGTGAGGAACATGTGTTTTTTAGCCAAATTTTGAAGTTTGCAAAGTATTTTGGGTCACAGAACCTGGTCCGAGCCACACAAGTCACCCCATCTTCGACTCACCTAGGTCTCTAGTTTTCAGAAATGCACAGGTTTGGTAGTTTTCCCTAGGTGCCGGCTGAGCTACAGGCCAAAATCTACAGGCAGGCACTTTGCAAAAAACACCTCTGTTTTCTTTAAAAAATTTGGATGTGTCCACGTTGCGCTTTGGGGCGTTTCCTGTCGTGGGCGCTAGGCCTACCCACACAAGTGAGGTATCATTTTTATCGGGAGACGTGGGGGAACGCTAGGTGGAAGGAAATTTGTGGCTCCTCTCAGATTCCAGAACTTTTTGCCACAGAAATGTGACGAACATGTGTTTTTTAGCCAAATGTTGAGGTTTGCAAAGGATTCTAGGTCACAGAACCTGGCCTAAGCCACACAAGTCACCCTATCTTGGATTCCCCTAGGTGTCTAGTTTTCAGAAATGCACAGGTTTGGTAGGTTTCCCTAGGTGCCGGCTGAGCTACAGGCCAAAATCTACAGGTAGGCACTTTGCAAAAAACACCTCTGTTTTCTTTAAAAAATGTGGATGTGTCCACGTTGAGCTTTGGGGCGTTTCCTGTCGCGGGCGCTAGGCTTACCCACACAAGTGAGGTATAATTTTTATCGGGAGACTTGGGGGAATGCTGGGTGGAAGGAAATTTGTGGCTCCTCTCAGATTCCAGAACTTTCTGCCACAGAAATGTGAGGAACATGTGTTTTTTTAGCCAAATTTTGAGGTTTGCAAAGGATTCTGGGTAACAGAACCTGGTCCGAGCCACACAAGTCACCCCATCTTGGATTCCCCTAGGTCTCTAGTTTTCACAAATGCACAGGTTTGGTAGGTTTCCCTAGTTGCCGGCTGAGCTACAGGCCAAAATCTACAGGTAGGCACTTTGCGAAAAACACCTCTGTTTTCTTTCAAAAATGTGGATGTGTCCACGTTGCGCTTTGGGGCGTTTCCTGTCGCGGGCACTAAGCCTACCCACACAAGTGAGGTATCATTTTTATCGGGAGACTTGGGGGAACACTGGGTGGAAGGAAATTTGTGGCTCCTCTCAGATTCCAGAACTTTCTGCCACAGAAATGTGAGGAACATGTGTTTTTTTAGCCAAATTTTGAGGTTTGCAAAGGATTCTGGGTCACAAAACCTGGTCGGAGCCACACAAGTCACCGAATCTTGGATTCCCCTAGGTCTCTAGTTTTCAGAAATGCACAGGTTTGGTAGGTTTCCCTAGGTGCCGGCTGAGCTACAGGCCAAAATCTACAGGCAGGCACCTTGCAAAAAACACCTCTGTTTTCTTTAAAAAATGTGGATGTGTCCACGTTGCGCTTTGGGGCGTTTCCTGTCGTAGGCGCTAGGCCTACCCACACAAGTGAGGTATCATTTTTTTCGGGAGACGTGGGGGAACGCTAGATGGAAGGAAATTTGTGGCTCCTCTCAGATTCCAGAACTTTTTGCCACAGAAATGTGATGAACATGTGTTTTTTAGGCAAATTTTGAGGTTTGCAAAGGATTCTGGGTCACAGAACCTGGCCCGAGCCACACAAGTCACCCCATCTTGGATTCCCCTAGGTGTCTAGTTTTCAGAAATGCACAGGTTTGGTAGGTTTCCCTAGGTGCCGGCTGAGCTACAGGCCAAAATCTACAGGTAGGCACTTTGCAAAAAACACCTCTGTTTTCTTTCAAAAATTTGGATGTGTCCACGTTGCGCTTTGGGGCGTTTCGTGTCGCGGGCGCTAGGCCTAACCACACAAGTGAGGTATCATTTTTATCGGGAGACTTGGAGGAATGCTGCGTGGAAGGAAATTTGTGGCTCCTCTCAGATTCCAGAACTTTCTGCCACAGAAATGTGAGGAACATGTGTTTTTTTAGCCAAATTTTGAGGTTTGCAAAGGATTCTGGGTAACAGAACCTGGTCCGAGCCACACAAGTCACCCCATCTTGGATTCCCCTAGGTCTCTAGTTTTCAGAAATGCACAGGTTTGGTAGTTTTCCCTAGGTGCCGGCTGAGCTACAGGCCAAAATCTACAGGTAGGCACTTTCCAAAAAACACCTCTGTTTTCTTTAAAAAATGTGGATGTGTCCACGTTGCGCTTTGGGGTGTTTCCTGTCGCAGACGCTAGGACTACCCACACAAGTGAGATATCATTTTTATCGGGAGACGTGGGGGAACGCTGGGTGGAAGGAAATTTGTGGCTCCTCTCAGATTCCAGAACTTTCTGCCACAGAAATGTGAGGAACATGTGTTTTTTAGCCAAATTTTGAAGTTTGCAAAGTATTCTGGGTCTCAGAACCTGGTCCGAGGCGCACAAGTCACCCCATCTTCGACTCACCTAGGTCTCTAGTTTTCAGAAATGCACAGGTTTGGTAGTTTTCCCTAGGTGCCGGCTGAGCTACAGGCCAAAATCTACAGGCAGGCACTTTGCAAAAAACACCTCTGTTTTCTTAAAAAAATGTGGATGTGTCCACGTTGCGCTTTGGGGCGTTTCCTGTCGTGGGCGCTAGGCCTACCCACACAAGTGAGGTATAATTTTTATCGGGAGACGTGGGGGAACGCTAGGTGGAAGGAAATTTGTGGCTCCTCTCAGATTCCAGAACTTTTTGCCACAGAAATGTGACGAACATGTGTTTTTTAGCCAAATTTTGAGGTTTGCAAAGGATTCTAGGTCACAGAACCTGGCCCGAGCCACACAAGTCACCCCATCTTGGATTCCCCTAGGTCTCTAGTTTTCAGAAATGCACAGGTTTGGTAGGTTTCCCTAGGCGCCGGCTGAGCTACAGGCCAAAATCTACAGGTAGGCACTTTGCAAAAAACACCTCTGTTTTCTTTAAAACATTTGGATGTGTCCACGTTGCGCTTTGGGGCGTTTCCTGTCGCGGGCGCTAGGCTTACCCACACAAGTGAGGTATCATTTTTATCGGGAGACTTGGGGGAATGCTGGGTGGAAGGAAATTTGTGGCTCCTCTCAGATTCCAGAACTTTCTGCCACAGAAATGTGAGGAACATGTGTTTTTTTAGCCTAATTTTGAGGTTTGCAAAGGATTCTGGGTAACAGAACCTGGTCCGAGCCACACAAGTCACCCCATCTTGGATTCCCCTAGGTCTCTAGTTTTCAGAAATGCACAGGTTTGGTAGTTTTCCCTAGGTGCCAGCTGAGCTACAGGCCAAAATCTACAGGTAGGCACTTTGCAAAAAACACCTCTGTTTTCTTTGAAAAATGTGGATGTGTCCACGTTGCGCTTTAGGGAGTTTCCTGTCGCGGGCGCTAGGCCTATCCACACAAGTGAGGTATCATTTTTATCAGGAGACTTGGAGGAATGCTGCGTGGAAGGAAATTTGTGGCTCCTCTCAGATTCCAGAACTTTCTGCCACAGAAATGTGACGAACATGTGTTTTTTTAGCCAAATTTTGAGGTTTGCAAAGGATTCTGGGTAATAGAACCTGGTCAGAGCCACACAAGTCACCCCATCTTGGATTCCCCTAGGTCTCTAGTTTTCAGAAATGCACAGGTTTGGTAGGTTTCCCTAGGTGGCGGCTGAGCTACAGGCCAAAATCTACAGGTAGGCACTTTGCAAAAAACACCTCTGTTTTCTTTCAAAAATTTTGATGTGTCCACGTTGCGCTTTGGGGCGTTTCCTGTCGCGGACTCTAGGACTACCCACACAAGTGAGGTATCATTTTTATCGGGAGACGTGGGGGAACGCTGGGTGGAAGGAAATTTGTGGTCCTCTCAGATTCCAGAACTTTCTGCCACAGAAATGTGAGGAACATGTGTTTTTTAGCCAAATTTTGAAGTTTGCAAAGTATTTTGGGTCAGAGAACCTGGTCCGAGCCACACAAGTCACCCCATCTTCGACTCACCTAGGTCTCTAGTTTTCAGAAATGCACAGGTTTGGTAGTTTTCCCTAGGTGCCGGCTGAGCTACAGGCCAAAATCTACAGGCAGGCACTTTGCAAAAAACACCTCTGTTTTCTTTAAAAAATTTGGATGTGTCCACGTTGCGCTTTGGGGCGTTTCCTGTCGTGGGCGCTAGGCCTACCCACACAAGTGAGGTATCATTTTTATCGGGAGACGTGGGGGAACGCTAGGTGGAAGGAAATTTGTGGCTCCTCTCAGATTCCAGAACTTTTTGCCACAGAAATGTGACGAACATGTGTTTTTTAGCCAAATTTTGAGGTTTGCAAAGGATTCTAGGTCACAGAACCTGGCCTAAGCCACACAAGTCACCCTATCTTGGATTCCCCTAGGTGTCTAGTTTTCAGAAATGCACAGGTTTGGTAGGTTTCCCTAGGTGCCGGCTGAGCTACAGGCCAAAATCTACAGGTAGGCACTTTGCAAAAAACACCTCTGTTTTCTTTAAAAAATGTGGATGTGTCCACGTTGAGCTTTGGGGCGTTTCCTGTCGCGGGCGCTAGGCTTACCCACACAAGTGAGGTATAATTTTTATCGGGAGACTTGGGGGAATGCTGGGTGGAAGGAAATTTGTGGCTCCTCTCAGATTCCAGAACTTTCTGCCACAGAAATGTGAGGAACATGTGTTTTTTTAGCCAAATTTTGAGGTTTGCAAAGGATTCTGGGTAACAGAACCTGGTCCGAGCCACACAAGTCACCCCATCTTGGATTCCCCTAGGTCTCTAGTTTTCAGAAATGCACAGGTTTGGTAGTTTTCCCTAGGTGCCGGCTGAGCTACAGGCCAAAATCTACAGGCAGGCACTTTGCAAAAAACACCTCTGTTTTCTTTAAAAAATTTGGATGTGTCCACGTTGCGCTTTGGGGCGTTTCCTGTCGTGGGCACTAGGCCTACTCACACAAGTGAGGTATCATTTTTATCGGGAGACGTGGGGGAACGCTGGGTGGAAGGAAATTTGTGGCTCCTCTCAGATTCCAGAACTTTTTGCCACAGAAATGTGACAAACATGTGTTTTTTAGCCAAATTTTGAGGTGTGCAAAGGATTCTGGGTCACAGAACCTGGTCCGAGCCACACAAGTCACCCCATCTTGGATTCCCCTAGGTCTCTAGTTTTCAGAAATGCACAGGTTTGGTAGGTTTCCCTAGGTGCCGGCTGAGCTACAAGCCAAAATCTACAGGCAGGCACTTTGCAAAAAACACCTCTGTTTTCTTTAAAAAATGTGGATGTGTCCACGTTGCGCTTTGGGGTGTTTCCTGTCGTAGGCGCTAGGCCTACCCACACAAGTGAGGTATCATTTTTTTCGGGAGACGTGGGGGAACGCTAGATGGAAGGAAATTTGTGGCTCCTCTCAGATTCCAGAACTTTTTGCCACAGAAATGTGATGAACATGTGTTTTTTAGGCAAATTTTGAGGTTTGCAAAGGATTCTGGGTCACAGAAACTGGCCCGAGCCACACACGTCACCCCATCTTGGGTTCCCCTAGGTGTCTAGTTTTCAGAAATGCACAGGTTTGGTAGGTTTCCCTAGGTGCCGGCTGAGCTACAGGCCAAAATCTACAGGTAGGCACTTTGCAAAAAACACCTCTGTTTTCTTTCAAAAATTTTGATGTGTCCACGTTGCGCTTTGGGGCGTTTCCTGTCGCGGACGCTAGGACTACCCACACAAGTGAGGTATCATTTTTATCGGGAGACGTGGGGGAACGCTGGGTGGAAGGAAATTTGTGGTCCTCTCAGATTCCAGAACTTTCTGCCACAGAAATGTGAGGAACATGTGTTTTTTAGCCAAATTTGGAAGTTTGCAAAGTATTTTGGGTCACAGAACCTGGTCCGAGCCACACAAGTCACCCCATCTTCGACTCACCTAGGTCTCTAGTTTTCAGAAATGCACAGGTTTGGTAGTTTTCCCTAGGTGCCGGCTGAGCTACAGGCCAAAATCTACAGGCAGGCACTTTGCAAAAAACACCTCTGTTTTCTTTAAAAAATTTGGATGTGTCCACGTTGCGCTTTGGGGCGTTTCCTGTCGTGGGCGCTAGGCCTACCCACACAAGTGAGGTATCATTTTTATCGGGAGACGTGGGGGAACGCTAGGTGGAAGGAAATTTGTGGCTCCTCTCAGATTCCAGAACTTTTTGCCACAGAAATGTGACGAACATGTGTTTTTTAGCCAAATTTTGAGGTTTGCAAAGGATTCTAGGTCACAGAACCTGGCCTAAGCCACACAAGTCACCCTATCTTGGATTCCCCTAGGTGTCTAGTTTTCAGAAATGCACAGGTTTGGTAGGTTTCCCTAGGTGCCGGCTGAGCTACAGGCCAAAATCTACAGGTAGGCACTTTGCAAAAAACACCTCTGTTTTCTTTAAAAAATGTGGATGTGTCCACGTTGAGCTTTGGGGCGTTTCCTGTCGCGGGCGCTAGGCTTACCCACACAAGTGAGGTATCATTTTTATCGGGAGACTTGGGGGAATGCTGGGTGGAAGGAAATTTGTGGCTCCTCTCAGATTCCAGAACTTTCTGCCACAGAAATGTGAGGAACATGTGTTTTTTTAGCCAAATTTTGAGGTTTGCAAAGGATTCTGGGTAACAGAACCTGGTCCGAGCCACACAAGTCACCCCATCTTGGATTCCCCTAGGTCTCTAGTTTTCACAAATGCACAGGTTTGGTAGGTTTCCCTAGGTGCCGGCTGAGCTACAGGCCAAAATCTACAGGCAGGCACTTTGCAAAAAACACCTCTGTTTTCTTTCAAAAATTTGGATGTGTCCACGTTGCGCTTTGGGGCGTTTCCTGTCGTGGGCACTAGGCCTACTCACACAAGTGAGGTATCATTTTTATCAGGAGACGTGGGGGAACGCTGGGTGGAAGGAAATTTGTGGCTCCTCTCAGATTCCAGAACTTTTTGCCACAGAAATGTGACAAACATGTGTTTTTTAGCCAAATTTTGAGGTGTGCAAAGGATTCTGGGTCACAGAACCTGGTCCGAGCCACACAAGTCACCCCATCTTGGATTCCCCTAGGTCTCTAGTTTTCAGAAATGCACAGGTTTGGTAGGTTTCCCTAGGTGGCGGCTGAGCTACAGGCCAAAATCTACAGCTAGGCACTTTGCAAAAAACACCTCTGTTTTCTTTAAAAAATTTGGATGTGTCCACGTTGCGCTTTGGGGCGTTTCCTGTCGCGGGCGCTAGGCCTACCCACACAAGTGAGGTATCATTTTTATCGGGAGACTTGGGGGAATGCTGGGTGGAAGGAAATTTGTGGCTCCTCTCAGATTCCAGAACTTTCTGCCACAGAAATGTGAGGAACATGTGTTTTTTTAGCCAAATTTTGAGGTTTGCAAAGGATTCTGGCTAACAGAACCTGGTCCGAGCCACACAAGTCACCCCATCTTGGATTCCCCTAGGTCTCTAGTTTTCAGAAATGCACAGGTTTGGTAGTTTTCCCTAGGTGCCGGCTGAGCTACAGGCCAAAATCTACAGGCAGGCACTTTGCAAAAAACACCTCTGTTTTCTTCAAAAAATGTGGATGTGTCCACGTTGCGCTTTGGGGCGTTTCCTGTCGTAGGCGCTAGGCCTACCCACACAAGTGAGGTATCATTTTTTTCGGGAGACGTGGGGGAACGCTAGATGGAAGGAAATTTGTGGCTCCTCTCAGATTCCAGAACTTTTTGCCACAGAAATGTGATGAACATGTGTTTTTTAGGCAAATTTTGAGGTTTGCAAAGGATTCTGGGTCACAGAACCTGGCCCGAGCCACACAAGTCACCCCATCTTCGACTCACCTAGGTCTCTAGTTTTCAGAAATGCACAGGTTTGGTAGTTTTCCCTAGGTGCCGGCTGAGCTACAGGCCAAAATCTACAGGCAGGCACTTTGCAAAAAACACCTCTGTTTTCTTTAAAAAATTTGGATGTGTCCACGTTGCGCTTTGGGGCGTTTCCTGTCGTGGGCGCTAGGCCTACCCACACAAGTGAGGTATCATTTTTATCGGGAGACGTGGGGGAACGCTAGGTGGAAGGAAATTTGTGGCTCCTCTCAGATTCCAGAACTTTTTGCCACAGAAATGTGATGAACATGTGTTTTTTAGGCAAATTTTGAGGTTTGCAAGGGATTCTGGGTCACAGAACCTGGCCCGAGCCACACAAGTCACCCCATCTTGGATTCCCCTAGGTGTCTAGTTTTCAGAAATGCACAGGTTTGGTAGGTTTCCCTAGGTGCCGGCTGAGCTACAGGCCAAAATCTACAGGTAGGCACTTTGCAAAAAACACCTCTGTTTTCTTTCAAAAATTTGGATGTGTCCACGTTGCGCTTTGGGGCGTTTCGTGTCGCGGGCGCTAGGCCTAACCACACAAGTGAGGTATCATTTTTATCGGGAGACTTGGAGGAATGCTGCGTGGAAGGAAATTTGTGGCTCCTCTCAGATTCCAGAACTTTCTGCCACAGAAATGTGAGGAACATGTGTTTTTTTAGCCAAATTTTGAGGTTTGCAAAGGATTCTGGGTAACAGAACCTGGTCCGAGCCACACAAGTCACCCCATCTTGGATTCCCCTAGGTCTCTAGTTTTCAGAAATGCACAGGTTTGGTAGTTTTCCCTAGGTGCCGGCTGAGCTACAGGCCAAAATCTACAGGTAGGCACTTTCCAAAAAACACCTCTGTTTTCTTTCAAAAATTTGGATGTGTCCACGTTGCGCTTTGGGGCGTTTCCTGTCGCAGACGCTAGGACTACCCACACAAGTGAGGTATCATTTTTATCGGGAGACGTGGGGGAACGCTGGGTGGAAGGAAATTTGCGGCTCCTCTCAGATTCCAGAACTTTCTGCCACAGAAATGTGAGGAACATGTGTTTTTTAGCCAAATTTTGAAGTTTGCAAAGTATTCTGGGTCTCAGAACCTGGTCCGAGCCGCACAAGTCACCCCATCTTCGACTCACCTAGGTCTCTAGTTTTCAGAAATGCACAGGTTTGGTAGTTTTCCCTAGGTGCCGGCTGAGCTACAGGCCAAAATCTACAGGCAGGCACTTTGCAAAAAAACACCTCTGTTTTCTTAAAAAAATGTGGATGTGTCCACGTTGCGCTTTGGGGCGTTTCCTGTCGTGGGCGCTAGGCCTACCCACACAAGTGAGGTATAATTTTTATCGGGAGACGTGGGGGAACGCTAGGTGGAAGGAAATTTGTGGCTCCTCTCAGATTCCAGAACTTTTTGCCACAGAAATGTGACGAACATGTGTTTTTTAGCCAAATTTTGAGGTTTGCAAAGGATTCTAGGTCACAGAACCTGGCCCGAGCCACACGAGTCACCCCATCTTGGATTCCCCTAGGTCTCTAGTTTTCAGAAATGCACAGGTTTGGTAGGTTTCCCTAGGCGCCGGCTGAGCTACAGGCCAAAATCTACAGGTAGGCACTTTGCAAAAAACACCTCTGTTTTCTTTAAAACATTTGGATGTGTCCACGTTGCGCTTTGGGGCGTTTCCTGTCGCGGGCGCTAGGCTTACCCACACAAGTGAGGTATCATTTTTATCGGGAGACTTGGGGGAATGCTGGGTGGAAGGAAATTTGTGGCTCCTCTCAGATTCCAGAACTTTCTGCCACAGAAATGTGAGGAACATGTGTTTTTTTAGCCAAATTTTGAGGTTTGCAAAGGATTCTGGCTAACAGAACCTGGTCCGAGCCACACAAGTCACCCCATCTTCGATTCACCTAGGTCTCTAGTTTTCAGAAATGCACAGGTTTGGTAGGTTTCCCTAGGTGCCGGCTGAGCTACAGGCCAAAATCTACAGGTAGGCACTTTGCAAAAAACACCTCTGTTTTCTTTAAAAAATGTGGATGTGTCCACGTTGAGCTTTGGGGCGTTTCCTGTCGCGGGCGCTAGGCCTACCCACACAAGTGAGGTATCATTTTTATCTGGAGACTTGGGGGAACGCTGGGTGGAAGGAAATTTGTGGCTCCTCTCAGATTCCAGAACTTTCTGCCACAGAAATGTGAGGAACATGTGTTTTTTTAGCCAAATTTTGAGGTTTGCAAAGGATTCTGGGTAACAGAACCTGGTCCGAGCCACACAAGTCACCCCATCTTGGATTCCCCTAGGTCTCTAGTTTTCAGAAATGCACAGGTTTGGTAGTTTTCCGTAGGTGCCAGCTGAGCTACAGGCCAAAATCTACAGGTAGGCACTTTGCAAAAAACACCTCTGTTTTCTTTGAAAAATGTGGATGTGTCCACGTTGCGCTTTAGGGAGTTTCCTGTCGCAGGCGCTAGGCCTATCCACACAAGTGAGGTATCATTTTTATCAGGAGACTTGGAGGAATGCTGCGTGGAAGGAAATTTGTGGCTCCTCTCAGATTCCAGAACTTTCTGCCACAGAAATGTGACGAACATGTGTTTTTTTAGCCACATTTTGAGGTTTGCAAAGGATTCTGGGTAATAGAACCTGGTCAGAGCCACACAAGTCACCCCATCTTGGATTCTCCTAGGTCTCTAGTTTTCAGAAATGCACAGGTTTGGTAGGTTTCCCTAGGTGGCGGCTGAGCTACAGGCCAAAATCTACAGGTAGGCACTTTGCAAAAAACACCTCTGTTTTCTTTCAAAAATTTTGATGTGTCCACGTTGCGCTTTGGGGCGTTTCCTGTCGCGGACGCTAGGACTACCCACACAAGTGAGGTATCATTTTTATCGGGAGACGTGGGGGAACGCTGGGTGGAAGGAAATTTGTGGTCCTCTCAGATTCCAGAACTTTCTGCCACAGAAATGTGAGGAACATGTGTTTTTTAGCCAAATTTTGAAGTTTGCAAAGTATTTTGGGTCACAGAACCTGGTCCGAGCCACACAAGTCACCCCATCTTCGACTCACCTAGGTCTCTAGTTTTCAGAAATGCACAGGTTTGGTAGTTTTCCCTAGGTGCCGGCTGAGCTACAGGCCAAAATCTACAGGCAGGCACTTTGCAAAAAACACCTCTGTTTTCTTTAAAAAATTTGGATGTGTCCACGTTGCGCTTTGGGGCGTTTCCTGTCGTGGGCGCTAGGCCTACCCACACAAGTGAGGTATCATTTTTATCGGGAGACGTGGGGGAACGCTAGGTGGAAGGAAATTTGTGGCTCCTCTCAGATTCCAGAACTTTTTGCCACAGAAATGTGACGAACATGTGTTTTTTAGCCAAATGTTGAGGTTTGCAAAGGATTCTAGGTCACAGAACCTGGCCTAAGCCACACAAGTCACCCTATCTTGGATTCCCCTAGGTGTCTAGTTTTCAGAAATGCACAGGTTTGGTAGGTTTCCCTAGGTGCCGGCTGAGCTACAGGCCAAAATCTACAGGTAGGCACTTTGCAAAAAACACCTCTGTTTTCTTTAAAAAATGTGGATGTGTCCACGTTGAGCTTTGGGGCGTTTCCTGTCGCGGGCGCTAGGCTTACCCACACAAGTGAGGTATAATTTTTATCGGGAGACTTGGGGGAATGCTGGGTGGAAGGAAATTTGTGGCTCCTCTCAGATTCCAGAACTTTCTGCCACAGAAATGTGAGGAACATGTGTTTTTTTAGCCAAATTTTGAGGTTTGCAAAGGATTCTGGGTAACAGAACCTGGTCCGAGCCACACAAGTCACCCCATCTTGGATTCCCCTAGGTCTCTAGTTTTCACAAATGCACAGGTTTGGTAGGTTTCCCTAGTTGCCGGCTGAGCTACAGGCCAAAATCTACAGGTAGGCACTTTGCGAAAAACACCTCTGTTTTCTTTCAAAAATTTGGATGTGTCCACGTTGCGCTTTGGGGCGTTTCCTGTCGCGGGCACTAAGCCTACCCACACAAGTGAGGTATCATTTTTATCGGGAGACTTGGGGGAACACTGGGTGGAAGGAAATTTGTGGCTCCTCTCAGATTCCAGAACTTTCTGCCACAGAAATGTGAGGAACATGTGTTTTTTTAGCCAAATTTTGAGGTTTGCAAAGGATTCTGGGTCACAAAACCTGGTCGGAGCCACACAAGTCACCGAATCTTGGATTCCCCTAGGTCTCTAGTTTTCAGAAATGCACAGGTTTGGTAGGTTTCCCTAGGTGCCGGCTGAGCTACAGGCCAAAATCTACAGGCAGGCACCTTGCAAAAAACACCTCTGTTTTCTTTAAAAAATGTGGATGTGTCCACGTTGCGCTTTGGGGCGTTTCCTGTCGTAGGCGCTAGGCCTACCCACACAAGTGAGGTATCATTTTTTTCGGGAGACGTGGGGGAACGCTAGATGGAAGGAAATTTGTGGCTCCTCTCAGATTCCAGAACTTTTTGCCACAGAAATGTGATGAACATGTGTTTTTTAGGCAAATTTTGAGGTTTGCAAAGGATTCTGGGTCACAGAACCTGGCCCGAGCCACACAAGTCACCCCATCTTGGATTCCCCTAGGTGTCTAGTTTTCAGAAATGCACAGGTTTGGTAGGTTTCCCTAGGTGCCGGCTGAGCTACAGGCCAAAATCTACAGGTAGGCACTTTGCAAAAAACACCTCTGTTTTCTTTCAAAAATTTGGATGTGTCCACGTTGCGCTTTGGGGCGTTTCGTGTCGCGGGCGCTAGGCCTAACCACACAAGTGAGGTATCATTTTTATCGGGAGACTTGGAGGAATGCTGCGTGGAAGGAAATTTGTGGCTCCTCTCAGATTCCAGAACTTTCTGCCACAGAAATGTGAGGAACATGTGTTTTTTTAGCCAAATTTTGAGGTTTGCAAAGGATTCTGGGTAACAGAACCTGGTCCGAGCCACACAAGTCACCCCATCTTGGATTCCCCTAGGTCTCTAGTTTTCAGAAATGCACAGGTTTGGTAGTTTTCCCTAGGTGCCGGCTGAGCTACAGGCCAAAATCTACAGGTAGGCACTTTCCAAAAAACACCTCTGTTTTCTTTAAAAAATGTGGATGTGTCCACGTTGCGCTTTGGGGTGTTTCCTGTCGCAGACGCTAGGACTACCCACACAAGTGAGATATCATTTTTATCGGGAGACGTGGGGGAACGCTGGGTGGAAGGAAATTTGTGGCTCCTCTCAGATTCCAGAACTTTCTGCCACAGAAATGTGAGGAACATGTGTTTTTTTAGCCAAATTTTGAAGTTTGCAAAGTATTCTGGGTCTCAGAACCTGGTCCGAGGCGCACAAGTCACCCCATCTTCGACTCACCTAGGTCTCTAGTTTTCAGAAATGCACAGGTTTGGTAGTTTTCCCTAGGTGCCGGCTGAGCTACAGGCCAAAATCTACAGGCAGGCACTTTGCAAAAAACACCTCTGTTTTCTTAAAAAAATGTGGATGTGTCCACGTTGCGCTTTGGGGCGTTTCCTGTCGTGGGCGCTAGGCCTACCCACACAAGTGAGGTATAATTTTTATCGGGAGACGTGGGGGAACGCTAGGTGGAAGGAAATTTGTGGCTCCTCTCAGATTCCAGAACTTTTTGCCACAGAAATGTGACGAACATGTGTTTTTTAGCCAAATTTTGAGGTTTGCAAAGGATTCTAGGTCACAGAACCTGGCCCGAGCCACACAAGTCACCCCATCTTGGATTCCCCTAGGTCTCTAGTTTTCAGAAATGCACAGGTTTGGTAGGTTTCCCTAGGCGCCGGCTGAGCTACAGGCCAAAATCTACAGGTAGGCACTTTGCAAAAAACACCTCTGTTTTCTTTAAAACATTTGGATGTGTCCACGTTGCGCTTTGGGGCGTTTCCTGTCGCGGGCGCTAGGCTTACCCACACAAGTGAGGTATCATTTTTATCGGGAGACTTGGGGGAATGCTGGGTGGAAGGAAATTTGTGGCTCCTCTCAGATTCCAGAACTTTCTGCCACAGAAATGTGAGGAACATGTGTTTTTTTAGCCTAATTTTGAGGTTTGCAAAGGATTCTGGGTAACAGAACCTGGTCCGAGCCACACAAGTCACCCCATCTTGGATTCCCCTAGGTCTCTAGTTTTCAGAAATGCACAGGTTTGGTAGTTTTCCCTAGGTGCCAGCTGAGCTACAGGCCAAAATCTACAGGTAGGCACTTTGCAAAAAACACCTCTGTTTTCTTTGAAAAATGTGGATGTGTCCACGTTGCGCTTTAGGGAGTTTCCTGTCGCGGGCGCTAGGCCTATCCACACAAGTGAGGTATCATTTTTATCAGGAGACTTGGAGGAATGCTGCGTGGAAGGAAATTTGTGGCTCCTCTCAGATTCCAGAACTTTCTGCCACAGAAATGTGACGAACATGTGTTTTTTTAGCCAAATTTTGAGGTTTGCAAAGGATTCTGGGTAATAGAACCTGGTCAGAGCCACACAAGTCACCCCATCTTGGATTCCCCTAGGTCTCTAGTTTTCAGAAATGCACAGGTTTGGTAGGTTTCCCTAGGTGGCGGCTGAGCTACAGGCCAAAATCTACAGGTAGGCACTTTGCAAAAAACACCTCTGTTTTCTTTCAAAAATTTTGATGTGTCCACGTTGCGCTTTGGGGCGTTTCCTGTCGCGGACTCTAGGACTACCCACACAAGTGAGGTATCATTTTTATCGGGAGACGTGGGGGAACGCTGGGTGGAAGGAAATTTGTGGTCCTCTCAGATTCCAGAACTTTCTGCCACAGAAATGTGAGGAACATGTGTTTTTTAGCCAAATTTTGAAGTTTGCAAAGTATTTTGGGTCAGAGAACCTGGTCCGAGCCACACAAGTCACCCCATCTTCGACTCACCTAGGTCTCTAGTTTTCAGAAATGCACAGGTTTGGTAGTTTTCCCTAGGTGCCGGCTGAGCTACAGGCCAAAATCTACAGGCAGGCACTTTGCAAAAAACACCTCTGTTTTCTTTAAAAAATTTGGATGTGTCCACGTTGCGCTTTGGGGCGTTTCCTGTCGTGGGCGCTAGGCCTACCCACACAAGTGAGGTATCATTTTTATCGGGAGACGTGGGGGAACGCTAGGTGGAAGGAAATTTGTGGCTCCTCTCAGATTCCAGAACTTTTTGCCACAGAAATGTGACGAACATGTGTTTTTTAGCCAAATTTTGAGGTTTGCAAAGGATTCTAGGTCACAGAACCTGGCCTAAGCCACACAAGTCACCCTATCTTGGATTCCCCTAGGTGTCTAGTTTTCAGAAATGCACAGGTTTGGTAGGTTTCCCTAGGTGCCGGCTGAGCTACAGGCCAAAATCTACAGGTAGGCACTTTGCAAAAAACACCTCTGTTTTCTTTAAAAAATGTGGATGTGTCCACGTTGAGCTTTGGGGCGTTTCCTGTCGCGGGCGCTAGGCTTACCCACACAAGTGAGGTATAATTTTTATCGGGAGACTTGGGGGAATGCTGGGTGGAAGGAAATTTGTGGCTCCTCTCAGATTCCAGAACTTTCTGCCACAGAAATGTGAGGAACATGTGTTTTTTTAGCCAAATTTTGAGGTTTGCAAAGGATTCTGGGTAACAGAACCTGGTCCGAGCCACACAAGTCACCCCATCTAGGATTCCCCTAGGTCTCTAGTTTTCACAAATGCACAGGTTTGGTAGGTTTCCCTAGGTGCCGGCTGAGCTACAGGCCAAAATCTACAGGCAGGCACTTTGCAAAAAACACCTCTGTTTTCTTTAAAAAATTTGGATGTGTCCACGTTGCGCTTTGGGGCGTTTCCTGTCGTGGGCACTAGGCCTACTCACACAAGTGAGGTATCATTTTTATCAGGAGACGTGGGGGAACGCTGGGTGGAAGGAAATTTGTGGCTCCTCTCAGATTCCAGAACTTTTTGCCACAGAAATGTGACAAACATGTGTTTTTTAGCCAAATTTTGAGGTGTGCAAAGGATTCTGGGTCACAGAACCTGGTCCGAGCCACACAAGTCACCCCATCTTGGATTCCCCTAGGTCTCTAGTTTTCAGAAATGCACAGGTTTGGTAGGTTTCCCTAGGTGGCGGCTGAGCTACAGGCCAAAATCTACAGGTAGGCACTTTGCAAAAAACACCTCTGTTTTCTTTAAAAAATTTGGATGTATCCACGTTGCGCTTTGGGGCGTTTCCTGTCGCGGGCGCTAGGCCTACCCACACAAGTGAGGTATCATTTTTATCGGGAGACTTGGGGGAATGCTGGGTGGAAGGAAATTTGTGGCTCCTCTCAGATTCCAGAACTTTCTACCACAGAAATGTGAGGAACATGTGTTTTTTTAGCCAAATTTTGAGGTTTGCAAAGGATTCTGGCTAACAGAACCTGGTCCGAGCCACACAAGTCACCCCATCTTGGATTCCCCTAGGTCTCTAGTTTTCACAAATGCACAGGTTTGGTAGGTTTCCCTAGTTGCCGGCTGAGCTACAGGCCAAAATCTACAGGTAGGCACTTTGCGAAAAACACCTCTGTTTTCTTTCAAAAATTTGGATGTGTCCACGTTGCGCTTTGGGGCGTTTCCTGTCGCGGGCACTAAGCCTACCCACACAAGTGAGGTATCAATTTTATCGGGAGACTTGGGGGAACGCTGGGTGGAAGGAAATTTGTGGCTCCTCTCAGATTCCAGAACTTTCTGCCACAGAAATGTGAGGAACATGTGTTTTTTTAGCCAAATTTTGAGGTTTGCAAAGGATTCTGGGTCACAAAACCTGGTCCGAGCCACACAAGTCACCCCATCTTGGATTCCCCTAGGTCTCTAGTTTTCAGAAATGCACAGGTTTGGTAGGTTTCCCTAGGTGCCGGCTGAGCTACAGGCCAAAATCTACAGGCAGGCACCTTGCAAAAAACACCTCTGTTTTCTTTAAAAAATGTGGATGTGTCCACGTTGCGCTTTGGGGCGTTTCCTGTCGTAGGCGCTAGGCCTACCCACACAAGTGAGGTATCATTTTTTTCGGGAGACGTGGGGGAACGCTAGATGGAAGGAAATTTGTGGCTCCTCTCAGATTCCAGAACTTTTTGCCACAGAAATGTGATGAACATGTGTTTTTTAGGCAAATTTTGAGGTTTGCAAAGGATTCTGGGTCACAGAACCTGGCCCGAGCCACACAAGTCACCCCATCTTGGATTCCCCTAGGTGTCTAGTTTTCAGAAATGCACAGGTTTGGTAGGTTTCCCTAGGTGCCGGCTGAGCTACAGGCCAAAATCTACAGGTAGGCACTTTGCAAAAAACACCTCTGTTTTCTTTCAAAAATTTGGATGTGTCCACGTTGCGCTTTGGGGCGTTTCGTGTCGCGGGCGCTAGGCCTAACCACACAAGTGAGGTATCATTTTTATCGGGAGACTTGGAGGAATGCTGCGTGGAAGGAAATTTGTGGCTCCTCTCAGATTCCAGAACTTTCTGCCACAGAAATGTGAGGAACATGTGTTTTTTTAGCCAAATTTTGAGGTTTGCAAAGGATTCTGGGTAACAGAACCTGGTCCGAGCCACACAAGTCACCCCATCTTGGATTCCCCTAGGTCTCTAGTTTTCAGAAATGCACAGGTTTGGTAGTTTTCCCTAGGTGCCGGCTGAGCTACAGGCCAAAATCTACAGGTAGGCACTTTCCAAAAAACACCTCTGTTTTCTTTAAAAAATGTGGATGTGTCCACGTTGCGCTTTGGGGCGTTTCCTGTCGCAGACGCTAGGACTACCCACACAAGTGAGGTATCATTTTTATCGGGAGACGTGGGGGAACGCTGGGTGGAAGGAAATTTGTGGCTCCTCTCAGATTCCAGAACTTTCTGCCACAGAAATGTGAGGAACATGTGTTTTTTAGCCAAATTTTGAAGTTTGCAAAGTATTCTGGGTCTCAGAACCTGGTCCGAGGCGCACAAGTCACCCCATCTTCGACTCACCTAGGTCTCTAGTTTTCAGAAATGCACAGGTTTGGTAGTTTTCCCTAGGTGCCGGCTGAGCTACAGGCCAAAATCTACAGGCAGGCACTTTGCAAAAAACACCTCTGTTTTCTTAAAAAAATGTGGATGTGTCCACGTTGCGCTTTGGGGCGTTTCCTGTCGTGGGCGCTAGGCCTACCCACACAAGTGAGGTATAATTTTTATCGGGAGACGTGCGGGAACGCTAGGTGGAAGGAAATTTGTGGCTCCTCTCAGATTCCAGAACTTTCTGCCACAGAAATGTGACGAACATGTGTTTTTTAGCCAAATTTTGAGGTTTGCAAAGGATTCTAGGTCACAGAACCTGGCCCGAGCCACACAAGTCACCCCATCTTGGATTCCCCTAGGTCTCTAGTTTTCAGAAATGCACAGGTTTGGTAGGTTTCCATAGGCGCCGGCTGAGCTACAGGCCAAAATCTACAGGTAGGCACTTTGCAAAAAACACCTCTGTTTTCTTTAAAACATTTGGATGTGTCCACGTTGCGCTTTGGGGCGTTTCCTGTCGCGGGCGCTAGGCTTACCCACACAAGTGAGGTATCATTTTTATCGGGAGACTTGGGGGAATGCTGGGTGGAAGGAAATTTGTGGCTCCTCTCAGATTCCAGAACTTTCTGCCACAGAAATGTGAGGAACATGTGTTTTTTTAGCCAAATTTTGAGGTTTGCAAAGGATTCTGGGTAACAGAACCTGGTCCGAGCCACACAAGTCACCCCATCTTCGATTCACCTAGGTCTCTAGTTTTCAGAAATGCACAGGTTTGGTAGGTTTCCCTAGGTGCCGGCTGAGCTACAGGCCAAAATCTACAGGTAGGCACTTTGCAAAAAACACCTCTGTTTTCTTTCAAAAATTTGGATGTGTCCACGTTGCGCTTTGGGGCGTTTCCTGTCGCGGGCGCTAGGCCTACCCACACAAGTGAGGTATCATTTTTATCTGGAGACTTGGGGGAACGCTGGGTGGAAGGAAATTTGTGGCTCCTCTCAGATTCCAGAACTTTCTGCCACAGAAATGTGAGGAACATGTGGTTTTTTAGCCAAATTTTGAGGTTTGCAAAGGATTCTGGGTAACAGAACCTGGTCCGAGCCACACAAGTCACCCCATCTTGGATTCCCCTAGGTCTCTAGTTTTCAGAAATGCACAGGTTTGGTAGTTTTCCCTAGGTGCCAGCTGAGCTACAGGCCAAAATCTACAGGTAGGCACTTTGCAAAAAACACCTCTGTTTTCTTTGAAAAATGTGGATGTGTCCACGTTGCGCTTTAGGGAGTTTCCTGTCGCGGGCGCTAGGCCTATCCACACAAGTGAGGTATCATTTTTATCAGGAGACTTGGAGGAATGCTGCGTGGAAGGAAATTTGTGGCTCCTCTCAGATTCCAGAACTTTCTGCCACAGAAATGTGACGAACATGTGTTTTTTTAGCCAAATTTTGAGGTTTGCAAAGGATTCTGGGTAACAGAACCTGGTCAGAGCCACACAAGTCACCCCATCTTGGATTCCCCTAGGTCTCTAGTTTTCAGAAATGCACAGGTTTGGTAGGTTTCCCTAGGTGGCGGCTGAGCTACAGGCCAAAATCTACAGGTAGGCACTTTGCAAAAAACACCTCTGTTTTCTTTCAAAAATTTTGATGTGTCCACGTTGCGCTTTGGGGCGTTTCCTGTCGCGGACGCTAGGACTACCCACACAAGTGAGGTATCATTTTTATCGGGAGACGTGGGGGAACGCTGGGTGGAAGGAAATTTGTGGTCCTCTCAGATTCCAGAACTTTCTGCCACAGAAATGTGAGGAACATGTGTTTTTTAGCCAAATTTTGAAGTTTGCAAAGTATTTTGGGTCAGAGAACCTGGTCCGAGCCACACAAGTCACCCCATCTTCGACTCACCTAGGTCTCTAGTTTTCAGAAATGCACAGGTTTGGTAGTTTTCCCTAGGTGCCGGCTGAGCTACAGGCCAAAATCTACAGGCAGGCACTTTGCAAAAAACACCTCTGTTTTCTTTAAAAAATTTGGATGTGTCCACGTTGCGCTTTGGGGCGTTTCCTGTCGTGGGCGCTAGGCCTACCCACACAAGTGAGGTATCATTTTTATCGGGAGACGTGGGGGAACGCTAGGTGGAAGGAAATTTGTGGCTCCTCTCAGATTCCAGAACTTTTTGCCACAGAAATGTGACAAACATGTGTTTTTTAGCCAAATTTTGAGGTGTGCAAAGGATTCTGGGTCACAGAACCTGGTCCGAGCCACACAAGTCACCCCATCTTGGATTCCCCTAGGTCTCTAGTTTTCAGAAATGCACAGGTTTGGTAGGTTTCCCTAGGTGGCGGCTGAGCTACAGGCAAAAATCTACAGGTAGGCACTTTGCAAAAAACACCTCTGTTTTCTTTAAAAAATTTGGATGTGTCCACGTTGCGCTTTGGGGCGTTTCCTGTCGCGGGCGCTAGGCCTACCCACACAAGTGAGGTATCATTTTTATCGGGAGACTTGGGGGAATGCTGGGTGGAAGGAAATTTGTGGCTCCTCTCAGATTCCAGAACTTTCTGCCACAGAAATGTGAGGAACATGTGTTTTTTTAGCCAAATTTTGAGGTTTGCAAAGGATTCTGGCTAACAGAACCTGGTCCGAGCCACACAAGTCACCCCATCTTGGATTCCCCTAGGTCTCTAGTTTTCAGAAATGCACAGGTTTGGTAGTTTTCCCTAGGTGCCGGCTGAGCTACAGGCCAAAATCTACAGGCAGGCACTTTGCAAAAAACACCTCTGTTTTCTTCAAAAAATGTGGATGTGTCCACGTTGCGCTTTGGGGCGTTTCCTGTCGTAGGCGCTAGGCCTACCCACACAAGTGAGGTATCATTTTTTTCGGGAGACGTGGGGGAACGCTAGATGGAAGGAGATTTGTGGCTCCTCTCAGATTCCAGAACTTTTTGCCACAGAAATGTGATGAACATGTGTTTTTTAGGCAAATTTTGAGGTTTGCAAAGGATTCTGGGTCACAGAACCTGGCCCGAGCCACACAAGTCACCCCATCTTCGACTCACCTAGGTCTCTAGTTTTCAGAAATGCACAGGTTTGGTAGTTTTCCCTAGGTGCCGGCTGAGCTACAGGCCAAAATCTACAGGCAGGCACTTTGCAAAAAACACCTCTGTTTTCTTTAAAAAATTTGGATGTGTCCACGTTGCGCTTTGGGGCGTTTTCTGTCGTGGGCGCTAGGCCTACCCACACAAGTGAGGTATCATTTTTTTCGGGAGACGTGGGGGAACGCTAGATGGAAGGAAATTTGTGGCTCCTCTCAGATTCCAGAACTTTTTGCCACAGAAATGTGATGAACATGTGTTTTTTAGGCAAATTTTGAGGTTTGCAAAGGATTCTGGGTCACAGAACCTGGCCCGAGCCACACAAGTCACCCCATCTTGGATTCCCCTAGGTGTCTAGTTTTCAGAAATGCACAGGTTTGGTAGGTTTCCCTAGGTGCCGGCTGAGCTACAGGCCAAAATCTACAGGTAGGCACTTTGCAAAAAACACCTCTGTTTTCTTTCAAAAATTTTGATGTGTCCACGTTGCGCTTTGGGGCGTTTCCTGTCGCGGACGCTAGGACTACCCACACAAGTGAGGTATCATTTTTATCGGGAGACGTGGGGGAACGCTGGGTGGAAGGAAATTTGTGGTCCTCTCAGATTCCAGAACTTTCTGCCACAGAAATGTGAGGAACATGTGTTTTTTAGCCAAATTTGGAAGTTTGCAAAGTATTTTGGGTCACAGAACCTGGTCCGAGCCACACAAGTCACCCCATCTTCGACTCACCTAGGTCTCTAGTTTTCAGAAATGCACAGGTTTGGTAGTTTTCCCTAGGTGCCGGCTGAGCTACAGGCCAAAATCTACAGGCAGGCACTTTGCAAAAAACACCTCTGTTTTCTTTAAAAAATTTGGATGTGTCCACGTTGCGCTTTGGGGCGTTTCCTGTCGTGGGCGCTAGGCCTACCCACACAAGTGAGGTATCATTTTTATCGGGAGACGTGGGGGAACGCTAGGTGGAAGGAAATTTGTGGCTCCTCTCAGATTCCAGAACTTTTTGCCACAGAAATGTGACGAACATGTGTTTTTTAGCCAAATTTTGAGGTTTGCAAAGGATTCTAGGTCACAGAACCTGGCCCAAGCCACACAAGTCACCCGATCTTGGATTCCCCTAGGTGTCTAGTTTTCAGAAATGCACAGGTTTGGTAGTTTTCCCTAGGTGCCGGCTGAGCTACAGGCCAAAATCTACAGGCAGGCACCTTGCAAAAAACACCTCTGTTTTCTTTAAAAAATGTGGATGTGTCCACGTTGCTCTTTGGGGCGTTTCCTGTCGTAGGCGCTAGGCCTACCCACACAAGTGAGGTATCATTTTTTTCGGGAGACGTGGGGGAACGCTAGATGGAAGGAAATTTGTGGCTCCTCTCAGATTCCAGAACTTTTTGCCACAGAAATGTGATGAACATGTGTTTTTTAGGCAAATTTTGAGGTTTGCAAAGGATTCTGGGTCACAGAACCTGGCCCGAGCCACACAAGTCACCCCATCTTGGATTCCCCTAGGTGTCTAGTTTTCAGAAATGCACAGGTTTGGTAGGTTTCCCTAGGTGCCGGCTGAGCTACAGGCCAAAATCTACAGGTAGGCACTTTGCAAAAAACACCTCTGTTTTCTTTCAAAAATTTGGATGTGTCCACGTTGCGCTTTGGGGCGTTTCGTGTCGTGGGCGCTAGGCCTAACCACACAAGTGAGGTATCATTTTTATCGGGAGACTTGGAGGAATGCTGCGTGGAAGGAAATTTGTGGCTCCTCTCAGATTCCAGAACTTTCTGCCACAGAAATGTGAGGAACATGTGTTTTTTTAGCCAAATTTTGAGGTTTGCAAAGGATTCTGGGTAACAGAACCTGGTCCGAGCCACACAAGTCACCCCATCTTGGATTCCCCTAGGTCTCTAGTTTTCAGAAATGCACAGGTTTGGTAGTTTTCCCTAGGTGCCGGCTGAGCTACAGGCCAAAATCTACAGGTAGGCACTTTCCAAAAAACACCTCTGTTTTCTTTCAAAAATTTGGATGTGTCCACGTTGCGCTTTGGGGCGTTTCCTGTCGCAGACGCTAGGACTACCCACACAAGTGAGGTATCATTTTTATCGGGAGACGTGGGGGAACGCTGGGTGGAAGGAAATTTGTGGCTCCTCTCAGATTCCAGAACTTTCTGCCACAGAAATGTGAGGAACATGTGTTTTTTAGCCAAATTTTGAAGTTTGCAAAGTATTCTGGGTCTCAGAACCTGGTCCGAGCCGCACAAGTCACCCCATCTTCGACTCACCTAGGTCTCTAGTTTTCAGAAATGCACAGGTTTGGTAGTTTTCCCTAGGTGCCGGCTGAGCTACAGGCCAAAATCTACAGGCAGGCACTTTGCAAAAAACACCTCTGTTTTCTTAAAAAAATGTGGATGTGTCCACGTTGCGCTTTGGGGCGTTTCCTGTCGTGGGCGCTAGGCCTACCCACACAAGTGAGGTATAATTTTTATCGGGAGACGTGGGGGAACGCTAGGTGGAAGGAAATTTGTGGCTCCTCACAGATTCCAGAACTTTTTGCCACAGAAATGTGACGAACATGTGTTTTCTAGCAAAATTTTGAGGTTTGCAAAGGATTCTAGGTCACAGAACCTGGCCCGAGCCACACAAGTCACCCCATCTTGGATTCCCCTAGGTCTCTAGTTTTCAGAAATGCACAGGTTTGGTAGGTTTCCCTAGGCGCCGGCTGAGCTACAGGCCAAAATCTACAGGTAGGCACTTTGCAAAAAACACCTCTGTTTTCTTTAAAACATTTGGATGTGTCCACGTTGCGCTTTGGGGCGTTTCCTGTCGCGGGCGCTAGGCTTACCCACACAAGTGAGGTATCATTTTTATCGGGAGACTTGGGGGAATGCTGGGTGGAAGGAAATTTGTGGCTCCTCTCAGATTCCAGAACTTTCTGCCACAGAAATGTGAGGAACATGTGTTTTTTTAGCCAAATTTTGAGGTTTGCAAAGGATTCTGGCTAACAGAACCTGGTCCGAGCCACACAAGTCACCCCATCTTCGATTCACCTAGGTCTCTAGTTTTCAGAAATGCACAGGTTTGGTAGGTTTCCCTAGGTGCCGGCTGAGCTACAGGCCAAAATCTACAGGTAGGCACTTTGCAAAAAACACCTCTGTTTTCTTTCAAAAATTTGGATGTGTCCACGTTGCGCTTTGGGGCGTTTCCTGTCGCGGGCGCTAGGCCTACCCACACAAGTGAGGTATCATTTTTATCTGGAGACTTGGGGGAACGCTGGGTGGAAGGAAATTTGTGGCTCCTCTCAGATTCCAGAACTTTCTGCCACAGAAATGTGAGGAACATGTGTTTTTTTAGCCAAATTTTGAGGTTTGCAAAGGATTCTGGGTAACAGAACCTGGTCCGAGCCACACAAGTCACCCCATCTTGGATTCCCCTAGGTCTCTAGTTTTCAGAAATGCACAGGTTTGGTAGTTTTCCCTAGGTGCCAGCTGAGCTACAGGCCAAAATCTACAGGTAGGCACTTTGCAAAAAACACCTCTGTTTTCTTTGAAAAATGTGGATGTGTCCACGTTGCGCTTTAGGGCGTTTCCTGTCGCGGGCGCTAGGCCTATCCACACAAGTGAGGTATCATTTTTATCAGGAGACTTGGAGGAATGCTGCGTGGAAGGAAATTTGTGGCTCCTCTCAGATTCCAGAACTTTCTGCCACAGAAATGTGACGAACATGTGTTTTTTTAGCCAAATTTTGAGGTTTGCAAAGGATTCTGGGTAATAGAACCTGGTCAGAGCCACACAAGTCACCCCATCTTGGATTCCCCTAGGTCTCTAGTTTTCAGAAATGCACAGGTTTGGTAGGTTTCCCTAGGTGGCGGCTGAGCTACAGGCCAAAATCTACAGGTAGGCACTTTGCAAAAAACACCTCTGTTTTCTTTCAAAAATTTTGATGTGTCCACGTTGCGCTTTGGGGCGTTTCCTGTCGCGGACGCTAGGACTACCCACACAAGTGAGGTATCATTTTTATCGGGAGACGTGGGGGAACGCTGGGTGGAAGGAAATTTGTGGTCCTCTCAGATTCCAGAACTTTCTGCCACAGAAATGTGAGGAACATGTGTTTTTTAGCCAAATTTTGAAGTTTGCAAAGTATTTTGGGTCACAGAACCTGGTCCGAGCCACACAAGTCACCCCATCTTCGACTCACCTAGGTCTCTAGTTTTCAGAAATGCACAGGTTTGGTAGTTTTCCCTAGGTGCCGGCTGAGCTACAGGCCAAAATCTACAAGCAGGCACTTTGCAAAAAACACCTCTGTTTTCTTTAAAAAATTTGGATGTGTCCACGTTGCGCTTTGGGGCGTTTCCTGTCGTGGGCGCTAGGCCTACCCACACAAGTGAGGTATCATTTTTATCGGAAGACGTGGGGGAACGCTAGGTGGAAGGAAATTTGTGGCTCCTCTCAGATTCCAGAACTTTTTGCCACAGAAATGTGACGAACATGTGTTTTTTAGCCAAATTTTGAGGTTTGCAAAGGATTCTAGGTCACAGAACCTGGCCTAAGCCACACAAGTCACCCTATCTTGGATTCCCCTAGGTGTCTAGTTTTCAGAAATGCACAGGTTTGGTAGGTTTCCCTAGGTGCCGGCTGAGCTACAGGCCAAAATCTACAGGTAGGCACTTTGCAAAAAACACCTCTGTTTTCTTTAAAAAATGTGGATGTGTCCACGTTGAGCTTTGGGGCGTTTCCTGTCGCGGGCGCTAGGCTTACCCACACAAGTGAGGTATAATTTTTATCGGGAGACTTGGGGGAATGCTGGGTGGAAGGAAATTTGTGGCTCCTCTCAGATTCCAGAACTTTCTGCCACAGAAATGTGAGGAACATGTGTTTTTTTAGCCAAATTTTGAGGTTTGCAAAGGATTCTGGGTAACAGAACCTGGTCCGAGCCACACAAGTCACCCCATCTTGGATTCCCCTAGGTCTCTAGTTTTCACAAATGCACAGGTTTGGTAGGTTTCCCTAGTTGCCGGCTGAGCTACAGGCCAAAATCTACAGGTAGGCACTTTGCGAAAAACACCTCTGTTTTCTTTCAAAAATTTGGATGTGTCCACGTTGCGCTTTGGGGCGTTTCCTGTCGCGGGCACTAAGCCTACCCACACAAGTGAGGTATCATTTCTATCGGGAGACTTGGGGGAACGCTGGGTGGAAGGAAATTTGTGGCTCCTCTCAGATTCCAGAACTTTCTGCCACAGAAATGTGAGGAACATGTGTTTTTTTGCCAAATTTTGAGGTTTGCAAAGGATTCTGGGTCACAAAACCTGGTCCGAGCCACACAAGTCACCCCATCTTGGATTCCCCTAGGTCTCTAGTTTTCAGAAATGCACAGGTTTGATAGGTTTCCCTAGGTGCCGGCTGAGCTACAGGCCAAAATCTACAGGCAGGCACCTTGCAAAAAACACCTCTGTTTTCTTTAAAAAATGTGGATGTGTCCACGTTGCGCTTTGGGGCGTTTCCTGTCGTAGGCGCTAGGCCTACCCACACAAGTGAGGTATCATTTTTTTCGGGAGACGTGGGGGAACGCTAGATGGAAGGAAATTTGTGGCTCCTCTCAGATTCCAGGACTTTTTGTCACAGAAATGTGATGAACATGTGTTTTTTAGGCAAATTTTGAGGTTTGCAAAGGATTCTGGGTCACAGAACCTGGCCCGAGCCACACAAGTCACCCCATCTTGGATTCCCCTAGGTGTCTAGTTTTCAGAAATGCACAGGTTTGGTAGGTTTCCCTAGGTGCCGGCTGAGCTACAGGCCAAAATCTACAGGTAGGCACTTTGCAAAAAACACCTCTGTTTTCTTTCAAAAATTTGGATGTGTCCACGTTGCGCTTTGGGGCGTTTCGTGTCGCGGGCGCTAGGCCTAACCACACAAGTGAGGTATCATTTTTATCGGGAGACTTGGAGGAATGCTGCGTGGAAGGAAATTTGTGGCTCCTCTCAGATTCCAGAACTTTCTGCCACAGAAATGTGAGGAACATGTGTTTTTTTAGCCAAATTTTGAGGTTTGCAAAGGATTCTGGGTAACAGAACCTGGTCCGAGCCACACAAGTCACCCCATCTTGGATTCCCCTAGGTCTCTAGTTTTCAGAAATGCACAGGTTTGGTAGTTTTCCCTAGGTGCCGGCTGAGCTACAGGCCAAAATCTACAGGTAGGCACTTTCCAAAAAACACCTCTGTTTTCTTTCAAAAATTTGGATGTGTCCACGTTGCGCTTTGGGGCGTTTCCTGTCGCAGACGCTAGGACTACCCACACAAGTGAGGTATCATTTTTATCGGGAGACGTGGGGGAACGCTGGGTGGAAGGAAATTTGTGGCTCCTCTCAGATTCCAGAACTTTCTGCCACAGAAATGTGAGGAACATGTGTTTTTTAGCCAAATTTTGAGGTGTGCAAAGGATTCTGGGTCACAGAACCTGGTCCGAGCCACACAAGTCACCCCATCTTGGATTCCCCTAGGTCTCTAGTTTTCAGAAATGCACAGGTTTGGTAGGTTTCCCTAGGTGGCGGCTGAGCTACAGGCCAAAATCTACAGGTAGGCACTTTGCAAAAAACACCTCTGTTTTCTTTAAAAAATTTGGATGTATCCACGTTGCGCTTTGGGGCGTTTCCTGTCGCGGGCGCTAGGCCTACCCACACAAGTGAGGTATCATTTTTATCGGGAGACTTGGGGGAATGCTGGGTGGAAGGAAATTTGTGGCTCCTCTCAGATTCCAGAACTTTCTACCACAGAAATGTGAGGAACATGTGTTTTTTTAGCCAAATTTTGAGGTTTGCAAAGGATTCTGGCTAACAGAACCTGGTCCGAGCCACACAAGTCACCCCATCTTGGATTCCCCTAGGTCTCTAGTTTTCACAAATGCACAGGTTTGGTAGGTTTCCCTAGTTGCCGGCTGAGCTACAGGCCAAAATCTACAGGTAGGCACTTTGCGAAAAACACCTCTGTTTTCTTTCAAAAATTTGGATGTGTCCACGTTGCGCTTTGGGGCGTTTCCTGTCGCGGGCACTAAGCCTACCCACACAAGTGAGGTATCATTTTTATCGGGAGACTTGGGGGAACGCTGGGTGGAAGGAAATTTGTGGCTCCTCTCAGATTCCAGAACTTTCTGCCACAGAAATGTGAGGAACATGTGTTTTTTTAGCCAAATTTTGAGGTTTGCAAAGGATTCTGGGTCACAGAACCTGGTCCGAGCCACACAAGTCACCCCATCTTGGATTCCCCTAGGTCTCTAGTTTTCAGAAATGCACAGGTTTGGTAGGTTTCCCTAGGTGGCGGCTGAGCTACAGGCCAAAATCTACAGGTAGGCACTTTGCAAAAAACACCTCTGTTTTCTTTAAAAAATTTGGATGTGTCCACGTTGCGCTTTGGGGCGTTTCCTGTCGCGGGCGCTAGGCCTACCCACACAAGTGAGGTATCATTTTTATCGG
This sequence comes from Pleurodeles waltl, assembly GCF_031143425.1. NCBI lineage: Eukaryota > Metazoa > Chordata > Amphibia > Caudata > Salamandridae > Pleurodeles > Pleurodeles waltl. The sequence goes on from NC_090439.1 coordinate 146,653,041, forward strand.
GAGACTTGGGGGAAAGCTGGGTGGAAGCAAATTTGTGGCTCCTCTCAGATTCCAGAACTTTCTGCCACAGAAATGTGAGGAACATGTGTTTTTTTAGCCAAATTTTGAGGTTTGCAAAGGATTCTGGCTAACAGAACCTGGTCCGAGCCACACAAGTCACCCCATCTTGGATTCCCCTAGGTCTCTAGTTTTCAGAAATGCACAGGTTTGGTAGTTTTCCCTAGGTGCCGGCTGAGCTACAGGCCAAAATCTACAGGCAGGCACTTTGCAAAAAACACCTCTGTTTTCTTCAAAAAATGTGGATGTGTCCACGTTGCGCTTTGGGGCGTTTCCTGTCGTAGGCGCTAGGCCTACCCACACAAGTGAGGTATCATTTTTTTCGGGAGACGTGGGGGAACGCTAGATGGAAGGAAATTTGTGGCTCCTCTCAGATTCCAGAACTTTTTGCCACAGAAATGTGATGAACATGTGTTTTTTAGGCAAATTTTGAGGTTTGCAAAGGATTCTGGGTCACAGAACCTGGCCCGAGCCACACAAGTCACCCCATCTTGGATTCCCCTAGGTGTCTAGTTTTCAGAAATGCACAGGTTTGGTAGGTTTCCCTAGGTGCCGGCTGAGCTACAGGCCAAAATCTACAGGTAGGACTTTGCAAAAAACACCTCTGTTTTCTTTCAAAAATTTTGATGTGTCCACGTTGCGCTTTGGGGCGTTTCCTGTCGCGGACGCTAGGACTACCCACACAAGTGAGGTATCATTTTTATCGGGAGACGTGGGGGAACGCTGGGTGGAAGGAAATTTGTGGTCCTCTCAGATTCCAGAACTTTCTGCCACAGAAATGTGAGGAACATGTGTTTTTTAGCCAAATTTTGAAGTTTGCAAAGTATTTTGGGTCACAGTACCTGGTCCGAGCCGCACAAGTCACCCCATCTTCGACTCACCTAGGTCTCTAGTTTTCAGAAATGCACAGGTTTGGTAGTTTTCCCTAGGTGCCGGCTGAGCTACAGGCCAAAATCTACAGGCAGGCACTTTGCAAAAAACACCTCTGTTTTCTTTAAAAAATTTGGATGTGTCCACGTTGCGCTTTGGGGCGTTTCCTGTCGTGGGCGCTAGGCCTACCCACACAAGTGAGGTATCATTTTTATCGGGAGACGTGGGGGAACGCTAGGTGGAAGGAAATTTGTGGCTCCTCTCAGATTCCAGAACGTTTTGCCACAGAAATGTGACGAACATGTGTTTTTTAGCCAAATTTTGAGGTTTGCAAAGGATTCTAGGTCACAGAACCTGGCCCAAGCCACACAAGTCACCCTATCTTGGATTCCCCTAGGTGTCTAGTTTTCAGAAATGCACAGGTTTGGTAGGTTTCCCTAGGTGCCGGCTGAGCTACAGGCCAAAATCTACAGGTAGGCACTTTGCAAAAAACACCTCTGTTTTCTTTCAAAAATGTGGATGTGTCCACGTTGCGCTTTGGGGCGTTTCGTGTCGCGGGCGCTAGGCCTAACCACACAAGTGAGGTATCATTTTTATCGGGAGACTTGGAGGAATGCTGCGTGGAAGGAAATTTGTGGCTCCTCTCAGATTCCAGAACTTTCTGCCACAGAAATGTGAGGAACATGTGTTTTTTTAGCCAAATTTTGAGGTTTGCAAAGGATTCTGGGTAACAGAACCTGGTCCGAGCCACACAAGTCACCCCATCTTGGATTCCCCTAGGTCTCTAGTTTTCAGAAATGCACAGGTTTGGTAGTTTTCCCTAGGTGCCGGCTGAGCTACAGGCCAAAATCTACAGGCAGGCACTTTGCAAAAAACACCTCTGTTTTCTTTCAAAAATTTGGATGTGTCCACGTTGCGCTTTGGGGCTTTTTTCTGTCGTGGGCGCTAGGCCTACCCACACAAGTGAGGTATCATTTTTATCAGGAGACGTGGGGGAACGCTGGGTGGAAGGAAATTTGTGGCTCCTCTCAGATTCCAGAACTTTTTGCCACAGAAATGTGACGAACAGGTGTTTTTTAGCCAAATTTTGAGGTTTGCAAAGGATTCTGGGTCACAGAACCTGGTCCGAGCCACACAAGTCACCCCATCTTGGATTCCCCTACGTCTCTAGTTTTCAGAAATGCACAGATTTGGTAGGTTTCCCTAGGTGCCGGCTGAGCTACAGGCCAAAATCTACAGGTAGGCACTTTGCAAAAAACACCTCTTTTTTCTTTAAAAAATTTGGATGTGTCCACGTTGCGCTTTGGGGCGTTTCCTGTCGCGGGCGCAAAGCCTACCCACACAAGTGAGGTATCATTTTTATCGGGAGACTTGGAGGAATGCTGGGTGGAAGGAAATTTGTGGCTCCTCTCAGATTCCAGAACTTTCTGCCACAGAAATGTGTTTTTAGCCAAATTTTGAGGTTTGCAAAGGATTCTGGCTAACAGAACCTGGTCCGAGCCACACAAGTCACCCCATCTTGGATTCCCCTAGGTCTCTAGTTTTCAGAAATGCACAGGTTTGGTAGGTTTCCCTAGGTGGCGGCTGAGCAACAGGCCAAAGTCTACAGGTAGGCACTTTACAAAAAACACCTCTGTTTTCTTTCAAAAATTTGGATGTGTCCACGTTGCGCTTTGGGGTGTTTCCTGTCGCGGGCGCTAGGCCTACCCTCACAAGTGAGGTATCATTTTTATCTGGAGACTTGGGGGAACGCTGGGTGGAAGGAAATTTGTGGCTCCTCTCAGATTCCAGAACTTTCTGCCACAGAAATGTGAGGAACATGTGTTTTTTTAGCCAAATTTTGAGGTTTGCAAAGGATTCTGGGTCACAGAACCTGGTCCGAGCCACACAAGTCACCCTATCTTGGATTCCCCTAGGTCTCTAGTTTTCAGAAATGCACAGGTTTGGTAGTTTTCCCTAGGTGCCGGCTGAGCTACAGACAAAATCTACAGGCAGGCACTTTGCAAAAAACACCTCTGTTTTCTTTCAAAAATTTGGATGTGTCCACGTTGCGCTTTAGGGAGTTTCCTGTCGCGGGCGCTAGGCCTACCCACACAAGTGAGGTATCATTTTTATCAGGAGACTTGGAGGAATGCTGCGTGGAAGGAAATTTGTGGCTCCTCTCAGATTCCAGAACTTTCTGCCACAGAAATGTGACGAACATGTGTTTTTTTAGCCAAATTTTGAGGTTTGCAAAGGATTCTAGGTAACAGAACCTGGTCCGAGCCACACAAGTCACCCCATCTTGGATTCCCCTAGGTCTCTAGTTTTCAGAAATGCACAGGTTTGGTAAGTTTCCCTAGGTGGCGGCTGAGCTACAGGCCAAAATCTACAGGTAGGCACTTTGCAAAAAACACCTCTGTTTTCTTTCAAAAATTTGGATGTGTCCACGTTGCGCTTTGGGGCGTTTCCTGTCGTGGACGCTAGGACTACCCACACAAGTGAGGTATCATTTTTATCGGGAGACGTGGTGGAACGCTGGGTGGAAGGAAATTTGTGGCTCCTCTCAGATTCCAGAACTTTCTGCCACAGAAATGTGAGGAACATGTGTTTTTTAGCCAAATTTTGAAGTTTGCAAAGTATTCTGGGTCACAAAACCTGGTCCGAGCCGCACAAGTCACCCCATCTTCGACTCACCTAGGTCTCTAGTTTTCAGAAATGCACAGGTTTGGTAGTTTTCCCTAGGTGCCGGCTGAGCTACAGGCCAAAATCTACAGGCAGGCACTTTGCAAAAAACACCTCTGTTTTCTTTTAAAAATTTGGATGTGTCCCTGTTGCGCTTTGGGGCGTTTCCTGTCATGGGCGCTAGGCCTACCCACACAAGTGAGGTATCATTTTTATCGGGAGACGTGGGGGAACGCTAGGTGGAAAGAAATTTGTGGCTCCTCTCAGATTCCAGAACTTTTTGCCTCAGAAATGTGACGAACATGTGTTTTTTAGCCAAATTTTGAGGTTTGCAAAGGATTCTAGGTCACAGATCCTGGCCCCAGCCACACAAGTCACCCCATCTTGGATTCCCCTAGGTGTCTAGTTTTCAGAAATGCACAGGTTTGGTAGGTTTCCCTAGGTGCCGGCTGAGCTACAGGCCAAAATCTACAGGTAGGCACTTTGCAAAAAACACCTCTGTTTTCTTTCAAAAATTTGGATCTGTCCACGTTGCGCTTTGGGGCGTTTCCTGTCGCGGGCGCTAGGCCTACCCACACAAGTGAGGTATCATTTTTATCGGGAGACTTGGGGGAATGCTGGGTGGAAGGAAATTTGTGGCTCCTCTCAGATTCCAGAACTTTCTGCCACAGAAATGTGAGGAACATGTGTTTTTTTAGCCAAATTTTGAGGTTTGCAAAGGATTCTGGCTAACAGAACCTGGTCCGAGCCACACAAGTCACCCCATCTTCGATTCACCTAGGTCTCTAGTTTTCAGAAATGCACAGGTTTGGTAGGTTTCCCTAGGTGCCGGCTGAGCTACAGGCCCAAATCTACAGGTAGGCACTTTGCAAAAAACACCTCTGTTTTCTTTCAAAAATTTGGATGTGTCCACGTTGCGCTTTGGGGCGTTTCCTGTCGCGGGCGCTAGGCCTACCCACACAAGTGAGGTATCATTTTTATCTGGAGACTTGGGGGAACGCTGGGTGGAAGGAAATTTGTGGCTCCTCTCAGATTCCAGAACTTTCTGCCACAGAAATGTGAGGAACATGTATTTTTTTAGCCAAATTTTGAGGTTTGCAAAGGATTCTGGGTCACAGAACCTGGTCCGAGCCACACAAGTCACCCCATCTTGGATTCAGCTAGGTCTCTAGTTTTCAGAAATGCACAGGTTTGGTAGTTTTCCCTAGGTGCCGGCTGAGCTACAGGCCAAAATCTACAGGTAGGCACTTTGCAAAAAACACCTCTGTTTTGTTTCAAAAATTTGGATGTGTCCACGTTGCGCTTTAGGGAGTTTCCTGTCGCGGGTTCTAGGCCTACCCTCACAAGTGAGGTATCATTTTTATCAGGAGACTTGGAGGAATGCTGCGTGGAAGGAAATTTGTGGCTCCTCTCAGATTCCAGAACTTTCTGCCACAGAAATGTGACGAACATGTGTTTTTTAGCCAAATTTTGAGGTTTGCAAAGAATTCTGGGTAACAGAACCTGGTCCGAGCCACACAAGTCACCCCATCTTGGATTCCCCTAGGTCTCTAGTTTTCAGAAATGCACAGGTTTGGTAGGTTTCCCTAGGTGGCGGCTGAGCTACAGGCCAAAATCTACAGGTAGGCACTTTGCAAAAAACACCTCTGTTTTCTTTCAAAAATGTTGATGTGTCCACGTTGCGCTTTGGGGCGTTTTCTGTCGTGGGCGCTAGGCCTACCCACACAAGTGAGGTATCATTTTTATCGAGAGTCTTGGGGGAACGCTGGGTGGAAGGAAATTTGTGGCTCCTCTCAGAATCCAGAACTTTCTGCCACAGAAATGTGAGGAACATGTGTTTTTTAGCCAAATTTTGAAGTTTGCAAAGTATTCTGGGTCACAGAACCTGGTCCGAGCCAACCAAGTCACCCCATCTTCGACTCACCTAGGTCTCTAGTTTTCAGAAATGCACAGGTTTGGTAGTTTTCCCTAGGTGCCGGCTGAGCTACAGGCCAAAATCTACAGGCAGGCACTTTGCAAAAAACACCTCTGTTTTCTTTAAAAAATGTGGATGTGTCCACATTGCGCTTTGGTGCGTTTTCTGTCGTGGGCGCTAGGCCTACCCACACAAGTGAGGTATCATTTTTATCGGGAGATGTGGGGGAACGCTAGGTGGAAGGAAATTTGTGGCTCCTCTCAGATTCCAGAACTTTTTGCCACAGAATTGTGACGAACATGTGTTTTTTAGCCAAATTTCGAGGTTTGCAAAGGATTCTAGGTCACAGAACCTGGCCCGAGCCACACAAGTCACCCCATCTTGGATTCCCCTAGGTTTCTAGTTTTCAGAAATGCACAGGTTTGGTAGGTTTCCCTAGGTGCCGGCTGAGCTACAGGCCAAAATCTACAGGTAGGCACTTTGCAAAAAACACCTCTGTTTTCTTTCAAAAATTTGGATGTGTCCACGTTGCGCTTTAGGGAGTTTCCTGTCGCGGGTTCTAGGCCTACCCACACAAGTGAGGTATCATTTTTATCAGGAGACTTGGAGGAATGCTGCGTGGAAGGAAATTTGTGGCTCCTCTCAGATTCCAGAACTTTCTGCCACAGAAATGTGACGAACATGTGTTTTTTTAGCCAAATTTTGAGGTTTGCAAAGGATTCTGGGTAACAGAACCTGGTCCGAGCCACACAAGTCACCCCATCTTGGATTCCCCTAGGTCTCTAGTTTTCAGAAATGCACAGGTTTGGTAAGTTTCCCTAGGTGGCGGCTGAGCTACAGGCCAAAATCTACAGGTAGGCACTTTGCAAAAAACACCTCTGTTTTCTTTCAAAAATTTGGATGTGTCCACGTTGCGCTTTGGGGAGTTTCCTGTCGTGGACGCTAGGACTACCCACACAAGTGAGGTATCATTTTTATCGGGAGACGAGGTGGAACGCTGGGTGGAAGGAAATTTGTGGCTCCTCTCAGATTCCAGAACTTTCTGCCACAGAAATGTGAGGAACATGTGTTTTTTAGCCAAATTTTGAAGTTTGCAAAGTATTCTGGGTCACAAAACCTGGTCCGAGCCGCACAAGTCACCCCATCTTCGACTCACCTAGGTCTCTAGTTTTCAGAAATGCACAGGTTTGGTAGTTTTCCCTAGGTGCCGACTGAGCTACAGGCCAAAATCTACAGGCAGGCACTTTGCAAAAAACACCTCTGTTTTCTTTAAAAAATTTGGATGTGTCCCTGTTGCGCTTTGGGGCGTTTCCTGTCGTGGGCGCTAGGCCTACCCACACAAGTGAGGTATCATTTTTATCGGGAGACGTGGGGGAACGCTAGGTGGAAAGAAATTTGTGGCTCCTCTCAGATTCCAGAACTTATTGCCTCAGAAATGTGACGAACATGTGTTTTTTAGCCAAATTTTGAGGTTTGCAAAGGATTCTAGGTCACAGATCCTGGCCCGAGCCACACAAGTCACCCCATCTTGGATTCCCCTAGGTGTCTAGTTTTCAGAAATGCACAGGTTTGGTAGGTTTCCCTAGGTGCCGGCTGAGCTACAGGCCAAAATCTACAGGTAGGCACTTTGCAAAAAACACCTCTGTTTTCTTTCAAAAATTTGGATCTGTCCACGTTGCGCTTTGGGGCGTTTCCTGTCACGGGCGCTAGGCCTACCCACACAAGTGAGGTATCATTTTTATCGGAGACTTGGGGGAATGCTGGGTGGAAGGAAATTTGTGGCTCCTCTCAGATTCCAGAACTTTCTGCCACAGAAATGTGAGGAACATGTGTTTTTTTAGCCAAATTTTGAGGTTTGCAAAGGATTCTGGCTAACAGAACCTGGTCCGAGCCACACAAGTCACCCCATCTTCGATTCACCTAGGTCTCTAGTTTTCAGAAATGCACCGGTTTGGTAGGTTTCCCTAGGTGCCGGCTGAGCTACAGGCCCAAATCTACAGGTAGGCACTTTGCAAAAAACACCTCTGTTTTCTTTCAAAAATTTGGATGTGTCCACGTTGCGCTTTGGGGCGTTTCCTGTCGCGGGCGCTAGGCCTACCCACACAAGTGAGGTATCATTTTTATCTGGAGACTTGGGGGAACGCTGGGTGGAAGGAAATTTGTGGCTCCTCTCAGATTCCAGAACTTTCTGCCACAGAAATGTGAGGAACATATATTTTTTTAGCCAAATTTTGAGGTTTGCAAAGGATTCTGGGTCACAGAACCTGGTCCGAGCCACACAAGTCACCCCATCTTGGATTCCCCTAGGTCTCTAGTTTTCAGAAATGCACAGGTTTGGTAGTTTTCCCTAGGTGCCGGCTGAGCTACAGGCCAAAATCTACAGGTAGGCACTTTGCAAAAAACACCTCTGTTTTCTTTCAAAAATTTGGATGTGTCCACGTTGCGCTTTAGGGAGTTTCCTGTCGCGGGTTCTAGGCCTACCCACACAAGTGAGGTATCATTTTTATCAGGAGACTTGGAGGAATGCTGCGTGGAAGGAAATTTGTGGCTCCTCTCAGATTCCAGAACTTTCTGCCACAGAAATGTGACGAACATGTGTTTTTTAGCCAAATTTTGAGGTTTGCAAAGAATTCTGGGTAACAGAACCTGGTCCGAGCCACACAAGTCACCCCATCTTGGATTCCCCTAGATCTCTAGTTTTCAGTAATGCACAGGTTTGGTAGGTTTCCCTAGGTGGCGGCTGAGCTACAGGCCAAAATCTACAGGTAGGCACTTTGCAAAAAACACCTCTGTTTTCTTTCAAAAATTTTGATGTGTCCACGTTGCGCTTTGGGGCGTTTTCTGTCGTGGGCGCTAGGCCTACCCACACAAGTGAGGTATCATTTTTATCGAGAGACTTGGGGGAACGCTGGGTGGAAGGAAATTTGTGGCTCCTCTCAGATTCCAGAACTTTCTGCCACAGAAATGTGAGGAACATGTATTTTTTTAGCCAAATTTTGAGGTTTGCAAAGGATTCTGGGTCACAGAACCTGGTCCGAGCCACACAAGTCACCCCATCTTGGATTCCCCTAGGTCTCTAGTTTTCAGAAATGCACAAGTTTGGTAGTTTTCCCTAGGTGCCGGCTGAGCTACAGGCCAAAATCTACAGGTAGGCACTTTGCAAAAAACACCTCTGTTTTCTTTCAAAAATTTGGATGTGTCCACGTTGCGCTTTAGGGAGTTTCCTGTCGCGGGTTCTAGGCCTACCCACACAAGTGAGGTATCATTTTTATCAGGAGACTTGGAGGAATGCTGCGTGGAAGGAAATTTGTGGCTCCTCTCAGATTCCAGAACTTTCTGCCACAGAAATGTGACGAACATGTGTTTTTTAGCCAAATTTTGAGGTTTGCAAAGAATTCTGGGTAACAGAACCTGGTCCGAGCCACACAAGTCACCCCATCTTGGATTCCCCTAGATCTCTAGTTTTCAGAAATGCACAGGTTTGGTAGGTTTCCCTAGGTGGCGGCTGAGCTACAGGCCAAAATCTACAGGTAGGCACTTTGCAAAAAACACCTCTGTTTCCTTTCAAAAATTTTGATGTGTCCACGTTGCGCTTTGGGGCGTTTTCTGTCGTGGGCGCTAGGCCTACCCACACAAGTGAGGTATCATTTTTATCGAGAGACTTGGGGGAACGCTGGGTGGAAGGAAATTTGTGGCTCCTCTCAGAATCCAGAACTTTCTGCCACAGAAATGTGAGGAACATGTGTTTTTTAGCCAAATTTTGAAGTTTGCAAAGTATTCTGGGTCACAGAACCTGGTCCGAGCCACACAAGTCACCCCATCTTCGACTCACCTAGGTCTCTAGTTTTCAGAAATGCACAGGTTTGTTAGTTTTCCCTAGGTGCCGGCTGAGCTACAGGCCAAAATCTACAGGCAGGCACTTTGCAAAAAACACCTCTGTTTTCTTTAAAAAATGTGGATGTGTCCACGTTGCGCTTTGGGGCGTTTTCTGTCGTGGGCGCTAGGCCTACCCACACAAGTGAGGTATCATTTTTATCGGGAGACGTGGGGGAACGCTAGGTGGAAGGAAATTTGTGGCTCCTCTCAGATTCCAGAACTTTTTGCCACAGAAATGTGACGAACATGTGTTTTTTAGACAAATTTCGAGGTTTGCAAAGGATTCTAGGTCACAGAACCTGGCCCGAGCCACACAAGTCACCCCATCTTGGATTCCCCTAGGTCTCTAGTTTTCAGAAATGCACAGGTTTGGTAGTTTTCCCTAGGTGCCGGCTGAGCTACAGGCCAAAATCTACAGGCAGGCACTTTGCAAAAAACACCTCTGTTTTCTTTAAAAAATGTGGATGTGTCCACGTTGCGCTTTGGGGCGTTTTCTGTCGTGGGCGCTAGGCCTACCCACACAAGTGAGGTATCATTTTTATCGGGAGACGTGGGGGAACGCTAGGTGGAAGGAAATTTGTGGCTCCTCTCAGATTCCAGAACTTTTTGCCACAGAAATGTGACGAACATGTGTTTTTTAGACAAATTTCGAGGTTTGCAAAGGATTCTAGGTCACAGAACCTGGCCCGAGCCACACAAGTCACCCCATCTTGGATTCCCCTAGGTCTCTAGTTTTCAGAAATGCACAGGTTTGGTAGTTTTCCCTAGGTGCCGGCTGAGCTACAGGCCAAAATCTACAGGCAGGCACTTTGCAAAAAACACCTCTGTTTTCTTTAAAAAATTTGGATGTGTCCACGTTGCGCTTTGGGGCGTTTCCTGTCGTAGGCGCTAGGCCTACCCACACAAGTGAGTTATCATTTTTTTCGGGAGACGTGGGTGAACGCTAGATGGAAGGAAATTTGTGGCTCCTCTCAGATTCCAGAACTTTTTGCCACAGAAATGTGATGAACATGTGTTTTTTTAGCCAAATTTTGAGGTTTGCAAAGGATTCTGGGTAACAGAACCTGGTCCGATCCCCACAAGTCACCCCATCTTGGATTCCCCTAGGTCTCTAGTTTTCAGAAATGTACAGGTTTGGTAGGTTTCCCTAGCTGCCGGCCGAGCTAGAGGCCAAAATCTACAGGTAGGCACTTTGCAAAAAACACCTCTGTTTTCTTTCAAAAATTTGGATGATTCCACGTTGCGCTTTGGGGCGTTTCCTTTCGCGGGCGCTAGGCCTACCCACACAAGTGAGGTATCATTTTTATCTGGAGACTTGGGGGAACGCTGGGTGGAAGTAAATTTGTGGCTCCTCTCAGATTCCAGAACTTTCTGCCACAGAAATATGAGGAACATGTGTTTTTTTTGCCAAATTTTTAGGTTTGCAAAGGATTCTGGGTAACATAACCTGGTCCGAGCCCCACAAGTCACCCCATCTTGGATTCCCCTAGGTATCTAGTTTTCAGAAATGCACAGGTTTGGTATGTTTCTCTAGGTGCCGGCTGAGATAGTGGCCAAAATCTACAGGTAGGCACTTTGCAAAAAACACCTCTGTTTTCTTTCAAATATTTGGATGTGTCCACGTTGCGCTTTGGGGCGTTTCCTGTCACGGGCGCTAGGCCTACCCACACAAGTGAGGTATAATTTTTATCGGGAGACTTGGGGGAACGCTGGGTGGAAGGAAATTTGTGGCTCCTCTCAGATTCCAGAACTTTCTGCCACAGAAATGTGAAGAACATGTGTTTTTTTAGCCAACTTTTGAGGTTTGCAAAGGATTCTGGGTAACAGAACCTGGTCCGAGCCCCACAAGTCACCCCATCTTGGATTCCCCTAGGTCTCTAGTTTTCAGAAATGCACAGGTTTGGTAGGTTTCCCTAGGTGCCGGCTAAGCTAGAGGCCAAAATCTACAGGTAGGCACTTTGCAAAAAACACCTCTGTTTTCTTTCAAAAATTTGGATGTGTCCACGTTGCGCTTTGGGGCGTTTCCTGTCGCGGGCGCTAGGCCTACCCACACAAGTGAGGTAACATTTTTATCTGGAGACTTGGGGGAACGCTGGGTGGTAGGAAATTTGTGGCTCCTCTCAGATTCCAGAACTTTCTGCCACAGAAATGTGAGGAACATGTGTTTTTTTAGCCAAATTTTGAGGTTTGCAGAGGATTCTGGGTAACAGAACCTGGTCCGAGCCCCACAAGTCACCCCATCTTGGATTCCCGTAGGTCTCTAGTTTTCAGAAATGCACCGGTTTGGTAGGTTTCCCTAGGTGCCGGCTGAGCTAGAGGCCAAAATCTACAGGTAGGCACTTTGCAAAAAACACCTCTGTTTTCTTTAAAAAATTTGGATGTGTCCACGTTGCGCTTTGGGGCGTTTCCTGTCGCGGGCGCTAGGCCTACCCACACAAGTGAGGTATAATTTTTATCTGGAGACTTGGGGGAACGCTGGGTGGAAGGAAATTTGTGGCTCCTCTCAGATTCCAGAACTTTCTGCCACAGAAATGTGCGGAACATGTGTTTTTTTAGCCACATTTTGAGGTTTGCATAGGATTCTGGGTAACAGAACCTGGTCCGAGCCCCACAAGTCACCCCATCTTGGATTCCCGTAGGTCTCTAGTTTTCAGAAATGCACCGGTTTGGTAGGTGTCCCTAGGTGCCGGCTAAGCTAGAGGCCAAAATCTACAGGTAGGCACTTTGCAAAAAACACCTCTGTTTTCTTTCAAAAATTTGGATGTGTCCACGTTGCGCTTTGGGGCGTTTCCTGTCACGGGCGCTAGGCCTACCCACAAAAGTGAGGTATCATTTTTATCGGGAGACTTAGGGGAACGCTGGGTGGAAGGAAATTTGTGGCTCCTCTCAGATTCCAGAACTTTCTGCCACAGAAATGTGAGGAACATGTGTTTTTTTAGCCAAATTTTGAGGTTTGCAAAGGATTCTGGGTAACAGAACCTGGTCCGATCCCCACAAGTCACCCCATCTTGGATTCACCTAGGTCTCTAGTTTTCAGAAATGTACAGGTTTGGTAGGTTTCCCTAGCTGCCGGCCGAGCTAGAGGCCAAAATCTACAGGTAGGCACTTTGCAAAAAACACCTCTGTTTTCTTTCAAAAATTTGGATGCGTCCACGTTGCGCTTTGGGGCGTTTCCTGTCACGGGCGCTAGGCCTACCCACACAAGTGAGGTATCATTTTTATCTGGAGACTTGGGGGAACGCTGGGTGGTAGGACTTTTGTGGCTCCTCTCAGATTCCAGAACTTTCTGCCACAGAAATTTGAGGAACATGTGTTTTTTTAGCCAAATTTTGAGGTTTGCATAGGATTCTGGGTAACAGAACCTGGTCCGAGCCCCACAAGTCACCCCATCTTCGATTCCCCTAGGTCTCTAGTTTTCAGAAATGCACAGGTTTGGTAGGTTTCCCTAGGTGCCGGCTGAGCTAGAGGCCAAAATCTACAGGTAGGCACTTTGCAAAAAACACCTCTGTTTTATTTCAAAAATTTGGATGTGTCCACGTTGCGCTTTGGGGCGTTTCCTGTCGCGGGCGCTAGGCCTACCCACACAAGTGAGGTATAATTTTTATCTGGAGACTTGGGGGAACGCTGGGTGGAAGTAAATTTGTGGCTCCTCTCAGATTCCAGAACTTTCTGCCACAGAAATATGAGGAACATGTGTTTTTTTTGCCAAATTTTTAGGTTTGCAAAGGATTCTGGGTAACATAACCTGGTCCGAGCCCCACAAGTCACCCCATCTTGGATTCCCCTAGGTATCTAGTTTTCAGAAATGCACAGGTTTGGTATGTTTCTCTAGGTGCCGGCTGAGATAGTGGCCAAAATCTACAGGTAGGCACTTTGCAAAAAACACCTCTGTTTTCTTTCAAATACTTGGATGTGTCCACGTTGCGCTTTGGGGCGTTTCCTGTCACGGGCGCTAGGCCTACCCACACAAGTGAGGTATCATTTTTATCGGGAGACTTGGGGGAACGCTGGGTGGAAGGAAATTTGTGGCTCCTCTCAGATTCCAGAACTTTCTGCCACAGAAATGTGAGGAACATGTGTTTTTTTAGCCAACTTTTGAGGTTTGCAAAGGATTCTGGGTAACAGAACCTGGTCCGAGCCCCACAAGTCACCCCATCTTGGATTCCCCTAGGTCTCTAGTTTTCAGAAATGCACAGGTTTGGTAGGTTTCCCTAGGTGCCGGCTAAGCTAGAGGCCAAAATCTACAGGTAGGCACTTTGCAAAAAACACCTCTGTTTTCTTTCAAAAATTTGGATGTGTCCACGTTGCGCTTTGGGGCGTTTCCTGTCGCGGGCGCTAGGCCTACCCACACAAGTGAGGTATCATTTTTATCTGGAGACTTGGGGGAACGCTGGGTGGTAGGACTTTTGTGGCTCCTCTCAGATTCCAGAACTTTCTGCCACAGAAATGTGAGGAACATGTGTTTTTTTAGCCAAATTTTGAGGTTTGCATAGGATTCTGGGTAACACAACCTGGTCCGAGCCCCACAAGTCACCCCATCTTGGATTCCCGTAGGTCTCTAGTTTTCAGAAATGCACCGGTTTGGTAGGTTTCCCTAGGTGCCGGCTGAGCTAGAGGCCAAAATCTACAGGTAGGCACTTTGCAAAAAACACCTCTGTTCTCTTTCAAAAATTTGGATGTGTCCACGTTGCGCTTTGGGGCGTTTCCTGTCACGGGCGCTAGGCCTACCCACAAAAGTGAGATATCATTTTTATCGGGAGACTTAGGGGAACGCTGGGTGGAAGGAAATTTGTGGCTCCTCTAAGATTCCAGAACTTTCTGCCACAGAAATGTGAGGAACATCTGTTTTTTTAGCCAAATTTTGAGGTTTGCAAAGGATTCTGGGTAACAGAACCTGGTCCGATCCCCACAAGTCACCCCATCTTGGATTCCCCTAGGTCTCTAGTTTTCAGAAATGCACAGGTTTGGTAGGTTTCCCTAGGTGCCGGCTGAGCTAGTGGCCAAAATCTACAGGTAGGCACTTTGCAAAAAACACCTCTGTTTTCTTTCAAATATTTGGATGTGTCCACGTTGCGCTTTGGGGCGTTTCCTGTCCCGGGCGCTAGGCCTACCCACACAAGTGAGGTATCATTTTTATCGGGAGACTTGGGGGAACGCTGGGTGGAAGGACATTTGTGGCTCCTCTCCGATTCCAGAACTTTCTGCCACAGAAATGTGAGGAACATGTGTTTTTTTAGCCAACTTTGGAGGTTTGCAAAGGATTCTGGGTAACAGAACCTGGTCCGAGCCCCACAAGTCACCCCATCTTGGATTCCCCTAGGTCTCTAGTTTTCAGAAATGCACAGTTTTGGTAGGTTTCCCTAGGTGCCGGCTGAGCTAGAGGCCAAAATCTACAGGTAGGCACTTTGCAAAAAACACCTCTGTTTTCTTCAAAAATGTGGATGTGTCCACGTTGCGCTTTGGGGCGTTTCCTGTCGCGGGCGCTAGGCCTACCCACACAAGTGAGGTATAATTTTTATCTGGAGACTTGGGGGAACGCTGGGTGGAAGTAAATTTGTGGCTCCTCTCAGATTCCAGAACTTTCTGCCACAGAAATGTGAGGAACATGTGTTTTTTTTGCCAAATTTTGAGGTTTGCAAAGGATTCTGGGTAACATAACCTGGTCCGAGCCCCACAAGTCACCCCATCTTGGATTCCCCTAGGTCTCTAGTTTTCAGAAATGCACAGGTTTGGTAGGTTTCCCTAGGTGCCGGCTGAGCTAGTGGCCAAAATCTACAGGTAGGCACTTTGCAAAAAACACCTCTGTTTTCTTTCAAATATTTGGATGTGTCCACGTTGCGCTTTGGGGCGTTTCCTGTCCCGGGCGCTAGGCCTACCCACACAAGTGAGGTATCATTTTTATCGGGAGACTTGGGGGAACGCTGGGTGGAAGGAAATTTGTGGCTCCTCTCAGATTCCAGAACTTTCTGCCACAGAAATGTGAGGAACATGTGTTTTTTTAGCCAACTTTTGAGGTTTGCAAATATTCTGGGTAACAGAACCTGGTCCGAGCCCCACAAGTCACCCCATCTTGGATTCCCGTAGGTCTCTAGTTTTCAGAAATGCACCGGTTTGGTAGGTTTCCCTAGGTGCCGGCTGAGCTAGAGGCCAAAATCTACAGGTAGGCACTTTGCAAAAAACACCTCTGTTTTCTTTCAAAAATTTGGATGTGTCCACGTTGCACTTTGGGGCGTTTCCTGTCACGGGCGCTAGGCCTACCCACACAAGTGAGGTATCATTTTTATCTGGAGACTTGGGGGAACGCTGGGTGGAAGTAAATTTGTGGCTCCTCTCAGATTCCAGAACTTTCTGCCACAGAAATATGAGGAACATGTGTTTTTTTTGTCAAATTTTTAGGTTTGCAAAGGATTCTGGGTAACATAACCTGGTCCGAGCCCCACAAGTCACCCCATCTTGGATTCCCCTAGGTATCTAGTTTTCAGAAATGCACAGGTTTGGTATGTTTCTCTAGGTGCCGGCTGAGATAGTGGCCAAAATCTACAGGTAGGCACTTTGCAAAAAACACCTCTGTTTTCTTTCAAATATTTGGATGTGTCCACGTTGCGCTTTGGGGCGTTTCCTGTCACGGGCGCTAGGCCTACCCACACAAGTGAGGTATAATTTTTATCGGGAGACTTGGGGAACGCTGGGTGGAAGGAAATTTGTGGCTCCTCTCAGATTCCAGAACTTTCTGCCACAGAAATGTGAGGAACATGTGTTTTTTTAGCCAACTTTTGAGGTTTGCAAAGGATTCTGGGTAACAGAACCTGGTCCGAGCCCCACAAGTCACCCCATCTTGGATTCCCGTAGGTCTCTAGTTTTCAGAAATGCACAGGTTTGGTAGATTTCCCTAGGTGCCGGCTAAGCTAGAGGCCAAAATCTACAGGTAGGCACTTTGCAAAAAACACCTCTGTTTTCTTTCAAAAATTTGGATGTGTCCACGTTGCGCTTTGGGGCGTTTCCTGTCGCGGGCGCTAGGCCTACCCACACAAGTGAGGTATCATTTTTATCTGGAGACTTGGGGGAACGCTGGGTGGTAGGACTTTTGTGGCTCCTCTCAGATTCCAGAACTTTCAGCCACAGAAATGTGAGGAACATGTGTTTTTTTAGCCAAATTTTGAGGTTTGCATAGGATTCTGGGTAACCGAACCTGGTCCGATCCCCACAAGTCACCCCATCTTGGATTCCCCTAGGTCTCTAGTTTTCAGAAATGCACAGGTTTGTTAGGTTTCCCTAGCTGCCGGCTGAGCTAGAGGCCAAAATCTACAGGCAGTCACTTTGCAAAAAACACCTCTGTTTTCTTTCAAAAATTTGGATGTGTCCACGTTGCGCTTTGGGGCGTTTCCTTTCGCGGGCGCTAGGCCTACCCACACAAGTGAGGTATCATTTTTATCTGGAGACTTGGGGGAACGCTGGGTGGAAGTAAATTTGTGGCTCCTCTCAGATTCCAGAACTTTCTGCCACAGAAATATGAGGAACATGTGTTTTTTTTGCCAAATTTTGAGGTTTGCAAAGGATTCTGGGTAACATAACCTGGTCCGAGCCCCACAAGTCACCCCATCTCGGATTCCCCTAGGTATCAAGGCCCGTATTTATACTCCGTTTGCGCCGAATTAGCGTCGTTTGTTTCGACGCAAATTCGGCGCAAAACTAACGCCATATTTATACTTTGGCGTTAGACGCGTCTAGCGCCAAAGTATGGGCAAATAGCGTCATTTTTTTGCGTGAACGCCTTCCTTGCGTTAATGAGATGCAAGGAAGGCGTTCCCGTCTAAAAAAATGACGGCGACGCAAATGCGTCGTATTTATACTCCCGGGCAAAAATCACGCCCGGGAGGTGGTGGATCAAAAAACCCCGCATTTGCACCACTATTTAACGCCTGGGTCAGGGTAGGCGTTAAGGGGCCTGTGGGCTCAAAATGAGCCCACAGGTGCCCTCCCCTGCCCCCAGGGACCCCCCCTGCCACCCCTGCCCACCCCAGGAGGACACCCAAGGATGGAGGGACCCACCCCAGGGACATTCAGGTAAGTTCAGGTAAGTATAATTTTTTATATTTTTTAATTTTTTTTGGGTGGCATAGGGGGGCCTTATTTGTGCCCCCCTACATGCCACTATGCCCAATGACCATGCCCAGGGGACATAAGTCCCCTGGGCATGGCCATTGGGCTAGGGGGCATGACTCCTGTCTTTACTAAGACAGGAGTCATTTAAATGGCGTCTGGGCGTCAAAAATAATGGCGCAAATCGGGTTGAGGCGATTTTTTTGCCTCAACCTGACTTACCCCATTTTAAGACGCCCTAACGCCATTTTCCCCCTACGCCGGCGCTGCCTGGTCTACGTGGTTTTTTTCCACGCACACCAGGCAGCGCCGGTCTGCTAGCGCCGGCTAACGCCATTCCATAAATACGGCGCCCGCATGGCGCTTCAGAATGGCGTTAGACGGCGCTAAATTTTTTGACGCTAAACTGCGTTAGCGCAGTTTAGCGTCAAAAAGTATAAATATGGGCCCTAGTTTTCAGAAATGCACAGGTTTGGTATGTTTCTCTAGGTGCCGGCTGAGATAGTGGCCAAAATCTACAGGTAGGCACTTTGCAAAAAACACCTCTGTTTTCTTTCAAATATTTGGATGTGTCCACGTTGCGCTTTGGGGCGTTTCCTGTCACGGGCGCTAGGCCTACCCACACAAGTGAGGTATAATTTTTATCGGGAGACTTGGGGGAACGCTGGGTGGAAGGAAATTTGTGGCTCCTCTCAGATTCCAGAACTTTCTGCCACAGAAATGTGAGGAACATGTGTTTTTTTAGCCAACTTTTGAGGTTTGCAAAGGATTCTGGGTAACAGAACCTGGTCCGAGCCCCACAAGTCACCCCATCTTGGATTCCGCTAGGTCTCTAGTTTTCAGAAATGCACAGGATTGGTAGGTTTCCCTAGGTGCCGGCTAAGCTAGAGGCCAAAATCTACAGGTAGGCACTTTGCAAAAAACACCTCTGTTTTCTTTCAAAAATTTGGATGTGTCCACGTTGCGCTTTGGGGCGTTTCCTGTCGCGGGCGCTAGGCCTACCCACACAAGTGAGGTATCATTTTTATCTAGAGACTTGGGGGAACGCTGGGTGGTAGGACATTTGTGGCTCCTCTCAGATTCCAGAACTTTCTGCCACAGAAATGTGAGGAACATGTGTTTTTTTAGCCAAATTTTGAGTTTTGCATAGGATTCTGGGTAACAGAACCTGGTCCGAGCCCCACAAGTCACCCCATCTTGGATTCCCGTAGGTCTCTAGTTTTCAGAAATGCACCGGTTTGGTAGGTTTCCCTAGGTGCCGGCTGAGCAAGAGGCCAAAATCTACAGGTAGGCACTTTGCAAAAAACACCTCTGTTTTCTTTCAAATATTTGGATGTGTCCACGTTGCGCTTTGGGGCGTTTCCTGTCATGGGCGCTAGGCCTACCCACACAAGTGAGGTATCATTTTTATCGGGAGACTTGGGGGAACGCTGGGTGGAAGGAAATTTGTGGCTCCTCTCAGATTCCAGAACTTTCTGCCACAGAAATGTGAGGAACATGTGTTTTTTTAGCCAACTTTTGAGGTTTGCAAAGGATTCTGGGTAACAGAACCTGGTCCGAGCTCCACAAGTCACACCATCTTGGATTCCCCAAGGTCTCTAGTTTTCAGAAATGCACAGGTTTGGTAGGTTTCCCTAGGTGCCGGCTAAGCTAGAGGCCAAAATCTACAGGTAGGCACTTTGCAAAAAACACCTCTGTTTTCTTTCAAAAATGTGGATGTGTCCACGTTGCGCTTTGGGGCGTTTCCTGTCGCGGGCGCTAGGCCTACCCACACAAGTGAGGTATCATTTTTATCGGGAGACTTGGGGGAACGCTGGGTGGAAGTACATTTGTGGCTCCTCTCAGATTCCAGAACTTTCTGCCACAGAAATATGAGGAACATGTGTTTTTTTTGCCAAATTTTGAGGTTTGCAAAGGATTCTGGGTAACATAACCTGGTCCGAGCCCCACAAGTCACCCCATCTTGGATTCCCCTAGGTATCTAGTTTTCAGAAATGCACAGGTTTGGTATGTTTCTCTAGGTGCCGGCTGAGCTAGTGGCCAAAATCTACAGGTAGGCACTTTGCAAAAAACACCTCTGTTTTCTTTCAAATATTTGGATGTGTCCACGTTGCGCTTTGGGGCGTTTCCTGTCACGGGCGCTAGGCCTACCCACACAAGTGAGGTATCATTTTTATCGGGAGACTTGGGGGAACGCTGGGTGGAAGGAAATTTGTGGCTCCTCTCAGATTCCAGAACTTTCTGCCACAGAAATGTGAGGAACATGTGTTTTTTTAGCCAAATTTTGAGGTTTGCATAGGATTCTGGGTAACAGAACCTGGTCCGAGCCCCACAAGTCACCCCATCTTGGATTCCCGTAGGTCTCTAGTTTTCAGAAATGCACCGGTTTGGTAGGTTTCCCTAGGTGCCGGCTGAGCTAGAGGCCAAAATCTACAGGTAGGCACTTTGCAAAAAACACCTCTGTTTTCTTTCCAAAATTTGGATGTGTCCACGTTGCGCTTTGGGGCGTTTCCTGTCACGGGCGCTAGGTCTACCCACAAAAGTGAGGTATAATTTTTATCGGGAGACTTAGGGGAATGCTGGGTGGAAGGAAATTTGTGGCTGCTCTCAGATTCCAGAAATTTCTGCCACAGAAATGTGAGGAACATGTGTTTTTTTAGCCAAATTTTGAGGTTTGCAAAGGATTCTGGGTAACCGAACCTGGTCCGATCCCTACAAGTCACCCCATCTTGGATTCCCCTAGGTCTCTAGTTTTCAGAAATGCACAGGTTTGGTAGGTTTCCCTAGGTGCCGGCTGAGCTAGAGGCCAAAATCTACAGGTAGGCACTTTGCAAAAAACACCTCGGTTTTCTTTCAAATATTTGGATGTGTCCACGTTGCGCTTTGGGGCGTTTCCTGTCACGGGCGCTAGGCCTACCCACACAAGTGAGGTATAATTTTTATCGGGAGACTTGGGGGAACGCTGGGTGGAAGGAAATTTGTGGCTCCTCTCAGATTCCAGAACTTTCTGCCACAGAAATGTGAGGAACATGTGTTTTTTTAGCCAACTTTTGAGGTTTGCATAGGATTCTGGATAACAGAACCTGGTCCGAGCCCCACAAGTCACCCCATCTTGGATTCCCCTAGGTCTCTAGTTTTCAGAAATGCACAGGTTTGGTAGGTTTCCCTAGGTGCCGGCTAAGCTAGAGGCCAAAATCTACAGGTAGGCACTTTGCAAAAAACACCTCTGTTTTCTTTCAAAAATTTGGATGTGTCCACGTTGCGCTTTGGGGCGTTTCCTGTCGCGGGCGCTAGGCCTACCCACACAAGTGAGGTATCATTTTTATCTGGAGACTTGGGGGAACGCTGGGTGGTAGGACTTTTGTGGCTCCTCTCAGATTCCAGAACTTTCTGCCACAGAAATGGTAGGAACATGTGTTTTTTTAGCCAAATTTTGAGGTTTGCATAGGATTCTGGGTAACAGAACCTGGTCCGAGCCCCACAAGTCACCCCATCTTGGATTCCCGTAGGTCTCTAGTTTTCAGAAATGCACCGGTTTGGTAGGTTTCCCTAGGTGCCGGCTGAGCTAAAGGCCAAAATCTACAGGTAGGCACTTTGCAAAATACACCTCTGTTTTCTTTCCAAAATTTGGATGTGTCCACGTTGCGCTTTGGGGTGTTTCCTGTCACGGGCGCTAGGCCTACCCACAAAAGTGAGGTATCATTTTTATCGGGAGACTTAGGGGAACGCTGGGTGGAAGGAAATTTGTGGCTCCTCTCAGATTCCAGAACTTTCTGCCACAGAAATGTGAGGAACGTGTGTTTTTTTAGCCAAATTTTGAGGTTTGCAAAGGATTCTGGGTAACCGAACCTGGTCTGATCCCCACAAGTCACCCCATCTTGGATTCCCCTAGGTCTCTAGTTTTCAGAAATACACAGGTTTGTTAGGTTTCCCTAGCTGCCGGCTGAGCTAGAGGCCAAAATCTACAGGTAGGCACTTTGCAAAAAACACCTCTGTTTTCTTTCAAAAATTTGGATGTGTCCACGTTGCGCTTTGGGGCGTTTCCTTTCGCGGGCGCTAGGCCTACCCACACAAGTGAGGTATCATTTTTATCTGGAGACTTGGGGGAACGCTGGGTGGTAGGACTTTTGTGGCTCCTCTCAGATTCCAGAACTTTCTGCCACAGAAATGGTAGGAACATGTGTTTTTTTAGCCAAATTTTGAGGTTTGCAAAGGATTCTGGGTAACCGAACCTGGTCCGATCCCTACAAGTCACCCCATCTTGGATTCCCCTAGGTCTCTAGTTTTCAGAAATGCACAGGTTTGGTAGGTTTCCCTAGGTGCCGGCTGAGCTAGAGGCCAAAATCTACAGGTAGGCACTTTGCAAAAAACACCTCTGTTTTCTTTCAAATATTTGGATGTGTCCACGTTGCGCTTTGGGGCGTTTCCTGTCACGGGCGCTAGGCCTACCCACACAAGTGAGGTATAATTTTTATCGGGAGACTTGGGGGAACGCTGGGTGGAAGGAAATTTGTGGCTCCTCTCAGATTCCAGAACTTTCTGCCACAGAAATGTGAGGAACATGTGTTTTTTTAGCCAACTTTTGAGGTTTGCATAGGATTCTGGATAACAGAACCTGGTCCGAGCCCCACAAGTCACCCCATCTTGGATTCCCCTAGGTCTCTAGTTTTCAGAAATGCACAGGTTTGGTAGGTTTCCCTAGGTGCCGGCTAAGCTAGAGGCCAAAATCTACAGGTAGGCACTTTGCAAAAAACACCTCTGTTTTCTTTCAAAAATTTGGATGTGTCCACGTTGCGCTTTGGGGCGTTTCCTGTCGCGGGCGCTAGGCCTACCCACACAAGTGAGGTATCATTTTTATCTGGAGACTTGGGGGAACGCTGGGTGGTAGGACTTTTGTGGCTCCTCTCAGATTCCAGAACTTTCTGCCACAGAAATGGTAGGAACATGTGTTTTTTTAGCCAAATTTTGAGGTTTGCATAGGATTCTGGGTAACAGAACCTGGTCCGAGCCCCACAAGTCACCCCATCTTGGATTCCCGTAGGTCTCTAGTTTTCAGAAATGCACCGGTTTGGTAGGTTTCCCTAGGTGCCGGCTGAGCTAAAGGCCAAAATCTACAGGTAGGCACTTTGCAAAATACACCTCTGTTTTCTTTCCAAAATTTGGATGTGTCCACGTTGCGCTTTGGGGTGTTTCCTGTCACGGGCGCTAGGCCTACCCACAAAAGTGAGGTATCATTTTTATCGGGAGACTTAGGGGAACGCTGGGTGGAAGGAAATTTGTGGCTCCTCTCAGATTCCAGAACTTTCTGCCACAGAAATGTGAGGAACGTGTGTTTTTTTAGCCAAATTTTGAGGTTTGCAAAGGATTCTGGGTAACCGAACCTGGTCTGATCCCCACAAGTCACCCCATCTTGGATTCCCCTAGGTCTCTAGTTTTCAGAAATACACAGGTTTGTTAGGTTTCCCTAGCTGCCGGCTGAGCTAGAGGCCAAAATCTACAGGTAGGCACTTTGCAAAAAACACCTCTGTTTTCTTTCAAAAATTTGGATGTGTCCACGTTGCGCTTTGGGGCGTTTCCTTTCGCGGGCGCTAGGCCTACCCACACAAGTGAGGTATCATTTTTATCTGGAGACTTGGGGGAACGCTGGGTGGAAGTAAATTTGTGGCTCCTCTCAGATTCCAGAACTTTCTGCCACAGAAATATGAGGAACATGTGGTTTTTTTGCCAAATTTTGAGGTTTGCAAAGGATTCTGGGTAACATAACCTGGTCCGAGCCCCACAAGTCACCCCATCTCGGATTCCCCTAGGTATCAAGGCCCGTATTTATACTCCGTTTGCGCCGAATTAGCGTCGTTTTTTTCGACGCAAATTCGGCGCAAATCTAACGCCATATTTATACTTTGGCGTTAGACGCGTCTAGCACCAAAGTATGGGCAAATAGCGTAATTTTTTTGCGTGAACGCCTTCCTTGCGTTAATGAGATGCAAGGAAGGCGTTCCCGTCTAAAAAAATGACGGCGACGCAAATGCGTCGTATTTATACTCCCGGGCAAAAATCACGCCCGGGAGGTGGCGGATCAAAAAACCCCGCATTTGCGCCACTATTTAACGCCTGGGTCAGGGTAGGCGTTAAGGGGCCTGTGGGCTCAAAATGAGCCCACAGGTGCCCTCCCCTGCCCCCAGGGACCCCCCCTGCCACCCCTGCCCACCCCAGGAGGACACCCAAGGATGGAGGGACCCACCCCAGGGACATTCAGGTAAGTTCAGGTAAGTATAATTTTTTATATTTTTAAATTTTTTTTGGGTGGCATAGGGGGGCCTTATTTGTGCCCCCCTACATGCCACTATGCCCAATGACCATGCCCAGGGGACATAAGTCCCCTGGGCATGGCCATTGGGCAAGGGGGCATGACTCCTGTCTTTACTAAGACAGGAGTCATTTAAATGGCGTCTGGGCGTCGAAAATAATGGCGCAAATCGGGTTGAGGCGATTTTTTTGCCTCAACCTGACTTACCCCATTTTAAGACGCCCTAACGCCATTTTCCCCCTACGCCGGCGCTGCCTGGTCTACGTGGTTTTTTTCCACGCACACCAGGCAGCGCCGGTCTGCTAGCGCCGGCTAACGCCATTCCATAAATACGGCGCCCGCATGGCGCTTCAGAATGGCGTTAGACGGCGCTAAATTTTTTGACGCTAAACTGCGTTAGCGCAGTTTAGCGTCAAAAAGTATAAATATGGGCCCTAGTTTTCAGAAATGCACAGGTTTGGTATGTTTCTCTAGGTGCCGGCTGAGATAGTGGCCAAAATCTACAGGTAGGCACTTTGCAAAAAACACCTCTGTTTTCTTTCAAATATTTGGATGTGTCCACGTTGCGCTTTGGGGCGTTTCCTGTCACGGGCGCTAGGCCTACCCACACAAGTGAGGTATAATTTTTATCGGGAGACTTGGGGGAACGCTGGGTGGAAGGAAATTTGTGGCTCCTCTCAGATTCCAGAACTTTCTGCCACAGAAATGTGAGGAACATGTGTTTTTTTAGCCAACTTTTGAGGTTTGCAAAGGATTCTGGGTAACATAACCTGGTCCGAGCCCCACAAGTCACCCCATCTTGGATTCCGCTAGGTCTCTAGTTTTCAGAAATGCACAGGTTTGGTAGGTTTCCCTAGGTGCTGGCTGAGCTAGAGGCCAAAATCTACAGGTAGGCACTTTGCAAAAAACACCTCTGTTTTATTTCAAAAATTTGGATGTGTCCACGTTGCGCTTTGGGGCGTTTCCTGTCACGGACGCTAGGCCTACCCACACAAGTGAGGTATCATTTTTATCGGGAGACTTGGGGGAACGCTGGGTGGTAGGACTTTTGTGGCTCCTCTCAGATTCCAGAACTTTCTGCCACAGAAATGTGAGGAACATGTGTTTTTTTAGCCAAATTTTGAGGTTTGCATAGGATTCTGGGTAACAGAACCTGATCCGAGCCCCACAAGTCACCCCATCTTGGATTCCCGTAGGTCTCTAGTTTTCAGAAATGCACCGGTTTGGTAGGTTTCCCTAGGTGCCGGCTGAGCTACAGGCCAAAATCTACAGGTAGGCACTTTGCAAAAAACACCTCTGTTTTCTTTCCAAAATTTGGATGTGTCCACGTTGCGCTTTGGGGCGTTTCCTGTCACGGGCGCTAGGCCTACCCACAAAAGTGAGGTATCATTTTTATCGGGAGACTTAGGGGAACGCTGGGTGGAAGGAAATTTGTGGCTCCTCTCAGATTCCAGAACTTTCTGCCACAGAAATGTGAGGAACATCTGTTTTTTTAGCCAAATTTTGAGGTTTGCAAAGGATTCTGGGTAACAGAACCTGGTCCGATCCCCACAAGTCACCCCATCTTGGATTCCCCTAGGTCTCTAGTTTTCAGAAATGCACAGGTTTGGTAGGTTTCCCCAGGTGCTGGCTGAGCTAGAGGCCAAAATCTACAGGTAGGCACTTTGCAAAAAACACCTCTGTTTTCTTTCAAAAATTTGGATGTGTCCACGTTGCGCTTTGGGGCGTTTCCTTTCGCGGGCGCTAGGCCTACCCACACAAGTGAGGTATCATTTTTATCTGGAGACTTGGGGGAACGCTGGGTGGAAGTAAATTTGTGGCTCCTCTCAAATTCCAGAACTTTCTGCCACAGAAATATGAGGAACATGTGTTTTTTTTGCCAAATTTTTAGGTTTGCAAAGGATTCTGGGTAACATAACCTGGTCCGAGCCCCACAAGTCACCCCATCTTGGATTCCCCTAGGTATCTAGTTTTCAGAAATGCACAGGTTTGGTATGTTTCTCTAGGTGCCGGCTGAGCTAGTGGCCAAAATCTACAGGTAGGCACTTTGCAAAAAACACCTCTGTTTTCTTTCAAATATTTGGATGTGTCCACGTTGCGCTTTGGGGCGTTTCCTGTCACGGGCGCTAGGCCTACCCACACAAGTGAGGTATCATTTTTATCGGGAGACTTGGGGGAACGCTGGGTGGAAGGAAATTTGTGGCTCCTCTCAGATTCCAGAACTTTCTGCCACAGAAATGTGAGGAACATGTGTTTTTTTAGCCAACTTTTGAGGTTTGCAAAGGATTCTGGGTAACAAAACCTGGTCCGAGCTCCACAAGTCACCCCATCTTGGATTCCCCTAGGTCTCTAGTTTTCAGAAATGCACAGGTTTGGTAGGTTTCCCTAGGTGCCGGCTAAGCTAGAGGCCAAAATCTACAGGTAGGCACTTTGCAAAAAACACCTCTGTTTTCTTTCAAAAATTTGGATGTGTCCACGTTGCGCTTTGGGGCGTTTCCTGTCGCGGGTGCTAGGCCTACCCCCACAAGTGAGGTATCATTTTTATCTGGAGTCTTGGGGGAACGCTGGGTGGTAGGACTTTTGTAGCTCCTCTCAGATTCCAGAACTTTCTGCCACAGAAATGTGAGGAACATGTGTTTTTTTAGCCAAAATTTGAGGTTTGAATAGGATTCTGGGTAACAGAACCTGGTCCGAGCCCCACAAGTCACCCCATCTTGGATTCCCGTAGGTCTCTAGTTTTCAGAAATGCACCGGTTTGGTAGGTTTCCCTAGGTGCCGGCTGAGCTAGAGGCCAAAATCTACAGGTAGGCACTTTGCAAAAAACACCTCTGTTTTCTTTCCAAAATTTGGATGTGTCCAAGTTGCGCTTTGGGGCGTTTCCAGTCACGGGCGCTAGGCCTACCCACAAAAGTGAGGTATCATTTTTATCGGGAGACTTAGGGGAACGCTGGGTGGAAGGAAATTTGTGGCTCCTCTCAGATTCCAGAACTTTCTGCCACAGAAATGTGAGGAACATGTATTTTTTTAGCCAAATTTTGAGGTTTGCAAAGGATTCTGGGTAACCGAACCTGGTCCGATCCCCACAAGTCACCCCATCTTGGATTCCCCTAGGTCTCTAGTTTTCAGAAATGCACAGGTTTGGTAGGTTTCCCTAGGTGCCGGCTGAGCTAGAGGCCAAAATCTACAGGTAGGCACTTTGCAAAAAACACCTCTGTTTTCTTTCAAAAATTTGGATGTGTCCACGTTGCGCTTTGGGGCATTTCCTGTCACGGGCGCTAGGCCTACCCACACAAGTGAGGTATCATTTTTATCTGGAGACTTGGGGGAACGCTGGGTGGAAGTAAATTTGTGGCTCCTCTCAGATTCCAGAACTTTCTGCCACAGAAATATGAGGAACATGTGTTTTTTTTGCCAAATTTTGAGGTTTGCAAAGGATTCTGGGTAACATAACCTGGTCCGATCCCCACAAGTCACCCCATCTTGGATTCCCCTAGGTCTCTAGTTTTCAGAAATGCACAGGTTTGGTAGGTTTCCCTAGCTGCCGGCTGAGCTAGAGGCCAAAATCTACAGGTAGGCACTTTGCAAAAAACACCTCTGTTTTCTTTCAAAAATTTGGATGTGTCCACGTTGCGCTTTGGGGCGTTTCCTGTCACGGGCGCTAGGCCTACCCACACAAGTGAGGTATCATTTTTATCTGGAGACTTGGGGGAACGCTGGGTGGAAGTAAATTTGTGGCTCCTCTCAGATTCCAGAACTTTCTGCCACAGAAATATGAGGAACATGTGTTTTTTTTGCCAAATTTTGAGGTTTGCAAAGGATTCTGGGTAACATAACCTGGTCCGAGCCCCACAAGTCACCCCATCTCGGATTCCCCTAGGTATCTAGTTTTCAGAAATGCACAGGTTTGGTATGTTTCTCTAGGTGCCGGCTGAGCTAGTGGCCAAAATCTACAGGTAGCCACTTTGCAAAAAACACCTCTGTTTTCTTTCAAATATTTGGATGTGTCCACGTTGCGCTTTGGGGCGTTTCCTGTCACGGGCGCTAGGCCTACCCACACAAGTGAGGTATCATTTTTATCGGGAGACTTGGGGGAACGCTGGGTGGAAGGAAATTTGTGGCTCCTCTCAGATTCCAGAACTTTCTGCCACAGAAATGTGAGGAACATGTGTTTTTTTAGTGAAAATTTTGAGGTTTGCAAAGGATTCTGGGTAACAGAACCTGGTCAGAGCCCCACAAATCACCCCATCTTGGATTCCCCTAGGTCTCTAGTTTTCAGAAATGCACATGTTTGGTAGGTTTCCCTAGGTGCTGGCTAAGCTAGAGGCCAAAATCTACAGGTAGGCACTTTGCAAAAAACACCTATGTTTTCTTTCAAAAATTTGGATGTGTCCACGTTGCGCTTTGGGGCGTTTCCTGTCGCGGGCGCTAGGCCTACCCACACAAGTGAGGTATCATTTTTATCGGGAGACTTTGGGAAACACTGGGTGGAAGGAAATTTGTGGCTCCTCTCAGATTCCAGAACTTTCTGCAACAGAAATGTGAGGAACATGTGTTTGTTTAGCCAAATTTTGAGGTTTGCAAAGGATTCTGGGTAACAGAACCTGGTCCGAGCCCCACAAGTCACCCCATCTTGGATTCCCCTAGGTCTCTAGTTTTCAGAAATGCACAGGTTTGGTAGGTTTCCCTAGGTGCCGGCTAAGCTAGAGGCCAAAATCTACAGGTAGGCACTTTGCAAAAAACACCTCTGTTTTCTTTCAAAAATTTGGATGTGTCCACGTTGAGCTTTGGGGCGTTTCCTGTCACGGGCGCTAGGCCTACCCACACAAGTGAGGTATAATTTTTATCTGGAGACTTGGGGGAACGCTGGGTGGAAGGAAATTTGTGGCTCCTCTCAGATTCCAGAACTTTCTGCCACAGAAATGTGAGGAACATGTGTTTTTTTAGCCAAATTTTGAGGTTTGCATAGGATTCTGGGTAACAGAACCTGGTCCGAGCCCCACAAGTCACCCCATCTTGGATTCCCGTAGGTCTCTAGTTTTCAGAAATGCACCGGTTTGGTAGGATTCCCTAGGTGCCGGCTAAGCTAGAGGCCAAAATCTACAGGTAGGCACTTTGCAAAAAACACCTCTGTTTTATTTCAAAAATTTGGATGTGTCCACGTTGCGCTTTGGGGCGTTTCCTGTCACGGACGCTAGGCCTACCCACACAAGTGAGGTATCATTTTTATCGGGAGACTTGGGGGAACGCTGGGTGGTAGGACTTTTGTGGCTCCTCTCAGATTCCAGAACTTTCTGCCACAGAAATGTGAGGAACATGTGTTTTTTTAGCCAAATTTTGAGGTTTGCATAGGATTCTGGGTAACAGAACCTGATCCGAGCCCCACAAGTCACCCCATCTTGGATTCCCGTAGGTCTCTAGTTTTCAGAAATGCACTGGTTTGGTAGGTTTCCCTAGGTGCCGGCTGAGCTAGAGGCCAAAATCTACAGGTAGGCACTTTGCAAAAAACACCTCTGTTTTCTTTCCAAAATTTGGATGTGTCCACGTTGCGCTTTGGGGCGTTTCCTGTCACGGGCGCTAGGCCTACCCACAAAAGTGAGGTATCATTTTTATCGGGAGACTTGGGGGAACGCTGGGTGGAAGGAAATTTGTGGCTCCTCTCAGATTCCAGAACTTTCTGCCACAGAAATGTGAGGAACATCTGTTTTTTTAGCCAAATTTTGAGGTTTGCAAAGGATTCTGGGTAACAGAACCTGGTCCGATCCCCACAAGTCACCCCATCTTGGATTCCCCTAGGTCTCTAGTTTTCAGAAATGCACAGGTTTGGTAGGTTTCCCCAGGTGCCGGCTGAGCTAGAGGCCAAAATCTACAGGTAGGCACTTTGCAAAAAACACCTCTGTTTTCTTTCAAAAATTTGGATGTGTCCACGTTGCGCTTTGGGGCGTTTCCTTTCGCGGGCGCTAGGCCTACCCACACAAGTGAGGTATCATTTTTATCTGGAGACTTGGGGGAACGCTGGGTGGAAGTAAATTTGTGGCTCCTCTCAAATTCCAGAACTTTCTGCCACAGAAATATGAGGAACATGTGTTTTTTTTGCCAAATTTTTAGGTTTGCAAAGGATTCTGGGTAACATAACCTGGTCCGAGCCCCACAAGTCACCCCATCTTGGATTCCCCTAGGTATCTAGTTTTCAGAAATGCACAGGTTTGGTATGTTTCTCTAGGTGCCGGCTGAGCTAGTGGCCAAAATCTACAGGTAGGCACTTTGCAAAAAACACCTCTGTTTTCTTTCAAATATTTGGATGTGTCCACGTTGCGCTTTGGGGCGTTTCCTGTCACGGGCGCTAGGCCTACCCACACAAGTGAGGTATCATTTTTATCGGGAGACTTGGGGAAACGCTGGGTGGAAGGAAATTTGTGGCTCCTCTCAGATTCCAGAACTTTCTGCCACAGAAATGTGAGGAACATGTGTTTTTTTAGCCAACTTTTGAGGTTTGCAAAGGATTCTGGGTAACAGAACCTGGTCTGAGCTCCACAAGTCACCCCATCTTGGATTCCCCTAGGTATCTAGTTTTCAGAAATGCACAGGTTTGGTATGTTTCTCTAGGTGCCGGCTGAGCTAGTGGCCAAAATCTACAGGTAGGCACTTTGCAAAAAACACCTCTGTTTTCTTTCAAATATTTGGATGTGTCCACGTTGCGCTTTGGGGCGTTTCCTGTCACGGGCGCTAGGCCTACCCACACAAGTGAGGTATCATTTTTATCGGGAGACTTGGGGGAACGCTGGGTGGAAGGAAATTTGTGGCTCCTCTCAGATTCCAGAACTTTCTGCCACAGAAATGTGAGGAACATGTGTTTTTTTAGCCAACTTTTGAGGTTTGCAAAGGATTCTGGGTAACAGAACCTGGTCCGAGCTCCACAAGTCACCCCATCTTGGATTCCCCTAGGTCTCTAGTTTTCAGAAATGCACAGGTTTGGTAGGTTTCCCTAGGTGCCGGCTAAGCTAGAGGCCAAAATCTACAGGTAGGCACTTTGCAAAAAACACCTCTGTTTTCTTTCAAAAATTTGGATGTGTCCACGTTGCGCTTTGGGGCGTTTCCTGTCGCGGGCGCTAGGCCTACCCACACAAGTGAGGTATCATTTTTATCTGGAGTCTTGGGGGAACGCTGGGTGGTAGGACTTTTGTAGCTCCTCTCAGATTCCAGAACTTTCTGCCACAGAAATGTGAGGAACATGTGTTTTTTTAGCCAAATTTTGAGGTTTGAATAGGATTCTGGGTAACAGAACCTGGTCCGAGCCCCACAAGTCACCCCATCTTGGATTCCCGTAGGTCTCTAGTTTTCAGAAATGCACCGGTTTGGTAGGTTTCCCTAGGTGCCGGCTGAGCTAGAGGCCAAAATCTACAGGTAGGCACTTTGCAAAAAACACCTCTGTTTTCTTTCAAAAATTTGGATGTGTCCACGTTGCGCTTTGGGGCGTTTCCTGTCACGGGCGCTAGGCCTACCCACAAAAGTGAGGTATCATTTTTATCGGGAGACTTAGGGGAACGCTGGGTGGAAGGAAATTTGTGGCTCCTCTCAGATTCCAGAACTTTCTGCCACAGAAATGTGAGGAACATGTGTTTTTTTAGCCAAATTTTGAGGTTTGCAAAGGATTCTGGGTAACCGAACCTGGTCCGATCCCCACAAGTCACCCCATCTTGGATTCCCCTAGGTCTCTAGTTTTCAGAAATGCACAGGTTTGGTAGGTTTCCCTAGGTGCCGGCTGAGCTAGAGGCCAAAATCTACTGGTAGGCACTTTGCAAAAAACACCTCTGTTTTCTTTCAAAAATTTGGATGTGTCCACGTTGCGCTTTGGGGCGTTTCCTGTCACGGGCGCTAGGCCTACCCACACAAGTGAGGTATCATTTTTATCTGGAGACTTGGGGGAACGCTGGGTGGAAGTAAATTTGTGGCTCCTCTCAGATTCCAGAACTTTCTGCCACAGAAATATGAGGAACATGTGTTTTTTTTGCCAAATTTTGAGGTTGCAAAGGATTCTGGGTAACATAACCTGGTCCGAGCCCCACAAGTCACCCCATCTCGGATTCCCCTAGGTATCTAGTTTTCAGAAATGCACAGGTTTGGTATGTTTCTCTAGGTGCCGGCTGAGCTAGTGGCCAAAAATCTACAGGTAGCCACTTTGCAAAAAACACCTCTGTTTTCTTTCAAATATTTGGATGTGTCCACGTTGCGCTTTGGGGCGTTTCCTGTCACGGGCGCTAGGCCTACCCACACAAGTGAGGTATCATTTTTATCGGGAGACTTGGGGGAACGCTGGGTGGAAGGAAATTTGTGGCTCCTCTCAGATTCCAGAATTTTCTGCCACAGAAATGTGAGGAACATGTGTTTTTTTAGTGAAAACTTTGAGGTTTGCAAAGGATTCTGGGTAACAGAACCTGGTCAGAGCCCCACAAATCACCCCATCTTGGATTCCCCTAGGTCTCTAGTTTTCAGAAATGCACATGTTTGGTAGGTTTCCCTAGGTGCTGGCTAAGCTAGAGGCCAAAATCTACAGGTAGGCACTTTGCAAAAAACACCTATGTTTTCTTTCAAAAATTTGGATGTGTCCACGTTGCGCTTTGGGGCGTTTCCTGTCGCGGGCGCTAGGCCTACCCACACAAGTGAGGTATCATTTTTATCGGGAGACTTTGGGAAACACTGGGTGGAAGGAAATTTGTGGCTCCTCTCAGATTCCAGAACTTTCTGCAACAGAAATGTGAGGAACATGTGTTTGTTTAGCCAAATTTTGAGGTTTGCAAAGGATTCTGGGTAACAGAACCTGGTCCGAGCCCCACAAGTCACCCCATCTTGGATTCCCCTAGGTCTCTAGTTTTCAGAAATGCACAGGTTTGGTAGGTTTCCCTAGGTGCCGGCTAAGCTAGAGGCCAAAATCTACAGGTAGGCACTTTGCAAAAAACACCTCTGTTTTCTTTCAAAAAATTTGGATGTGTCCACGTTGCGCTTTGGGGCGTTTCCTGTCGCGGGCGCTAGGCCTACCCACACAAGTGAGGTATAATTTTTATCTGGAGACTTGGGGGAACGCTGGGTGGAAGGAAATTTGTGGCTCCTCTCAGATTCCAGAACTTTCTGCCACAGAAATGTGAGGAACATGTGTTTTTTTAGCCAAATTTTGAGGTTTGCATAGGATTCTGGGTAACAGAACCTGGTCCGAGCCCCACAAGTCACCCCATCTTGGATTCCCGTAGGTCTCTAGTTTTCAGAAATGCACCGGTTTGGTAGGATTCCCTAGGTGCCGGCTGAGCTAGAGGCCAAAATCTACAGGTAGGCACTTTGCAAAAAACACCTCTGTTTTCTTTCAAAAATTTGGATGTGTCCACGTTGCGCTTTGGGGCGTTTCCTGTCACGGGCGCTAGGCCTACCCACAAAAGTGAGGTATCATTTTTATCGGGAGACTTAGGGGAACGCTGGGTGGAAGGAAATTTGTGGCTCCTCTCAGATTCCAGAACTTTCTGCCACAGAAATGTGAGGAACATGTGTTTTTTTAGCCAAATTTTGAGGTTTGCAAAGGATTCTGGGTAACAGAACCTATCCGATCCCCACAAGTCACCCCATCTTGGATTCCCCTAGGTCTCTAGTTTTCAGAAATGTACAGGTTTGGTAGGTTTCCCTAGCTGCCGGCCGAGCTAGAGGCCAAAATCTACAGGTAGGCACTTTGCAAAAAACACCTCTGTTTTCATTCAAAATTTGGATGTGTCCACGTTGCGCTTTGGGGCGTTTCCTTTCGCGGGCGCTAGGCCTACCCACACAAGTGAGGTATCATTTTTATCTGGAGACTTGGGGGAACGCTGGGTGGAAGTAAATTTGTGGCTCCTCTCAAATTCCAGAACTTTCTGCCACAGAAATATGAGGAACATGTGTTTTTTTTGCCAAATTTTTAGGTTTGCAAAGGATTCTGGGTAACATAACCTGGTCCGAGCCCCACAAGTCACCCCATCTTGGATTCCCCTAGGTATCTAGTTTTCAGAAATGCACAGGTTTGGTATGTTTCTCTAGGTGCCGGCTGAGATAGTGGCCAAAATCTACAGGTAGGCACTTTGCAAAAAACACCTCTGTTTTCTTTCAAATATTTGGATGTGTCCACGTTGCGCTTTGGGGCGTTTCCTGTCACGGGCGCTAGGCCCTACCCACACAAGTGAGGTATAATTTTTATCGGGAGACTTGGGGGAACGCTGGGTGGAAGGAAATTTGTGGCTCCTCTCAGATTCCAGAACTTTCTGCACCAGAAATGTGAGGAACATGTGTTTTTTTAGCCAACTTTTGAGGTTTGCAAAGGATTCTGGGTAACAGAACCTGGTCCGAGCCCCACAAGTCACCCCATCTTGGATTCCCCTAGGTCTCTAGTTTTCAGAAATGCACAGGTTTGGTAGGTTTCCCTAGGTGCCGGCTAAGCTAGAGGCCAAAATCTACAGGTAGGCACTTTGCAAAAAACACCTCTGTTTTCTTTAAAAAATTTGGATGTGTCCACGTTGCGCTTTGGGGCGTTTCCTGTCGCGGGCGCTAGGCCTACCCACACAAGTGAGGTATCATTTTTATCTGGAGACTTGGGGGAACGCTGGGTGGTAGGAAATTTGTGGCTCCTCTCGATTCCAGAACTTTCTGCCACAGAAATGTGAGGAACATGTGTTTTTTTTAGCCAAATTTTGAGGTTTGCATAGGATTCTGGGTAACAGAACCTGGTCCGAGCCCCACAAGTCACCCCATCTTGGATTCCCGTAGGTCTCTAGTTTTCAGAAATGCACCGGTTTGGTAGAATTCCCTAGGTGCCGGCTGAGCTAGAGGCCAAAATCTACAGGTAGGCACTTTGCAAAAAACACCTCTGTTTTCTTTCAAAAATTTAGATGTGTCCACGTTGCGCTTTGGGGCGTTTCCTGTCACGGGCGCTAGGCCTACCCACAAAAGTGAGGTATCATTTTTATCGGGAGACTTAGGGGAACGCTGGGTGGAAGGAAATTTGTGGCTCCTCTCAGATTCCTGAACTTTCTGCCACAGAAATGTGAGGAACATCTGTTTTTGTAGCCAAATTTTGAGGTTTGCAAAGGATTCTGGGTAACAGAACCTGGTCCGATCCCCACAAGTCACCCCATCTTGGATTCCCCTAGGTCTCTAGTTTTCAGAAATGCACAGGTTTGGTAGGTTTCCCTAGGTGCCGGCTGAGCTAGAGGCCAAAATCTACAGGTAGGCACTTTGCAAAAAACACCTCTGTTTTCTTTCAAAAATTTGGATGTGTCCACGTTGCGCTTTGGGGCGTTTCCTGTCACGGGCGCTAGGCCTACCCACACAAGTGAGGTATCATTTTTATCGGGAGACTTGGGGGAACGCTGGGTGGAAGGAAATTTGTGGCTCCTCTCAGATTCCAGAACTTTCTCCAACAGAAATGTGAGGAACATGTGTTTTTTTAGCCAAATTTTGAGGTTTGCAAAGGATTCTGGGTAACAGAACCTGGTCCGAGCCCCACAAGTCACCCCATCTTGGATTCCCCTAGGTATCTAGTTTTCAGAATTGCACAGGTTTGGTATGTTTCTCTAGGTGGCGGCTGAGCTAGTGGCCAAAATCCACAGGTAGGCACTTTGCAAAAAACACCTCTGTTTTCTTTCAAATATTTGGATGTGTCCACGTTGCGCTTTGGGGCGTTTCCTGTCACGGGCGCTAGGCCTACCCACACAAGTGAGGTATCATTTTTATCGGGAGACTTGGGGTAACGCGGGGTGGAAGGAAATATGTGTCTCCTCTCAGATTCCAGAACTTTCTGCCACAGAAATGTGAGGAACATGTGTTTTTTTAGCCAACTTTTGAGGTTTGCAAATTATTCTGGGTAACAGAACCTGGTCCGAGCTCCACAAGTCACCCCATCTTGGATTCCCCTAGGTCTCTAGTTTTCAGAAATGCACAGGTTTGGTAGGTTTCCCTAGGTGCCGGCTAAGCTAGAGGCCAAAATCTACAGGTAGGCACTTTGCAAAAAACACCTCTGTTTTCTTTCAAAAATTTGGATGTGTCCACGTTGCGCTTTGGGGCGTTTCCTGTCGCGGGCGCTAGGCCTACCCACACAAGTGAGGTATCATTTTTATCGGGAGACTTGGGGGAACGCTGGGTGGTAGGACTTTTGTGGCTCCTCTCAGATTCCAGAACTTTCTGCCACAGAAATGTGAGGAACATGTGTTTTTTTAGCCAAATTTTGAGGTTTGCATAGGATTCTGGGTAACAGAACCTGATCCGAGCCCCACAAGTCACCCCATCTTGGATTCCCGTAGGTCTCTAGTTTTCAGAAATGCACCGGTTTGGTAGGTTTCCCTAGGTGCCGGCTGAGCTAGAGGCCAAAATCTACAGGTAGGCACTTTGCAAAAAACACCTCTGTTTTCTTTCCAAAATTTGGATGTGTCCACGTTGCGCTTTGGGGCGTTTCCTGTCACGGGCGCTAGGCCTACCCACAAAAGTGAGGTATCATTTTTATCGGGAGACTTAGGGGAACGCTGGGTGGAAGGAAATTTGTGGCTCCTCTCAGATTCCAGAACTTTCTGCCACAGAAATGTGAGGAACATCTGTTTTTTTAGCCAAATTTTGAGGTTTGCAAAGGATTCTGGGTAACAGAACCTGGTCCGATCCCCACAAGTCACCCCATCTTGGATTCCCCTAGGTCTCTAGTTTTCAGAAATGCACAGGTTTGGTAGGTTTCCCCAGGTGCCGGCTGAGCTAGAGGCCAAAATCTACAGGTAGGCACTTTGCAAAAAACACCTCTGTTTTCTTTCAAAAATTTGGATGTGTCCACGTTGCGCTTTGGGGCGTTTCCTGTCGCGGGCGCTAGGCCTACCCACACAAGTGAGGTATCATTTTTATCTGGAGTCTTGGGGGAACGCTGGGTGGTAGGACTTTTGTAGCTCCTCTCAGATTCCAGAACTTTCTGCCACAGAAATGTGAGGAACATGTGTTTTTTTAGCCAAATTTTGAGGTTTGCATAGGATTCTGGGTAACAGAACCTGGTCCGAGCCCCACAAGTCACCCCATCTTGGATTCCCGTAGGTCTCTAGTTTTCAGAAATGCACCGGTTTGGTAGGTTTCCCTAGGTGCCGGCTGAGCTAGAGGCCAAAATCTACAGGTAGGCACTTTGCAAAAAACACCTCTGTTTTCTTTCCAAAATTTGGATGTGTCCACGTTGCGCTTTGGGGCGTTTCCTGTCACGGGCGCTAGGCCTACCCACAAAAGTGAGGTATCATTTTTATCGGGAGACTTAGGGGAACGCTGGGTGGAAGGAAATTTGTGGCTCCTCTCAGATTCCAGAACTTTCTGCCACAGAAATGTGAGGAACATCTGTTTTTTTAGCCAAATTTTGAGGTTTGCAAAGGATTCTGGGTAACCGAACCTGGTCCGATCCCCACAAGTCACCCCATCTTGGATTCCCCTAGGTCTCTAGTTTTCAGAAATGCACAGGTTTGGTAGGTTTCCCTAGGTGCCGGCTGAGCTAGAGGCCAAAATCTACAGGTAGGCACTTTGCAAAAAACACCTCTGTTTTCTTTCAAAAATTTGGATGTGTCCACGTTGCGCTTTGGGGCGTTTCCTGTCACGGGCGCTAGGCCTACCCACACAAGTGAGGTATCATTTTTATCTGGAGACTTGGGGGAACGCTGGGTGGAAGTAAATTTGTGGCTCCTCTCAGATTCCAGAACTTTCTGCCACAGAAATATGAGGAACATGTGTTTTTTTAGTGAAAATTTTGAGGTTTGCAAAGGATTCTGGGTAACAGAACCTGGTCAGAGCCCCACAAATCACCCCATCTTGGATTCCCCTAGGTCTCTAGTTTTCAGAAATGCACATGTTTGGTAGGTTTCCCTAGGTGCTGGCTAAGCTAGAGGCCAAAATCTACAGGTAGGCACTTTGCAAAAAACACCTATGTTTTCTTTCAAAAATTTTGATGTGTCCACGTTGCGCTTTGGGGCGTTTCCTGTCGCAGGCGCTAGGCCTACCCACACAAGTGAGGTATCATTTTTATCGGGAGACTTTGGGAAACACTGGGTGGAAGGAAATTTGTGGCTCCTCTCAGATTCCAGAACTTTCTGCAACAGAAATGTGAGGAACATGTGTTTTTTTAGCCAAATTTTGAGGTTTGCAAAGGATTCTGGGTAACAGAACCTGGTCCGAGCCCCACAAGTCACCCCATCTTGGATTCCCCTAGGTCTCTAGTTTTCAGAAATGCACAGGTTTGGTAGGTTTCCCTAGGTGCCGGCTAAGCTAGAGGCCAAAATCTACAGGTAGGCACTTTGCAAAAAACACCTCTGTTTTCTTTCAAAAATTTGGATGTGTCCACGTTGCGCTTTGGGGCGTTTCCTGTCGCGGGCGCTAGGCCTACCCACACAAGTGAGGTATAATTTTTATCTGGAGACTTGGGGGAACGCTGGGTGGAAGGAAATTTGTGGCTCCTCTCAGATTCCAGAACTTTCTGCCACAGAAATGTGAGGAACATGTGTTTTTTTAGCCAAATTTTGTGGTTTGCATAGGATTCTGGGTAACAGAACCTGGTCCGAGCCCCACAAGTCACCCCATCTTGGATTCCCGTAGGTCTCTAGTTTTCAGAAATGCACCGGTTTGGTAGGATTCCCTAGGTGCCGGCTGAGCTAGAGGCCAAAATCTACAGGTAGGCACTTTGCAAAAAACACCTCTGTTTTCTTTCAAAAATTTGGATGTGTCCATGTTGCGCTTTGGGGCGTTTCCTGTCACGGGCGCTAGGCCTACCCACAAAAGTGAGGTATCATTTTTATCGGGAGACTTAGGGGAACGCTGGGTGGAAGGAAATTAGTGGCTCCTCTCAGATTCCAGAACTTTCTGCCACAGAAATGTGAGGAACATGTGTTTTTTTAGCCAAATTTTGAGGTTTGCAAAGGATTCTGGGTAACAGAACCTGGTCCGATACCCACAAGTCACCCCATCTTGGATTCCCCTAGGTCTCTAGTTTTCAGAAATGTACAGGTTTGGTAGGTTTCCCTAGCTGCCGGCCGAGCTAGAGGCCAAAATCTACAGGTAGGCACTTTGCAAAAAACACCTCTGTTTTCATTCAAAAATTTGGATGTGTCCACGTTGCGCTTTGGGGCGTTTCCTTTCGCGGGCGCTAGGCCTACCCACACAAGTGAGGTATCATTTTTATCTGGAGACTTGGGGGAACGCTGGGTGGAAGTAAATTTGTGGCTCCTCTCAAATTCCAGAACTTTCTGCCACAGAAATATGAGGAACATGTGTTTTTTTTGCCAAATTTTTAGGTTTGCAAAGGATTCTGGGTAACATAACCTGGTCCGAGCCCCACAAGTCACCCCATCTTGGATTCCCCTAGGTATCTAGTTTTCAGAAATGCACAGGTTTGGTATGTTTCTCTAGGTGCCGGCTGAGCTAGTGGCCAAAATCTACAGGTAGGCACTTTGCAAAAAACACCTCTGTTTTCTTTCAAATATTTGGATGTGTCCACG
Organism: Pleurodeles waltl; assembly: GCF_031143425.1. Taxonomy (NCBI): domain Eukaryota; kingdom Metazoa; phylum Chordata; class Amphibia; order Caudata; family Salamandridae; genus Pleurodeles; species Pleurodeles waltl. Next base: position 146,692,333 of record NC_090439.1, read on the forward strand.
TTGCGCTTTGGGGCGTTTCCTGTCACGGGCGCTAGGCCTACCCACACAAGTGAGGTATCATTTTTATCGGGAGACTTGGGGGAACGCTGGGTGGAAGGAAATTTGTGGCTCCTCTCAGATTCCAGAACTTTCTGCCACAGAAATGTGAGGAACATGTGTTTTTTTAGCCAACTTTTGAGGTTTGCAAAGGATTCTGGGTAACAGAACCTGGTCCGAGCTCCACAAGTCACCCCATCTTGGATTCCCCTAGGTCTCTAGTTTTCAGAAATGCACAGGTTTGGTAGGTTTCCCTAGGTGCCGGCTAAGCTAGAGGCCAAAATCTACAGGTAGGCACTTTGCAAAAAACACCTCTGTTTTCTTTCAAAAATTTGGGATGTGTCCACGTTGCGCTTTGGGGCGTTTCCTGTCGCGGGCGCTAGGCCTACCCACACAAGTGAGGTATCATTTTTATCTGGAGTCTTGGGGGAACGCTGGGTGGTAGGACTTTTGTAGCTCCTCTCAGATTCCAGAACTTTCTGCCACAGAAATGTGAGGAACATGTGTTTTTTTAGCCAAATTTTGAGGTTTGCATAGGATTCTGGGTAACAGAACCTGGTCCGATCCCCACAAGTCACCCCATCTTGGATTCCCGTAGGTCTCTAGTTTTCAGAAATACACCGGTTTGGTAGGTTTCCCTAGGTGCCGGCTGAGCTAGAGGCCAAAATCTACAGGTAGGCACTTTGCAAAAAACACCTCTGTTTTCTTTCCAAAATTTGGATGTGTCCACGTTGCGCTTTGGGGCGTTTCCTGTCACGGGCGCTAGGCCTACCCACAAAAGTGAGGTATCATTTTTATCGGGAGACTTAGGGGAACGCTGGGTGGAAGGAAATTTGTGGCTCCTCTCAGATTCCAGAACTTTCTGCCACAGAAATGTGAGGAACATGTGTTTTTTTAGCCAAATTTTGAGGTTTGCAAAGGATTCTGGGTAACCGAACCTGGTCCGATCCCCACAAGTCACCCCATCTTGGATTCCCCTAGGTCTCTAGTTTTCAGAAATGCACAGGTTTGGTAGGTTTCCCTAGGTGCCGGCTGAGCTAGAGGCCAAAATCTACAGGTAGGCACTTTGCAAAAAACACCTCTGTTTTCTTTCAAAAATTTGGATGTGTCCACGTTGCGCTTTGTGGCGTTTCCTGTCACGGGCGCTAGGCCTACCCACACAAGTGAGGTATCATTTTTATCTGGAGACTTGGGGGAACGCTGGGTGGAAGTAAATTCGTGGCTCCTCTCAGATTCCAGAACTTTCTGCCACAGAAATATGAGGAACATGTGTTTTTTTTGCCAAATTTTGAGGTTTGCAAAGGATTCTGGGTAACATAACCTGGTCCGATCCCCACAAGTCACCCTATCTTGGATTCCCCTAGGTCTCTAGTTTTCTGAAATGCACAGGTTTGGTAGGTTTCCCTAGGTGCCTGCTGAGCTAGAGGCCAAAATCTACAGGTAGGCACTTTGCAAAAAACACCTCTGTTTTCTTTCAAAAATTTGGATGTGTCCACGTTGCGCTTTGGGGCGTTTCCTGTCACGGGCGCTAGGCCTACCCACACAAGTGAGGTATCATTTTTATCTGGAGACTTGGGGGAACGCTGGGTGGAAGTAAATTTGTGGCTCCTCTCAGATTCCAGAACTTTCTGCCACAGAAATATGAGGAACATGTGTTTTTTTTGCCAAATTTTGAGGTTTGCAAAGGATTCTGGGTAACATAACCTGGTCCGAGCCCCACAAGTCACCCCATCTCGGATTCCCCTAGGTATCTAGTTTTCAGAAATGCACAGGTTTGGTATGTTTCTCTAGGTGCCGGCTGAGCTAGTGGCCAAAATCTACAGGTAGCCACTTTGCAAAAAACACCTCTGTTTTCTTTCAAATATTTGGATGTGTCCACGTTGCGCTTTGGGGCGTTTCCTGTCACGGGCGCTAGGCCTACCCACACAAGTGAGGTATCATTTTTATCGGGAGACTTGGGGGAACGCTGGGTGGAAGGAAATTTGTGGCTCCTCTTAGATTCCAGAACTTTCTGCCACAGAAATGTGAGGAACATGTGTTTTTTTAGTGAAAATTTTGAGGTTTGCAAAGGATTCTGGGTAACAGAACCTGGTCAGAGCCCCACAAATCACCCCATCTTGGATTCCCCTAGGTCTCTAGTTTTCAGAAATGCACATGTTTGGTAGGTTTCCCTAGGTGCTGGCTAAGCTAGAGGCCAAAATCTACAGGTAGGCACTTTGCAAAAAACACCTATGTTTTCTTTCAAAAATTTGGATGTGTCCACGTTGCGCTTTGGGGCGTTTCCTGTCGCGGGCGCTAGGCCTACCCACACAAATGAGGTATCATTTTTATCGGGAGACTTTGGGAAACACTGGGTGGAAGGAAATTTGTGGCTCCTCTCAGATTCCAGAACTTTCTGCAACAGAAATGTGAGGAACATGTGTTTTTTTAGCCAAATTTTGAGGTTTGCAAAGGATTCTGGGTAACAGAACCTGGTCCGAGCCCCACAAGTCACCCCATCTTGGATTCCCCTAGGTCTCTAGTTTTCAGAAATGCACAGGTTTGGTAGGTTTCCCTAGGTGCCGGCTAAGCTAGAGGCCAAAATCTACAGGTAGGCACTTTGCAAAAAACACCTCTGTTTTCTTTCAAAAATTTGGATGTGTCCACGTTGCGCTTTGGGGCGTTTCCTGTCGCGGGCGCTAGGCCTACCCACACAAGTGAGGTATAATTTTTATCTGGAGACTTGGGGGAACGCTGGGTGGAAGGAAATTTGTGGCTCCTCTCAGATTCCAGAACTTTCTGCCACAGAAATGTGAGGAACATGTGTTTTTTTAGCCAAATTTTGAGGTTTGCATAGGATTCTGGGTAACAGAACCTGGTCCGAGCCCCACAAGTCACCCCATCTTGGATTCCCGTAGGTCTCTAGTTTTCAGAAATGCACCGGTTTGGTAGGATTCCCTAGGTGCCGGCTGAGCTAGACGCCAAAATCTACAGGTAGGCACTTTGCAAAAAACACCTCTGTTTTCTTTCAAAAATTTGGATGTGTCCACGTTGCGCTTTGGGGCGTTTCCTGTCACGGGCGCTAGGCCTACCCACAAAAGTGAGGTATCATTTTTATCGGGAAACTTAGGGGAACGCTGGGTGGAAGGAAATTTGTGGCTCCTCTCAGATTCCAGAACTTTCTGCCACAGAAATGTGAGGAACATGTGTTTTTTTAGCCAAATTTTGAGGTTTGCAAAGGATTCTGGGTAACAGAACCTGGTCCGATCCCCACAAGTCACCCCATCTTGGATTCCCCTAGGTCTCTAGTTTTCAGAAATGTACAGGTTTGGTAGGTTTCCCTAGCTGCCGGCCGAGCTAGAGGCCAAAATCTACAGGTGGGCACTTTGCAAAAAACACCTCTGTTTTCATTCAAAAATTTGGATGTGTCCACGTTGCGCTTTGGGGCGTTTCCTTTCGCGGGCGCTAGGCCTACCCACACAAGTGAGGTATCATTTTTATCTGGAGACTTGGGGGAACGCTGGGTGGAAGTAAATTTGTGGCTCCTCTCAAATTCCAGAACTTTCTGCCACAGAAATATGAGGAACATGTGTTTTTTTTGCCAAATTTTTAGGTTTGCAAAGGATTCTGGGTAACATAACCTGGTCCGAGCCCCACAAGTTACCCCATCTTGGATTCCCCTAGGTATCTAGTTTTCAGAAATGCACAGGTTTGGTATGTTTCTCTAGGTGCCGGCTGAGATAGTGGCCAAAATCTACAGGTAGGCACTTTGCAAAAAACACCTCTGTTTTCTTTCAAATATTTGGATGTGTCCACGTTGCGCTTTGGGGCGTTTCCTGTCACGGGCGCTAGGCCTACCCACACAAGTGAGGTATAATTTTTATCGGGAGACTTGGGGGAACGCTGGGTGGAAGGAAATTTGTGGCTCCTCTCAGATTCCAGAACTTTCTGCACCAGAAATGTGAGGAACATGTGTTTTTTTAGCCAACTTTTGAGGTTTGCAAAGGATTCTGGGTAACAGAACCTGGTCCGAGCCCCACAAGTCACCCCATCTTGGATTCCCCTAGGTCTCTAGTTTTCAGAAATGCACAGGTTTGGTAGGTTTCCCTAGGTGCCGGCTAAGCTAGAGGCCAAAATCTACAGGTAGGCACTTTGCAAAAAACACCTCTGTTTTCTTTAAAAAATTTGGATGTGTCCACGTTGCGCTTTGGGGCGTTTCCTGTCGCGGGCGCTAGGCCTACCCACACAAGTGAGGTATCATTTTTATCTGGAGACTTGGGGGAACGCTGGGTGGTAGGAAATTTGTGGCTCCTCTCAGATTCCAGAACTTTCTGCCACAGAAATGTGAGGAACATGTGTTTTTTTAGCCAAATTTTGAGGTTTGCATAGGATTCTGGGTAACAGAACCTGGTCCGAGCCCCACAAGTCACCCCATCTTGGATTCCCGTAGGTCTCTAGTTTTCAGAAATGCACCGGTTTGGTAGGTTTCCCTAGGTGCCGACTGAGCTAGAGGCCAAAATCTACAGGTAGGCACTTTGCAAAAAACACCTCTGTTTTCTTTCAAAAATTTGGATGTGTCCACGTTGCGCTTTGGGGCGTTTCCTGTCATGGGCGCCAGGCCTACCCACAAAAGTGAGGTATCATTTTTATCGGGAGACTGAGGGGAATGCTGGGTGGAAGGAAATTTGTGGCTCCTCTCAGATTCCAGAACGTTCTGCCACAGAAATGTGAGGAACATGTGTTTTTTTAGCCAAATTTTGAGGTTTGCATAGGATTCTGGGTAACAGAACCTGGTCCGAGCCCCACAAGTTACCCCATCTTGGATTCCCCTAGGTATCTAGTTTTCAGAAATGCACAGGTTTGGTATGTTTCTCTAGGTGCCGGCTGAGATAGTGGCCAAAATCTACAGGTAGGCACTTTGCAAAAAACACCTCTGTTTTCTTTCAAATATTTGGATGTGTCCACGTTGCGCTTTGGGGCGTTTCCTGTCACGGGCGCTAGGCCTACCCACACAAGTGAGGTATAATTTTTATCGGGAGACTTGGGGGAACGCTGGGTGGAAGGAAATTTGTGGCTCCTCTCAGATTCCAGAACTTTCTGCACCAGAAATGTGAGGAACATGTGTTTTTTTAGCCAACTTTTGAGGTTTGCAAAGGATTCTGGGTAACAGAACCTGGTCCGAGCCCCACAAGTCACCCCATCTTGGATTCCCGTAGGTCTCTAGTTTTCAGAAATGCACCGGTTTGGTAGGTTTCCCTAGGTGCCGACTGAGCTAGAGGCCAAAATCTACAGGTAGGCACTTTGCAAAAAACACCTCTGTTTTCTTTCAAAAATTTGGATGTGTCCACGTTGCGCTTTGGGGCGTTTCCTGTCATGGGCGCCAGGCCTACCCACAAAAGTGAGGTATCATTTTTATCGGGAGACTTGGGGGAACGCTGGGTGGTAGGAAATTTGTGGCTCCTCTCAGATTCCAGAACTTTCTGCCACAGAAATGTGAGGAACATCTGTTTTTTTAGCCAAATTTTGAGGTTTGCAAAGGATTCTGGATAACAGAACCTGGTCCGATCCCCACAAGTCACCCCATCTTGGATTCCCCTAGGTCTCTAGTTTTCAGAAATGCACAGGTTTGGTAGGTTTCCCTAGGTGCCGGCTGAGCTAGTGGCCAAAATCTACAGGTAGGCACTTTGCAAAAAACACCTCTGTTTTCTTTCAAATATTTGGATGTGTCCACGTTGCGCTTTGGGGCGTTTCCTGTCCCGGGCGCTAGGCCTACCCACACAAGTGAGGTATCATTTTTATCGGGAGAGTTGGGGGAACGCTGGGTGGAAGGAAATTTGTGGCTCCTCTCCGATTCCAGAACTTTCTGACACAGAAATGTGAGGAACATGTGTTTTTTTAGCCACCTTTTGAGGTTTGCAAAGGATTCTGGGTAACAGAACCTGGTCCGAGCCCCACAAGTCACCCCATCTTGGATTCCCCTAGGTCTCTAGTTTTCAGAAATGCACAGGTTTGGTAGGTTTCCCTAGGTGCCGGCTGAGCTAGAGGCCAAAATCTACAGGTAGGCACTTTGCAAAAAACACCTCTGTTTTCTTTAAAAAATTTGGATGTGTCCACGTTGCGCTTTGGGGCGTTTCCTGTCGCGGGCGCTAGGCCTACCCACACAAGTGAGGTATAATTTTTATCTGGAGACTTGGGGGAACGCTGGGTGGAAGTAAATTTGTGGCTCCTCTCAGATTCCAGAACTTTCTGCCACAGAAATGTGAGGAACATGTGTTTTTTTTGCCAAATTTTGAGGTTTGCAAAGGATTCTGGGTAACATAACCTGGTCCGAGCCCCACAAGTCACCCCATCTTGGATTCCCCTAGGTCTCTAGTTTTCAGAAATGCACAGGTTTGGTAGGTTTCCCTAGGTGCCGGCTGAGCTAGTGGCCAAAATCTACAGGTAGGCACTTTGCAAAAAACACCTCTGTTTTCTTTCAAATATTTGGATGTGTCCACGTTGCGCTTTGGGGCGTTTCCTCTCCCGGGCGCTAGGCCTACCCACACAAGTGAGGTATCATTTTTATCGGGAGACTTGGGGGAACGCTGGGTGGAAGGAAATTTGTGGCTCCTCTCAGATTCCAGAACTTTCTGCCACAGAAATGTGAGGAACATGTGTTTTTTTAGCCAAATTTTGAGGTTTGCAAAGGATTCTGGGTAACAGAACCTGGTCCGAGCCCCACAAGTCACCCCATCTTGGATTCCCCTAGGTCTCTAGTTTTCAGAAATGCACAGGTTTGGTAGGTTTCCCTAGGTGCCGGCTGAGCTAGAGGCCAAAATCTACAGGTAGGCACTTTGCAAAAAACACCTCTGTTTTCTTTCAAAAATTTGGATGTGTCCACGTTGCGCTTTGGGGCGTTACCTGTCGCGGGCGCTAGGCCTACCCACACAAGTGAGGTATAATTTTTATCTGGAGACTTGGGGGAACGCTGGGTGGAAGGAAATTTGTGGCTCCTCTCAGATTCCAGAACTTTCTGCCACAGAAATGTGAGGAACATGTGTTTTTTTAGCCAAATTTTGAGGTTTGCATAGGATTCTGGGTAACAGAACCTGGTCCGAGCCCCACAAGTCACCCCATCTTGGATTCCCGTAGGTCTCTAGTTTTCAGAAATGCACCGGTTTTTTAGGTTTCCCTAGGTGCCGGCTGAGCTAGAGGCCAAAATCTACAGGTAGGCACTTTGCAAAAAACACCTCTGTTTTCTTTCAAAAATTTGGATGTGTCCACGTTGCGCTTTGTGGCGTTTCCTGTCACGGGCGCTAGGCCTACCCACAAAAGTGAGGTATCATTTTTATCGGGAGACTTAGGGGAACGCTGGGTGGAAGGAAATTTGTGGCTCCTCTCAGATTCCAGAACTTTTTGCCACAGAAATGTGAGGAACATGTGTTTTTTTGGCCAAATTTTGAGGTTTGCAAAGGATTCTGGGTAACAGAACCTGGTCCGATCCCCACAAGTCACCCCATCTTGGATTCCCCTAGGTCTCTAGTTTTCAGAAATGCACAGGTTTGGTAGGTTTCCCTAGCTGCCGGCTGAGCTAGAGGCCAAAATCTACAGGTAGGCACTTTGCAAAAAACACCTCTGTTTTCTTTCAAAAATTTGGATGTGTCCACGTTGCGCTTTGGGGCGTTTCCTGTCGCGGGCGCTAGGCCTACCCACACAAGTGAGGTATCATTTTTATCTGGAGTCTTGGGGGAACGCTGGGTGGTAGGACTTTTGTAGCTCCTCTCAGATTCCAGAACTTTCTGCCACAGAAATGTGAGGAACATGTGTTTTTTTAGCCAAATTTTGAGGTTTGCATAGGATTCTGGGTAACAGAACCTGGTCCGATCCCCACAAGTCACCCCATCTTGGATTCCCGTAGGTCTCTAGTTTTCAGAAATGCACCGGTTTGGTAGGTTTCCCTAGGTGCCGGCTGAGCTAGAGGCCAAAATCTACAGGTAGGCACTTTGCAAAAAACACCTCTGTTTTCTTTCCAAAATTTGGATGTGTCCACGTTGCGCTTTGGGGCGTTTCCTGTCACGGGCGCTAGGCCTACCCACAAAAGTGAGGTATCATTTTTATCGGGAGACTTAGGGGAACGCTGGGTGGAAGGAAATTTGTGGCTCCTCTCAGATTCCAGAACTTTCTGCCACAGAAATGTGAGGAACATGTGTTTTTTTAGCCAAATTTTGAGGTTTGCAAAGGATTCTGGGTAACCGAACCTGGTCCGATCCCCACAAGTCACCCCATCTTGGATTCCCCTAGGTCTCTAGTTTTCAGAAATGCACAGGTTTGGTAGGTTTCCCTAGGTGCCGGCTGAGCTAGAGGCCAAAATCTACAGGTAGGCACTTTGCAAAAAACACCTCTGTTTTCTTTCAAAAATTTGGATGTGTCCACGTTGCGCTTTGGGGCGTTTCCTGTCACGGGCGCTAGGCCTACCCACACAAGTGAGGTATCATTTTTATCTGGAGACTTGGGGGAACGCTGGGTGGAAGTAAATTCGTGGCTCCTCTCAGATTCCAGAACTTTCTGCCACAGAAATATGAGGAACATGTGTTTTTTTTGCCAAATTTTGAGGTTTGCAAAGGATTCTGGGTAACATAACCTGGTCCGATCCCCACAAGTCACCCCATCTTGGATTCCCCTAGGTCTCTAGTTTTCAGAAATGCACAGGTTTGGTAGGTTTCCCTAGGTGCCGGCTGAGCTAGAGGCCAAAATCTACAGGTAGGCACTTTGCAAAAAACACCTCTGTTTTCTTTCAAAAATTTGGATGTGTCCACGTTGCGCTTTGGGGCGTTTCCTGTCACGGGCGCTAGGCCTACCCACACAAGTGAGGTATCATTTTTATCTGGAGACTTGGGGGAACGCTGGGTGGAAGTAAATTTGTGGCTCCTCTCAGATTCCAGAACTTTCTGCCACAGAAATATGAGGAACATGTGTTTTTTTTGCCAAATTTTGAGGTTTGCAAAGGATTCTGGGTAACATAACCTGGTCCGAGCCCCACAAGTCACCCCATCTCGGATTCCCCTAGGTATCTAGTTTTCAGAAATGCACAGGTTTGGTATGTTTCTCTAGGTGCCGGCTGAGCTAGTGGCCAAAATCTACAGGTAGCCACTTTGCAAAAAACACCTCTGTTTTCTTTCAAATATTTGGATGTGTCCACGTTGCGCTTTGGGGCGTTTCCTGTCACGGGCGCTAGGCCTACCCACATAAGTGAGGTATCATTTTTATCGGGAGACTTGGGGGAACGCTGGGTGGAAGGAAATTTGTGGCTCCTCTCAGATTCCAGAACTTTCTGCCACAGAAATGTGAGGAACATGTGTTTTTTTAGTGAAAATTTTGAGGTTTGCAAAGGATTCTGGGTAACAGAACCTGGTCAGAGCCCCACAAATCACCCCATCTTGGATTCCCCTAGGTCTCTAGTTTTCAGAAATGCACATGTTTGGTAGGTTTCCCTAGGTGCTGGCTAAGCTAGAGGCCAAAATCTACAGGTAGGCACTTTGCAAAAAACACCTATGTTTTCTTTCAAAAATTTGGATGTGTCCACGTTGCGCTTTGGGGCGTTTCCTGTCGCGGGCGCTAGGCCTACCCACACAAATGAGGTATCATTTTTATCGGGAGACTTTGGGAAACACTGGGTGGAAGGAAATTTGTGGCTCCTCTCAGATTCCAGAACTTTCTGCAACAGAAATGTGAGGAACATGTGTTTTTTTAGCCAAATTTTGAGGTTTGCAAAGGATTCTGGGTAACAGAACCTGGTCCGAGCCCCACAAGTCACCCCATCTTGGATTCCCCTAGGTCTCTAGTTTTCAGAAATGCACAGGTTTGGTAGGTTTCCCTAGGTGCCGGCTAAGCTAGAGGCCAAAATCTACAGGTAGGCACTTTGCAAAAAACACCTCTGTTTTCTTTCAAAAATTTGGATGTGTCCACGTTGCGCTTTGGGGCGTTTCCTGTCGCGGGCGCTAGGCCTACCCACACAAGTGAGGTATAATTTTTATCTGGAGACTTGGGGGAACGCTGGGTGGAAGGAAATTTGTGGCTCCTCTCAGATTCCAGAACTTTCTGCCACAGAAATGTGAGGAACATGTGTTTTTTTAGCCAAATTTTGAGGTTTGCATAGGATTCTGGGTAACAGAACCTGGTCCGAGCCCCACAAGTCACCCCATCTTGGATTCCCGTAGGTCTCTAGTTTTCAGAAATGCACCGGTTTGGTAGGATTCCCTAGGTGCCGGCTGAGCTAGACGCCAAAATCTACAGGTAGGCACTTTGCAAAAAACACCTCTGTTTTCTTTCAAAAATTTGGATGTGTCCACGTTGCGCTTTGGGGCGTTTCCTGTCACGGGCGCTAGGCCTACCCACAAAAGTGAGGTATCATTTTTATCGGGAGACTTAGGGGAACGCTGGGTGGAAGGAAATTTGTGGCTCCTCTCAGATTCCAGAACTTTCTGCCACAGAAATGTGAGGAACATGTGTTTTTTTAGCCAAATTTTGAGGTTTGCAAAGGATTCTGGGTAACAGAACCTGGTCCGATCCCCACAAGTCACCCCATCTTGGATTCCCCTAGGTCTCTAGTTTTCAGAAATGTACAGGTTTGGTAGGTTTCCCTAGCTGCCGGCCGAGCTAGAGGCCAAAATCTACAGGTGGGCACTTTGCAAAAAACACCTCTGTTTTCATTCAAAAATTTGGATGTGTCCACGTTGCGCTTTGGGGCGTTTCCTTTCGCGGGCGCTAGGCCTACCCACACAAGTGAGGTATCATTTTTATCTGGAGACTTGGGGGAACGCTGGGTGGAAGTAAATTTGTGGCTCCTCTCAAATTCCAGAACTTTCTGCCACAGAAATATGAGGAACATGTGTTTTTTTTGCCAAATTTTTAGGTTTGCAAAGGATTCTGGGTAACATAACCTGGTCCGAGCCCCACAAGTTACCCCATCTTGGATTCCCCTAGGTATCTAGTTTTCAGAAATGCACAGGTTTGGTATGTTTCTCTAGGTGCCGGCTGAGATAGTGGCCAAAATCTACAGGTAGGCACTTTGCAAAAAACACCTCTGTTTTCTTTCAAATATTTGGATGTGTCCACGTTGCGCTTTGGGGCGTTTCCTGTCACGGGCGCTAGGCCTACCCACACAAGTGAGGTATAATTTTTATCGGGAGACTTGGGGGAACGCTGGGTGGAAGGAAATTTGTGGCTCCTCTCAGATTCCAGAACTTTCTGCACCAGAAATGTGAGGAACATGTGTTTTTTTAGCCAACTTTTGAGGTTTGCAAAGGATTCTGGGTAACAGAACCTGGTCCGAGCCCCACAAGTCACCCCATCTTGGATTCCCCTAGGTCTCTAGTTTTCAGAAATGCACAGGTTTGGTAGGTTTCCCTAGATGCCGGCTAAGCTAGAGGCCAAAATCTACAGGTAGGCACTTTGCAAAAAACACCTCTGTTTTCTTTAAAAAATTTGGATGTGTCCACGTTGCGCTTTGGGGCGTTTCCTGTCATGGGCGCCAGGCCTACCCACAAAAGTGAGGTATCATTTTTATCGGGAGACTGAGGGGAATGCTGGGTGGAAGGAAATTTGTGGCTCCTCTCAGATTCCAGAACGTTCTGCCACAGAAATGTGAGGAACATGTGTTTTTTTAGCCAAATTTTGAGGTTTGCATAGGATTCTGGGTAACAGAACCTGGTCCGAGCCCCACAAGTTACCCCATCTTGGATTCCCCTAGGTATCTAGTTTTCAGAAATGCACAGGTTTGGTATGTTTCTCTAGGTGCCGGCTGAGATAGTGGCCAAAATCTACAGGTAGGCACTTTGCAAAAAACACCTCTGTTTTCTTTCAAATATTTGGATGTGTCCACGTTGCGCTTTGGGGCGTTTCCTGTCACGGGCGCTAGGCCTACCCACACAAGTGAGGTATAATTTTTATCGGGAGACTTGGGGGAACGCTGGGTGGAAGGAAATTTGTGGCTCCTCTCAGATTCCAGAACTTTCTGCACCAGAAATGTGAGGAACATGTGTTTTTTTAGCCAACTTTTGAGGTTTGCAAAGTATTCTGGGTAACAGAACCTGGTCCGAGCCCCACAAGTCACCCCATCTTGGATTCCCCTAGGTCTCTAGTTTTCAGAAATGCACAGGTTTCGTAGGTTTCCCTAGGTGCCGGCTAAGCTAGATGCCAAAATCTACAGGTAGGCACTTTGCAAAAAACACCTCTGTTTTCTTTAAAAAATTTGGATGTGTCCACGTTGCGCTTTGGGGCGTTTCCTGTCGCGGGCGCTAGGCCTACCCACACAAGTGAGGTATCATTTTTATCTGGAGACTTGGGGGAACGCTGGGTGGTAGGAAATTTGTGGCTCCTCTCAGATTCCAGAACTTTCTGCCACAGAAATGTGAGGAACATGTGTTTTTTTAGCCAAATTTTGAGGTTTGCATAGGATTCTGGGTAACAGAACCTGGTCCGAGCCCCACAAGTCACCCCATCTTGGATTCCCGTAGGTCTCTAGTTTTCAGAAATGCACCGGTTTGGTAGGTTTCCCTAGGTGCCGACTGAGCTAGAGGCCAAAATCTACAGGTAGGCACTTTGCAAAAAACACCTCTGTTTTCTTTCAAAAATTTGGATGTGTCCACGTTGCGCTTTGGGGCGTTTCCTGTCATGGGCGCCAGGCCTACCCACAAAAGTGAGGTATCATTTTTATCGGGAGACTGAGGGGAATGCTGGGTGGAAGGAAATTTGTGGCTCCTCTCAGATTCCAGAACGTTCTGCCACAGAAATGTGAGGAACATGTGTTTTTTTAGCCAAATTTTGAGGTTTGCAAAGGATTCTGGATAACAGAACCTGGTCCGATCCCCACAAGTCACCCCATCTTGGATTCCCCTAGGTCTCTAGTTTTCAGAAATGCACAGGTTTGGTAGGTTTCCCTAGGTGCCGGCTGAGCTAGTGGCCAAAATCTACAGGTAGGCACTTTGCAAAAAACACCTCTGTTTTCTTTCAAATATTTGGATGTGTCCACGTTGCGCTTTGGGGCGTTTCCTGTCCCGGGCGCTAGGCCTACCCACACAAGTGAGGTATCATTTTTATCGGGAGACTTGGGGGAACGCTGGGTGGAAGGAAATTTGTGGCTCCTCTCCGATTCCAGAACTTTCTGACACAGAAATGTGAGGAACATGTGTTTTTTTAGCCACCTTTTGAGGTTTGCAAAGGATTCTGGGTAACAGAACCTGGTCCGAGCCCCACAAGTCACCCCATCTTGGATTCCCCTAGGTCTCTAGTTTTCAGAAATGCACAGGTTTGGTAGGTTTCCCTAGGTGCCGGCTGAGCTAGAGGCCAAAATCTACAGGTAGGCACTTTGCAAAAAACACCTCTGTTTTCTTTAAAAAATTTGGATGTGTCCACGTTGCGCTTTGGGGCGTTTCCTGTCGCGGGCGCTAGGCCTACCCACACAAGTGAGGTATAATTTTTATCTGGAGACTTGGGGGAACGCTGGGTGGAAGTAAATTTGTGGCTCCTCTCAGATTCCAGAACTTTCTGCCACAGAAATGTGAGGAACATGTGTTTTTTTTGCCAAATTTTGAGGTTTGCAAAGGATTCTGGGTAACATAACCTGGTCCGAGCCCCACAAGTCACCCCATCTTGGATTCCCCTAGGTCTCTAGTTTTCAGAAATGCACAGGTTTGGTAGGTTTCCCTAGGTGCCGGCTGAGCTAGTGGCCAAAATCTACAGGTAGGCACTTTGCAAAAAACACCTCTGTTTTCTTTCAAATATTTGGATGTGTCCACGTTGCGCTTTGGGGCGTTTCCTCTCCCGGGCGCTAGGCCTACCCACACAAGTGAGGTATCATTTTTATCGGGAGACTTGGGGGAACGCTGGGTGGAAGGAAATTTGTGGCTCCTCTCAGATTCCAGAACTTTCTGCCACAGAAATGTGAGGAACATGTGTTTTTTTAGCCAAATTTTGAGGTTTGCAAAGGATTCTGGGTAACAGAACCTGGTCCGAGCCCCACAAGTCACCCCATCTTGGATTCCCCTAGGTCTCTAGTTTTCAGAAATGCACAGGTTTGGTAGGTTTCCCTAGGTGCCGGCTGAGCTAGAGGCCAAAATCTACAGGTAGGCACTTTGCAAAAAACACCTCTGTTTTCTTTCAAAAATTTGGATGTGTCCACGTTGCGCTTTGGGGCGTTACCTGTCGCGGGCGCTAGGCCTACCCACACAAGTGAGGTATAATTTTTATCTGGAGACTTGGGGGAACGCAGGGTGGAAGGAAATTTGTGGCTCCTCTCAGATTCCAGAACTTTCTGCCACAGAAATGTGAGGAACATGTGTTTTTTTAGCCAAATTTTGAGGTTTGCATAGGATTCTGGGTAACAGAACCTGGTCCGAGCCCCACAAGTCACCCCATCTTGGATTCCCGTAGGTCTCTAGTTTTCAGAAATGCACCGGTTTTTTAGGTTTCCCTAGGTGCCGGCTGAGCTAGAGGCCAAAATCTACAGGTAGGCACTTTGCAAAAAACACCTCTGTTTTCTTTCAAAAATTTGGATGTGTCCACGTTGCGCTTTGTGGCGTTTCCTGTCACGGGCGCTAGGCCTACCCACAAAAGTGAGGTATCATTTTTATCGGGAGACTTAGGGGAACGCTGGGTGGAAGGAAATTTGTGGCTCCTCTCAGATTCCAGAACTTTTTGCCACAGAAATGTGAGGAACATGTGTTTTTTTGGCCAAATTTTGAGGTTTGCAAAGGATTCTGGGTAACAGAACCTGGTCCGATCCCCACAAGTCACCCCATCTTGGATTCCCCTAGGTCTCTAGTTTTCAGAAATGCACAGGTTTGGTAGGTTTCCCTAGCTGCCGGCTGAGCTAGAGGCCAAAATCTACAGGTAGGCACTTTGCAAAAAACACCTCTGTTTTCTTTCAAAAATTTGGATGTGTCCACGTTGCGCTTTGGGGCGTTTCCTTTCTCGGGCGCTAGGCCTACCCACACAAGTGAGGTATCATTTTTATCTGGAGACTTGGGGGAACGCTGGGTGGAAGGAAATTTGTGGCTCCTCTCAGATTCCAGAACTTTCTGCCACAGAAATGTGAGGAACATGTGTTTTTTTAGCCAAATTTTGAGGTTTGCAAAGGATTCTGGGTAACAGAACCTGGTCCGAGCCCCACAAGTCACCCCATCTTGGATTCCCCTAGGTCTCTAGTTTTCAGAAATGCACAGGTTTGGTAGGTTTCCCTAGGTGCCGGCTGAGCTAGAGGCCAAAATCTACAGGTAGGCACTTTGCAAAAAACACCTCTGTTTTCTTTCAAAAATTTGGATGTGTCCACGTTGCGCTTTGGGGCGTTACCTGTCGCGGGCGCTAGGCCTACCCACACAAGTGAGGTATAATTTTTATCTGGAGACTTGGGGGAACGCTGGGTGGAAGGAAATTTGTGGCTCCTCTCAGATTCCAGAACTTTCTGCCACAGAAATGTGAGGAACATGTGTTTTTTTAGCCAAATTTTGAGGTTTGCATAGGATTCTGGGTAACAGAACCTGGTCCGAGCCCCACAAGTCACCCCATCTTGGATTCCCGTAGGTCTCTAGTTTTCAGAAATGCACCGTTTTTTTAGGTTTCCCTAGGTGCCGGCTGAGCTAGAGGCCAAAATCTACAGGTAGGCACTTTGCAAAAAACACCTCTGTTTTCTTTCAAAAATTTGGATGTGTCCACGTTGCGCTTTGTGGCGTTTCCTGTCACGGGCGCTAGGCCTACCCACAAAAGTGAGGTATCATTTTTATCGGGAGACTTAGGGGAACGCTGGGTGGAAGGAAATTTGTGGCTCCTCTCAGATTCCAGAACTTTTTGCCACAGAAATGTGAGGAACATGTGTTTTTTTGGCCAAATTTTGAGGTTTGCAAAGGATTCTGGGTAACAGAACCTGGTCCGATCCCCACAAGTCACCCCATCTTGGATTCCCCTAGGTCTCTAGTTTTCAGAAATGCACAGGTTTGGTAGGTTTCCCTAGCTGCCGGCTGAGCTAGAGGCCAAAATCTACAGGTAGGCACTTTGCAAAAAACACCTCTGTTTTCTTTCAAAAATTTGGATGTGTCCACGTTGCGCTTTGGGGCGTTTCCTTTCTCGGGCGCTAGGCCTACCCACACAAGTGAGGTATCATTTTTATCTGGAGACTTGGGGGAACGCTGGGTGGAAGTAAATTTGTGGCTCCTCTCAGATTCCAGAAATTTCTGCCACAGAAATATGAGGAACATGTGTTTTTTTTGCCAAATTTTTAGGTTTGCAAAGGATTCTGGGTAACATAACCTGGTCCGAGCCCCACAAGTCACCCCATCTTGGATTCCCCTAGGTATCTAGTTTTCAGAAATGCACAGGTTTGGTATGTTTCTCTAGGTTCCGGCTGAGATAGTGGCCAAAATCTACAGGTAGGCACTTTGCAAAAAACACCTCTGTTTTCTTTCAAATACTTGGATGTGTCCACGTTGCGCTTTGGGGCGTTTCCTGTCACAGGCGCTAGGCCTACCCACACAAGTGAGGTATCATTTTTATCGGGAGACTTGGGGGAACGCTGGGTGGAAGGAAATTTGTGGCTCCTCTCAGATTCCAGAACTTTCTGCCACAGAAATGTGAGGAACATGTGTTTTTTTAGCCAACTTTTGAGGTTTGCAAAGGATTCTGGGTAACAGAACCTGGTCCGATCCCCACAAGTCACCCCATCTTGGATTCCCCTAGGTCTCTAGTTTTCAGAAATGCACAGGTTTGGTAGGTTTCCCTAGGTGCCGGCTGAGCTAGTGGCCAAAATCTACAGGTAGGCAGTTTGCAAAAAACACCTCTGTTTTCTTTCAAATATTTGGATGTGTCCACGTTGCGCTTTGGGGCGTTTCCTGTCCCGGGCGCTAGGCCTACCCACACAAGTGAGGTATCATTTTTATCGGGAGACTTGGGGGAACGCTGGGTGGAAGGAAATTTGTGGCTCCTCTCCGATTCCAGAACTTTCTGCCACAGAAATGTGAGGAACATGTGTTTTTTTAGCCAACTTTTGAGGTTTGCAAAGGATTCTGGGTAACAGAACCTGGTCAGAGCCCCACAAGTCACCCCATCTTGGATTCCCCTAGGTCTCTAGTTTTCAGAAATGCACAGTTTTGGTAGGTTTCCCTAGGTGCCGGCTGAGCTAGAGGCCAAAATCTACAGGTAGGCACTTTGCAAAAAACACCTCTGTTTTCTTTCAAAAATTTGGATGTGTCCACGTTGCGCTTTGGGGCGTTTCCTGTCGCGGGCGCTAGGCCTACCCACACAAGTGAGGTATCATTTTTATCTGGAGACTTGGGGGAACGCTGGGTGGAAGTAAATTTGTGGCTCCTCTCAGATTCCAGAACTTTCTGCCGCAGAAATGTGAGGAACATGTGTTTTTTTTGCCAAATTTTGAGGTTTGCAAAGGATTCTGGGTAACATAACCTGGTCCGAGCCCCACAAGTCACCCCATCTTGGATTCCCCTAGGTCTCTAGTTTTCAGAAATGCACAGGTTTGGTAGGTTTCCCTAGGTGCCGGCTGAGCTAGTGGCCAAAATCTACAGGTAGGCACTTTGCAAAAAACACCTCTGTTTTCTTTCAAATATTTGGATGTGTCCACGTTGCGCTTTGGGGCGTTTCCTGTCCCGGGCGCTAGGCCTACCCACACAAGTGAGGTATCATTTTTATCGGGAGACTTGGGGGAACGCTGGGTGGAAGGAAATTTGTGGCTCCTCTCAGATTCCAGAACTTTCTGCCACAGAAATGTGAGGATAATGTGTTTTTTTAGCCAACTTTTGAGGTTTGCAAAGGATTCTGGGTAACAGAACCTGGTCCGAGCCCCACAAGTCACCCCATCTTGGATTCCCGTAGGTCTCTAGTTTTCAGAAATGCACCGGTTTGATATGTTTCTCTAGGTGCCGGCTGAGATAGTGGCCAAAATCTACAGGTAGGCACTTTGCAAAAAACACCTCTGTTTTCTTTCAAATATTTGGATGTGTCCACGTTGCGCTTTGGGGCGTTTCCTGTCACGGGCGCTAGGCCTACCCACACAAGTGAGGTATAATTTTTATCGGGAGACTTGGGGGAACGCTGGGTGGAAGGAAATTTGTGGCTCCTCTCAGATTCCAGAACTTTCTGCCACAGAAATGTGAGGAACATGTGTTTTTTTAGCCAACTTTTGAGGTTTGCAAAGGATTCTGGGTAACAGAACATGGTCCGAGCCCCACAAGTCACCCCATCTTGGATTCCCCTAGGTCTCTAGTTTTCAGAAATGCACAGGTTTGGTAGGTTTCCCTAGGTGCCGGCTAAGCTAGAGGCCAAAATCTACAGGTAGGCACTTTGCAAAAAACACCTCCGTTTTCTTTAAAAAATTTGGATGTGTCCACGTTGCGCTTTGGGGCGTTTCCTGTTGCAGGCGCTAGGCCTACCCACACAAGTGAGGTATCATTTTTATCTGGAGACTTGGGGGAACGCTGGGTGGTAGGACATTTGTGGCTCCTCTCAGATTCCAGAACTTTCTGCCACAGAAATGTGAGGAACATGTGTTTTTTAGCCAAATTTTGAGGTTTGCATAGGATTCTGGGTAACAGAACCTGGTCCGAGCCCCACAAGTCACCCCATCTTGGATTCCCGTAGGTCTCTAGTTTTCAGAAATGCACCGGTTTGGTAGGTTTCCCTAGGTGCCGGCTGAGCTAGAGGCAAAAATCTACAGGTAGGCACTTTGCAAAAAACACCTCTGTTTTCTTTCCAAAATTTGGATGTGTCCACGTTGCGCTTTGGGGCGTTTCCTGTCACGGGCGCTAGGCCTACCCACAAAAGTGAGGTATCATTTTTATCGGGAGACTTAGGGGAACGCTGGGTGGAAGGAAATTTGTGGCTCCTCTCAGATTCCAGAACTTTCTGCCACAGAAATGTGAGGAACATGTGTTTTCTTAGCCAAATTTTGAGGTTTGCAAAGGATTCTGGGTAACCGAACCTGGTCCGATCCCCACAAGTCACCCCATCTTGGATTCCCCTAGGTCTCTAGTTTTCAGAAATGCACAGGTTTGGTAGGTTTCCCTAGCTGCCGGCTGAGCTAGAGGCCAAAATCTACAGGTAGGCACTTTGCAAAAAACACCTCTGTTTTCTTTCAAAAATTTGGATGTGTCCACGTTGCGCTTTGGGGCATTTCCTTTCGCGGGCGCTAGGCCTACCCACACAAGTGAGGTATAATTTTTATCTGGAGACTTGGGGGAACGCTGGGTGGAAGTAAATTTGTGGCTCCTCTCAGATTCCAGAACTTTTTGCCACAGAAATGTGAGGAACATGTGTTTTTTTGGCCAAATTTTGAGGTTTGCAAAGGATTCTGGGTAACAGAACCTGGTCCGATCCCCACAAGTCACCCCATCTTGGATTCCCCTAGGTCTCTAGTTTTCAGAAATGCACAGGTTTGGTAGGTTTCCCTAGCTGCCGGCTGAGCTAGAGGCCAAAATCTACAGGTAGGCACTTTGCAAAAAACACCTCTGTTTTCTTTCAAAAATTTGGATGTGTCCACGTTGCGCTTTGGGGCGTTTCCTTTCTCGGGCGCTAGGCCTACCCACACAAGTGAGGTATCATTTTTATCTGGAGACTTGGGGGAACGCTGGGTGGAAGTAAATTTGTGGCTCCTCTCAGATTCCAGAAATTTCTGCCACAGAAATATGAGGAACATGTGTTTTTTTTGCCAAATTTTTAGGTTTGCAAAGGATTCTGGGTAACATAACCTGGTCCGAGCCCCACAAGTCACCCCATCTTGGATTCCCCTAGGTATCTAGTTTTCAGAAATGCACAGGTTTGGTATGTTTCTCTAGGTTCCGGCTGAGATAGTGGCCAAAATCTACAGGTAGGCACTTTGCAAAAAACACCTCTGTTTTCTTTCAAATACTTGGATGTGTCCACGTTGCGCTTTGGGGCGTTTCCTGTCACAGGCGCTAGGCCTACCCACACAAGTGAGGTATCATTTTTATCGGGAGACTTGGGGGAACGCTGGGTGGAAGGAAATTTGTGGCTCCTCTCAGATTCCAGAACTTTCTGCCACAGAAATGTGAGGAACATGTGTTTTTTTAGCCAACTTTTGAGGTTTGCAAAGGATTCTGGGTAACAGAACCTGGTCCGATCCCCACAAGTCACCCCATCTTGGATTCCCCTAGGTCTCTAGTTTTCAGAAATGCACAGGTTTGGTAGGTTTCCCTAGGTGCCGGCTGAGCTAGTGGCCAAAATCTACAGGTAGGCACTTTGCAAAAAACACCTCTGTTTTCTTTCAAATATTTGGATGTGTCCACGTTGCGCTTTGGGGCGTTTCCTGTCCCGGGCGCTAGGCCTACCCACACAAGTGAGGTATCATTTTTATCGGGAGACTTGGGGGAACGCTGGGTGGAAGGAAATTTGTGGCTCCTCTCCGATTCCAGAACTTTCTGCCACAGAAATGTGAGGAACATGTGTTTTTTTAGCCAACTTTTGAGGTTTGCAAAGGATTCTGGGTAACAGCACCTGGTCAGAGCCCCACAAGTCACCCCATCTTGGATTCCCCTAGGTCTCTAGTTTTCAGAAATGCACAGTTTTGGTAGGTTTCCCTAGGTGCCGGCTGAGCTAGAGGCCAAAATCTACAGGTAGGCACTTTGCAAAAAACACCTCTGTTTTCTTTCAAAAATTTGGATGTGTCCACGTTGCGCTTTGGGGCGTTTCCTGTCGCGGGCGCTAGGCCTACCCACACAAGTGAGGTATCATTTTTATCTGGAGGCTTGGGGGAACGCTGGGTGGAAGTAAATTTGTGGCTCCTCTCAGATTCCAGAACTTTCTGCCACAGAAATGTGAGGAACATGTGTTTTTTTTGCCAAATTTTGAGGTTTGCAAAGGATTCTGGGTAACATAACCTGGTCCGAGCCCCACAAGTCACCCCATCTTGGATTCCCCTAGGTCTCTAGTTTTCAGAAATGCACAGGTTTGGTAGGTTTCCCTAGGTGCCGGCTGAGCTAGTGGCCAAAATCTACAGGTAGGCACTTTGCAAAAAACACCTCTGTTTTCTTTCAAATATTTGGATGTGTCCACGTTGCGCTTTGGGGCGTTTCCTGTCCCGGGCGCTAGGCCTACCCACACAAGTGAGGTATCATTTTTATCGGGAGACTTGGGGGAACGCTGGGTGGAAGGAAATTTGTGGCTCCTCTCAGATTCCAGAACTTTCTGCCACAGAAATGTGAGGATAATGTGTTTTTTTAGCCAACTTTTGAGGTTTGCAAAGGATTCTGGGTAACAGAACCTGGTCCGAGCCCCACAAGTCACCCCATCTTGGATTCCCGTAGGTCTCTAGTTTTCAGAAATGCACCGGTTTGATATGTTTCTCTAGGTGCCGGCTGAGATAGTGGCCAAAATCTACAGGTAGGCACTTTGCAAAAAACACCTCTGTTTTCTTTCAAATATTTGGATGTGTCCACGTTGCGCTTTGGGGCGTTTCCTGTCACGGGCGCTAGGCCTACCCACACAAGTGAGGTATAATTTTTATCGGGAGACTTGGGGGAACGCTGGGTGGAAGGAAATTTGTGGCTCCTCTCAGATTCCAGAACTTTCTGCCACAGAAATGTGAGGAACATGTGTTTTTTTAGCCAACTTTTGAGGTTTGCAAAGGATTCTGGGTAACAGAACATGGTCCGAGCCCCACAAGTCACCCCATCTTGGATTCCCCTAGGTCTCTAGTTTTCAGAAATGCACAGGTTTGGTAGGTTTCCCTAGGTGCCGGCTAAGCTAGAGGCCAAAATCTACAGGTAGGCACTTTGCAAAAAACACCTCCGTTTTCTTTAAAAAATTTGGATGTGTCCACGTTGCGCTTTGGGGCGTTTCCTGTCGCGGGCGCTAGGCCTACCCACACAAGTGAGGTATCATTTTTATCTGGAGACTTGGGGGAACGCTGGGTGGTAGGACATTTGTGGCTCCTCTCAGATTCCAGAACTTTCTGCCACAGAAATGTGAGGAACATGTGTTTTTTAGCCAAATTTTGAGGTTTGCATAGGATTCTGGGTAACAGAACCTGGTCCGAGCCCCACAAGTCACCCCATCTTGGTTTCCCGCACCGGTTTGGTAGGTTTCCCTAGGTGCAGGCTGAGCTAGATGCAAAAATCTACAGGTAGGCACTTTGCAAAAAACACCTCTGTTTTCTTTCCAAAATTTGGATGTGTCCACGTTTGCGCTTTGGGGCGTTTCCTGTCACGGGCGCTAGGCCTACCCACAAAAGTGAGGTATCATTTTTATCGGGAGACTTAGGGGAACGCTGGGTGGAAGGAAATTTGTGGCTCCTCTCAGATTCCAGAACTTCTTCTGCCACAGAAATGTGAGGAACATGTGTTTTCTTAGCCAAATTTTGAGGTTTGCAAAGGATTCTGGGTAACCGAACCTGGTCCGATCCCCACAAGTCACCCCATCTTGGATTCCCCTAGGTCTCTAGTTTTCAGAAATGCACAGGTTTGGTAGGTTTCCCTAGCTGCCGGCTGAGCTAGAGGCCAAAATCTACAGGTAGGCACTTTGCAAAAAACACCCTCTGTTTTCTTTCAAAAATTTGGATGTGTCCACGTTGCGCTTTGGGGCGTTTCCTGTCGCGGGCGCTAGGCCTACCCACACAAGTGAGGTATCATTTTTATCTGGAGTCTTGGGGGAACGCTGGGTGGTAGGACTTTTGTAGCTCCTCTCAGATCTAGAACTTTCTGCCACAGAAATGTGAGGAAACATGTGTTTTTTTAGCCAAATTTTGAGGTTTGCATAGGATTCTGGGTAACAGAACCTGGTCCGATCCCCACAAGTCACCCCATCTTGGATTCCCGTAGGTCTCTAGTTTTCAGAAATGCACCGGTTTGGTCGGTTTCCCTAGGTGCCGGCTGAGCTAGAGGCCAAAATCTACAGGTAGGCACTTTGCAAAAAACACCTCTGTTTTCTTTCCAAAATTTGGATGTGTCCACGTTGCGCTTTGGGGCGTTTCCTGTCACGGGCGCTAGGCCTACCCACAAAAGTGAGGTATCATTTTTATCGGGAGACTTAGGGGAACGCTGGGTGGAAGGAAATTTGTGGCTCCTCTCAGATTCCAGAACTTTCTGCCACAGAAATGTGAGGAACATGTGTTTTTTTAGCCAAATTTTGAGGTTTGCAAAGGATTCTGGGTAACCGAACCTGGTCCGATCCCCACAAGTCACCCCATCTTGGATTCCCCTAGGTCTCTAGTTTTCAGAAATGCACAGGTTTGGTAGGTTTCCCTAGGTGCCGGCTGAGCTAGAGGCCAAAAATCTACAGGTAGGCACTTTGCAAAAAACACCTCTGTTTTTCTTTCAAAAATTTGGATGTGTCCACGTTGCGCTTTGGGGCGTTTCCCTGTCACGGGCGCTAGGCCTACCCACACAAGTGAGGTATCATTTTTATCTGGAGACTTGGGGGGAACGCTGGGTGGAAGTAAATTCGTGGCTCCTCTCAGATTCCAGAACTTTCTGCCACAGAAATATGAGGAACATGTGTTTTTTTTGCCAAATTTTGAGGTTTGCAAAGGATTCTGGGTAACATAACCTGGTCCGATCCCCACAAGTCCACCCCATCTTGATTCCCCTAGGTCTCTAGTTTTCAGAAATGCACAGGTTTGGTAGGTTTCCTAGGTGCCCGGCTGAGCTAGAGGCCAAAATCTACAGGTAGGCACTTTGCAAAAAACACCTCTGTTTTCTTTCAAAAAATTTGTGGATGGTCCACGTTGCGCTTTGGGGGCGTTTCCTGTCACGGGCGCTAGGCCTACCCACACAAGTGAGGTATCATTTTTATCTGGAGACTTGGGGGAAACGCTGGGTGGAAGTAAATTTGTGGCTCCTCTCAGATTCCAGAACTTTCTGCCACAGAAATATGAGGAACATGTGTTTTTTTTGCCAAATTTTGAGGTTTGCAAAGGATTCTGGGTAACATAACCTGGTCCGAGCCCCACAAGTCACCCCATCTCGGATTCCCCTAGGTATCTAGTTTTCAGAAATGCACAGGTTTGGTAGGTTTCTCTAGGTGCCGGCTGAGCTAGTGGCCAAAAATCTACAGGTAGCCACTTTGCAAAAAAACACCTCTGTTTTCTTTCAAATATTTGGATGTGTCCACGTTGCGCTTTGGGGCGTTTCCTGTCACGGGCGCTAGGCCTACCCCACATAAGTGAGGTATCATTTTTATCGGGAGACTTGGGGAACGCTGGGTGGAAGGAAATTTGTGGCTCCTCTCAGATTCCAGAACTTTCTGCCACAGAAATGTGAGGAACATGTGTTTTTTTAGTGAAAATTTTGAGGTTTGCAAAGGATTCTGGGTAACAGAACCTGGTCAGAGCCCCACAAATCACCCCATCTTGGATTCCCCCTAGGTCTCTAGTTTTCAGAAATGCACATGTTTGGTAGGTTTCCCTAGGTGCTGGCTAAGCTAGAGGCCAAAATCTACAGGTAGGCACTTTGCAAAAAACACCTATGTTTTCTTTCAAAAATTTGGATGTGTCCACGTTGCGCTTTGGGGCGTTTCCTGTCGCGGGCGCTAGGCCTACCCACACACAATGAGGTATCATTTTTATCGGGAGACTTTGGGAAACACTGGGTGGAAGGAAATTTGTGGCTCCTCTCAGATTCCAGAACTTTCTGCAACAGAAATGTGAGGAACATGTGTTTTTTTAGCCAAATTTTGAGGTTTGCAAAGGATTCTGGGTAACAGAACCTGGTCCGAGCCCCACAAGTCACCCCATCTTGGATTCCCCTAGGTCTCTGTTTCAGAAATGCACAGGTTTGGTAGGTTTCCCTAGGTGCCCGGCTAAGCTAGAGGCCAAAATCTACAGGTAGGCACTTTGCAAAAACCACCTCTGTTTTCTTTCAAAAATTTGGATGTGTCCCACGTTGCGCTTTGGGGCGTTCCTGTCGCGGGCGCTAGGCCTACCCACACAAGTGAGGTATAATTTTTATCTGGAGACTTGGGGGAACGCTGGGTGGAAGGAAATTTGTGGCTCCTCTCAGATTCCAGAACTTTCTGCCACAGAAATGTGAGGAACATGTGTTTTTTTTAGCCAATTTTGAGGTTTGCATAGGATTCTGGGTAACAGAAACCTGGTCCGAGCCCCACAAGTCACCCCATCTTGGATTCCCGTAGGTCTCTAGTTTTCAGAAATGCACCGTTTGGTAGGATTCCCTAGGTGGCCGGCTGAGCTAGACGCCAAAATCTACAGGTAGGGCACTTTGCAAAAAACACCTCTGTTTTCTTCAAAATTTGGGATGTGTCCACGTTGCGCTTTGGGGCGTTTCCTGTCACGGGCGCTAGGCCTACCCACAAAAGTGAGGTATCATTTTTATCGGGAGACTTAGGGGAACGCTGGGTGGAAGGAAATTTGTGGCTCCTCTCAGATTCCAGAACTTTCTGCCACAGAAATGTGAGGAAACATGTGTTTTTTTAGCCAAATTTTGAGGTTTGCAAAGGATTCTGGGTAACAGAACCTGGTCCGATCCCCACAAGTCACCCCATCTTGGATTCCCCTAGGTCTCTAGTTTTCAGAAATGTACAGGTTTGGTAGGTTTCCCTAGCTGCCGGCCGAGCTAGAGGCCAAAATCTACAGGTGGGCACTTTGCAAAAAACACCTCTGTTTTCATTCAAAAATTTGGATGTGTCCACGTTGCGCTTTGGGGCGTTTCCTTTCGGGGGCGCTAGGCCTACCCACACAAGTGAGGTATCATTTTATCTGGAGACTTGGGGGAACGCTGGGTGGAAGTAAAGTTTGTGGCTCCTCTCAAATTCCAGAACTTTCTGCCACAGAAATATGAGGAACATGTGTTTTTTTTGCCAAATTTTTAGGTTTGCAAAGGATTCTGGGTAACATAACCTGGTCCGAGCCCCACAAGTTACCCCATCTTGGATTCCCCTAGGTATCTAGTTTTCAGAAATGCACAGGTTTGGTATGTTTCTCTAGGTGCCGGCTGAGATAGTGGCCAAAATCTACAGGTAGGCACTTTGCAAAAAACACCTCTGTTTTCTTTCAAATATTTGGATGTGTCCACGTTGCGCTTTGGGGCGTTTCCTGTCACGGGCGCTAGGCCTACCCACACAAGTGAGGTATAATTTTTATCGGGAGACTTGGGGGAACCGCTGGGTGGAAGGAAATTTGTGGCTCCTCTCAGATTCCAGAACTTTCTGCACCAGAAATGTGAGGAACATGTGTTTTTTTAGCCAACTTTTGAGGTTTGCAAAGGGATTCTGGGTAACAGAACCTGGTCCGAGCCCCACAAGTCACCCCATCTTGGATTCCCCCTAGGTCTCTAGTTTTCAGAAATGCACAGGTTTGGTAGGTTTTCCCTAGGTGCCCGGCTAAGCTAGAGGCCAAAATCTACAGGTAGGCACTTTGCAAAAAACACCTCTGTTTTCTTTAAAAAATTTGGATGTGTCCACGTTGCGCTTTGGGGCGTTTCCTGTCATGGGCGCCAGGCCTACCCACAAAAGTGAGGTATCATTTTTATCGGGAGACTGAGGGGAATGCTGGGTGGAAGGAAATTTGTGGCCTCCTCTCAGATTCCAGAACGTTCTGCCACAGAAATGTGAGGAACATGTGTTTTTTTAGCCAAATTTTGAGGTTTGCATAGGATTCTGGGTAACAGAACCTGGTCCGAGCCCCACAAGTTACCCCATCTTGGATTCCCCTAGGTATCTAGTTTTCAGAAATGCACAGGTTTGGTATGTTTCTCTAGGTGCCGGCTGAGATAGTGGCCAAAATCTACAGGTAGGCACTTTGCAAAAAACACCTCTGTTTTCTTTCAAATATTTGGATGTGTCCACGTTGCGCTTTGGGGCGTTTCCTGTCACGGGCGCTAGGCCTACCCACACAAGTGAGGTATAATTTTTATCGGGAGACTTGGGGGAACGCTGGGTGGAAGGAAATTTGTGGCTCCTCTCAGATTCCAGAACTTTCTGCACCAGAAATGTGAGGAACATGTGTTTTTTTAGCCAACTTTTGAGGTTTGCAAAGTATTCTGGGTAACAGAACCTGGTCCGAGCCCCACAAGTCACCCCATCTTGGATTCCCCTAGGTCTCTAGTTTTCAGAAATGCACAGGTTTGGTAGGTTTCCCTAGGTGCCGGCTAAGCTAGATGCCAAAATCTACAGGTAGGCACTTTGCAAAAAACACCTCTGTTTTCTTTAAAAAATTTGGATGTGTCCACGTTGCGCTTTGGGGCGTTTCCTGTCGCGGGCGCTAGGCCTACCCACACAAGTGAGGTATCATTTTTATCTGGAGACTTGGGGGAACGCTGGGTGGTAGGAAATTTGTGGCTCCTCTCAGATTCCAGAACTTTCTGCCACAGAAATGTGAGGAACATGTGTTTTTTTAGCCAAATTTTGAGGTTTGCATAGGATTCTGGGTAACAGAACCTGGTCCGAGCCCCACAAGTCACCCCATCTTGGATTCCCGTAGGTCTCTAGTTTTCAGAAATGCACCGGTTTGGTAGGTTTCCCTAGGTGCCGACTGAGCTAGAGGCCAAAATCTACAGGTAGGCACTTTGCAAAAAACACCTCTGTTTTCTTTCAAAAATTTGGATGTGTCCACGTTGCGCTTTGGGGCGTTTCCTGTCATGGGCGCCAGGCCTACCCACAAAAGTGAGGTATCATTTTTATCGGGAGACTGAGGGGAATGCTGGGTGGAAGGAAATTTGTGGCTCCTCTCAGATTCCAGAACGTTCTGCCACAGAAATGTGAGGAACATCTGTTTTTTTAGCCAAATTTTGAGGTTTGCAAAGGATTCTGGATAACAGAACCTGGTCCGATCCCCACAAGTCACCCCATCTTGGATTCCCCTAGGTCTCTAGTTTTCAGAAATGCACAGGTTTGGTTGGTTTCCCTAGGTGCCGGCTGAGCTAGTGGCCAAAATCTACAGGTAGGCACTTTGCAAAAAACACCTCTGTTTTCTTTCAAATATTTGGATGTGTCCACGTTGCGCTTTGGGGCGTTTCCTGTCCCGGGCGCTAGGCCTACCCACACAAGTGAGGTATCATTTTTATCGGGAGACTTGGGGGAACGCTGGGTGGAAGGAAATTTGTGGCTCCTCTCCGATTCCAGAACTTTCTGACACAGAAATGTGAGGAACATGTGTTTTTTTAGCCACCTTTTGAGGTTTGCAAAGGATTCTGGGTAACAGAACCTGGTCCGAGCCCCACAAGTCACCCCATCTTGGATTCCCCTAGGTCTCTAGTTTTCAGAAATGCACAGGTTTGGTAGGTTTCCCTAGGTGCCGGCTGAGCTAGAGGCCAAAATCTACAGGTAGGCACTTTGCAAAAAACACCTCTGTTTTCTTTAAAAAATTTGGATGTGTCCACGTTGCGCTTTGGGGCGTTTCCTGTCGCGGGCGCTAGGCCTACCCACACAAGTGAGGTATAATTTTTATCTGGAGACTTGGGGGAACGCTGGGTGGAAGTAAATTTGTGGCTCCTCTCAGATTCCAGAACTTTCTGCCACAGAAATGTGAGGAACATGTGTTTTTTTTGCCAAATTTTGAGGTTTGCAAAGGATTCTGGGTAACATAACCTGGTCCGAGCCCCACAAGTCACCCCATCTTGGATTCCCCTAGGTCTCTAGTTTTCAGAAATGCACAGGTTTGGTAGGTTTCCCTAGGTGCCGGCTGAGCTAGTGGCCAAAATCTACAGGTAGGCACTTTGCAAAAAACACCTCTGTTTTCTTTCAAATATTTGGATGTGTCCACGTTGCGCTTTGGGGCGTTTCCTCTCCCGGGCGCTAGGCCTACCCACACAAGTGAGGTATCATTTTTATCGGGAGACTTGGGGGAACGCTGGGTGGAAGGAAATTTGTGGCTCCTCTCAGATTCCAGAACTTTCTGCCACAGAAATGTGAGGAACATGTGTTTTTTTAGCCAAATTTTGAGGTTTGCAAAGGATTCTGGGTAACAGAACCTGGTCCGAGCCCCACAAGTCACCCCATCTTGGATTCCCCTAGGTCTCTAGTTTTCAGAAATGCACAGGTTTGGTAGGTTTCCCTAGGTGCCGGCTGAGCTAGAGGCCAAAATCTACAGGTAGGCACTTTGCAAAAAACACCTCTGTTTTCTTTCAAAAATTTGGATGTGTCCACGTTGCGCTTTGGGGCGTTACCTGTCGCGGGCGCTAGGCCTACCCACACAAGTGAGGTATAATTTTTATCTGGAGACTTGGGGGAACGCTGGGTGGAAGGAAATTTGTGGCTCCTCTCAGATTCCAGAACTTTCTGCCACAGAAATGTGAGGAACATGTGTTTTTTTAGCCAAATGTTGAGGTTTGCATAGGATTCTGGGTAACAGAACCTGGTCCGAGCCCCACAAGTCACCCCATCTTGGATTCCCGTAGGTCTCTAGTTTTCAGAAATGCACCGGTTTTTTAGGTTTCCCTAGGTGCCGGCTGAGCTAGAGGCCAAAATCTACAGGTAGGCACTTTGCAAAAAACACCTCTGTTTTCTTTCAAAAATTTGGATGTGTCCACGTTGCGCTTTGTGGCGTTTCCTGTCACGGGCGCTAGGCCTACCCACAAAAGTGAGGTATCATTTTTATCGGGAGACTTAGGGGAACGCTGGGTGGAAGGAAATTTGTGGCTCCTCTCAGATTCCAGAACTTTTTGCCACAGAAATGTGAGGAACATGTGTTTTTTTGGCCAAATTTTGAGGTTTGCAAAGGATTCTGGGTAACAGAACCTGGTCCGATCCCCACAAGTCACCCCATCTTGGATTCCCCTAGGTCTCTAGTTTTCAGAAATGCACAGGTTTGGTAGGTTTCCCTAGCTGCCGGCTGAGCTAGAGGCCAAAATCTACAGGTAGGCACTTTGCAAAAAACACCTCTGTTTTCTTTCAAAAATTTGGATGTGTCCACGTTGCGCTTTGGGGCGTTTCCTTTCTCGGGCGCTAGGCCTACCCACACAAGTGAGGTATCATTTTTATCTGGAGACTTGGGGGAACGCTGGGTGGAAGGAAATTTGTGGCTCCTCTCAGATTCCAGAACTTTCTGCCACAGAAATGTGAGGAACATGTGTTTTTTTAGCCAAATTTTGAGGTTTGCAAAGGATTCTGGGTAACAGAACCTGGTCCGAGCCCCACAAGTCACCCCATCTTGGATTCCCCTAGGTCTCTAGTTTTCAGAAATGCACAGGTTTGGTAGGTTTCCCTAGGTGCCGGCTGAGCTAGAGGCCAAAATCTACAGGTAGGCACTTTGCAAAAAACAGCTCTGTTTTCTTTCAAAAATTTGGATGTGTCCACGTTGCGCTTTGGGGCGTTACCTGTCGCGGGCGCTAGGCCTACCCACACAAGTGAGGTATAATTTTTATCTGGAGACTTGGGGGAACGCTGGGTGGAAGGAAATTTGTGGCTCCTCTCAGATTCCAGAACTTTCTGCCACAGAAATGTGAGGAACATGTGTTTTTTTAGCCAAATTTTGAGGTTTGCATAGGATTCTGGGTAACAGAACCTGGTCCGAGCCCCACAAGTCACCCCATCTTGGATTCCCGTAGGTCTCTAGTTTTCAGAAATGCACCGGTTTTTTAGGTTTCCCTAGGTGCCGGCTGAGCTAGAGGCCAAAATCTACAGGTAGGCACTTTGCAAAAAACACCTCTGTTTTCTTTCAAAAATTTGGATGTGTCCACGTTGCGCTTTGTGGCGTTTCCTGTCACGGGCGCTAGGCCTACCCACAAAAGTGAGGTATCATTTTTATCGGGAGACTTAGGGGAACGCTGGGTGGAAGGAAATTTGTGGCTCCTCTCAGATTCCAGAACTTTTTGCCACAGAAATGTGAGGAACATGTGTTTTTTTGGCCAAATTTTGAGGTTTGCAAAGGATTCTGGGTAACAGAACCTGGTCCGATCCCCACAAGTCACCCCATCTTGGATTCCCCTAGGTCTCTAGTTTTCAGAAATGCACAGGTTTGGTAGGTTTCCCTAGCTGCCGGCTGAGCTAGAGGCCAAAATCTACAGGTAGGCACTTTGCAAAAAACACCTCTGTTTTCTTTCAAAAATTTGGATGTGTCCACGTTGCGCTTTGGGGCGTTTCCTTTCTCGGGCGCTAGGCCTACCCACACAAGTGAGGTATCATTTTTATCTGGAGACTTGGGGGAACGCTGGGTGGAAGGAAATTTGTGGCTCCTCTCAGATTCCAGAAATTTCTGCCACAGAAATATGAGGAACATTAGTTTTTTTTGCCAAATTTTTAGGTTTGCAAAGGATTCTGGGTAACATAACCTGGTCCGAGCCCCACAAGTCACCCCATCTTGGATTCCCCTAGGTATCTAGTTTTCAGAAATGCACAGGTTTGGTATGTTTCTCTAGGTTCCGGCTGAGATAGTGGCCAAAATCTACAGGTAGGCACTTTGCAAAAAACACCTCTGTTTTCTTTCAAATACTTGGATGTGTCCACGTTGCGCTTTGGGGCGTTTCCTGTCACAGGCGCTAGGCCTACCCACACAAGTGAGGTATCATTTTTATCGGGAGACTTGGGGGAACGCTGGGTGGAAGGAAATTTGTGGCTCCTCTCAGATTCCAGAACTTTCTGCCACAGAAATGTGAGGAACATGTGTTTTTTTAGCCAACTTTTGAGGTTTGCAAAGGATTCTGGGTAACAGAACCTGGTCCGATCCCCACAAGTCACCCCATCTTGGATTCCCCTAGGTCTCTAGTTTTCAGAAATGCACAGGTTTGGTAGGTTTCCCTAGGTGCCGGCTGAGCTAGTGGCCAAAATCTACAGGTAGGCAGTTTGCCAAAAACACCTCTGTTTTCTTTCAAATATTTGGATGTGTCCACGTTGCGCTTTGGGGCGTTTCCTGTCCCGGGCGCTAGGCCTACCCACACAAGTGAGGTATCATTTTTATCGGGAGACTTGGGGGAACGCTGGGTGGAAGGAAATTTGTGGCTCCTCTCCGATTCCAGAACTTTCTGCCACAGAAATGTGAGGAACATGTGTTTTTTTAGCCAACTTTTGAGGTTTGCAAAGGATTCTGGGTAACAGAACCTGGTCAGAGCCCCACAAGTCACCCCATCTTGGATTCCCCTAGGTCTCTAGTTTTCAGAAATGCACAGTTTTGGTAGGTTTCCCTAGGTGCCGGCTGAGCTAGAGGCCAAAATCTACAGGTAGGCACTTTGCAAAAAACACCTCTGTTTTCTTTCAAAAATTTGGATGTGTCCACGTTGCGCTTTGGGGCGTTTCCTGTCGCGGGCGCTAGGCCTACCCACACAAGTGAGGTATCATTTTTATCTGGAGACTTGGGGGAACGCTGGGTGGAAGTAAATTTGTGGCTCCTCTCAGATTCCAGAACTTTCTGCCGCAGAAATGTGAGGAACATGTGTTTTTTTTGCCAAATTTTGAGGTTTGCAAAGGATTCTGGGTAACATAACCTGGTCCGAGCCCCACAAGTCACCCCATCTTGGATTCCCCTAGGTCTCTAGTTTTCAGAAATGCACAGGTTTGGTAGGTTTCCCTAGGTGCCGGCTGAGCTAGTGGCCAAAATCTACAGGTAGGCACTTTGCAAAAAACACCTCTGTTTTCTTTCAAATATTTGGATGTGTCCACGTTGCGCTTTGGGGCGTTTCCTGTCCCGGGCGCTAGGCCTACCCACACAAGTGAGGTATCATTTTTATCGGGAGACTTGGGGGAACGCTGGGTGGAAGGAAATTTGTGGCTCCTCTCAGATTCCAGAACTTTCTGCCACAGAAATGTGAGGATAATGTGTTTTTTTAGCCAACTTTTGAGGTTTGCAAAGGATTCTGGGTAACAGAACCTGGTCCGAGCCCCACAAGTCACCCCATCTTGGATTCCCGTAGGTCTCTAGTTTTCAGAAATGCACCGGTTTGATATGTTTCTCTAGGTGCCGGCTGAGATAGTGGCCAAAATCTACAGGTAGGCACTTTGCAAAAAACACCTCTGTTTTCTTTCAAATATTTGGATGTGTCCACGTTGCGCTTTGGGGCGTTTCCTGTCACGGGCGCTAGGCCTACCCACACAAGTGAGGTATAATTTTTATCGGGAGACTTGGGGGAACGCTGGGTGGAAGGAAATTTGTGGCTCCTCTCAGATTCCAGAACTTTCTGCCACAGAAATGTGAGGAACATGTGTTTTTTTAGCCAACTTTTGAGGTTTGCAAAGGATTCTGGGTAACAGAACATGGTCCGAGCCCCACAAGTCACCCCATCTTGGATTCCCCTAGGTCTCTAGTTTTCAGAAATGCACAGGTTTGGTAGGTTTCCCTAGGTGCCGGCTAAGCTAGAGGCCAAAATCTACAGGTAGGCACTTTGCAAAAAACACCTCCGTTTTCTTTAAAAAATTTGGATGTGTCCACGTTGCGCTTTGGGGCGTTTCCTGTTGCAGGCGCTAGGCCTACCCACACAAGTGAGGTATCATTTTTATCTGGAGACTTGGGGGAACGCTGGGTGGTAGGACATTTGTGGCTCCTCTCAGATTCCAGAACTTTCTGCCACAGAAATGTGAGGAACATGTGTTTTTTAGCCAAATTTTGAGGTTTGCATAGGATTCTGGGTAACAGAACCTGGTCCGAGCCCCACAAGTCACCCCATCTTGGATTCCCGTAGGTCTCTAGTTTTCAGAAATGCACCGGTTTGGTAGGTTTCCCTAGGTGCCGGCTGAGCTAGAGGCAAAAATCTACAGGTAGGCACTTTGCAAAAAACACCTCTGTTTTCTTTCCAAAATTTGGATGTGTCCACGTTGCGCTTTGGGGCGTTTCCTGTCACGGGCGCTAGGCCTACCCACAAAAGTGAGGTATCATTTTTATCGGGAGACTTAGGGGAACGCTGGGTGGAAGGAAATTTGTGGCTCCTCTCAGATTCCAGAACTTTCTGCCACAGAAATGTGAGGAACATGTGTTTTCTTAGCCAAATTTTGAGGTTTGCAAAGGATTCTGGGTAACCGAACCTGGTCCGATCCCCACAAGTCACCCCATCTTGAATTCCCCTAGGTCTCTAGTTTTCAGAAATGCACAGGTTTGGTAGGTTTCCCTAGCTGCCGGCTGAGCTAGAGGCCAAAATCTACAGGTAGGCACTTTGCAAAAAACACCTCTGTTTTCTTTCAAAAATTTGGATGTGTCCACGTTGCGCTTTGGGGCATTTCCTTTCGCGGGCGCTAGGCCTACCCACACAAGTGAGGTATAATTTTTATCTGGAGACTTGGGGGAACGCTGGGTGGAAGTAAATTTGTGGCTCCTCTCAGATTCCAGAACTTTTTGCCACAGAAATGTGAGGAACATGTGTTTTTTTGGCCAAATTTTGAGGTTTGCAAAGGATTCTGGGTAACAGAACCTGGTCCGATCCCCACAAGTCACCCCATCTTGGATTCCCCTAGGTCTCTAGTTTTCAGAAATGCACAGGTTTGGTAGGTTTCCCTAGCTGCCGGCTGAGCTAGAGGCCAAAATCTACAGGTAGGCACTTTGCAAAAAACACCTCTGTTTTCTTTCAAAAATTTGGATGTGTCCACGTTGCGCTTTGGGGCGTTTCCTTTCTCGGGCGCTAGGCCTACCCACACAAGTGAGGTATCATTTTTATCTGGAGACTTGGGGGAACGCTGGGTGGAAGTAAATTTGTGGCTCCTCTCAGATTCCAGAAATTTCTGCCACAGAAATATGAGGAACATGTGTTTTTTTAGCCAAATTTTTAGGTTTGCAAAGGATTCTGGGTAACATAACCTGGTCCGAGCCCCACAAGTCACCCCATCTTGGATTCCCCTAGGTATCTAGTTTTCAGAAATGCACAGGTTTGGTATGTTTCTCTAGGTTCCGGCTGAGATAGTGGCCAAAATCTACAGGTAGGCACTTTGCAAAAAACACCTCTGTTTTCTTTCAAATACTTGGATGTGTCCACGTTGCGCTTTGGGGCGTTTCCTGTCACAGGCGCTAGGCCTACCCACACAAGTGAGGTATCATTTTTATCGGGAGACTTGGGGGAACGCTGGGTGGAAGGAAATTTGTGGCTCCTCTCAGATTCCAGAACTTTCTGCCACAGAAATGTGAGGAACATGTGTTTTTTTAGCCAACTTTTGAGGTTTGCAAAGGATTCTGGGTAACAGAACCTGGTCCGATCCCCACAAGTCACCCCATCTTGGATTCCCCTAGGTCTCTAGTTTTCAGAAATGCACAGGTTTGGTAGGTTTCCCTAGGTGCCGGCTGAGCTAGTGGCCAAAATCTACAGGTAGGCACTTTGCAAAAAACACCTCTGTTTTCTTTCAAATATTTGGATGTGTCCACGTTGCGCTTTGGGGCGTTTCCTGTCCCGGGCGCTAGGCCTACCCACACAAGTGAGGTATCATTTTTATCGGGAGACTTGGGGGAACGCTGGGTGGAAGGAAATTTGTGGCTCCTCTCCGATTCCAGAACTTTCTGCCACAGAAATGTGAGGAACATGTGTTTTTTTTGCCAAATTTTGAGGTTTGCAAAGGATTCTGGGTAACATAACCTGGTCCGAGCCCCACAAGTCACCCCATCTTGGATTCCCCTAGGTCTCTAGTTTTCAGAAATGCACAGGTTTGGTAGGTTTCCCTAGGTGCCGGCTGAGCTAGTGGCCAAAATCTACAGGTAGGCACTTTGCAAAAAACACCTCTGTTTTCTTTCAAATATTTGGATGTGTCCACGTTGCGCTTTGGGGCGTTTCCTGTCCCGGGCGCTAGGCCTACCCACACAAGTGAGGTATCATTTTTATCGGGAGACTTGGGGGAACGCTGGGTGGAAGGAAATTTGTGGCTCCTCTCAGATTCCAGAACTTTCTGCCACAGAAATGTGAGGATAATGTGTTTTTTTAGCCAACTTTTGAGGTTTGCAAAGGATTCTGGGTAACAGAACCTGGTCCGAGCCCCACAAGTCACCCCATCTTGGATTCCCGTAGGTCTCTAGTTTTCAGAAATGCACCGGTTTGATATGTTTCTCTAGGTGCCGGCTGAGATAGTGGCCAAAATCTACAGGTAGGCACTTTGCAAAAAACACCTCTGTTTTCTTTCAAATATTTGGATGTGTCCACGTTGCGCTTTGGGGCGTTTCCTGTCACGGGCGCTAGGCCTACCCACACAAGTGAGGTATAATTTTTATCGGGAGACTTGGGGGAACGCTGGGTGGAAGGAAATTTGTGGCTCCTCTCAGATTCCAGAACTTTCTGCCACAGAAATGTGAGGAACATGTGTTTTTTTAGCCAACTTTTGAGGTTTGCAAAGGATTCTGGGTAACAGAACATGGTCCGAGCCCCACAAGTCACCCCATCTTGGATTCCCCTAGGTCTCTAGTTTTCAGAAATGCACAGGTTTGGTAGGTTTCCCTAGGTGCCGGCTAAGCTAGAGGCCAAAATCTACAGGTAGGCACTTTGCAAAAAACACCTCCGTTTTCTTTAAAAAATTTGGATGTGTCCACGTTGCGCTTTGGGGCGTTTCCTGTCGCGGGCGCTAGGCCTACCCACACAAGTGAGGTATCATTTTTATCTGGAGACTTGGGGGAACGCTGGGTGGTAGGACATTTGTGGCTCCTCTCAGATTCCAGAACTTTCTGCCACAGAAATGTGAGGAACATGTGTTTTTTAGCCAAATTTTGAGGTTTGCATAGGATTCTGGGTAACAGAACCTGGTCCGAGCCCCACAAGTCACCCCATCTTGGTTTCCCGTAGGTCTCTAGTTTTCAGAAATGCACCGGTTTGGTAGGTTTCCCTAGGTGCCGGCTGAGCTAGAGGCAAAAATCTACAGGTAGGCACTTTGCAAAAAACACCTCTGTTTTCTTTCCAAAATTTGGATGT
The DNA here is from genome assembly GCF_031143425.1 of Pleurodeles waltl. NCBI lineage: Eukaryota > Metazoa > Chordata > Amphibia > Caudata > Salamandridae > Pleurodeles > Pleurodeles waltl. The sequence continues at coordinate 146,729,094 of NC_090439.1, forward strand.
GTCCACGTTGCGCTTTGGGGCGTTTCCTGTCACGGGCGCTAGGCCTACCCACAAAAGTGAGGTATCATTTTTATCGGGAGACTTAGGGGAACGCTGGGTGGAAGGAAATTTGTGGCTCCTCTCAGATTCCAGAACTTTCTGCCACAGAAATGTGAGGAACATGTGTTTTCTTAGCCAAATTTTGAGGTTTGCAAAGGATTCTGGGTAACCGAACCTGGTCCGATCCCCACAAGTCACCCCATCTTGGATTCCCCTAGGTCTCTAGTTTTCAGAAATGCACAGGTTTGGTAGGTTTCCCTAGCTGCCGGCTGAGCTAGAGGCCAAAATCTACAGGTAGGCACTTTGCAAAAAACACCTCCGTTTTCTTTAAAAAATTTGGATGTGTCCACGTTGCGCTTTGGGGCGTTTCCTGTCGCGGGCGCTAGGCCTACCCACACAAGTGAGGTATCATTTTTATCTGGAGACTTGGGGGAACGCTGGGTGGTAGGACATTTGTGGCTCCTCTCAGATTCCAGAACTTTCTGCCACAGAAATGTGAGGAACATGTGTTTTTATAGCCAAATTTTGAGTTTTGCATAGGATTCTGGGTAACAGAACCTGGTCCGAGCCCCACAAGTCACCCCATCTTGGATTCCCGTAGGTCTCTAGTTTTCAGAAATGCACCGGTTTGGTAGGATTCCCTAGGTGCCGGCTGAGCTAGAGGCCAAAATCTACAGGTAGGCACTTTGCAAAAAACACCTCTGTTTTCTTTCAAAAATTTAGATGTGTCCACGTTGCGCTTTGGGGCGTTTCCTGTCACGGGCGCTAGGCCTACCCACAAAAGTGAGGTATCATTTTTATCGGGAGACTTAGGGGAACGCTGGGTGGAAGGAAATTTGTGGCTCCTCTCAGATTCCAGAACTTTCTGCCACAGAAATGTGAGGAACATCTGTTTTTGTAGCCAAATTTTGAGGTTTGCAAAGGATTCTGGGTAACAGAACCTGGTCCGATCCCCACAAGTCACCCCATCTTGGATTCCCCTAGGTCTCTAGTTTTCAGAAATGCACAGGTTTGGTAGGTTTCCCTAGGTGCCGGCTGAGCTAGAGGCCAAAATCTACAGGTAGGCACTTTGCAAAAAACACCTCTGTTTTCTTTCAAAAATTTGGATGTGTCCACGTTGCGCTTTGGGGCATTTCCTGTCGCGGGCGCTAGGCCTACCCACACAAGTGAGGTATCATTTTTATCTGGAGACTTGGGGGAACGCTGGGTGGAAGTAAATTTGTGGCTCCTCTCAGATTCCAGAACTTTCTGCCACTGAAATATGAGGAACATGTGTTTTTTTTGCCAAATTTTGAGGTTTGCAAAGGATTCTGGGTAACATAACCTGGTCCGAGCCCCACAAGTCACCCCATCTTGGATTCCCCTAGGTATCTAGTTTTCAGAAATGCACAGGTTTGGTATGTTTCTCTAGGTGCCGGCTGAGCTAGTGGCCAAAATCTACAGGTAGGCACTTTGCAAAAAACACCTCTGTTTTCTTTCAAATATTTGGATGTGTCCACGTTGCGCTTTGGGGCGTTTCCTGTCACGGGCGCTAGGCCTACCCACACAAGTGAGGTATCATTTTTATCGGGAGACTTGGGGGAACGCTGGGTGGAAGGAAATTTGTGGCTCCTCTCAGATTCCAGAACTTTCTGCCACAGAAATGTGAGGAACATGTGTTTTTTTAGCCCAATTTTGAGGTTTGCAAAGGATTCTGGGTAACAGAACCTGGTCCGAGCCCCACAAGTCACCCCATCTTGGATTCCCCTAGGTATCTAGTTTTCAGAAATGCACAGGTTTGGTATGTTTCTCTAGGTGGCGGCTGAGCTAGTGGCCAAAATCTACAGGTAGGCACTTTGCAAAAAACACCTCTGTTTTCTTTCAAATATTTGGATGTGTCCACGTTGCGCTTTGGGGCGTTTCCTGTCACGGGCGCTAGGCCTACCCACACAAGTGAGGTATCATTTTTATCGGGAGACTTGGGGGAACGCTGGGTGGAAGGAAATTTGTGGCTCCTCTCAGATTCCAGAACTTTCTGCCACAGAAATGTGAGGAACATGTGTTTTTTTAGCCAACTTTTGAGGTTTGCAAAGGATTCTGGGTAACAGAACATGGTCCGAGCCCCACAAGTCACCCCATCTTGGATTCCCCTAGGTCTCTAGTTTTCAGAAATGCACAGGTTTGGTAGGTTTCCCTAGGTGCCGGCTAAGCTAGAGGCCAAAATCTACAGGTAGGCACTTTGCAAAAAACACCTCCGTTTTCTTTAAAAAATTTGGATGTGTCCACGTTGCGCTTTGGGGCGTTTCCTGTCGCGGGCGCTAGGCCTACCCACACAAGTGAGGTATCATTTTTATCTGGAGACTTGGGGGAACGCTGGGTGGTAGGACATTTGTGGCTCCTCTCAGATTCCAGAACATTCTGCCACAGAAATGTGAGGAACATGTGTTTTTTAGCCAAATTTTGAGGTTTGCATAGGATTCTGGGTAACAGAACCTGGTCCGAGCCCCACAAGTCACCCCATCTTGGATTCCCGTAGGTCTCTAGTTTTCAGAAATGCACCGGTTTGGTAGGTTTCCCTAGGTGCCGGCTGAGCTAGAGGCAAAAATCTACAGGTAGGCACTTTGCAAAAAACACCTCTGTTTTCTTTCCAAAATTTGGATGTGTCCACGTTGCGCTTTGGGGCGTTTCCTGTCACGGGCGCTAGGCCTACCCACAAAAGTGAGGTATCATTTTTATCGGGAGACTTAGGGGAACGCTGGGTGGAAGGAAATTTGTGGCTCCTCTCAGATTCCAGAACTTTCTGCCACAGAAATGTGAGGAACATGTGTTTTCTTAGCAAATTTTGAGGTTTGCAAAGGATTCTGGGTAACCGAACCTGGTCCGATCCCCACAAGTCACCCCATCTTGGATTCCCCTAGGTCTCTAGTTTTCAGAAATGCACAGGTTTGGTAGGTTTCCCTAGCTGCCGGCTGAGCTAGAGGCCAAAATCTACAGGTAGGCACTTTGCAAAAAACACCTCTGTTTTCTTTCAAAAATTTGGATGTGTCCACGTTGCGCTTTGGGGCGTTTCCTTTCGCGGGCGCTAGGCCTACCCACACAAGTGAGGTATAATTTTTATCTGGAGACTTGGGGGAACGCTGGGTGGAAGTAAATTTGTGGCTCCTCTCAGATTCCAGAACTTTTTGCCACAGAAATGTGAGGAACATGTGTTTTTTTGGCCAAATTTTGAGGTTTGCAAAGGATTCTGGGTAACAGAACCTGGTCCGATCCCCACAAGTCACCCCATCTTGGATTCCCCTAGGTCTCTAGTTTTCAGAAATGCACAGGTTTGGTAGGTTTCCCTAGCTGCCGGCTGAGCTAGAGGCCAAAATCTACAGGTAGGCACTTTGCAAAAAACACCTCTGTTTTCTTTCAAAAATTTGGATGTGTCCACGTTGCGCTTTGGGGCGTTTCCTTTCTCGGGCGCTAGGCCTACCCACACAAGTGAGGTATCATTTTTATCTGGAGACTTGGGGGAACGCTGGGTGGAAGTAAATTTGTGGCTCCTCTCAGATTCCAGAAATTTCTGCCACAGAAATATGAGGAACATGTGTTTTTTTTGCCAAATTTTTAGGTTTGCAAAGGATTCTGGGTAACATAACCTGGTCCGAGCCCCACAAGTCACCCCATCTTGGATTCCCCTAGGTATCTAGTTTTCAGAAATGCACAGGTTTGGTATGTTTCTCTAGGTTCCGGCTGAGATAGTGGCCAAAATCTACAGGTAGGCACTTTGCAAAAAACACCTCTGTTTTCTTTCAAATACTTGGATGTGTCCACGTTGCGCTTTGGGGCGTTTCCTGTCACAGGCGCTAGGCCTACCCACACAAGTGAGGTATCATTTTTATCGGGAGACTTGGGGGAACGCTGGGTGGAAGGAAATTTGTGGCTCCTCTCAGATTCCAGAACTTTCTGCCACAGAAATGTGAGGAACATGTGTTTTTTTAGCCAACTTTTGAGGTTTGCAAAGGATTCTGGGTAACAGAACCTGGTCCGATCCCCACAAGTCACCCCATCTTGGATTCCCCTAGGTCTCTAGTTTTCAGAAATGCACAGGTTTGGTAGGTTTCCCTAGGTGCCGGCTGAGCTAGTGGCCAAAATCTACAGGTAGGCACTTTGCAAAAAACACCTCTGTTTTCTTTCAAATATTTGGATGTGTCCACGTTGCGCTTTGGGGCGTTTCCTGTCCCGGGCGCTAGGCCTACCCACAAAAGTGAGGTATCATTTTTATCGGGAGACTTGGGGGAACGCTGGGTGGAAGGAAATTTGTGGCTCCTCTCCGATTCCAGAACTTTCTGCCACAGAAATGTGAGGAACATGTGTTTTTTTAGCCAACTTTTGAGGTTTGCAAAGGATTCTGGGTAACAGAACCTGGTCAGAGCCCCACAAGTCACCCCATCTTGGATTCCCCTAGGTCTCTAGTTTTCAGAAATGCACAGTTTTGGTAGGTTTCCCTAGGTGACGGCTGAGCTAGAGGCCAAAATCTACAGGTAGGCACTTTGCAAAAAACACCTCTGTTTTCTTTCAAAAATTTGGATGTGTCCACGTTGCGCTTTGGGGTGTTTCCTTTCTCGGGCGCTAGGCCTACCCACACAAGTGAGGTATCATTTTTATCTGGAGACTTGGGGGAACGCTGGGTGGAAGTAAATTTGTGGCTCCTCTCAGATTCCAGAAATTTCTGCCACAGAAATATGAGGAACATGTGTTTTTTTTGCCAAATTTTTAGGTTTGCAAAGGATTCTGGGTAACATAACCTGGTCCGAGCCCCACAAGTCACCCCATCTTGGATTCCCCTAGGTATCTAGTTTTCAGAAATGCACAGGTTTGGTATGTTTCTCTAGGTTCCGGCTGAGATAGTGGCCAAAATCTACAGGTAGGCACTTTGCAAAAAACACCTCTGTTTTCTTTCAAATACTTGGATGTGTCCACGTTGCGCTTTGGGGCGTTTCCTGTCACAGGCGCTAGGCCTACCCACACAAGTGAGGTATCATTTTTATCGGGAGACTTGGGGGAACGCTGGGTGGAAGGAAATTTGTGGCTCCTCTCAGATTCCAGAACTTTCTGCCACAGAAATGTGAGGAACATGTGTTTTTTTAGCCAACTTTTGAGGTTTGCAAAGGATTCTGGGTAACAGAACCTGGTCCGATCCCCACAAGTCACCCCATCTTGGATTCCCCTAGGTCTCTAGTTTTCAGAAATGCACAGGTTTGGTAGGTTTCCCTAGGTGCCGGCTGAGCTAGTGGCCAAAATCTACAGGTAGGCACTTTGCAAAAAACACCTCTGTTTTCTTTCAAATATTTGGATGTGTCCACGTTGCGCTTTGGGGCGTTTCCTGTCCCGGGCGCTAGGCCTACCCACACAAGTGAGGTATCATTTTTATCGGGAGACTTGGGGGAACGCTGGGTGGAAGGAAATTTGTGGCTCCTCTCCGATTCCAGAACTTTCTGCCACAGAAATGTGAGGAACATGTGTTTTTTTAGCCAACTTTTGAGGTTTGCAAAGGATTCTGGGTAACAGAACCTGGTCAGAGCCCCACAAGTCACCCCATCTTGGATTCCCCTAGGTCTCTAGTTTTCAGAAATGCACAGTTTTGGTAGGTTTCCCTAGGTGCCGGCTGAGCTAGAGGCCAAAATCTACAGGTAGGCACTTTGCAAAAAACACCTCTGTTTTCTTTCAAAAATTTGGATGTGTCCACGTTGCGCTTTGGGGCGTTTCCTGTCGCGGGCGCTAGGCCTACCCACACAAGTGAGGTATCATTTTTATCTGGAGACTTGGGGGAACGCTGGGTGGAAGTAAATTTGTGGCTCCTCTCAGATTCCAGAACTTTCTGCCACAGAAATGTGAGGAACATGTGTTTTTTTTGCCAAATTTTGAGGTTTGCAAAGGATTCTGGGTAACAGAACCTGGTCCGAGCCCCACAAGTCACCCCATCTTGGATTCCCGTAGGTCTCTAGTTTTCAGAAATGCACCGGTTTGATATGTTTCTCTAGGTGCCGGCTGAGATAGTGGCCAAAATCTACAGGTAGGCACTTTTAAAAAAACACCTCTGTTTTCTTTCAAATATTTGGATGTGTCCACGTTGCGCTTTGGGGCGTTTCCTGTCACGGGCGCTAGGCCTACCCACACAAGTGAGGTATAATTTTTATCGGGAGACTTGGGGGAACGCTGGGTGGAAGGAAATTTGTGGCTCCTCTCAGATTCCAGAACTTTCTGCCACAGAAATGTGAGGAACATGTGTTTTTTTAGCCAACTTTTGAGGTTTGCAAAGGATTCTGGGTAACAGAACATGGTCCGAGCCCCACAAGTCACCCCATCTTGGATTCCCCTAGGTCTCTAGTTTTCAGAAATGCACAGGTTTGGTAGGTTTCCCTAGGTGCCGGCTAAGCTAGAGGCCAAAATCTACAGGTAGGCACTTTGCAAAAAACACCTCCGTTTTCTTTAAAAAATTTGGATGTGTCCACGTTGCGCTTTGGGGCGTTTCCTGTCGCGGGCGCTAGGCCTACCCACACAAGTGAGGTATCATTTTTATCTGGAGACTTGGGGGAACGCTGGGTGGTAGGACATTTGTGGCTCCTCTCAGATTCCAGAACTTTCTGCCACAGAAATGTGAGGAACATGTGTTTTTTAGCCAAATTTTGAGGTTTGCATAGGATTCTGGGTAACAGAACCTTTTCCGAGCCCCACAAGTCACCCCATCTTGGATTCCCGTAGGTCTCTAGTTTTCAGAAATGCACCGGTTTGGTAGGTTTCCCTAGGTGCCGGCTGAGCTAGAGGCAAAAATCTACAGGTAGGCACTTTGCAAAAAACACCTCTGTTTTCTTTCCAAAATTTGGATGTGTCCACGTTGCGCTTTGGGGCGTTTCCTGTCACGGGCGCTAGGCCTACCCACAAAAGTGAGGTATCATTTTTATCGGGAGACTTAGGGGAATGCTGGGTGGAAGGAAATTTGTGGCTCCTCTCAGATTCCAGAACTTTCTGCCACAGAAATGTGAGGAACATGTGTTTTCTTAGCCAAATTTTGAGGTTTGCAAAGGATTCTGGGTAACCGAACCTGGTCCGATCCCCACAAGTCACCCCATCTTGGATTCCCCTAGGTCTCTAGTTTTCAGAAATGCACAGGTTTGGTAGGTTTCCCTAGCTGCCGGCTGAGCTAGAGGCCAAAATCTACAGGTAGGCACTTTGCAAAAAACACCTCTGTTTTCTTTCAAAAATTTGGATGTGTCCACGTTGCGCTTTGGGGCGTTTCCTTTCGCGGGCGCTAGGCCTACCCACACAAGTGAGGTATAATTTTTATCTGGAGACTTGGGGGAACGCTGGGTGGAAGTAAATTTGTGGCTCCTCTCAGATTCCAGAACTTTCTGCCACAGAAATATGAGGAACATGTGTTTTTTTTGCCAAATTTTGAGGTTTGCAAAGGATTCTGGGTAACATAACCTGGTCCGAGCCCCACAAGTCACCCCATCTCGGATTCCCCTAGGTATCTAGTTTTCAGAAATGCACAGGTTTGGTATGTTTCTCTAGGTGCCGGCTGAGATAGTGGCCAAAATCTACAGGTAGGCACTTTGCAAAAAACACCTCTGTTTTCTTTCAAATATTTGGATGTGTCCACGTTGCGCTTTGGGGCGTTTCCTGTCACGGGCGCTAGGCCTACCCACACAAGTGAGGTATAATTTTTATCGGGAGACTTGGGGGAACGCTGGGTGGAAGGAAATTTGTGGCTCCTCTCAGATTCCAGAACTTTCTGCCACAGAAATGTGAGGAACATGTGTTTTTTTAGCCAACTTTTGAGGTTTGCAAAGGATTCTGGGTAACAGAACCTGGTCCGAGCCCCACAAGTCACCCCATCTTGGATTCCGCTAGGTCTCTAGTTTTCAGAAATTCACAGGTTTGGTAGGTTTCCCTAGGTGCCGGCTAAGCTAGAGGCCAAAATCTACAGGTAGGCACTTTGCAAAAAACACCTCTGTTTTCTTTCAAAAATTTGGATGTGTCCACGTTGCGCTTTGGGGCGTTTCCTGTCGCGGGCGCTAGGCCTACCCACACAAGTGAGGTATCATTTTTATCTGGAGACTTGGGGGAACGCTGGGTGGTAGGACATTTGTGGCTCCTCTCAGATTCCAGAACTTTCTGCCACAGAAATGTGAGGAACATGTGTTTTTATAGCCAAATTTTGAGTTTTGCATAGGATTCTGGGTAACAGAACCTGGTCCGAGCCCCACAAGTCACCCCATCTTGGATTCCCGTAGGTCTCTAGTTTTCAGAAATGCACCGGTTTGGTAGGATTCCCTAGGTGCCGGCTGAGCTAGAGGCCAAAATCTACAGGTAGGCACTTTGCAAAAAACACCTCTGTTTTCTTTCAAAAATTTAGATGTGTCCACGTTGCGCTTTGGGGCGTTTCCTGTCACGGGCGCTAGGCCTACCCACAAAAGTGAGGTATCATTTTTATCGGGAGACTTTGGGGAACGCTGGGTGGAAGGAAATTTGTGGCTCCTCTCAGATTCCAGAACTTTCTGCCACAGAAATGTGAGGAACATCTGTTTTTGTAGCCAAATTTTGAGGTTTGCAAAGGATTCTGGGTAACAGAACCTGGTCCGATCCCCACAAGTCACCCCATCTTGGATTCCCCTAGGTCTCTAGTTTTCAGAAATGCACAGGTTTGGTAGGTTTCCCCAGGTGCCGGCTGAGCTACAGGCCAAAATCTACAGGTAGGCACTTTGCAAAAAACACCTCTGTTTTCTTTCAAAAATTTGGATGTGTCCACGTTGCGCTTTGGGGCGTTTCCTGTCACGGACGCTAGGCCTACCCACACAAGTGAGGCATCATTTTTATCTGGAGACTTGGGGGAACGCTGGGTGGAAGTAAATTTGTGGCTCCTCTCAGATTCCTGAACTTTCTGCAACAGAAATATGAGGAACATGTGTTTTTTTTTGCCAAATTTTGAGGTTTGCAAAGGATTCTGGGTAACATAACCTGGTCCGAGCCCCACAAGTCACCCCATCTTGGATTCCCCTAGGTATCTAGTTTTCAGAAATGCACAGGTTTGGTATGTTTCTCTAGGTGCCGGCTGAGCTAGTGGCCAAAATCTACAGGTAGCCACTTTGCAAAAAACACCTCTGTTTTCTTTCAAATATTTGGATGTGTCCACGTTGCGCTTTGGGGCGTTTCCTGTCACGGGAGCTAGGCCAACCCACACAAGTGAGGTATCATTTTTATCGGGAGACTTGGGGGAACGCTGGGTGGAAGGAAATTTGTGGCTCCTCTCAGATTCCAGAACTTTCTGCCACAGAAATGTGAGGAACATGTGTTTTTTAGCCAACTTTTGAGGTTTGCAAAGGATTCTGGGTAACAGAACCTGGTCCGAGCCCCACAAGTCACCCCATCTTGGATTCCCCTAGGTCTCTAGTTTTCAGAAATGCACAGGTTTGGTAGGTTTCCCTAGGTGCCGGCTGAGCTAGAGGCCAAAATCTACAGGTAGGCACTTTGCAAAAAACACCTCTGTTTTCTTTCAAAAATTTGGATGTGTCCACGTTGCGCTTTGGGGCATTTCCTGTCGCGGGCACTAGGCCTACCCACACAAGTGAGGTATCATTTTTATCAGGAGACTTGGGGGAACGCTGGGTGGTAGGAAATTTGTGGCTCCTCTCAGATTCCAGAACTTTCTGCCACAGAAATGTGAGGAACATGTGTTTTTTAGCCAACTTTTGAGGTTTGCAAAGGATTCTGGGTAACAGAACCTGGTCCGAGCCCCACAAGTCACCCCATCTTGGATTCCCCTAGGTCTCTAGTTTTCAGAAATGCACAGGTTTGGTAGGTTTCCCTAGGTGCCGGCTAAGCTAGAGGCCAAAATCTACAGGTAGGCACTTTGCAAAAAACACCTCTGTTTTCTTTCAAAAATTTGGATGTGTCCACGTTGCGCTTTGGGGCGTTTCCTGTCGCGGGCGCTAGGCCTACCCACACAAGTGAGGTATCATTTTTATCGGGAGACTTGGGGGAACGCTGGGTGGTAGGACTTTTGTGGCTCCTCTCAGATTCCAGAACTTTCTGCCACAGAAATGTGAGGAACATGTGTTTTTTTAGCCAAATTTTGAGGTTTGCATAGGATTCTGGGTAACAGAACCTGATCCGAGCCCCACAAGTCACCCCATCTTGGATTCCCGTAGGTCTCTAGTTTTCAGAAATGCACCGGTTTGGTAGGTTACCCTAGGTGCCGGCTGAGCTAGAGGCCAAAATCTACAGGTAGGCACTTTGCAAAAAACACCTCTGTTTTCTTTCAAAAATTTGGATGTGTCCACGTTGCGCTTTGGGGCGTTTCCTGTCACGGGCGCTAGGCCTACCCACAAAAGTGAGGTATCATTTTTATCGGGAGACTTAGGGGAACGCTGGGTGGAAGGAAATTTCTGGCTCCTCTCAGATTCCAGAACTTTCTGCCACAGAAATGTGAGGAACATCTGTTTTTTTAGCCAAATTTTGAGGTTTGCAAAGGATTCTGGGTAACAGAACCTGGTCCGATCCCCACAAGTCACCCCATCTTGGATTCCCCTAGGTCTCTAGTTTTCAGAAATGCACAGGTTTGGTAGGTTTCCCCAGGTGCCGGCTGAGCTAGAGGCCAAAATCTACAGGTAGGCACTTTGCAAAAAACACCTCTGTTTTCTTTCAAAAATTTGGATGTGTCCACGTTGCGCTTTGGGGCGTTTCCTGTCACGGACGCTAGGCCTACCCACACAAGTGAGGCATCATTTTTATCTGGAGACTTGGGGGAACGCTGGGTGGAAGTAAATTTGTGGCTCCTCTCAGATTCCTGAACTTTCTGCAACAGAAATATGAGGAACATGTGTTTTTTTTTGCCAAATTTTGAGGTTTGCAAAGGATTCTGGGTAACATAACCTGGTCCGAGCCCCACAAGTCACCCCATCTTGGATTCCCCTAGGTATCTAGTTTTCAGAAATGCACAGGTTTGGTATGTTTCTCTAGGTGCCGGCTGAGCTAGTGGCCAAAATCTACAGGTAGCCACTTTGCAAAAAACACCTCTGTTTTCTTTCAAATATTTGGATGTGTCCACGTTGCGCTTTGGGGCGTTTCCTGTCACGGGAGCTAGGCCAACCCACACAAGTGAGGTATCATTTTTATCGGGAGACTTGGGGGAACGCTGGGTGGAAGGAAATTTGTGGCTCCTCTCAGATTCCAGAACTTTCTGCCACAGAAATGTGAGGAACATGTGTTTTTTAGCCAACTTTTGAGGTTTGCAAAGGATTCTGGGTAACAGAACCTGGTCCGAGCCCCACAAGTCACCCCATCTTGGATTCCCCTAGGTCTCTAGTTTTCAGAAATGCACAGGTTTGGTAGGTTTCCCTAGGTGCTGGCTAAGCTAGAGGCCAAAATCTACAGGTAGGCACTTTGCAAAAAACACCTATGTTTTCTTTCAAAAATTTGGATGTGTCCACGTTGCGCTTTGGGGCGTTTCCTGTCGCGGGCGCTAGGCCTACCCACACAAGTGAGGTATCATTTTTATCGGGAGACTTGGGGAAACACTGGGTGGAAGGAAATTTGTGGCTCCTCTCAGATTCCAGAACTTTCTGCCACAGAAATGTGAGGAACATGTGTTTTTTTAGCCAAATTTTGAGGTTTGCAAAGGATTCTGGGTAACAGAACCTGGTCCGAGCCCCACAAGTCACCCCATCTTGGATTCCCCTAGGTCTCTAGTTTTCAGAAATGCACAGGTTTGGTAGGTTTCCCTAGGTGCCGGCTAAGCTAGAGGCCAAAATCTACAGGTAGGCACTTTGCAAAAAACACCTGTTTTCTTTAAAAAATTTGGATGTGTCCACGTTGCGCTTTGGGGCGTTTCCTGTCGCGAGCGCTAGGCCTACCCACACAAGTGAGGTATCATTTTTATCTGGAGACTTGGGGGAACGCTGGGTGGGAGTAAATTTGTGGCTCCTCTCAGATTCCAGAACTTTCTGCCACAGAAATGTGAGGAACATGTGTTTTTTTAGCCAAATTTTGAGGTTTGCAAAGGATTCTGGGTAACAGAACCTGGTCCGAGCCCCACAAGTCACCCCATCTTGGATACCCGTAGGTCTCTAGTTTTCAGAAATGCACCGGTTTGGTAGGTTTCCCTAGGTGCCGGCTGAGCTAGAGGCCAAAATCTACAGGTAGGCAGTTTGCAAAAAACACCTCTGTTTTCTTTCAAAAATTTGGATGTGTCCATGTTGCGCTTTGGGGCGTTTCCTGTCACGGGCGCTAGGCCTACCCACAAAAGTGAGGTATCATTTTTATCGGAAGACTTAGGGGAACGCTGGGTGGAAGGAAATTTGTGGCTCCTCTCAGATTCCAGAACTTTCTGCCACAGAAATGTGAGGAACATGTGTTTTTTTTGCCAAATTTTGAGGTTTGCAAAGGATTCTGGGTAACAGAACCTGGTCCGAGACCCACAAGTCACCCCATCATGGATTCCCCTAGGTCTCTAGTTTTCAGAAATGCACAGGTTTGGTAGGTTTCCCTAGGTGCTGGCTAAGCTAGAGGCCAAAATCTACAGGTAGGCACTTAGCAAAAAACACCTATGTTTTCTTTCAAAAATTTGGATGTGTCCACGTTGCGCTTTGGGGCGTTTCCTGTCGCGGGCGCTAGGCCTACCCACACAAGTGAGGTATCATTTTTATCGGGAGACTTGGGGAAACACTGGGTGGAAGGAAATATGTGGCTCCTCTCAGATTCCAGAACTTTCTGCCACAGAAATGTGAGGAACATGTGTTTTTTTAGCCAAATTTTGAGGTTTGCAAAGGATTCTGGGTAACAGAACCTGGTCCGAGCCCCACAAGTCACCTCCATCTTGGATTCCCCTAGGTCTCTAGTTTTCAGAAATGCACAAGTTTGGTAGGTTTCCCTAGGTGCCGGCTAAGCTAGAGGCCAAAATCTACAGGTAGGCACTTTGCAAAAAACACCTCTGTTTTCTTTCAAAAATTTGGATGTGTCCACGTTGCGCTTTGGGGCGTTTCCTGTCGCGGGCGCTAGGCCTACCCACACAAGTGAGGTATCATTTTTATCTGGAGACTTGGGGGAACGCTGGGTGGGAGTAAATTTGTGGCTCCTCTCAGATTCCAGAACTTTCTGCCACAGAAATGTGAGGAACATGTGTTTTTTTAGCCACATTTTGAGGTTTGCAAAGGATTCTGGGTAACAGAACCTGGTCCGAGCCCCACAAGTCACCCCATCTTGGATTCCCGTAGGTCTCTAGTTTTCAGAAATGCACCGGTTTGGTAGGTTTCCCTAGGTGCCGGCTGAGCTAGAGGCCAAAATCTACAGGTAGGCAGTTTGCAAAAAACACCTCTGTTTTCTTTCAAAAATTTGGATGTGTCCATGTTGCGCTTTGGGGCGTTTCCTGTCACGGGCGCTAGGCCTACCCACAAAAGTGAGGTATCATTTTTATCAGAAGACTTAGGGGAACGCTGGGTGGAAGGAAATTTGTGGCTCCTCTCAGATTCCAGAACTTTCTGCCACAGAAATGTGAGGAACATGTGTTTTTTTAGCCAAATTTTGAGGTTTGCAAAGGATTCTGGGTAACAGAACCTGGTCCGAGACCCACAAGTCACCCCATCATGGATTCCCCTAGGTCTCTAGTTTTCAGAAATGCACAGGTTTGGTAGGTTTCCCTAGGTGCTGGCTAAGCTAGAGGCCAAAATCTACAGGTAGGCACTTTGCAAAAAACACCTATGTTTTCTTTCAAAAATTTGGATGTGTCCACGTTGCGCTTTGGGGCGTTTCCTGTCGCGGGCGCTAGGCCTACCCACACAAGTGAGGTATCATTTTTATCGGGAGACTTGGGGAAACACTGGGTGGAAGGAAATTTGTGGCTCCTCTCAGATTCCAGAACTTTCTGCCACAGAAATGTGAGGAACATGTGTTTTTTTAGCCAAATTTTGAGGTTTGCAAAGGATTCTGGGTAACAGAACCTGGTCCGAGCCCCACAAGTCACCCCATCTTGGATTCCCCTAGGTCTCTAGTTTTCAGAAATGCACAGGTTTGGTAGGTTTCCCTAGGTGCCGGCTAAGCTAGAGGCCAAAATCTACAGGTAGGCACTTTGCAAAAAACACCTCTGTTTTCTTTCAAAAATTTGGATGTGTCTACGTTGCGCTTTGGGGTGTTTCCTGTTGCGGGCGCTAGGCCTACCCACACAAGTGAGGTATCATTTTTATCTGGAGACTTGGGGGAACGCTGGGTGGAAGTAAATTTGTGGCTCCTCTCAGATTCCAGAAATTTCTGCCACAGAAATGTGAGGAACATGTGTTTTTTTAGCCAAATTTTGAGGTTTGCAAAGGATTCTGGGTAACAGAACCTGGTCCGAGCCCCACAAGTCACCCCATCTTGGATTCCCGTAGGTCTCTAGTTTTCAGAAATGCACCGGTTTGGTAGGTTTCCCTAGGTGCCGGCTGAGCTAGAGGCCAAAATCTACAGGTAGGCAGTTTGCAAAAAACACCTCTGTTTTCTTTCAAAAATTTGGATGTGTCCATGTTGCGCTTTGGGGCGTTTCCTGTCACGGGCGCTAGGCCTACCCACAAAAGTGAGGTATCATTTTTATCAGAAGACTTAGGGGAACGCTGGGTGGAAGGAAATTTGTGGCTCCTCTCAGATTCCAGAACTTTCTGCCACAGAAATGTGAGGAACATGTGTTTTTTTAGCCAAATTTTGAGGTTTGCAAAGGATTCTGGGTAACAGAACCTGGTCCGAGACCCACAAGTCACCCCATCATGGATTCCCCTAGGTCTCTAGTTTTCAGAAATGCACAGGTTTGGTAGGTTTCCCTAGGTGCTGGCTAAGCTAGAGGCCAAAATCTACAGGTAGGCACTTTGCAAAAAACACCTATCTTTTCTTTCAAAAATTTGGATGTGTCCACGTTGCGCTTTGGGGCGTTTCCTGTCGCAGGCCCTAGGCCTACCCACACAAGTGAGGTATCATTTTTATCGGGAGACTTGGGGAAACACTGGGTGGAAGGAAATTTGTGGCTCCTCTCAGATTCCAGAACTTTCTGCCACAGAAATGTGAGGAACATGTGTTTTTTTAGCCAAATTTTGAGGTTTGCAAAGGATTCTGGGTAACAGAACCTGGTCCGAGCCCCACAAGTCACCCCATCTTGGATTCCCCTAGGTCTCTAGTTTTCAGAAATGCACAGGTTTGGTAGGTTTCCCTAGGTGCCGGCTAAGCTAGAGGCCAAAATCTACAGGTAGGCACTTTGCAAAAAACACCTCTGTTTTCTTTCAAAAATTTGGATGTGTCTACGTTGCGCTTTGGGGTGTTTCCTGTTGCGGGCGCTAGGCCTACCCACACAAGTGAGGTATCATTTTTATCTGGAGACTTGGGGGAACGCTGGGTGGAAGTAAATTTGTGGCTCCTCTCAGATTCCAGAAATTTCTGCCACAGAAATGTGAGGAACATGTGTTTTTTTAGCCAAATTTTGAGGTTTGCAAAGGATTCTGGGTAACAGAACCTGGTCCGAGCCCCACAAGTCACCCCATCTTGGATTCCCGTAGGTCTCTAGTTTTCAGAAATGCACCGGTTTGGTAGGTTTCCCTAGGTGCCGGCTGAGCTAGAGGCCAAAATCTACAGGTAGGCACTTTGCAAAAAACACCTCTGTTTTCTTTCAAAAATTTGGATGTGTCCATGTTGCGCTTTGGGGCGTTTCCTGTCACGGGCGCTAGGCCTACCCACAAAAGTGAGGTATCATTTTTATCGGGAGACTTAGGGGAACGCTGGGTGGAAGGAAATTTGTGGCTCCTCTCAGATTCCAGAACTTTCTGCAACAGAAATGTGAGGAACATGTGTATTTTTTGCCAAATTTTGAGGTTTGCAAAGGATTCTGGGTAACAGAACCTGGTCCGAGCCCCACAAATCACCCCATCATGGATTCCCCTAGGTCTCTAGTTTTCAGAAATGCACAGGTTTGGAAGGTTTCCATAGGTGCCGGCTGAGCTAGAGGCCAAAATCTACAGGTAGGCACTTTGCAAAAAACACCTCTGTTTTCATTCAAAAATTTGGATGTGTCCACGTTGCGCTTTGGGGTGTTTCCTGTCGCGGGCGCTAGGCCTACCCACACAAGTGAGGTATCATTTTTATCTGGAGACTTGGGGGAACGCTGGGTGGAAGTAAATTTGTGGCTCCTCTCAGATTCCAGAACTTTCTGCCACAGAAATGTGAGGAACATGTGTTTTTTTTGCCAAATTTTGAGGTTTGCAAAGGATTCTGGGTAACATAACCTGGTCCGAGCCCCACAAGTCACCCCATCTTGGATTCCCCTAGGTCTCTAGTTTTCAGACATGCACAGGTTTGGTAGGTTTCCCTAGGTGCCGGCTCAGCTAGTGGCCAAAATCTACAGGTAGGCACTTTGCAAAAAACACCTCTGTTTTCTTTCAAATATTTGGATGTGTCCACGTTGCGCTTTGGGGCGTTTCCTGTCCCGGGCGCTAGGCCTACCCACACATGTGAGGTATAATTTTTATCGGGAGACTTGGGGGAACGCTGGGTGGAAGGAAATTTGTGGCTCCTCTCAGATTCCAGAACTTTCTGCCACAGAAATGTTAGGAACATGTGTTTTTTTAGCCAACTTTTGAGGTTTGCAAAGGATTCTGGGTAACATAACCTGGTCCGAGCCCCACAGGTCACCCCATCTTGGATTCCCCTAGGTCTCTAGTTTTTAGAAATGCACAGGTTTGGTAGGTTTCCCTAGGTGCCGGCTGAGCTAGAGGCCAAAATCTACAGGTAGGCACTTTGCAAAAAACACGTCTGTTTTCTTTCAAAAATTTTGATGTGTCCACGTTGCGCTTTGGGGCGTTTCCTGTCGCGGGCGCTAGGCCTACCCACACAAGTGAGGTATAATTTTTATCTGGAGACTTGGGGGAACGCTGGGTGGAAGGAAATTTGTGGCTCCTCTCAGATTCCAGAACTTTCTGCCACAGAAATGTGAGGAACATGTGTTTTTTTAGCCAAATTTTGAGGTTTGCATAGGATTCTGGGTAACAGAACCTGGTCCGAGCCCCACAAGTCACCCCATCTTGGATTCCCGTAGGTCTCTAGTTTTCAGAAATGCACCGGTTTGGTAGGTTTCCCTAGGTGCCGGCTGAGCTAGAGGCCAAAATCTACAGGTAGGCACTTTGCAAAAAACACCTCTGTTTTCTTTCAAAAATTTGGATGTGTCCATGTTGCGCTTTGGGGCGTTTCCTGTCACGGGCGCTAGGCCTACCCACAAAAGTGAGGTATCATTTTTATCGGGAGACTTAGGGGAACGCTGGGTGGAAGGAAATTTGTGGCTCCTCTCAGATTCCAGAACTTTCTGCAACAGAAATGTGAGGAACATGTGTATTTTTTGCCAAATTTTGAGGTTTGCAAAGGATTCTGGGTAACAGAACCTGGTCCGAGCCCCACAAATCACCCCATCATGGATTCCCCTAGGTCTCTAGTTTTCAGAAATGCACAGGTTTGGAAGGTTTCCATAGGTGCCGGCTGAGCTAGAGGCCAAAATCTACAGGTAGGCACTTTGCAAAAAACACCTCTGTTTTCATTCAAAAATTTGGATGTGTCCACGTTGCGCTTTGGGGTGTTTCCTGTCGCGGGCGCTAGGCCTACCCACACAAGTGAGGTATCATTTTTATCTGGAGACTTGGGGGAACGCTGGGTGGAAGTAAATTTGTGGCTCCTCTCAGATTCCAGAACTTTCTGCCACAGAAATGTGAGGAACATGTGTTTTTTTTGCCAAATTTTGAGGTTTGCAAAGGATTCTGGGTAACATAACCTGGTCCGAGCCCCACAAGTCACCCCATCTTGGATTCCCCTAGGTCTCTAGTTTTCAGACATGCACAGGTTTGGTAGGTTTCCCTAGGTGCCGGCTGAGCTAGTGGCCAAAATCTACAGGTAGGCACTTTGCAAAAAACACCTCTGTTTTCTTTCAAATATTTGGATGTGTCCACGTTGCGCTTTGGGGCGTTTCCTGTCCCGGGCGCTAGGCCTACCCACACATGTGAGGTATAATTTTTATCGGGAGACTTGGGGGAACGCTGGGTGGAAGGAAATTTGTGGCTCCTCTCAGATTCCAGAACTTTCTGCCACAGAAATGTGAGGAACATGTGTTTTTTTAGCCAACTTTTGAGGTTTGCAAAGGATTCTGGGTAACAGAACCTGGTCCGAGCCCCACAGGTCACCCCATCTTGGATTCCCCTAGGTCTCTAGTTTTTAGAAATGCACAGGTTTGGTAGGTTTCCCTAGGTGCCGGCTGAGCTAGAGGCCAAAATCTACAGGTAGGCACTTTGCAAAAAACACGTCTGTTTTCTTTCAAAAATTTTGATGTGTCCACGTTGCGCTTTGGGGCGTTTCCTGTCGCGGGCGCTAGGCCTACCCACACAAGTGAGGTATAATTTTTATCTGGAGACTTGGGGGAACGCTGGGTGGAAGGAAATTTGTGGCTCCTCTCAGATTCCAGAACTTTCTGCCACAGAAATGTGAGGAACATGTGTTTTTTTAGCCAAATTTTGAGGTTTGCATAGGATTCTGGGTAACAGAACCTGGTCCGAGCCCCACAAGTCACCCCATCTTGGATTCCCGTAGGTCTCTAGTTTTCAGAAATGCACCGGTTTGGTAGGTTTCCCTAGGTGCCGGCTGAGCTAGAGGCCAAAATCTACAGGTAGGCACTTTGCAAAAAACACCTCTGTTTTCTTTCAAAAATTTGGATGTGTCCACGTTGCGCTTTGGGGCGTTTCCTGT
Organism: Pleurodeles waltl; assembly: GCF_031143425.1. Lineage (NCBI taxonomy): Eukaryota > Metazoa > Chordata > Amphibia > Caudata > Salamandridae > Pleurodeles > Pleurodeles waltl. The sequence goes on from NC_090439.1 coordinate 146,747,886, forward strand.
CACGGGCGCTAGGCCTACCCACAAAAGTGAGGTATCATTTTTATCGGGAGTCTTAGGGGAACGCTGGGTGGAAGGAAATTTGTGGCTCCTCTCAGATTCCAGAACTTTCTGCCACAGAAATGTGAGGAACATGTGTTTTTTCAGCCAAATTTTGAGGTTTGCAAAGGATTCTGGGTAACAGAACCTGGTCCGATCCCCACAAGTCACCCTATTTTGGATTCCCCTAGGTCTCTAGTTTTCAGAAATGCAAAGGTTTGGTAGGTTTTCCTAGCTGCCGGCTGAGCTAGAGGCCAAAATCTACAGGTAGGCACTTTGCAAAATACACCTCTGTTTTCTTTCGAAAATTTGGATGTGTCCACGTTGCGCTTTGGGGCGTTTCCTTTCGCGGGCGCTAGGCCTACCCACACAAGTGAGGTATCATTTTTATCTGGAGACTTGGGGGAACGCTGGGTGGAAGTAAATTTGTGGCTCCTCTCAGATTCCAGAACTTTCTGCCACAGAAATATGAGGAACATGTGTTTTTTTTGCCAAATTTTGAGGTTTGCAAAGGATTCTGGGTAACATAACCTGGTCCGAGCCCCACAAGTCACCCCATCTTGGATTCCCCTAGGTATCTAGTTTTCAGAAATGCACAGGTTTGGTATGTTTCTCTAGGTGCCGGCTGAGATAGTGGCCAAAATCTACAGGTAGGAACTTTGCAAAAAACACCTCTGTTTTCTTTCAAATATTTGGATGTGTCCACGTTGCGCTTTGGGGTGTTTCCTGTCACGGGCGCTAGGCCTACCCACACCAGTGAGGTATAATTTTTATCTGGAGACTTGGGGGAACGCTGGGTGGAAGTAAATTTGTGGCTCCTCTCAGATTCCAGGACTTTCTGCCACTGAAATATGAGGAACATGTGTTTTTTTTCCCAAATTTTGAGGTTTGCAAAGGATTCTGGGTAACAGAACCTGGTCCGAGCCCCACAAGTCACCCCATCGTGGATTCCCCTAGGTCTCTAGTTTTCAGAAATGCACAGGTTTGGTAGGTTTCCCTAGGTGCCGGCTAAGCTAGAGGCCAAAATCTACAGGTAGGCACTTTGCAAAAAACACCTCTGTTTTCTTTCAAAAATGTGGATGTGTCCACGTTGCGCTTTGGGGCGTTTCCTGTCGCGGGCGCTAGGCCTACCCACACAAGTGAGGTATCATTTTTATCTGGAGACTTGGGGGAGCGCTGGGTGGTAGGACATTTGTGGCTCCTCTCAGATTCCAGAACTTTCTGCCACAGAAATGTGAGGAACATGTGTTTTTTTAGCCAAATTTTGAGGTTTGCATAGGATTCTGGGTAACAGAACCTGGTCCGAGCCCCACAAGTCACCCCATGTTGGATTCCCGTAGGTCTCTAGTTTTCAGAAATGCACCGGTTTGATAGGTTTCCCTAGGTGCCGGCTGAGCTAGAGGCCAAAATCTACAGGTAGGCACTTTGCAAAAAACACCTCTGTTTTCTTTAAAAAATTTGGATGTGTCCACGTTGCGCTTTGGGGCGTTTCCTGTCACGGGCGCTAGGCCTACCCACAAAAGTGAGGTATCATTTTTATCGGGAGACTTAGGGGAACGCTGGGTGGAAGGAAATTTGTGGCTCCTCTCAGATTCCAGAACTTTCTGCCACAGAAATGTGAGGAACATCTGTTTTTTTAGCCAAATTTTGAGGTTTGCAAAGGATTCTGGGTAACAGAACCTGGTCCGATCCCCACAAGTCACCCCATCTTGGATTCCCCTAGGTCTCTAGTTTTCAGAAATGCACAGGTTTGGTAGGTTTCCCTAGGTGCCGGCTGAGCTAGAGGCCAAAATCTACAGGTAGGCACTTTGCAAAAAACACCTCTGTTTTCTTTCAAAAATGTGGATGTGTCCACGTTGCGCTTTGGGGCGTTTCCTGTCGCGGGCGCTAGGCCTACCCACACAAGTGAGGTATCATTTTTATCTGGAGACTTGGGGGAACGCTGGGTGGAAGTAAATTTGTGGCTCCTCTCAGATTCCAGGACTTTCTGCCACTGAAATATGAGGAACATGTGTTTTTTTTTCCCAAATTTTGAGGTTTGCAAAGGATTCTGGGTAACATAACCTGGTCCGAGCCCCACAAGTCACCCCATCTTGGATTCCCCTAGGTATCTAGTTTTCAGAAATGCACAGGTTTGGTATGTTTCTCTAGGTGCCGGCTGAGCTAGTGGCCAAAATCTACAGGTAGGCACTTTGCAAAAAACACCTCTGTTTTCTTTCAAAAATTTGGATGTGTCCACGTTGCGCTTTGGGGCGTTTCCTGTCACGGGCGCTAGGCCTACCCACACACGTGAGGTATCATTTTTATCGGGAGACTTGGGGGAACGCTGGGTGGAAGGAAATTTGTGGCTCCTCTCAGATTCCAGAACTTTCTGCCACAGAAATGTGAGGAACATGGGGTTTTTTTGCCAAATTTTGAGGTTTGCAAAGGATTCTGGGTAACAGAACCTGGTCCGAGCCCCACAAGTCACCCCATCATGGATTCCCCTAGGTCTCTAGTTTTCAGAAATGCACAGGTTTGGTAGGTTTCCATAGGTGCCGGCTTAGCTAGAGGCCAAAATCTACAGGTAGGCACTTTGCAAAAAACACCTCTGTTTTCATTCAAAAATTTGGATGTGTCCACGGTGCGCTTTGGGGCGTTTCCTGTCGCGGGCGCTAGGCCTACCCACACAAGTGAGGTATCATTTTTATCTGGAGACTTGGGGGAACGCTGGGTGGTAGGAAATTTGTGGCTCCTCTCAGATTCCAGAACTTTCTGCCACAGAAATGTGAGGAACATGTGTTTTTTTAGCCAAATTTTGAGGTTTGCAAAGGATTCTAGGTCACAGAACCTGGTCCGAGCCCCACAAGTCACCCCATCTTGGATTCCCGTAGGTCTCTAGTTTTCAGAAATGCACCGGTTTGGTAGGTTTCCCTAGGTGCCGGCTGAGCTAGAGGCCAAAATCTACAGGTAGGCACTTTGCAAAAAACACCTCTGTTTTCTTTCAAAAATTTTGATGTGTCCACGTTGCACTTTGGGGCGTTTCCTGTCACGGGCGCTAGGCCTACCCACAAAAGTGAGGTATCATTTTTATCGGGAGACTTAGGGGAACGCTGGGTGGAAGGAAATTTGTGGCTCCTCTCAGATTCCAGAACTTTCTGCCACAGAAATGTGAGGAACATCTGTTTTTTTAGCCAAATTTTGAGGTTTGCAAAGGATTCTGGGTAACAGAACCTGGTCCGATCCCCACAAGTCACCCCATCTTGGATTCCCCTAGGTCTCTAGTTTTCAGAAATGCACAGGTTTGGTAGGTTTCCCTAGCTGCCGGCTGAGCTAGAGGCCAAAATCTACAGGTAGGCACTTTGCAAAAAACACCTCTGTTTTCTTTCAAAAATTTGGATGTGTCCACGTTGCGCTTTGGGGCGTTTCCTGTCACGGGCACTAGGCCTACCCACGCAAGTGAGGTATCATTTTTATCTGGAGACTTGGGGGAACGCTGGGTGGAAGTAAATTTGTGGCTCCTCTCAGATTCCAGAACTTTCTGCCACAGAAATATGAGGAACATGTGTTTTTTTTGCCAAATTTTGAGGTTTGCAAAGGATTCTGGGTAACATAACCTGGTCCGAGCCCCACAAGTCACCCCATCTTGGATTCCCCTAGGTATCTAGTTTTCAGAAATGCACAGGTTTGGTATGTTTCTCTAGGTGCCGGCTGAGCTAGTGGCCAAAATCTACAGGTAGGCACTTTGCAAAAAACACCTCTGTTTTCTTTCAAATATTTGGATGTGTCCACGTTGCGCTTTGGGGCGTTTCCTGTCACGGGCGCTAGGCCTACCCACACAAGTGACGTATCATTTTTATCGGGAGACTTGGGGGAACGCTGGGTGGAAGGAAATTTGTGGCTCCTCTCAGATTCCAGAACTTTCTGCCACAGAAATGTGAGGAACATGTGTTTTTTTAGCCAACTTTTGAGGTTTGCAAAGGATTCTGGGTAACAGAACCTGGTCCGAGCCCCACAAGTCACCCCATCTTGGATTCCCCTAGGTCTCTAGTTTTCAGAAATGCACAGGTTTGGTAGGTTTCCCTAGGTGCCGGCTGAGCTAGAGGCCAAAATCTACAGGTAGGCACTTTGCAAAAAACACCTCTGTTTTCTTTCAAAAATTTGGATGTGTCCACGTTGCGCTTTGGGGCATTTCCTGTCGCAGGCACTAGGTCTACCCACACAAGTGAGGTATCATTTTTATCAGGAGACTTGGGGGAACGCTGGGTGGTAGGAAATTTGTGGCTCCTCTCAGATTCCAGAACTTTCTGCCACAGAAAATTTTGAGGTTTGCAAAGGATTCTGGGTAACAGAACCTGGTCAGAGCCCCACAAATCACCCCATCTTGGATTCCCCTAGGTCTCTAGTTTTCAGAAATGCACAGGTTTGGTAGGTTTCCCTAGGTGCTGGCTAAGCTAGAGGCCAAAATCTACAGGTAGGCTCTTTGCAAAAAACACCTATGTTTTCATTCAAAAATTTGGATGTGTCCACGTTGCGCTTTGGGGCGTTTCCTGTCGCTGGCGCTAGGCCTACCCACACAAGTGAGGTATCATTTTTATCGGGAGACTTGGGGAAACACTGGGTGGAAGGAAATTTGTGGCTCCTCTCAGATTCCAGAACTTTCTGCCACAGAAATGTGAGGAACATGTGTTTTTTTAGCCAAATTTTGAGGTTTGCAAAGGATTCTGGGTAACAGAACCTGGTCCGAGCCCCACAAGTCACCCCATCTTGGATTCCCCTAGGTCTCTAGTTTTCAGAAATGCACAGGTTTGGTAGGTTTCCCTAGGTGCCGGCTAAGCTAGAGGCCAAAATCTACAGGTAGGCACTTTGCAAAAAACACCTCTGTTTTCTTAAAAAAATGTGGATGTGTCCAAGTTGCGCTTTGGGGCGTTTCCTGTCGCGGGCGCTAGGCCTACCCACACAAGTGAGGTATCATTTTTATCTGGAGACTTGGGGGAACGCTGGGTGGAAGTAAATTTGTGGCTCCTCTCAGATTCCAGAACTTTCTGCCACAGAAATGTGAGGAACATGTGTTTTTGTAGCCAAATTTTGAGGTTTGCATAGGATTCTGGGTAACAGAACCTGGTCCGAGCCCCACAAGTCACCCCATCTTGGATTCCCGTAGGTCTCTAGTTTTCAGAAATGCACCGGTTTGGTAGGTTTCCCTAGGTGCCGGCTGAGCTAGAGGCCAAAATCTACAGGTAGGCACTTTGCAAAAAACACCTCTGTTTTCTTTCAAAAATTTGGATGTGTCCACGTTGCGCTTTGGGGCGTTTCCTGTCACGGGCGCTAGGCCTACCCACAAAAGTGAGGTATCATTTTTATCGGGAGACTTAGGGGAACGCTGGGTGGAAGGAAATTTGTGGCTCCTCTCAGATTCCAGAACTTTCTGCCACAGAAATGTGAGAAACATGTGTTTTTTCAGCCAAATTTTGAGGTTTGCAAAGGATTCTGGGTAACAGAACCTGGTCCGATCCCCACAAGTCACCCTATCTTGGATTCCCCTAGGTCTCTAGTTTTCAGAAATGCAAAGGTTTGGTAGGTTTTCCTAGCTGCCGGCTGAGCTAGAGGCCAAAATCTACAGGTAGGCACTTTGCAAAATACACCTCTGTTTTCTTTTGAAAATTTGGATGTGTCCACGTTGCGCTTTGGGGCGTTTCCTTTCGCGGGCGGTAGGCCTACCCACACAAGTGAGGTATCATTTTTATCTGGAGACTTGGGGGAACGCTGGGTGGAAGTAAATTCGTGGCTCCTCTCAGATTCCAGAACTTTCTGCCACAGAAATATGAGGAACATGTGGTTTTTTTGCCAAATTTTGAGGTTTGCAAAGGATTCTGGGTAACATAACCTGGTCCGAGCCCCACAAGTCACCCCATCTTGGATTCCCCTAGGTATCTAGTTTTCAGAAATGCACAGGTTTGGTATGTTTCTCTAGGTGCCGGCTGAGATAGTGGCCAAAATCTACAGGTAGGAACTTTGCAAAAAACACCTCTGTTTTCTTTCAAATATTTGGATGTGTCCACGTTGCGCTTTGGGGCGTTTCCTGTCACGGGCGCTAGGCCTACCCACACAAGTGAGGTATAATTTTTATCGGGAGACTTGGGGGAACGCTGGGTGGAAGGAAATTTGTGGCTCCTCTCAGATTCCAGAACTTTCTGCCACAGAAATGTGAGGAACATGTGTTTTTTTAGCCAACTTTTGAGGTTTGCAAAGGATTCTGGGTAACAGAACCTGGTCCGAGCCCCACAAGTCACCCCATCTTGGATTCCCCTAGGTCTCTAGTTTTCAGAAATGCACAGTTTTGGTAGGTTTCCCTAGGTGCCGGCTGAGCTAGAGGCCAAAATCTACAGGTAGGCACTTTGCAAAAAACACCTCTGTTTTCTTTCAAAAATTTGGATGTGTCCACATTGCGCTTTGGGGCGTTTCCTGTCGCGGGCGCTAGGCCTACCCACACAAGTGAGGTATAATTTTTATCTGGAGACTTGGGGGAACGCTGGGTGGAAGTAAATTTGTGGCTCCTCTCAGATTCCAGAACTTTCTGCCACAGAAATGTGAGGAACATTTTTTTTTTTTGCCAAATTTTGAGGTTTGCAAAGGATTCTGGGTAACATAACCTGGTCCGAGCCCCACAAGTCACCCCATCTTGGATTCCCCTAGGTCTCTAGTTTTCAGAAATGCACAGGTTTGGTAGGTTTCCCTAGGTGCCGGCTGAGCTAGTGGCCAAAATCTACAGGTAGGCACTTTGCAAAAAACACCTCTGTTTTCTTTCAAATATTTGGATGTGTCCACGTTGCGCTTTGGGGCGTTTCCTGTCCCGGGCGCTAGGCCTACCCACACAAGTGAGGTATCATTTTTATCGGGAGACTTGGGGGAACGCTGGGTGGAAGGAAATTTGTGGCTCCTCTCAGATTCCAGAACTTTCTGCCACAGAAATGTGAGGATAATGTGTTTTTTTAGCCAACTTTTGAGGTTTGCAAAGGATTCTGGGTAACAGAACCTGGTCCGAGCCCCACAAGTCACCCCATCTTGGATTCCCGTAGGTCTCTAGTTTTCAGAAATGCACCGGTTTGGTATGTTTCTCTAGGTGCCGGCTGAGATAGTGGCCAAAATCTACAGGTAGGCACTTTGCAAAAAACACCTCTGTTTTCTTTCAAATATTTGGATGTGTCCACGTTGCGCTTTGGGGCGTTTCCTGTCACGGGCGCTAGGCCTACCCACACAAGTGAGGTATAATTTTTATCGGGAGACTTGGGGGAACGCTGGGTGGAAGGAAATTTGTGGCTCCTCTCAGATTCCAGAACTTTCTGCCACAGAAATGTGAGGAACATGTGTTTTTTTAGCCAACTTTTGAGGTTTGCAAAGGATTCTGGGTAACAGAACCTGGTCCGAGCCCCACAAGTCACCCCATCTTGGATTCCCCTAGGTCTCTAGTTTTCAGAAATGCACAGGTTTGGTAGGTTTCCCTAGGTGCCGTCTAAGCTAGAGGCCAAAATCTACAGGTAGGCACTTTGCAAAAAACACCTCCGTTTTCTTTAAAAAATTTGGATGTGTCCACGTTGCGCTTTGGGGCGTTTCCTGTCCCGGGCGCTAGGCCTACCCACACAAGTGAGGTATCATTTTTATCGGGAGACTTGGGGGAACGCTGGGTGGAAGGAAATTTGTGGCTCCTCTCAGATTCCAGAACTTTCTGCCACAGAAATGTGAGGAACATGTGTTTTTTTAGCAAAATTTTGAGGTTTGCATAGGATTCTGGGTAACAGAACCTGGTCCGAGCCCCACAAGTCACCCCATCTTGGATTCCCGTAGGTCTCTAGTTTTCAGAAATGCACCGGTTTGGTAGGTTTCCCTAGGTGCCGGCTGAGCTAGAGGCAAAAATCTACAGGTAGGCACTTTGCAAAAAACACCTCTGTTTTCTTTCCAAAATTTGGATGTGTCCACGTTGCGCTTTGGGGCGTTTCCTGTCACGGGCGCTAGGCCTACCCACAAAAGTGAGGTATCATTTTTATCGGGAGACTTAGGGGAACGCTGGGTGGAAGGAAATTTGTGGCTCCTCTCAGATTCCAGAACTTTCTGCCACAGAAATGTGAGGAACATGTGTTTTCTTAGCCAAATTTTGAGGTTTGCAAAGGATTCTGGGTAACCGAACCTGGTCCGATCCCCACAAGTCACCCCATCTTGGATTCCCCTAGGTCTCTAGTTTTCAGAAATGCACAGGTTTGGTAGGTTTCCCTAGCTGCCGGCTGAGCTAGAGGCCAAAATCTACAGGTAGGCACTTTGCAAAAAACACCTCTGTTTTCTTTCAAAAATTTGGATGTGTCCACGTTGCGCTTTGGGGCGTTTCCTTTCGCGGGCGCTAGGCCTACCCACACAAGTGAGGTATAATTTTTATCTGGAGACTTGGGGGAACGCTGGGTGGAAGTAAATTTGTGGCTCCTCTCAGATTCCAGAACTTTCTGCCACAGAAATAGGAGGAACATGTGTTTTTTTTGCCAAATTTTGAGGTTTGCAAAGGATTCTGGGTAACATAACCTGGTCCGAGCCCCACAAGTCACCCCATCTCGGATTCTCCTAGGTATCTAGTTTTCAGAAATGCACAGGTTTGGTATGTTTCTCTAGGTGCCGGCTGAGATAGTGGCCAAAATCTACAGGTAGGCACTTTGCAAAAAACACCTCTGTTTTCTTTCAAATATTTGGATGTGTCCACGTTGCCCTTTGGGGCGTTTCCTGTCACGGGCGCTAGGCCTACCCACACAAGTGAGGTATAATTTTTATCGGGAGACTTGGGGGAACGCTGGGTGGAAGGAAATTTGTGGCTCCTCTCAGATTCCAGAACTTTCTGCCACAGAAATGTGAGGAACATGTGTTTTTTTAGCCAACTTTTGAGGTTTGCAAAGGATTCTGGGTAACAGAACCTGGTCCGAGCCCCACAAGTCACCCCATCTTGGATTCTGCTAGGTCTCTAGTTTTCAGAAATGCACAGGTTTGGTAGGTTTCCCTAGGTGCCGGCTAAGCTAGAGGCCAAAATCTACAGGTAGGCACTTTGCAAAAAACACCTCTGTTTTCTTTCAAAAATTTGGATGTGTCCACGTTGCGCTTTGGGGCGTTTCCTGTCGCGGGCGCTAGGCCTACCCACACAAGTGAGGTATCATTTTTATCTGGAGACTTGGGGGAACGCTGGGTGGTAGGACATTTGTGGCTCCTCTCAGATTCCAGAACTTTCTGCCACAGAAATGTGAGGAACATGTGTTTTTATAGCCAAATTTTGAGTTTTGCATAGGATTCTGGGTAACAGGACCTGGTCCGAGCCCCACAAGTCACCCCATCTTGGATTCCCGTAGGTCTCTAGTTTTCAGAAATGCACCGGTTTGGTAGGATTCCCTAGGTGCCGGCTGAGCTAGAGGCCAAAATCTACAGGTAGGCACTTTGCAAAAAACACCTCTGTTTTCTTTCAAAAATTTAGATGTGTCCACGTTGCGCTTTGGGGCGTTTCCTGTCACGGGCGCTAGGCCTACCCACAAAAGTGAGGTATCATTTTTATCGGGAGACTTAGGGGAACGCTGGGTGGAAGAAATTTGTGGCTCCTCTCAGATTCCAGAACTTTCTGCCACAGAAATGTGAGGAACATCTGTTTTTGTAGCCAAATTTTGAGGTTTGCAAAGATTCTGGGTAACAGAACCTGGTCCGATCCCCACAAGTCACCCCATCTTGGATTCCCCTAGGTCTCTAGTTTTCAGAAATGCACAGGTTTGGTAGGTTTCCCTAGGTGCCGGCTGAGCTAGAGGCCAAAATCTACAGGTAGGCACTTTGCAAAAAACACCTCTGTTTTCTTTCAAAAATTTGGATGTGTCCACGTTGCGCTTTGGGGCGTTTCCTGTCGCGGGCGCTAGGCCTACCCACACAAGTGAGGTATCATTTTTATCTGGAGACTTGGGGGAACGCTGGGTGGAAGTAAATTTGTGGCTCCTCTCAGATTCCAGAACTTTCTGCCACTGAAATATGAGGAACATGTGTTTTTTTTGCCAAATTTTGAGGTTTGCAAAGGATTCTGGGTAACAGAACCTGGTCCGAGCCCCACAAGTCACCCCATCTTGGATTCCCCTAGGTATCTAGTTTTCAGAAATGCACAGGTTTGGTATGTTTCTCTAGGTGCCGGCTGAGCTAGTGGCCAAAATCTACAGGTAGGCACTTTGCAAAAAACACCTCTGTTTTCTTTCAAATATTTGGATGTGTCCACGTTGCGCTTTGGGGCGTTTCCTGTCACGGGCGCTAGGCCTACCCACACAAGTGAGGTATCATTTTTATCGGGAGACTTGGGGGAACGCTGGGTGAAAGGAAATTTGTGGCTCCTCTCAGATTCCAGAACTTTCTGCCACAGAAATGTGAGGAACATGTGTTTTTTTAGCCAAATTTTGAGGTTTGCAAAGGATTCTGGGTAACATAACCTGGTCCGAGCCCCACAAGTCACCCCATCTTGAATTCCCCTAGGTATCTAGTTTTCAGAAATGCACAGGTTTGGTATGTTTCTCTAGGTGGCGGCTGAGCTAGTGGCCAAAATCTACAGGTAGGCACTTTGCAAAAAACACCTCTGTTTTCTTTCAAATATTTGGATGTGTCCACGTTGCGCTTTGGGGCGTTTCCTGTCACGGGCGCTAGGCCTACCCACACAAGTGAGGTATCATTTTTATCGGGAGACTTGGGGGAACGCTGGGTGGAAGGAAATATGTGGCTCCTCTCAGATTCCAGAACTTTCTGCCACAGAAATGTGAGGAACATGTGTTTTTTTAGCCAACTTTTGAGGTTTGCAAAGGATTCTGGGTAACAGAACCTGGTCCGAGCTCCACAAGTCACCCCACCTTGGATTCCCCTAGGTCTCTAGTTTTCAGAAATGCACAGGTTTGGTAGGTTTCCCTAGGTGCCGGCTAAGCTAGAGGCCAAAATCTACAGGTAGGCACTTTGCAAAAAACACCTCTGTTTTCTTTCAAAAATTTGGATGTGTCCACGTTGCGCTTTGGGGCGTTTCCTGTCGCGGGCGCTAGGCCTACCCACACAAGTGAGGTATCATTTTTATCGGGAGACTTGGGGGAACGCTGGGTGGTAGGACTTTTGTGGCTCCTCTCAGATTCCAGAACTTTCTGCCACAGAAATGTGAGGAACATGTGTTTTTTTAGCCAAATTTTGAGGTTTGCATAGGATTCTGGGTAACAGAACCTGATCCGAGCCCCACAAGTCACCCCATCTTGGACTCCCGTAGGTCTCTAGTTTTCAGAAATGCACCGGTTTGGTAGGTTTCCCTAGGTGCCGGCTGAGCTAGAGGCCAAAATCTACAGGTAGGCACTTTGTAAAAAACACCTCTGTTTTCTTTCCAAAATTTGGATGTGTCCACGTTGCGCTTTGGGGCGTTTCCTGTCACGGGCGCTAGGCCTACCCACAAAAGTGAGGTATCATTTTTATCGGGAGACTTAGGGGAACGCTGGGTGGAAGGAAATTTGTGGCTCCTCTCAGATTCCAGAACTTTCTGCCACAGAAATGTGAGGAACATCTGTTTTTTTAGCCAAATTTTGAGGTTTGCAAAGGATTCTGGGTAACAGAACCTGGTCCGATCCCCACAAGTCACCCCATCTTGGATTCCCCTAGGTCTCTAGTTTTCAGAAATGCACAGGTTTGGTAGGTTTTCCTAGGTGCCGGCTGAGCTAGAGGCCAAAATCTACAGGTAGGCACTTTGCAAAAAACACCTCTGTTTTCTTTCCAAAATTTGGATGTGTCCACGTTGCGCTTTGGGGCGTTTCCTGTCACGGGCGCTAGGCCTACCCACACAAGTGAGGTATCATTTTTATCTGGAGACTTGGGGGAACGCTGGGTGGAAGTAAATTTGTGGCTCCTCTCAGATTCCAGAACTTTCTGCAACAGAAATATGAGGAACATGTGTTTTTTTTTGCCAAATTTTGAGGTTTGCAAAGGATTCTGGGTAACATAACCTGGTCCGAGCCCCAAAAGTCACCCCATCTTGGATTCCCCTAGGTATCTAGTTTTCAGAAATGCACAGGTTTGGTATGTTTCTCTAGGTGCTGGCTGAGCTAGTGGCCAAAATCTACAGGTAGCCACTTTGCAAAAAACACCTCTGTTTTCTTTCAAATATTTGGATGTGTCCACGTTGCGCTTTGGGGCGTTTCCTGTCACGGGCGCTAGGCCAACCCATACAAGTGAGGTATCATTTTTATCGGGAGACTTGGGGGAACGCTGGGTGGAAGGAAATTTGTGGCTCCTCTCAGATTCCAGAACTTTCTGCCACAGAAATGTGAGGAACATGTGTTTTTTAGCCAACTTTTGAGGTTTGCAAAGGATTCTGGGTAACAGAACCTGATCCGAGCCCCACAAGTCACCCCATCATGGATTCCCCTAGGTCTCTAGTTTTCAGAAATGCACAGGTTTGGTAGGTTTCCCTAGGTGCCGGCTGAGCTAGAGGCCAAAATCTACAGGTAGGCACTTTGCAAAAAACACCTCTGTTTTCTTTCAAAAATTTGGATGTGTCCACGTTGCGCTTTGGGGCATTTCCTGTCGCGGGCACTAGGCCTACCCACACAAGTGAGGTATAATTTTTATCAGGAGACTTGGGGGAACGCTGGGTGGTAGGAAATTTTTCTCTCCTCTCAGATTCCAGAACTTTCTGCCACAGAAATGTGAGGAACATGTGTTTTTTTAGTGAAAATTTTGAGGTTTGCAAAGGATTCTGGGTAACAGAACCTGGTCAGAGCCCCACAAATCACCCCATCTTGGATTCCCCTACGTCTCTAGTTTTCAGAAATGCACAGGTTTGGTAGGTTACCCTAGGTGCTGGCTAAGCTAGAGGCCAAAATCTACAGGTAGGCACTTTGCAAAAAACACCTATGTTTTCTTTCAAAAATTTGGATGTGTCCACGTTGCGCTTTGGGGCGTTTCCTGTCGCGGGCGCTAGGCCTACCCACACAAGTGAGGTATCATTTTTATCGGGAGACTTGGGGAAACACTGGGTGGAAGGAAATTTGTGGCTCCTCTCAGATTCCAGAACTTTCTGCCACAGAAATGTGAGGAACATGTGTTTTTTTTGCCAAATTTTGAGGTTTGCAAAGGATTCTGGGTAACAGAACCTGGTCCGAGCCCCACAAGTCACCCCATCTTGGATTCCCCTAGGTCTCTAGTTTTCAGAAATGCACAGGTTTGGTAGGTTTCCCTAGGTGCCGGCTAAGCTAGAGGCCAAAATCTACAGGTAGGCACTTTGCAAAAAACACCTCTGTTTTCTTTCAAAAATTTGGATGTGTCCACGTTGCGCTTTGGGGCGTTTCCTGTCGCGAGCGCTAGGCCTACCCACACAAGTGAGGTATCATTTTTATCTGGAGACTTGGGGGAACGCTGGGTGGGAGTAAATTTGTGGCTCCTCTCAGATTCCAGAACTTTCTGCCACAGAAATGTGAGGAACATGTGTTTTTTTTGCCAAATTTTGAGGTTTGCAAAGGATTCTGGGTAACATAACCTGGTCCGAGCCCCACAAGTCACCCCATCTTGGATTCCCCTAGGTCTCTAGTTTACAGAAATGCACAGGTTTGGTAGGTTTCCCTAGGTGCCGGCTGAGCTAGTGGCCAAAATCTACAGGTAGGCACTTTGCAAAAAACACCTCTGTTTTCTTTCAAATATTTGGATGTGTCCACGTTGCGCTTTGGGGCGTTTCCTGTCCCGGGCGCTAGGCCTACCCACACAAGTGAGGTATCATTTTTATCGGGAGACTTGGGGGAACGCTGGGTGGAAGGAAATTTGTGGCTCCTCTCAGATTCCAGAACTTTCTGCCACAGAAATGTGAGGATAATGTGTTTTTTTAGCCAACTTTTGAGGTTTGCAAAGGATTCTGGGTAACAGAACCTGGTCCGAGCCCCACAAGTCACCCCATCTTGGATTCCCGTAGGTCTCTAGTTTTCAGAAATGCACCGGTTTGGTATGTTTCTCTAGGTGCCGGCTGAGATAGTGGCCAAAATCTACAGGTAGGCACTTTGCAAAAAACACCTCTGTTTTCTTTCAAATATTTGGATGTGTCCACGTTGCGCTTTGGGGCGTTTCCTGTCACGGGCGCTAGGCCTACCCACACAAGTGAGGTATAATTTTTATCGGGAGACTTGGGGGAACGCTGGGTGGAAGGAAATTTGTGGCTCCTCTCAGATTCCAGAACTTTCTGCCACAGAAATGTGAGGAACATGTGTTTTTTTAGCCAACTTTTGAGGTTTGCAAAGGATTCTGGGTAACAGAACCTGGTCCGAGCCCCACAAGTCACCCCATCTTGGATTCCCCTAGGTCTCTAGTTTTCAGAAATGCACAGGTTTGGTAGGTTTCCCTAGGTGCCGGCTAAGCTAGAGGCCAAAATCTACAGGTAGGCACTTTGCAAAAAACACCTCCGTTTTCTTTAAAAAATTTGGATGTGTCCACGTTGCGCTTTGGGGCGTTTCCTGTCGCGGGCGCTAGGCCTACCCACACAAGTGAGGTATCATTTTTATCTGGAGACTTGGGGGAACGCTGGGTGGTAGGACTTTTGTGGCTCCTCTCAGATTCCAGAACTTTCTGCCACAGAAATGTGAGGAACATGTGTTTTTTTAGCCAAATTTTGAGGTTTGCATAGGATTCTGGGTAACAGAACCTGGTACGAGCCCCACAAGTCACCCCATCTTGGATTCCCGTAGGTCTCTAGTTTTCAGAAATGCACCGGTTTGGTAGGTTTCCCTAGGTGCCGGCTGAGCTAGAGGCAAAAATCTACAGGTAGGCACTTTGCAAAAAACACCTCTGTTTTCTTTCCAAAATTTGGATGTGTCCACGTTGCGCTTTGGGGCGTTTCCTGTCACGGGCGCTAGGCCTACCCACAAAAGTGAGGTATCATTTTTATCGGGAGATTTAGGGGAACGCTGGGTGGAAGGAAATTTGTGGCTCCTCTCAGATTCCAGAACTTTCTGCCACAGAAATGTGAGGAACATGTGTTTTCTTAGCCAAATTTTGAGGTTTGCAAAGGATTCTGGGTAACCGAACCTGGTCCGATCCCCACAAGTCACCCCATCTTGGATTCCCCTAGGTCTCTAGTTTTCAGAAATGCACAGGTTTGGTAGGTTTCCCTAGCTGCCGGCTGAGCTAGAGGCCAAAATCTACAGGTAGGCACTTTGCAAAAAACACCTCTGTTTTCTTTCAAAAATTTGGATGTGTCCACGTTGTGCTTTGGGGCGTTTCCTTTCGCGGGCGCTAGGCCTACCCACACAAGTGAGGTATAATTTTTATCTGGAGACTTGGGGGAACGCTGGGTGGAAGTAAATTTGTGGCTCCTCTCAGATTCCAGAACTTTCTGCCACAGAAATATGAGGAACATGTGTTTTTTTTGCCAAATTTTGAGGTTTGCAAAGGATTCTGGGTAACATAACCTGGTCCGAGCCCCACAAGTCACCCCATCTCGGATTCCCCTAGGTATCTAGTTTTCAGAAATGCTCAGGTTTGGTATGTTTCTCTAGGTGCCGGCTGAGATAGTGGCCAAAATCTACAGGTAGGCACTTTGCAAAAAACACCTCTGTTTTCTTTCAAATATTTGGATGTGTCCACGTTGCGCTTTGGGGCGTTTCCTGTCACGGGCGCTAGGCCTACCCACACAAGTGAGGTATAATTTTTATCGGGAGACTTGGGGGAACGCTGGGTGGAAGGAAATTTGTGGCTCCTCTCAGATTCCAGAACTTTCTGCCACAGAAATGTGAGGAACATGTGTTTTTTAAGCCAACTTTTGAGGTTTGCAAAGGATTCTGGGTAACAGAACCTGGTCCGAGCCCCACAAGTCACCCCATCTTGGATTCTGCTAGGTCTCTAGTTTTCAGAAATGCACAGGTTTGGTAGGTTTCTCTAGGTGCCGGCTAAGCTAGAGGCCAAAATCTACAGGTAGGCACTTTGCAAAAAACACCTCTGTTTTCTTTCAAAAATTTGGATGTGTCCACGTTGCGCTTTGGGGCGTTTCCTGTCGCGGGCGCTAGGCCTACCCACACAAGTGAGGTATCATTTTTATCTGGAGACTTGGGGGAACGCTGGGTGGTAGGACATTTGTGGCTCCTCTCAGATTCCAGAACTTTCTGCCACAGAAATGTGAGGAACATGTGTTTTTATAGCCAAATTTTGAGTTTTGCATAGGATTCTGGGTAACAGAACCTGGTCCGAGCCCCACAAGTCACCCCATCTTGGATTCCCGTAGGTCTCTAGTTTTCAGAAATGCACCGGTTTGGTAGGATTCCCTAGGTGCCGGCTGAGCTAGAGGCCAAAATCTACAGGTAGGCACTTTGCAAAAAACACCTCTGTTTTCTTTCAAAAATTTAGATGTGTCCACGTTGCGCTTTGGGGCGTTTCCTGTCACGGGCGCTAGGCCTACCCACAAAAGTGAGGTATCATTTTTATCGGGAGACTTAGGGGAACGCTGGGTGGAAGAAATTTGTGGCTCCTCTCAGATTCCAGAACTTTCTGCCACAGAAATGTGAGGAACATCTGTTTTTGTAGCCAAATTTTGAGGTTTGCAAAGGATTCTGGGTAACAGAACCTGGTCCGATCCCCACAAGTCACCCCATCTTGGATTCCCCTAGGTCTCTAGTTTTCAGAAATGCACAGGTTTTGTAGGTTTCCCTAGGTGCCGGCTGAGCTAGAGGCCAAAATCTACAGGTAGGCACTTTGCAAAAAACATCTCTGTTTTCTTTCAAAAATTTGGATGTGTCCACGTTGCGCTTTGGGGCGTTTCCTGTCACGGGCGCTAGGCCTACCCACACAAGTGAGGTATCATTTTTATCAGGAGACTTGGGGGAACGCTGGGTGGAAGTAAATTTGTGGCTCCTCTCAGATTCCAGAACTTTCTGCCACTGAAATATGAGGAACATGTGTTTTTTTTGCCAAATTTTGAGGTTTGCAAAGGATTCTGGGTAACATAACCTGGTCCGAGCCCCACAAGTCACCCCATCTTGGATTCCCCTAGGTATCTAGTTTTCAGAAATGCACAGGTTTGGTATGTTTCTCTAGGTGCCGGCTGAGCTAGTGGCCAAAATCTACAGGTAGGCACTTTGCAAAAAACACCTCTGTTTTCTTTCAAATATTTGGATGTGTCCACGTTGCGCTTTGGGGCGTTTCCTGTCACGGGCGCTAGGCCTACCCACACAAGTGAGGTATCATTTTTATCGGGAGACTTGGGGGAACGCTGGGTGGAAGGAAATATGTGGCTCCTCTCAGATTCCAGAACTTTCTGCCACAGAAATGTGAGGAACATGTGTTTTTTTAGCCAACTTTTGAGGTTTGCAAAGGATTCTGGGTAACAGAACCTGGTCCGAGCTCCACAAGTCACCCCATCTTGGATTCCCCTAGGTCTCTAGTTTTCAGAAATGCACAGGTTTGGTAGGTTTCCCTAGGTGCCGGCTAAGCTAGAGGCCAAAATCTACAGGTAGGCACTTTGCAAAAAACACCTCTGTTTTCTTTCAAAAATTTGGATGTGTCCACGTTGCGCTTTGGGGCGTTTCCTGTCGCGGGCGCTAGGCCTACCCACACAAGTGAGGTATCATTTTTATCGGGAGACTTGGGGGAACGCTGGGTGGTAGGACTTTTGTGGCTCCTCTCAGATTCCAGAACTTTCTGCCACAGAAATGTGAGGAACATGTGTTTTTTTAGCCAAATTTTGAGGTTTGCATAGGATTCTGGGTAACAGAACCTGATCCGAGCCCCACAAGTCACCCCATCTTGGATTCCCGTAGGTCTCTAGTTTTCAGAAATGCACCGGTTTGGTAGGTTTCCCTAGGTGCCGGCTGAGCTAGAGGCCAAAATCTACAGGTAGGCACTTTGCAAAAAACACCTCTGTTTTCTTTCCAAAATTTGGATGTGTCCACGTTGCGCTTTGGGGCGTTTCCTGTCACGGGCGCTAGGCCTACCCACAAAAGTGAGGTATCATTTTTATCGGGAGACTTAGGGGAACGCTGGGTGGAAGGAAATTTGTGGCTCCTCTCAGATTCCAGAACTTTCTGCCACAGAAATGTGAGGAACATCTGTTTTTTTAGCCAAATTTTGAGGTTTGCAAAGGATTCTGGGTAACAGAACCTGGTCCGATCCCCACAAGTCACCCCATCTTGGATTCCCCTAGGTCTCTAGTTTTCAGAAATGCACAGGTTTGGTAGGTTTCACCAGGTGCCGGCTGAGCTAGAGGCCAAAATCTACAGGTAGGCACTTTGCAAAAAACACCTCTGTTTTCTTTCAAAAATTTGGATGTGTCCACGTTGCGCTTTGGGGCGTTTCCTGTCACGGGCGCTAGGCCTACCCACACAAGTGAGGTATCATTTTTATCTGGAGACTTGGGGGAACGCTGGGTGGAAGTAAATTTGTGGCTCCTCTCAGATTCCAGAACTTTCTGCAACAGAAATATGAGGAACATGTGTTTTTTTTTGCCAAATTTTGAGGTTTGCAAAGGATTCTGGGTAACATAACCTGGTCCGAGCCCCACAAGTCACCCCATCTTGGATTCCCCTAGGTATCTAGTTTTCAGAAATGCACAGGTTTGGTATGTTTCTCTAGGTGCCGGCTGAGCTAGTGGCCAAAATCTACAGGTAGCCACTTTGCAAAAAACACCTCTGTTTTCTTTCAAATATTTGGATGTGTCCACGTTGCGCTTTGGGGCGTTTCCTGTCACGGGCGCTAGGCCAACCCACACAAGTGAGGTATCATTTTTATCGGGAGACTTGGGGGAACGCTGGGTGGAAGGAAATTTGTGGCTCCTCTCAGATTCCAGAACTTTCTGCCACAGAAATGTGAGGAACATATGTTTTTTAGCCAACTTTTGAGGTTTGCAAAGGATTCTGGGTAACAGAACCTGGTCCGAGCCCCACAAGTCACCCCATCTTGGATTCCCCTAGGTCTCTAGTTTTCAGAAATGCACAGGTTTGGTAGGTTTCCCTAGGTGCCGGCTGAGCTAGAGGCCAAAATCTACAGGTAGGCACTTTGCAAAAAACACCTCTGTTTTCTTTCAAAAATTTGGATGTGTCCACGTTGCGCTTTGGGGCATTTCCTGTCGCGGGCACTAGGCCTACCCACACAAGTGAGGTATCATTTTTATCAGGAGACTTGGGGGAACGCTGGGTGGTAGGAAATTTGTCTCTCCTCTCAGATTCCAGAACTTTCTGCCACAGAAATGTGAGGAACATGTGTTTTTTTAGTGAAAATTTTGAGGTTTGCAAAGGATTCTGGGTAACAGAACCTGGTCAGAGCCCCACAAATCACCCCATCTTGGATTCCCCTACGTCTCTAGTTTTCAGAAATGCACAGGTTTGGTAGGTTTCCCTAGGTGCTGGCTAAGCTAGAGGCCAAAATCTACAGGTAGGCACTTTGCAAAAAACACCTATGTTTTCTTTCAAAAATTTGGATGTGTCCACGTTGCGCTTTGGGGCGTTTCCTGTCGCGGGCGCTAGGCCTACCCACACAAGTGAGGTATCATTTTTATCGGGAGACTTGGGGAAACACTGGGTGGAAGGAAATTTGTGGCTCCTCTCAGATTCCAGAACTTTCTGCCACAGAAATGTGAGGAACATGTGTTTTTTTAGCCAAATTTTGAGGTTTGCAAAGGATTCTGGGTAACAGAACCTGGTCCGAGCCCCACAAGTCACCCCATCTTGGATTCCCCTAGGTCTCTAGTTTTCAGAAATGCACAGGTTTGGTAGGTTTCCCTAGGTGCCGGCTAAGCTAGAGGCCAAAATCTACAGGTAGGCACTTTGCAAAAAACACCTCTGTTTTCTTTCAAAAATTTGGATGTGTCCACGTTGCGCTTTGGGGCGTTTCCTGTCGCGAGCGCTAGGCCTACCCACACAAGTGAGGTATCATTTTTATCTGGAGACTTGGGGGAACGCTGGGTGGGAGTAAATTTGTGGCTCCTCTCAGATTCCAGAACTTTCTGCCACAGAAATGTGAGGAACATGTGTTTTTTTAGCCAAATTTTGAGGTTTGCAAAGGATTCTGGGTAACAGAACCTGGTCCGAGCCCCACAAGTCACCCCATCTTGGATTCCCGTAGGTCTCTAGTTTTCAGAAATGCACCGGTTTGGTAGGTTTCCCTAGGTGCCGGCTGAGCTAGAGGCCAAAATCTACAGGTAGGCAGTTTGCAAAAAACACCTCTGTTTTCTTTCAAAAATTTGGATGTGTCCATGTTGCGCTTTGGGGCGTTTCCTGTCACGGGCGCTAGGCCTACCCACAAAAGTGAGGTATCATTTTTATCGGAAGACTTAGGGGAACGCTGCGTGGAAGGAAATTTGTGGCTCCTCTCAGATTCCAGAACTTTCTGCCACAGAAATGTGAGGAACATGTGTTTTTTTTGCCAAATTTTGAGGTTTGCAAAGGATTCTGGGTAACAGAACCTGGTCCGAGACCCACAAGTCACCCCATCATGGATTCCCCTAGGTCTCTAGTTTTCAGAAATGCACAGGTTTGGTAGGTTTCCCTAGGTGCTGGCTAAGCTAGAGGCCAAAATCTACAGGTAGGCACTTAGCAAAAAACACCTATGTTTTCTTTCAAAAATTTGGATGTGTCCACGTTGCGCTTTGGGGCGTTTCCTGTCGCGGGCGCTAGGCCTACCCACACAAGTGAGGTATCATTTTTATCGGGAGACTTGGGGAAACACTGGGTGGAAGGAAATATGTGGCTCCTCTCAGATTCCAGAACTTTCTGCCACAGAAATGTGAGGAACATGTGTTTTTTTAGCCAAATTTTGAGGTTTGCAAAGGATTCTGGGTAACAGAATCTGGTCCGAGCCCCACAAGTCACCTCCATCTTGGATTCCCCTAGGTCTCTAGTTTTCAGAAATGCACAGGTTTGGTAGGTTTCCCTAGGTGCCGGCTAAGCTAGAGGCCAAAATCTACAGGTAGGCACTTTGCAAAAAACACCTCTGTTTTCTTTCAAAAATGTGGATGTGTCCACGTTGCGCTTTGGGGCGTTTCCTGTCGCGGGCGCTAGGCCTACCCACACAAGTGAGGTATCATTTTTATCTGGAGACTTGGGGGAACGCTGGGTGGGAGTAAATTTGTGGCTCCTCTCAGATTCCAGAACTTTCTGCCACAGAAATGTGAGGAACATGTGTTTTTTTAGCCACATTTTGAGGTTTGCAAAGGATTCTGGGTAACAGAACCTGGTCCGAGCCCCACAAGTCACCCCATCTTGGATTCCCGTAGGTCTCTAGTTTTCAGAAATGCACCGGTTTGGTAGGTTTCCCTAGGTGCCGGCTGAGCTAGAGGCCAAAATCTACAGGTAGGCAGTTTGCAAAAAACACCTCTGTTTTCTTTCAAAAATTTGGATGTGTCCATGTTGCGCTTTGGGGCGTTTCCTGTCACGGGCGCTAGGCCTACCCACAAAAGTGAGGTATCATTTTTATCGGAAGACTTAGGGGAACGCTGGGTGGAAGGAAATTTGTGGCTCCTCTCAGATTCCAGAACTTTCTGCCACAGAAATGTGAGGAACATGTGTTTTTTTAGCCAAATTTTGAGGTTTGCAAAGGATTCTGGGTAACAGAACCTGGTCCGAGACCCACAAGTCACCCCATCATGGATTCCCCTAGGTCTCTAGTTTTCAGAAATGCACAGGTTTGGTAGGTTTCCCTAGGTGCTGGCTAAGCTAGAGGCCAAAATCTACAGGTAGGCACTTTGCAAAAAACACCTATGTTTTCTTTCAAAAATTTGGATGTGTCCACGTTGCGCTTTGGGGCGTTTCCTGTCGCGGGCGCTAGGCCTACCCACACAAGTGAGGTATCATTTTTATCGGGAGACTTGGGGAAACACTGGGTGGAAGGAAATTTGTGGCTCCTCTCAGATTCCAGAACTTTCTGCCACAGAAATGTGAGGAACATGTGTTTTTTTAGCCAAATTTTGAGGTTTGCAAAGGACTCTGGGTAACAGAACCTGGTCCGAGCCCCACAAGTCACCCCATCTTGGATTCCCCTAGGTCTCTAGTTTTCAGAAATGCACAGGTTTGGTAGGTTTCCCTAGGTGCCGGCTAAGCTAGAGGCCAAAATCTACAGGTAGGCACTTTGCAAAAAACACCTCTGTTTTCTTTCAAAAATTTGGATGTGTCTACGTTGCGCTTTGGGGTGTTTCCTGTTGCGGGCGCTAGGCCTACCCACACAAGTGAGGTATCATTTTTATCTGGAGACTTGGGGGAACGCTGGGTGGAAGTAAATTTGTGGCTCCTCTCAGATTCCAGAAATTTCTGCCACAGAAATGTGAGGAACATGTGTTTTTTTAGCCAAATTTTGAGGTTTGCAAAGGATTCTGGGTAACAGAACCTGGTCCGAGCCCCACAAGTCACCCCATCTTGGATTCCCGTAGGTCTCTAGTTTTCAGAAATGCACCGGTTTGGTAGGTTTCCCTAGGTGCCGGCTGAGCTAGAGGCCAAAATCTACAGGTAGGCACTTTGCAAAAAACACCTCTGTTTTCTTTCAAAAATTTGGATGTGTCCATGTTGCGCTTTGGGGCGTTTCCTGTCACGGGCGCTAGGCCTACCCACAAAAGTGAGGTATCATTTTTATCGGGAGACTTAGGGGAACGCTGGGTGGAAGGAAATTTGTGGCTCCTCTCAGATTCCAGAACTTTCTGCAACAGAAATGTGAGGAACATGTGTATTTTTTGCCAAATTTTGAGGTTTGCAAAGGATTCTGGGTAACAGAACCTGGTCCGAGCCCCACAAATCACCCCATCATGGATTCCCCTAGGTCTCTAGTTTTCAGAAATGCACAGGTTTGGAAGGTTTCCATAGGTGCCGGCTGAGCTAGAGGCCAAAATCTACAGGTAGGCACTTTGCAAAAAACACCTCTGTTTTCATTCAAAAATTTGGATGTGTCCACGTTGCGCTTTGGGGTGTTTCCTGTCGCGGGCGCTAGGCCTACCCACACAAGTGAGGTATCATTTTTATCTGGAGACTTGGGGGAACGCTGGGTGGAAGTAAATTTGTGGCTCCTCTCAGATTCCAGAACTTTCTGCCACAGAAATGTGAGGAACATGTGTTTTTTTTTGCCAAATTTTGAGGTTTGCAAAGGATTCTGGGTAACATAACCTGGTCCGAGCCCCACAAGTCACCCCATCTTGGATTCCCCTAGGTCTCTAGTTTTCAGACATGCACAGGTTTGGTAGGTTTCCCTAGGTGCCGGCTGAGCTAGTGGCCAAAATCTACAGGTAGGCACTTTGCAAAAAACACCTCTGTTTTCTTTCAAATATTTGGATGTGTCCACGTTGCGCTTTGGGGCGTTTCCTGTCCCGGGCGCTAGGCCTACCCACACATGTGAGGTATAATTTTTATCGGGAGACTTGGGGGAACGCTGGGTGGAAGGAAATTTGTGGCTCCTCTCAGATTCCAGAACTTTCTGCCACAGAAATGTGAGGAACATGTGTTTTTTTAGCCAACTTTTGAGGTTTGCAAAGGATTCTGGGTAACAGAACCTGGTCCGAGCCCCACAGGTCACCCCATCTTGGATTCCCCTAGGTCTCTAGTTTTCAGAAATGCACAGGTTTGGTAGGTTTCCCTAGGTGCCTGCTGAGCTAGAGGCCAAAATCTACAGGTAGGCACTTTGCAAAAAACACGTCTGTTTTCTTTCAAAAATTTTGATGTGTCCACGTTGCGCTTTGGGGCGTTTCCTGTCGCGGGCGCTAGGCCTACCCACACAAGTGAGGTATAATTTTTATCTGGAGACTTGGGGGAACGCTGGGTGGAAGGAAATTTGTGGCTCCTCTCAGATTCCAGAACTTTCTGCCACAGAAATGTGAGGAACATGTGTTTTTTTAGCCAAATTTTGAGGTTTGCATAGGATTCTGGGAAACAGAACCTGGTCCGAGCCCCACAAGTCACCCCATCTTGGATTCCCGTAGGTCTCTAGTTTTCAGAAATGCACCGGTTTGGTAGGTTTCCCTAGGTGCCGGCTGAGCTAGAGGCCAAAATCTACAGGTAGGCACTTTGCAAAAAACACCTCTGTTTTCTTTCAAAAATTTGGATATGTCCACGTTGCGCTTTGGGGCGTTTCCTGTCACGGGCGCTAGGCCTACCCACAAAAGTGAGGTATCATTTTTATCGGGAGACTTAGGGGAACGCTGGGTGGAAGGAAATTTGTGGCTCCTCTCAGATTCCAGAACTTTCTGCCACAGAAATGTGAGGAACATGTGTTTTTTCAGCCAAATTTTGAGGTTTGCAAAGGATTCTGGGTAACAGAACCTGGTCCGATCCCCACAAGTCACCCTATTTTGGATTCCCCTAGGTCTCTAGTTTTCAGAAATGCAAAGGTTTGGTAGGTTTTCCTAGCTGCCGGCTGAGCTAGAGGCCAAAATCTACAGGTAGGCACTTTGCAAAATACACCTCTGTTTTCTTTCGAAAATTTGGATGTGTCCACGTTGCGCTTTGGGGCGTTTCCTTTCGCGGGCGCTAGGCCTACCCACACAAGTGAGGTATCATTTTTATCTGGAGACTTGGGGGAACGCTGGGTGGAAGTAAATTTGTGGCTCCTCTCAGATTCCAGAACTTTCTGCCACAGAAATATGAGGAACATGTGTTTTTTTTCCCAAATTTTGAGGTTTGCAAAGGATTCGGGGTAACATAACCTGGTCCGAGCCCCACAAGTCACCCCATCTTGGATTCCCCTAGGTATCTAGTTTTCAGAAATGCACAGGTTTGGTATGTTTCTCTAGGTGCCGGCTGAGATAGTGGCCAAAATCTACAGGTAGGAACTTTGCAAAAAACACCTCTGTTTTCTTTCAAATATTTGGATGTGTCCACGTTGCGCTTTGGGGCGTTTCCTGTCACGGGCGCTAGGCCTACCCACACCAGTGAGGTATAATTTTTATCGGGAGACTTGGGGGAACGCTGGGTGGAAGGAAATTTGTGGCTCCTCTCAGATTCCAGAACTTTCTGCCACAGAAATGTGAGGAACATGTGTTTTTTTAGCTAACTTTTGAGGTTTGCAAAGGATTCTGGGTAACAGAACCTGGTCCGATCCCCACAAGTCACCCCATTGTGGATTCCCCTAGGTCTCTAGTTTTCAGAAATGCACAGGTTTGGTAGGTTTCCCTAGGTGCCGGCTAAGCTAGAGGCCAAAATCTACAGGTAGGCACTTTGCAAAAAACACCTCTGTTTTCTTTCAAAAATGTGGATGTGTCCACGTTGCGCTTTGGGGCGTTTCCTGTCGCGGGCGCTAGGCCTACCCACACAAGTGAGGTATCATTTTTATCTGGAGACTTGGGGGAGCGCTGGGTGGTAGGACATTTGTGGCTCCTCTCAGATTCCAGAACTTTCTGCCACAGAAATGTGAGGAACATGTGTTTTTTTAGCCAAATTTTGAGGTTTGCATAGGATTCTGGGTAACAGAACCTGGTCCGAGCCCCACAAGTCACCCCATCTTGGATTCCCGTAGGTCTCTAGTTTTCAGAAATGCACCGGTTTGATAGGTTTCCCTAGGTGCCGGCTGAGCTAGAGGCCAAAATCTACAGGTAGGCACTTTGCAAAAAACACCTCTGTTTTCTTTAAAAAATTTGGATGTGTCCACGTTGCGCTTTGGGGCGTTTCCTGTCACGGGCGCTAGGCCTACCCACAAAAGTGAGGTATCATTTTTATCGGGAGACTTAGGGGAACGCTGGGTGGAAGGAAATTTGTGGCTCCTCTCAGATTCCAGAACTTTCTGCCACAGAAATGTGAGGAACATCTGTATTTTTAGCCAAATTTTGAGGTTTGCAAAGGATTCTGGGTAACAGAACCTGGTCCGATCCCCACAAGTCACCCCATCTTGGATTCCCCTAGGTCTCTAGTTTTCAGAAATGCACAGGTTTGGTAGGTTTCCCTAGGTGCCGGCTGAGCTAGAGGCCAAAATCTACAGGTAGGCACTTTGCAAAAAACACCTCTGTTTTCTTTCAAAAATGTGGATGTGTCCACGTTGCGCTTTGGGGCGTTTCCTGTCGCGGGCGCTAGGCCTACCCACACAAGTGAGGTATCATTTTTATCTGGAGACTTGGGGGAACGCTGGGTGGAAGTAAATTTGTGGCTCCTCTCAGATTCCAGGACTTTCTGCCACTGAAATATGAGGAACATGTGTTTTTTTTCCCAAATTTTGAGGTTTGCAAAGGATTCGGGGTAACATAACCTGGTCCGAGCCCCACAAGTCACCCCATCTTGGATTCCCCTAGGTATCTAGTTTTCAGAAATGCACAGGTTTGGTATGTTTCTCTAGGTGCCGGCTGAGCTAGTGGCCAAAATCTACAGGTAGGCACTTTGCAAAAAACACCTCTGTTTTCTTTCAAAAATTTGGATGTTTCCACGTTGCGCTTTGGGGCGTTTCCTGTCACGGGCGCTAGGCCTACCCACACACGTGAGGTATCATTTTTATCGGGAGACTTGGGGGAACGCTGGGTGGAAGGAAATTTGTGGCTCCTCTCAGATTCCAGAACTTTCTGCCACAGAAATGTGAGGAACATGTGTTTTTTTAGCCAAATTTTGAGGTTTGCATAGGATTCTGGGTAACAGAACCTGGTCCGAGCCCCACAAGTCACCCCATCTTGGATTCCCGTAGGTCTCTAGTTTTCAGAAATGCACCGGTTTGGTAGGTTTCCCTAGGTGCCGGCTGAGCTAGAGGCCAAAATCTACAGGTAGGCACTTTGCAAAAAACACCTCTGTTTTCTTTAAAAAATTTGGATGTGTCCACGTTGCACTTTGGGGCGTTTCCTGTCACGGGCGCTAGGCCTACCCACAAAAGTGAGGTATCATTTTTATCGGGAGACTTAGGGGAACGCTGGGTGGAAGGAAATTTGTGGCTCCTCTCAGATTCCAGAACTTTCTGCCACAGAAATGTGAGGAACATCTGTTTTTTTAGCCAAATTTTGAGGTTTGCAAAGGATTCTGGGTAACAGAACCTGGTCCGATCCCCACAAGTCACCCCATCTTGGATTCCCCTAGGTCTCTAGTTTTCAGAAATGCACCGGTTTGGTAGGTTTCCCTAGCTGCCGGCTGAGCTAGAGGCCAAAATCTACAGGTAGGCACTTTGCAAAAAACACCTCTGTTTTCTTTCAAAAATTTGGATGTGTCCACGTTGCGCTTTGGGGCATTTCCTGTCGCAGGCACTAGGTCTACCCACACAAGTGAGGTATCATTTTTATCAGGAGACTTGGGGGAACGCTGGGTGGTAGGAAATTTGTGGCTCCTCTCAGATTCCAGAACTTTCTGCCACAGAAATGTGAGGAACATGTGTTTTTTTAGCGAAAATTTTGAGGTTTGCAAAGGATTCTGGGTAACATAACCTGGTCCGAGCCCCACAAGTCACCCCATCTTGGATTCCCCTAGGTATCTAGTTTTCAGAAATGCACAGGTTTGGTATGTTTCTCTAGGTGCCGGCTGAGCTAGTGGCCAAAATCTACAGGTAGGCACTTTGCAAAAAACACCTCTGTTTTCTTTCAAATATTTGGATGTGTCCACGTTGCGCTTTGGGGCGTTTCCTGTCACGGGCGCTAGGCCTACCCACACAAGTGAGGTATAATTTTTATCGGGAGACTTGGGGGAACGCTGGGTGGAAGGAAATTTGTGGCTCCTCTCAGATTCCAGAACTTTCTGCCACAGAAATGTGAGGAACATGTGTTTTTTTAGCCAACTTTTGAGGTTTGCAAAGGATTCTGGGTAACAGAACCTTGTCCGAGCCCCACAAGTCACCCCATCTTGGATTCCCCTAGGTCTCTAGTTTTCAGAAATGCACAGGTTTGGTAGGTTTCCCTAGGTGCCGGCTAAGCTAGAGGCCAAAATCTACAGGTAGGCACTTTGCAAAAAACACCTCTGTTTTCTTTCAAAAATGTGGATGTGTCCACGTTGCGCTTTGGGGCGTTTCCTGTCGCGGGCGCTAGGCCTACCCACACAAGTGAGGTATCATTTTTATCTGGAGACTTCGGGGAGCGCTGGGTGGTAGGACATTTGTGGCTCCTCTCAGATTCCAGAACTTTCTGCCACAGAAATGTGAGGAACATGTGTTTTTTTAGCCAAATTTTGAGGTTTGCATAGGATTCTGGGTAACAGAACCTGGTCCGAGCCCCACAAGTCACCCCATCTTGGATTCCCGTAGGTCTCTAGTTTTCAGAAATGCACCGGTTTGATAGGTTTCCCTAGGTGCCGGCTGAGCTAGAGGCCAAAATCTACAGGTAGGCACTTTGCAAAAAACACCTCTGTTTTCTTTAAAAAATTTGGATGTGTCCACGTTGCGCTTTGGGGCGTTTCCTGTCACGGGCGCTAGGCCTACCCACAAAAGTGAGGTATCATTTTTATCGGGAGACTTAGGGGAACGCTGGGTGGAAGGAAATTTGTGGCTCCTCTCAGATTCCAGAACTTTCTGCCACAGAAATGTGAGGAACATCTGTATTTTTAGCCAAATTTTGAGGTTTGCAAAGGATTCTGGGTAACAGAACCTGGTCCGATCCCCACAAGTCACCCCATCTTGGATTCCCCTAGGTCTCTAGTTTTCAGAAATGCACAGGTTTGGTAGGTTTCCCTAGGTGCCGGCTGAGCTAGAGGCCAAAATCTACAGGTAGGCACTTTGCAAAAAACACCTCTGTTTTCTTTAAAAAATGTGGATGTGTCCACGTTGCGCTTTGGGGCGTTTCCTGTCGCGGGCGCTAGGCCTACCCACACAAGTGAGGTATCATTTTTATCTGGAGACTTGGGGGAACGCTGGGTGGAAGTAAATTTGTGGCTCCTCTCAGATTCCAGGACTTTCTGCCACTGAAATATGAGGAACATGTGTTTTTTTTGCCAAATTTTGAGTTTTGCAAAGGATTCTGGGTAACATAACCTGGTCCGAGCCCCACAAGTCACCCCATCTTGGATTCCCCTAGGTATCTAGTTTTCAGAAATGCACAGGTTTGGTATGTTTCTCTAGGTGCCGGCTGAGCTAGTGGCCAAAATCTACAGGTAGGCACTTTGCAAAAAACACCTCTGTTTTCTTTCAAAAATTTGGATGTGTCCACGTTGCGCTTTGGGGCGTTTCCTGTCACGGGCGCTAGGCCTACCCACACAAGTGAGGTATCATTTTTATCGGGAGACTTGGGGGAACGCTGGGTGGAAGGAAATTTGAGGCTCCTCTCAGATTCCAGAACTTTCTGCCACAGAAATGTGAGGAACATGGGTTTTTTTTGCCAAATTTTGAGGTTTGCAAAGGATTCTGGGTAACAGAACCTGGTCCGAGCCCCACAAGTCACCCCATCATGGATTCCCCTAGGTCTCTAGTTTTCAGAAATGCACAGGTTTGGTAGGTTTTCATAGGTGCCGGCTTAGCTAGAGGCCAAAATCTACAGGTAGGCACTTTGCAAAAAACACCTCTGTTTTCATTCAAAAATTTGGATGTGTCCACAGTGCGCTTTGGGGCGTTTCCTGTCGCGGGCGCTAGGCCTACCCACACAAGTGAGGTATCATTTTTATCTGGAGACTTGGGGGAACGCTGGGTGGTAGGAAATTTGTGGCTCCTCTCAGATTCCAGAACTTTCTGCCACAGAAATGTGAGGAACATGTGTTTTTTTAGCCAAATTTTGAGGTTTGCATAGGATTCTGGGTAACAGAACCTGGTCCGAGCCCCACAAGTCACCCCATCTTGGATTCCCGTAGGTCTCTAGTTTTCAGAAATGCACCGGTTTGGTAGGTTTCCCTAGGTGCCGGCTGAGCTAGAGGCCAAAATCTACAGGTAGGCACTTTGCAAAAAACACCTCTGTTTTCTTTAAAAAATTTTGATGTGTCCACGTTGCACTTTGGGGCGTTTCCTGTCACGGGCGCTAGGCCTACCCACAAAAGTGAGGTATCATTTTTATCGGGAGACTTAGGGGAACGCTGGGTGGAAGGAAATTTGTGGCTCCTCTCAGATTCCAGAACTTTCTGCCACAGAAATGTGAGGAACATCTGTTTTTTTAGCCAAATTTTGAGGTTTGCAAAGGATTCTGGGTAACAGAACCTGGTCCGATCCCCACAAGTCACCCCATCTTGGATTCCCCTAGGTCTCTAGTTTTCAGAAATGCACAGGTTTGGTAGGTTTCCCTAGCTGCCGGCTGAGCTAGAGGCCAAAATCTACAGGTAGGCACTTTGCAAAAAACACCTCTGTTTTCTTTCAAAAATTTGGATGTGTCCACGTTGCGCTTTGGGGCATTTCCTGTCGCAGGCACTAGGTCTACCCACACAAGTGAGGTATCATTTTTATCAGGAGACTTGGGGGAACGCTGGGTGGTAGGAAATTTGTGGCTCCTCTCAGATTCCAGAACTTTCTGCCACAGAAATGTGAGGAACATGTGTTTTTTTAGCGAAAATTTTGAGGTTTGCAAAGGATTCTGGGTAACATAACCTGGTCCGAGCCCCACAAGTCACCCCATCTTGGATTCCCCTAGGTATCTAGTTTTCAGAAATGCACAGGTTTGGTATGTTTCTCTAGGTGCCGGCTGAGCTAGTGGCCAAAATCTACAGGTAGGCACTTTGCAAAAAACACCTCTGTTTTCTTTCAAATATTTGGATGTGTCCACGTTGCGCTTTGGGGCGTTTCCTGTCACGGGCGCTAGGCCTACCCACACAAGTGAGGTATAATTTTTATCGGGAGACTTGGGGGAACGCTGGGTGGAAGGAAATTTGTGGCTCCTCTCAGATTCCAGAACTTTCTGCCACAGAAATGTGAGGAACATGTGTTTTTTTAGCCAACTTTTGAGGTTTGCAAAGGATTCTGGGTAACAGAACCTTGTCCGAGCCCCACAAGTCACCCCATCTTGGATTCCCCTAGGTCTCTAGTTTTCAGAAATGCACAGGTTTGGTAGGTTTCCCTAGGTGCCGGCTAAGCTAGAGGCCAAAATCTACAGGTAGGCACTTTGCAAAAAACACCTCTGTTTTCTTTCAAAAATGTGGATGTGTCCACGTTGCGCTTTGGGGCGTTTCCTGTCGCGGGCGCTAGGCCTACCCACACAAGTGAGGTATCATTTTTATCTGGAGACTTGGGGGAGCGCTGGGTGGTAGGACATTTGTGGCTCCTCTCAGATTCCAGAACTTTCTGCCACAGAAATGTGAGGAACATGTGTTTTTTTAGCCAAATTTTGAGGTTTGCATAGGATTCTGGGTAACAGAACCTGGTCCGAGCCCCACAAGTCACCCCATCTTGGATTCCCGTAGGTCTCTAGTTTTCAGAAATGCACCGGTTTGATAGGTTTCCCTAGGTGCCGGCTGAGCTAGAGGCCAAAATCTACAGGTAGGCACTTTGCAAAAAACACCTCTGTTTTCTTTAAAAAATTTGGATGTGTCCACGTTGCGCTTTGGGGCGTTTCCTGTCACGGGCGCTAGGCCTACCCACAAAAGTGAGGTATCATTTTTATCGGGAGACTTAGGGGAACGCTGGGTGGAAGGAAATTTGTGGCTCCTCTCAGATTCCAGAACTTTCTGCCACAGAAATGTGAGGAACATCTGTATTTTTAGCCAAATTTTGAGGTTTGCAAAGGATTCTGGGTAACAGAACCTGGTCCGATCCCCACAAGTCACCCCATCTTGGATTCCCCTAGGTCTCTAGTTTTCAGAAATGCACAGGTTTGGTAGGTTTCCCTAGGTGCCGGCTGAGCTAGAGGCCAAAATCTACAGGTAGGCACTTTGCAAAAAACACCTCTGTTTTCTTTAAAAAATGTGGATGTGTCCACGTTGCGCTTTGGGGCGTTTCCTGTCGCGGGCGCTAGGCCTACCCACACAAGTGAGGTATCATTTTTATCTGGAGACTTGGGGGAACGCTGGGTGGAAGTAAATTTGTGGCTCCTCTCAGATTCCAGGACTTTCTGCCACTGAAATATGAGGAACATGTGTTTTTTTTGCCAAATTTTGAGTTTTGCAAAGGATTCTGGGTAACATAACCTGGTCCGAGCCCCACAAGTCACCCCATCTTGGATTCCCCTAGGTATCTAGTTTTCAGAAATGCACAGGTTTGGTATGTTTCTCTAGGTGCCGGCTGAGCTAGTGGCCAAAATCTACAGGTAGGCACTTTGCAAAAAACACCTCTGTTTTCTTTCAAAAATTTGGATGTGTCCACGTTGCGCTTTGGGGCGTTTCCTGTCACGGGCGCTAGGCCTACCCACACAAGTGAGGTATCATTTTTATCGGGAGACTTGGGGGAACGCTGGGTGGAAGGAAATTTGTGGCTCCTCTCAGATTCCAGAACTTTCTGCCACAGAAATGTGAGGAACATGGGTTTTTTTTGCCAAATTTTGAGGTTTGCAAAGGATTCTGGGTAACAGAACCTGGTCCGAGCCCCACAAGTCACCCCATCATGGATTCCCCTAGGTCTCTAGTTTTCAGAAATGCACAGGTTTGGTAGGTTTCCATAGGTGCCGGCTTAGCTAGAGGCCAAAATCTACAGGTAGGCACTTTGCAAAAAACACCTCTGTTTTCATTCAAAAATTTGGATGTGTCCACAGTGCGCTTTGGGGCGTTTCCTGTCGCGGGCGCTAGGCCTACCCACACAAGTGAGGTATCATTTTTATCTGGAGACTTGGGGGAACGCTGGGTGGTAGGAAATTTGTGGCTCCTCTCAGATTCCAGAACTTTCTGCCACAGAAATGTGAGGAACATGTGTTTTTTTAGCCAAATTTTGAGGTTTGCATAGGATTCTGGGTAACAGAACCTGGTCCGAGCCCCACAAGTCACCCCATCTTGGATTCCCGTAGGTCTCTAGTTTTCAGAAATGCACCGGTTTGGTAGGTTTCCCTAGGTGCCGGCTGAGCTAGAGGCCAAAATCTACAGGTAGGCACTTTGCAAAAAACACCTCTGTTTTCTTTCAAAAATTTTGATGTGTCCACGTTGCACTTTGGGGCGTTTCCTGTCACGCGCGCTAGGCCTACCCACAAAAGTGAGGTATCATTTTTATCGGGAGACTTAGGGGAACGCTGGGTGGAAGGAAATTTGTGGCTCCTCTCAGATTCCAGAACTTTCTGCCACAGAAATGTGAGGAACATCTGTTTTTTTAGCCAAATTTTGAGGTTTGCAAAGGATTCTGGGTAACAGAACCTGGTCCGATCCCCACAAGTCACCCCATCTTGGATTCCCCTAGGTCTCTAGTTTTCAGAAATGCACAGGTTTGGTAGGTTTCCCTAGCTGCCGGCTGAGCTAGAGGCCAAAATCTACAGGTAGGCACTTTGCAAAAAACACCTCTGTTTTCTTTAAAAAATTTGGATGTGTCCACGTTGCGCTTTGGGGCGTTTCCTGTCACGGGCGCTAGGCCTACCCACGCAAGTGAGGTATCATTTTTATCTGGAGACTTGGGGGAACGCTGTGTGGAAGTAAATTTGTGGCTCCTCTCAGATTCCAGAACTTTCTGCCACAGAAATATGAGGAACATGTGTTTTTTTTGCCAAATTTTGAGGTTTGCAAAGGATTCTGGGTAACATAACCTGGTCCGAGCCCCACAAGTCACCCCATCTTGGATTCCCCTAGGTATCTAGTTTTCAGAAATGCACAGGTTTGGTATGTTTCTCTAGGTGCCGGCTGAGCTAGTGGCCAAAATCTACAGGCAGGCACTTTGCAAAAAACACCTCTGTTTTCTTTCAAATATTTGGATGTGTCCACGTTGCGCTTTGGGGCGTTTCCTGTCACGGGCGCTAGGCCTACCCACACAAGTGAGGTATCATTTTTATCGGGAGACTTGGGGGAACGCTGGGTGGAAGGAAATTTGTGGCTCCTCTCAGATTCCAGAACTTTCTGCCACAGAAATGTGAGGAACATGTGTTTTTTTAGCCAAATTTTGAGGTTTGCAAAGGATTCTGGGTAACAGAACCTGGTCCGAGCCCCACAAGTCACCCCATCTTGGATTCCCCTAGGTCTCTAGTTTTCAGAAATGCACAGGTTTGGTAGGTTTCCCTAGGTGCCGGCTGAGCTAGAGGCCAAAATCTACAGGTAGGCACTTTGCAAAAAACACCTCTGTTTTCTTTCAAAAATTTGGATGTGTCCACGTTGCGCTTTGGGGCATTTCCTGTCGCAGGCACTAGGTCTACCCACACAAGTGAGGTATCATTTTTATCAGGAGACTTGGGGGAACGCTGGGTGGTAGGAAATTTGTGGCTCCTCTCAGATTCCAGAACTTTCTGCCACAGAAATGTGAGGAACATGTGTTTTTTTAGCGAAAATTTTGAGGTTTGCAAAGGATTCTGGGTAACAGAACCTGGTCAGAGCCCCACAAATCACCCCATCTTGGATTCCCCTAGGTCTCTAGTTTTCAGAAATGCACAGGTTTGGTAGGTTTCCCTAGGTGCTGGCTAAGCTAGAGGCCAAAATCTACAGGTAGGCTCTTTGCAAAAAACACCTATGTTTTCTTTCAAAAATTTGGATGTGTCCACGTTGCGCTTTGGGGCGTTTCCTGTCGCTGGCGCTAGGCCTACCCACACAAGTGAGGTATCATTTTTATCGGGAGACTTGGGGAAACACTGGGTGGAAGGAAATTTGTGGCTCCTCTCAGATTCCAGAACTTTCTGCCACAGAAATGTGAGGAACATGTGTTTTTTTAGCCAAATTTTGAGGTTTGCAAAGGATTCTGGGTAACAGAACCTGGTCCGAGCCCCACAAGTCACCCCATCTTGGATTTCCCTAGGTCTCTAGTTTTCAGAAATGCACAGGTTTGGTAGGTTTCCCTAGGTGCCGGCTAAGCTAGAGGCCAAAATCTACAGGTAGGCACTTTGCAAAAAACACCTCTGTTTTCTTAAAAAAATGTGGATGTGTCCAAGTTGCGCTTTGGGGCGTTTCCTGTCACGGGCGCTAGGCCTACCCACACAAGTGAGGTATCATTTTTATCTGGAGACTTGGGGGAACGCTGGGTGGAAGTAAATTTGTGGCTCCTCTCAGATTCCAGAACTTTCTGCCACAGAAATGTGAGGAACATGTGTTTTTTTAGCCAAATTT
This sequence comes from Pleurodeles waltl, assembly GCF_031143425.1. Lineage (NCBI taxonomy): Eukaryota > Metazoa > Chordata > Amphibia > Caudata > Salamandridae > Pleurodeles > Pleurodeles waltl. The sequence goes on from NC_090439.1 coordinate 146,782,868, forward strand.
TGAGGTTTGCATAGGATTCTGGGTAACAGAACCTGGTCCGAGCCCCACAAGTCACCCCATCTTGGATTCCCGTAGGTCTCTAGTTTTCAGAAATGCACCGGTTTGGTAGGTTTCCCTAGGTGCCGGCTGAGCTAGAGGCCAAAATCTACAGGTAGGCACTTTGCAAAATACACCTCTGTTTTCTTTCGAAAATTTGGATGTGTCCACGTTGCGCTTTGGGGCGTTTCCTTTCGCGGGCGGTAGGCCTACCCACACAAGTGAGGTATCATTTTTATCTGGAGACTTGGGGGAACGCTGGGTGGAAGTAAATTTGTGGCTCCTCTCAGGTTCCAGAACTTTCTGCCACAGAAATATGAGGAACATGTGGTTTTTTTGCCAAATTTTGAGGTTTGCAAAGGATTCTGGGTAACATAACCTGGTCCGAGCCCCACAAGTCACCCCATCTTGGATTCCCCTAGGTATCTAGTTTTCAGAAATGCACAGGTTTGGTATGTTTCTCTAGGTGCCGGCTGAGATAGTGGCCAAAATCTACAGGTAGGAACTTTGCAAAAAACACCTCTGTTTTCTTTCAAATATTTGGATGTGTCCACGTTGCGCTTTGGGGCGTTTCCTGTCACGGGCGCTAGGCCTACCCACACAAGTGAGGTATAATTTTTATCGGGAGACTTGGGGGAACGCTGGGTGGAAGGAAATTTGTGGCTCCTCTCAGATTCCAGAACTTTCTGCCACAGAAATGTGAGGAACATGTGTTTTTTTAGCCAACTTTTGAGGTTTGCAAAGGATTCTGGGTAACAGAACCTTGTCCGAGCCCCACAAGTCACCCCATCTTGGATTCCCCTAGGTCTCTAGTTTTCAGAAATGCACAGGTTTGGTAGGTTTCCCTAGGTGCCGGCTAAGCTAGAGGCCAAAATCTACAGGTAGGCACTTTGCAAAAAACACCTCTGTTTTCTTTCAAAAATGTGGATGTGTCCACGTTGCGCTTTGGGGCGTTTCCTGTCGCGGGCGCTAGGCCTACCCACACAAGTGAGGTATCATTTTTGTCTGGAGACTTGGGGGAGCGCTGGGTGGTAGGACATTTGTGGCTCCTCTCAGATTCCAGAACTTTCTGCCACAGAAATGTGAGGAACATGTGTTTTTTTAGCCAAATTTTGAGGTTTGCATAGGATTCTGGGTAACAGAATCTGGTCCGAGCCCCACAAGTCACCCCATCTTGGATTCCCGTAGGTCTCTAGTTTTCAGAAATGCACCGGTTTGATAGGTTTCCCTAGGTGCCGGCTGAGCTAGAGGCCAAAATCTACAGGTAGGCACTTTGCAAAAAACACCTCTGTTTTCTTTAAAAAATTTGGATGTGTCCACGTTGCGCTTTGGGGCGTTTCCTGTCACGGGCGCTAGGCCTACCCACAAAAGTGAGGTATCATTTTTATCGGGAGACTTAGGGGAACGCTGGGTGGAAGGAAATTTGTGGCTCCTCTCAGATTCCAGAACTTTCTGCCACAGAAATGTGAGGAACATCTGTATTTTTAGCCAAATTTTGAGGTTTGCAAAGGATTCTGGGTAACAGAACCTGGTCCGATCCCCACAAGTCACCCCATCTTGGATTCCCCTAGGTCTCTAGTTTTCAGAAATGCACAGGTTTGGTAGGTTTCCCTAGGTGCCGGCTGAGCTAGAGGCCAAAATCTACAGGTAGGCACTTTGCAAAAAACACCTCTGTTTTCTTTAAAAAATGTGGATGTGTCCACGTTGCGCTTTGGGGCGTTTCCTGTCGCGGGCGCTAGGCCTACCCACACAAGTGAGGTATAATTTTTATCTGGAGACTTGGGGGAACGCTGGGTGGAAGTAAATTTGTGGCTCCTCTCAGATTCCAGGACTTTCTGCCACTGAAATATGAGGAACATGTGTTTTTTTTGCCAAATTTTGAGTTTTGCAAAGGATTCTGGGTAACATAACCTGGTCCGAGCCCCACAAGTCACCCCATCTTGGATTCCCCTAGGTATCTAGTTTTCAGAAATGCACAGGTTTGGTATGTTTCTCTAGGTGCCGGCTGAGATAGTGGCCAAAATCTACAGGTAGGCACTTTGCAAAAAACACCTCTGTTTTCTTTCAAAAATTTGGATGTGTCCACGTTGCGCTTTGGGGCGTTTCCTGTCACGGGCGCTAGGCCTACCCACACAAGTGAGGTATCATTTTTATCGGGAGACTTGGGGGAACGCTGGGTGGAAGGAAATTTGTGGCTCCTCTCAGATTCCAGAACTTTCTGCCACAGAAATGTGAGGAACATGGGTTTTTTTTGCCAAATTTTGAGGTTTGCAAAGGATTCTGGGTAACAGAACCTGGTCCGAGCCCCACAAGTCACCCCATCATGGATTCCCCTAGGTCTCTAGTTTTCAGAAATGCACAGGTTTGGTAGGTTTCCATAGGTGCCGGCTTAGCTAGAGGCCAAAATCTACAGGTAGGCACTTTGCAAAAAACACCTCTGTTTTCATTCAAAAATTTGGATGTGTCCACAGTGCGCTTTGGGGCGTTTCCTGTCGCGGGCGCTAGGCCTACCCACACAAGTGAGGTATCATTTTTATCTGGAGACTTGGGGGAACGCTGGGTGGTAGGAAATTTGTGGCTCCTCTCAGATTCCAGAACTTTCTGCCACAGAAATGTGAGGAACATGTGTTTTTTTAGCCAAATTTTGAGGTTTGCATAGGATTCTGGGTAACAGAACCTGGTCCGAGCCCCACAAGTCACCCCATCTTGGATTCCCGTAGGTCTCTAGTTTTCAGAAATGCACCGGTTTGGTAGGTTTCCCTAGGTGCCGGCTGAGCTAGAGGCCAAAATCTACAGGTAGGCACTTTGCAAAAAACACCTCTGTTTTCTTTCAAAAATTTTGATGTGTCCACGTTGCACTTTGGGGCGTTTCCTGTCACGCGCGCTAGGCCTACCCACAAAAGTGAGGTATCATTTTTATCGGGAGACTTAGGGGAACGCTGGGTGGAAGGAAATTTGTGGCTCCTCTCAGATTCCAGAACTTTCTGCCACAGAAATGTGAGGAACATCTGTTTTTTTAGCCAAATTTTGAGGTTTGCAAAGGATTCTGGGTAACAGAACCTGGTCCGATCCCCACAAGTCACCCCATCTTGGATTCCCCTAGGTCTCTAGTTTTCAGAAATGCACAGGTTTGGTAGGTTTCCCTAGCTGCCGGCTGAGCTAGAGGCCAAAATCTACAGGTAGGCACTTTGCAAAAAACACCTCTGTTTTCTTTAAAAAATTTGGATGTGTCCACGTTGCGCTTTGGGGCGTTTCCTGTCACGGGCGCTAGGCCTACCCACGCAAGTGAGGTATCATTTTTATCTGGAGACTTGGGGGAACGCTGGGTGGAAGTAAATTTGTGGCTCCTCTCAGATTCCAGAACTTTCTGCCACAGAAATATGAGGAACATGTGTTTTTTTTGCCAAATTTTGAGGTTTGCAAAGGATTCTGGGTAACATAACCTGGTCCGAGCCCCACAAGTCACCCCATCTTGGATTCCCCTAGGTATCTAGTTTTCAGAAATGCACAGGTTTGGTATGTTTCTCTAGGTGCCGGCTGAGCTAGTGGCCAAAATCTACAGGTAGGCACTTTGCAAAAAACACCTCTGTTTTCTTTCAAATATTTGGATGTGTCCACGTTGCGCTTTGGGGCGTTTCCTGTCACGGGCGCTAGGCCTACCCACACAAGTGAGGTATCATTTTTATAGGGAGACTTGGGGGAACGCTGGGTGGAAGGAAATTTGTGGCTCCTCTCAGATTCCAGAACTTTCTGCCACAGAAATGTGAGGAACATGTGTTTTTTTAGCCAACTTTTGAGGTTTGCAAAGGATTCTGGGTAACAGAACCTGGTCCGAGCCCCACAAGTCACCCCATCTTGGATTCCCCTAGGTCTCTAGTTTTCAGAAATGCACAGGTTTGGTAGGTTTCCCTAGGTGCCGGCTGAGCTAGAGGCCAAAATCTACAGGTAGGCACTTTGCAAAAAACACCTCTGTTTTCTTTCAAAAATTTGGATGTGTCCACGTTGCGCTTTGGGGCATTTCCTGTCGCGGGCACTAGGTCTACCCACACAAGTGAGGTATCATTTTTATCAGGAGACTTGGGGGAACGCTGGGTGGTAGGAAATTTGTGGCTCCTCTCAGATTCCAGAACTTTCTGCCACAGAAATGTGAGGAACATGTGTTTTTTTAGTGAAAATTTTGAGGTTTGCAAAGGATTCTGGGTAACAGAACCTGGTCAGAGCCCCACAAATCACCCCATCTTGGATTCCCCTAGGTCTCTAGTTTTCAGAAATGCACAGGTTTGGTAGGTTTCCCTAGGTGCTGGCTAAGCTAGAGGCCAAAATCTACAGGTAGGCACTTTGCAAAAAACACCTATGTTTTCTTTCAAAAATGTGGATGTGTCCACGTTGCGCTTTGGGGCGTTTCCTGTCGCTGGCGCTAGGCCTACCCACACAAGTGAGGTATCATTTTTATCGGGAGACTTGGGGAAACACTGGGTGGAAGGACATTTGTGGCTCCTCTCAGATTCCAGAACTTTCTGCCACAGAAATGTGAGGAACATGTGTTTTTTTAGCCAAATTTTGAGGTTTGCAAAGGATTCTGGGTAACATAACCTGGTCCGAGCCCCACAAGTCACCCCATCTTGGATTCCCCTAGGTATCTAGTTTTCAGAAATGCACAGGTTTGGTATGTTTCTCTAGGTGCCGGCTGAGCTAGTGGCCAAAATCTACAGGTAGGCACTTTGCAAAAAACACCTCTGTTTTCTTTCAAATATTTGGATGTGTCCACGTTGCGCTTTGGGGCGTTTCCTGTCACGGGCGCTAGGCCTACCCACACAAGTGAGGTATAATTTTTATCGGGAGACTTGGGGGAACGCTGGGTGGAAGGAAATTTGTGGCTCCTCTCAGATTCCAGAACTTTCTGCCACAGAAATGTGAGGAACATGTGTTTTTTTAGCCAACTTTTGAGGTTTGCAAAGGATTCTGGGTAACAGAACCTTGTCCGAGCCCCACAAGTCACCCCATCTTGGATTCCCCTAGGTCTCTAGTTTTCAGAAATGCACAGGTTTGGTAGGTTTCCCTAGGTGCCGGCTAAGCTAGAGGCCAAAATCTACAGGTAGGCACTTTGCAAAAAACACCTCTGTTTTCTTTCAAAAATGTGGATGTGTCCACGTTGCGCTTTGGGGCGTTTCCTGTCGCGGGCGCTAGGCCTACCCACACAAGTGAGGTATCATTTTTATCTGGAGACTTGGGGGAGCGCTGGGTGGTAGGACATTTGTGGCTCCTCTCAGATTCCAGAACTTTCTGCCACAGAAATGTGAGGAACATGTGTTTTTTTAGCCAAATTTTGAGGTTTGCATAGGATTCTGGGTAACAGAACCTGGTCCGAGCCCCACAAGTCACCCCATCTTGGATTCCCGTAGGTCTCTAGTTTTCAGAAATGCACCGGTTTGATAGGTTTCCCTAGGTGCCGGCTGAGCTAGAGGCCAAAATCTACAGGTAGGCACTTTGCAAAAAACACCTCTGTTTTCTTTAAAAAATTTGGATGTGTCCACGTTGCGCTTTGGGGCGTTTCCTGTCACGGGCGCTAGGCCTACCCACAAAAGTGAGGTATCATTTTTATCGGGAGACTTAGGGGAACGCTGGGTGGAAGGAAATTTGTGGCTCCTCTCAGATTCCAGAACTTTCTGCCACAGAAATGTGAGGAACATCTGTATTTTTAGCCAAATTTTGAGGTTTGCAAAGGATTCTGGGTAACAGAACCTGGTCCGATCCCCACAAGTCACCCCATCTTGGATTCCCCTAGGTCTCTAGTTTTCAGAAATGCACAGGTTTGGTAGGTTTCCCTAGGTGCCGGCTGAGCTAGAGGCCAAAATCTACAGGTAGGCACTTTGCAAAAAACACCTCTGTTTTCTTTAAAAAATGTGGATGTGTCCACGTTGCGCTTTGGGGCGTTTCCTGTCGCGGGCGCTAGGCCTACCCACACAAGTGAGGTATCATTTTTATCTGGAGACTTGGGGGAACGCTGGGTGGAAGTAAATTTGTGGCTCCTCTCAGATTCCAGGACTTTCTGCCACTGAAATATGAGGAACATGTGTTTTTTTTGCCAAATTTTGAGTTTTGCAAAGGATTCTGGGTAACATAACCTGGTCCGAGCCCCACAAGTCACCCCATCTTGGATTCCCCTAGGTATCTAGTTTTCAGAAATGCACAGGTTTGGTATGTTTCTCTAGGTGCCGGCTGAGCTAGTGGCCAAAATCTACAGGTAGGCACTTTGCAAAAAACACCTCTGTTTTCTTTCAAAAATTTGGATGTGTCCACGTTGCGCTTTGGGGCGTTTCCTGTCACGGGCGCTAGGCCTACCCACACAAGTGAGGTATCATTTTTATCGGGAGACTTGGGGGAACGCTGGGTGGAAGGAAATTTGTGGCTCCTCTCAGATTCCAGAACTTTCTGCCACAGAAATGTGAGGAACATGGGTTTTTTTTGCCAAATTTTGAGGTTTGCAAAGGATTCTGGGTAACAGAACCTGGTCCGAGCCCCACAAGTCACCCCATCATGGATTCCCCTAGGTCTCTAGTTTTCAGAAATGCACAGGTTTGGTAGGTTTCCATAGGTGCCGGCTTAGCTAGAGGCCAAAATCTACAGGTAGGCACTTTGCAAAAAACACCTCTGTTTTCATTCAAAAATTTGGATGTGTCCACAGTGCGCTTTGGGGCGTTTCCTGTCGCGGGCGCTAGGCCTACCCACACAAGTGAGGTATCATTTTTATCTGGAGACTTGGGGGAACGCTGGGTGGTAGGAAATTTGTGGCTCCTCTCAGATTCCAGAACTTTCTGCCACAGAAATGTGAGGAACATGTGTTTTTTTAGCCAAATTTTGAGGTTTGCATAGGATTCTGGGTAACAGAACCTGGTCCGAGCCCCACAAGTCACCCCATCTTGGATTCCCGTAGGTCTCTAGTTTTCAGAAATGCACCGGTTTGGTAGGTTTCCCTAGGTGCCGGCTGAGCTAGAGGCCAAAATCTACAGGTAGGCACTTTGCAAAAAACACCTCTGTTTTCTTTCAAAAATTTTGATGTGTCCACGTTGCACTTTGGGGCGTTTCCTGTCACGCGCGCTAGGCCTACCCACAAAAGTGAGGTATCATTTTTATCGGGAGACTTAGGGGAACGCTGGGTGGAAGGAAATTTGTGGCTCCTCTCAGATTCCAGAACTTTCTGCCACAGAAATGTGAGGAACATCTGTTTTTTTAGCCAAATTTTGAGGTTTGCAAAGGATTCTGGGTAACAGAACCTGGTCCGATCCCCACAAGTCACCCCATCTTGGATTCCCCTAGGTCTCTAGTTTTCAGAAATGCACAGGTTTGGTAGGTTTCCCTAGCTGCCGGCTGAGCTAGAGGCCAAAATCTACAGGTAGGCACTTTGCAAAAAACACCTCTGTTTTCTTTAAAAAATTTGGATGTGTCCACGTTGCGCTTTGGGGCGTTTCCTGTCACGGGCGCTAGGCCTACCCACGCAAGTGAGGTATCATTTTTATCTGGAGACTTGGGGGAACGCTGTGTGGAAGTAAATTTGTGGCTCCTCTCAGATTCCAGAACTTTCTGCCACAGAAATATGAGGAACATGTGTTTTTTTTGCCAAATTTTGAGGTTTGCAAAGGATTCTGGGTAACATAACCTGGTCCGAGCCCCACAAGTCACCCCATCTTGGATTCCCCTAGGTATCTAGTTTTCAGAAATGCACAGGTTTGGTATGTTTCTCTAGGTGCCGGCTGAGCTAGTGGCCAAAATCTACAGGCAGGCACTTTGCAAAAAACACCTCTGTTTTCTTTCAAATATTTGGATGTGTCCACGTTGCGCTTTGGGGCGTTTCCTGTCACGGGCGCTAGGCCTACCCACACAAGTGAGGTATCATTTTTATCGGGAGACTTGGGGGAACGCTGGGTGGAAGGAAATTTGTGGCTCCTCTCAGATTCCAGAACTTTCTGCCACAGAAATGTGAGGAACATGTGTTTTTTTAGCCAAATTTTGAGGTTTGCAAAGGATTCTGGGTAACAGAACCTGGTCCGAGCCCCACAAGTCACCCCATCTTGGATTCCCCTAGGTCTCTAGTTTTCAGAAATGCACAGGTTTGGTAGGTTTCCCTAGGTGCCGGCTGAGCTAGAGGCCAAAATCTACAGGTAGGCACTTTGCAAAAAACACCTCTGTTTTCTTTCAAAAATTTGGATGTGTCCACGTTGCGCTTTGGGGCATTTCCTGTCGCAGGCACTAGGTCTACCCACACAAGTGAGGTATCATTTTTATCAGGAGACTTGGGGGAACGCTGGGTGGTAGGAAATTTGTGGCTCCTCTCAGATTCCAGAACTTTCTGCCACAGAAATGTGAGGAACATGTGTTTTTTTAGCGAAAATTTTGAGGTTTGCAAAGGATTCTGGGTAACAGAACCTGGTCAGAGCCCCACAAATCACCCCATCTTGGATTCCCCTAGGTCTCTAGTTTTCAGAAATGCACAGGTTTGGTAGGTTTCCCTAGGTGCTGGCTAAGCTAGAGGCCAAAATCTACAGGTAGGCTCTTTGCAAAAAACACCTATGTTTTCTTTCAAAAATTTGGATGTGTCCACGTTGCGCTTTGGGGCGTTTCCTGTCGCTGGCGCTAGGCCTACCCACACAAGTGAGGTATCATTTTTATCGGGAGACTTGGGGAAACACTGGGTGGAAGGAAATTTGTGGCTCCTCTCAGATTCCAGAACTTTCTGCCACAGAAATGTGAGGAACATGTGTTTTTTTAGCCAAATTTTGAGGTTTGCAAAGGATTCTGGGTAACAGAACCTGGTCCGAGCCCCACAAGTCACCCCATCTTGGATTTCCCTAGGTCTCTAGTTTTCAGAAATGCACAGGTTTGGTAGGTTTCCCTAGGTGCCGGCTAAGCTAGAGGCCAAAATCTACAGGTAGGCACTTTGCAAAAAACACCTCTGTTTTCTTAAAAAAATGTGGATGTGTCCAAGTTGCGCTTTGGGGCGTTTCCTGTCACGGGCGCTAGGCCTACCCACACAAGTGAGGTATCATTTTTATCTGGAGACTTGGGGGAACGCTGGGTGGAAGTAAATTTGTGGCTCCTCTCAGATTCCAGAACTTTCTGCCACAGAAATGTGAGGAACATGTGTTTTTTTAGCCAAATTTTGAGGTTTGCATAGGATTCTGGGTAACAGAACCTGGTCCGAGCCCCACAAGTCACCCCATCTTGGATTCCCGTAGGTCTCTAGTTTTCAGAAATGCACCGGTTTGGTAGGTTTCCCTAGGTGCCGGCTGAGCTAGAGGCCAAAATCTACAGGTAGGCACTTTGCAAAATACACCTCTGTTTTCTTTCGAAAATTTGGATGTGTCCACGTTGCGCTTTGGGGCGTTTCCTTTCGCGGGCGGTAGGCCTACCCACACAAGTGAGGTATCATTTTTATCTGGAGACTTGGGGGAACGCTGGGTGGAAGTAAATTTGTGGCTCCTCTCAGGTTCCAGAACTTTCTGCCACAGAAATATGAGGAACATGTGGTTTTTTTGCCAAATTTTGAGGTTTGCAAAGGATTCTGGGTAACATAACCTGGTCCGAGCCCCACAAGTCACCCCATCTTGGATTCCCCTAGGTATCTAGTTTTCAGAAATGCACAGGTTTGGTATGTTTCTCTAGGTGCCGGCTGAGATAGTGGCCAAAATCTACAGGTAGGAACTTTGCAAAAAACACCTCTGTTTTCTTTCAAATATTTGGATGTGTCCACGTTGCGCTTTGGGGCGTTTCCTGTCACGGGCGCTAGGCCTACCCACACAAGTGAGGTATAATTTTTATCGGGAGACTTGGGGGAACGCTGGGTGGAAGGAAATTTGTGGCTCCTCTCAGATTCCAGAACTTTCTGCCACAGAAATGTGAGGAACATGTGTTTTTTTAGCCAACTTTTGAGGTTTGCAAAGGATTCTGGGTAACAGAACCTTGTCCGAGCCCCACAAGTCACCCCATCTTGGATTCCCCTAGGTCTCTAGTTTTCAGAAATGCACAGGTTTGGTAGGTTTCCCTAGGTGCCGGCTAAGCTAGAGGCCAAAATCTACAGGTAGGCACTTTGCAAAAAACACCTCTGTTTTCTTTCAAAAATGTGGATGTGTCCACGTTGCGCTTTGGGGCGTTTCCTGTCGCGGGCGCTAGGCCTACCCACACAAGTGAGGTATCATTTTTGTCTGGAGACTTGGGGGAGCGCTGGGTGGTAGGACATTTGTGGCTCCTCTCAGATTCCAGAACTTTCTGCCACAGAAATGTGAGGAACATGTGTTTTTTTAGCCAAATTTTGAGGTTTGCATAGGATTCTGGGTAACAGAATCTGGTCCGAGCCCCACAAGTCACCCCATCTTGGATTCCCGTAGGTCTCTAGTTTTCAGAAATGCACCGGTTTGATAGGTTTCCCTAGGTGCCGGCTGAGCTAGAGGCCAAAATCTACAGGTAGGCACTTTGCAAAAAACACCTCTGTTTTCTTTAAAAAATTTGGATGTGTCCACGTTGCGCTTTGGGGCGTTTCCTGTCACGGGCGCTAGGCCTACCCACAAAAGTGAGGTATCATTTTTATCGGGAGACTTAGGGGAACGCTGGGTGGAAGGAAATTTGTGGCTCCTCTCAGATTCCAGAACTTTCTGCCACAGAAATGTGAGGAACATCTGTATTTTTAGCCAAATTTTGAGGTTTGCAAAGGATTCTGGGTAACAGAACCTGGTCCGATCCCCACAAGTCACCCCATCTTGGATTCCCCTAGGTCTCTAGTTTTCAGAAATGCACAGGTTTGGTAGGTTTCCCTAGGTGCCGGCTGAGCTAGAGGCCAAAATCTACAGGTAGGCACTTTGCAAAAAACACCTCTGTTTTCTTTAAAAAATGTGGATGTGTCCACGTTGCGCTTTGGGGCGTTTCCTGTCGCGGGCGCTAGGCCTACCCACACAAGTGAGGTATAATTTTTATCTGGAGACTTGGGGGAACGCTGGGTGGAAGTAAATTTGTGGCTCCTCTCAGATTCCAGGACTTTCTGCCACTGAAATATGAGGAACATGTGTTTTTTTTGCCAAATTTTGAGTTTTGCAAAGGATTCTGGGTAACATAACCTGGTCCGAGCCCCACAAGTCACCCCATCTTGGATTCCCCTAGGTATCTAGTTTTCAGAAATGCACAGGTTTGGTATGTTTCTCTAGGTGCCGGCTGAGATAGTGGCCAAAATCTACAGGTAGGCACTTTGCAAAAAACACCTCTGTTTTCTTTCAAAAATTTGGATGTGTCCACGTTGCGCTTTGGGGCGTTTCCTGTCACGGGCGCTAGGCCTACCCACACAAGTGAGGTATCATTTTTATCGGGAGACTTGGGGGAACGCTGGGTGGAAGGAAATTTGTGGCTCCTCTCAGATTCCAGAACTTTCTGCCACAGAAATGTGAGGAACATGGGTTTTTTTTGCCAAATTTTGAGGTTTGCAAAGGATTCTGGGTAACAGAACCTGGTCCGAGCCCCACAAGTCACCCCATCATGGATTCCCCTAGGTCTCTAGTTTTCAGAAATGCACAGGTTTGGTAGGTTTCCATAGGTGCCGGCTTAGCTAGAGGCCAAAATCTACAGGTAGGCACTTTGCAAAAAACACCTCTGTTTTCATTCAAAAATTTGGATGTGTCCACAGTGCGCTTTGGGGCGTTTCCTGTCGCGGGCGCTAGGCCTACCCACACAAGTGAGGTATCATTTTTATCTGGAGACTTGGGGGAACGCTGGGTGGTAGGAAATTTGTGGCTCCTCTCAGATTCCAGAACTTTCTGCCACAGAAATGTGAGGAACATGTGTTTTTTTAGCCAAATTTTGAGGTTTGCATAGGATTCTGGGTAACAGAACCTGGTCCGAGCCCCACAAGTCACCCCATCTTGGATTCCCGTAGGTCTCTAGTTTTCAGAAATGCACCGGTTTGGTAGGTTTCCCTAGGTGCCGGCTGAGCTAGAGGCCAAAATCTACAGGTAGGCACTTTGCAAAAAACACCTCTGTTTTCTTTCAAAAATTTTGATGTGTCCACGTTGCACTTTGGGGCGTTTCCTGTCACGCGCGCTAGGCCTACCCACAAAAGTGAGGTATCATTTTTATCGGGAGACTTAGGGGAACGCTGGGTGGAAGGAAATTTGTGGCTCCTCTCAGATTCCAGAACTTTCTGCCACAGAAATGTGAGGAACATCTGTTTTTTTAGCCAAATTTTGAGGTTTGCAAAGGATTCTGGGTAACAGAACCTGGTCCGATCCCCACAAGTCACCCCATCTTGGATTCCCCTAGGTCTCTAGTTTTCAGAAATGCACAGGTTTGGTAGGTTTCCCTAGCTGCCGGCTGAGCTAGAGGCCAAAATCTACAGGTAGGCACTTTGCAAAAAACACCTCTGTTTTCTTTAAAAAATTTGGATGTGTCCACGTTGCGCTTTGGGGCGTTTCCTGTCACGGGCGCTAGGCCTACCCACGCAAGTGAGGTATCATTTTTATCTGGAGACTTGGGGGAACGCTGGGTGGAAGTAAATTTGTGGCTCCTCTCAGATTCCAGAACTTTCTGCCACAGAAATATGAGGAACATGTGTTTTTTTTGCCAAATTTTGAGGTTTGCAAAGGATTCTGGGTAACATAACCTGGTCCGAGCCCCACAAGTCACCCCATCTTGGATTCCCCTAGGTATCTAGTTTTCAGAAATGCACAGGTTTGGTATGTTTCTCTAGGTGCCGGCTGAGCTAGTGGCCAAAATCTACAGGTAGGCACTTTGCAAAAAACACCTCTGTTTTCTTTCAAATATTTGGATGTGTCCACGTTGCGCTTTGGGGCGTTTCCTGTCACGGGCGCTAGGCCTACCCACACAAGTGAGGTATCATTTTTATAGGGAGACTTGGGGGAACGCTGGGTGGAAGGAAATTTGTGGCTCCTCTCAGATTCCAGAACTTTCTGCCACAGAAATGTGAGGAACATGTGTTTTTTTAGCCAACTTTTGAGGTTTGCAAAGGATTCTGGGTAACAGAACCTGGTCCGAGCCCCACAAGTCACCCCATCTTGGATTCCCCTAGGTCTCTAGTTTTCAGAAATGCACAGGTTTGGTAGGTTTCCCTAGGTGCCGGCTGAGCTAGAGGCCAAAATCTACAGGTAGGCACTTTGCAAAAAACACCTCTGTTTTCTTTCAAAAATTTGGATGTGTCCACGTTGCGCTTTGGGGCATTTCCTGTCGCGGGCACTAGGTCTACCCACACAAGTGAGGTATCATTTTTATCAGGAGACTTGGGGGAACGCTGGGTGGTAGGAAATTTGTGGCTCCTCTCAGATTCCAGAACTTTCTGCCACAGAAATGTGAGGAACATGTGTTTTTTTAGTGAAAATTTTGAGGTTTGCAAAGGATTCTGGGTAACAGAACCTGGTCAGAGCCCCACAAATCACCCCATCTTGGATTCCCCTAGGTCTCTAGTTTTCAGAAATGCACAGGTTTGGTAGGTTTCCCTAGGTGCTGGCTAAGCTAGAGGCCAAAATCTACAGGTAGGCACTTTGCAAAAAACACCTATGTTTTCTTTCAAAAATGTGGATGTGTCCACGTTGCGCTTTGGGGCGTTTCCTGTCGCTGGCGCTAGGCCTACCCACACAAGTGAGGTATCATTTTTATCGGGAGACTTGGGGAAACACTGGGTGGAAGGACATTTGTGGCTCCTCTCAGATTCCAGAACTTTCTGCCACAGAAATGTGAGGAACATGTGTTTTTTTAGCCAAATTTTGAGGTTTGCAAAGGATTCTGGGAAACAGAACCTGGTCCGAGCCCCACAAGTCACCCCATCTTGGATTCCCCTAGGTCTCTAGTTTTCAGAAATGCACAGGTTTGGTAGGTTTCCCTAGGTGCCGGCTAAGCTAGAGGCCAAAATCTACAGGTAGGCACTTTGCAAAAAACACCTCTGTTTTCTTTCAAAAATTTGGATGTGTCCACGTTGCGCTTTGGGGCGTTTCCTGTCGCGGGCGCTAGGCCTACCCACACAAGTGAGGTATCATTTTTATCTGGAGACTTGGGGGAACGCTGGGTGGAAGTAAATTTGTGGCTCCTCTCAGATTCCAGAACTTTCTGCCACAGAAATGTGAGGAACATGTGTTTTTTTAGCCAAATTTTGAGGTTTGCAAAGGATTCTGGGTAACAGAACCTGGTCCAAGCCCCACAAGTCACCCCATCTTGGATTCCCGTAGGTCTCTAGTTTTTAGAAATGCACCGGTTTGGTAGGTTTCCCTAGGTGCCGGCTGACCTAGAGGCCAAAATCTACAGGTAGGCACTTTGCAATAAACACCTCTGTTTTCTTTCAAAAATTTGGATGTGTCCATGTTGCGCTTTGGGGCGTTTCCTGTCACGGGCGCTAGGCCTACCCACAAAAGTGAGGAATCATTTTTATCGGGAGACTTAGGGGAACGCTGGGTGGAAGGAAATTTGTGGCTCCTCTCAGATTCCAGAACTTTCTGCCACAGAAATGTGAGGAACATCTGTTTTTTTTGCCAAATTTTGAGGTTTGCAAAGGATTCTGGGTAACAGAACCTGGTCCGAGCCCCACAAGTCACCCCATCATGGATTCCCCTAGGTCTCTAGTTTTCAGAAATGCACAGGTTTGGAAGGTTTCCATAGGTGCCGGCTGAGCTAGAGGCCAAAATCTACAGGTAGGCACTTTGCAAAAAACACCTCTGTTTTCATTCAAAAATTTGGATGTGTCCACGGTGCGCTTTGGGGCGTTTCCTGTCGCGAGCGCTAGGCCTACCCACACACGTGAGGTATCATTTTTATCGGGAGACTTGGGGGAACGCTGGGTGGAAGGAAATTTGTGGCTCCTCTCAGATTCCAGAACTTTCTGCCACAGAAATGTGAGGAACATGGGGTTTTTTTGCCAAATTTTGAGGTTTGCAAAGGATTCTGGGTAACAGAACCTGGTCCGAGCCCCACAAGTCACCCCATCATGGATTCCCCTAGGTCTCTAGTTTTCAGAAATGCACAGGTTTGGTAGGTTTCCATAGGTGCCGGCTTAGCTAGAGGCCAAAATCTACAGGTAGGCACTTTGCAAAAAACACCTCTGTTTTCATTCAAAAATTTGGATGTGTCCACGGTGCGCTTTGGGGCGTTTCCTGTCGCGGGCGCTAGGCCTACCCACACAAGTGAGGTATCATTTTTATCTGGAGACTTGGGGGAACGCTGGGTGGTAGGAAATTTGTGGCTCCTCTCAGATTCCAGAACTTTCTGCCACAGAAATGTGAGGAACATGTGTTTTTTTAGCCAAATTTTGAGGTTTGCATAGGATTCTGGGTAACAGAACCTGGTCCGAGCCCCACAAGTCACCCCATCTTGGATTCCCGTAGGTCTCTAGTTTTCAGAAATGCACCGGTTTGGTAGGTTTCCCTAGGTGCCGGCTGAGCTAGAGGCCAAAATCTACAGGTAGGCACTTTGCAAAAAACACCTCTGTTTTCTTTAAAAGATTTTGATGTGTCCACGTTGCACTTTGGGGCGTTTCCTGTCACGGGCGCTAGGCCTACCCACAAAAGTGAGGTATCATTTTTATCGGGAGACTTAGGGGAACGCTGGGTGGAAGGAAATTTGTGGCTCCTCTCAGATTCCAGAACTTTCTGCCACAGAAATGTGAGGAACATCTGTTTTTTTAGCCAAATTTTGAGGTTTGCAAAGGATTCTGGGTAACAGAACCTGGTCCGATCCCCACAAGTCACCCCATCTTGGATTCCCCTAGGTCTCTAGTTTTCAGAAATGCACAGGTTTGGTAGGTTTCCCTAGCTGCCGGCTGAGCTAGAGGCCAAAATCTACAGGTAGGCACTTTGCAAAAAACACCTCTGTTTTCTTTCAAAAATTTGGATGTGTCCACGTTGCGCTTTGGGGCATTTCCTGTCGCAGGCACTAGGTCTACCCACACAAGTGAGGTATCATTTTTATCAGGAGACTTGGGGGAACGCTGGGTGGTAGGAAATTTGTGGCTCCTCTCAGATTCCAGAACTTTCTGCCACAGAAATGTGAGGAACATGTGTTTTTTTAGCGAAAATTTTGAGGTTTGCAAAGGATTCTGGGTAACATAACCTGGTCCGAGCCCCACAAGTCACCCCATCTTGGATTCCCCTAGGTATCTAGTTTTCAGAAATGCACAGGTTTGGTATGTTTCTCTAGGTGCCGGCTGAGCTAGTGGCCAAAATCTACAGGTAGGCACTTTGCAAAAAACACCTCTGTTTTCTTTCAAATATTTGGATGTGTCCACGTTGCGCTTTGGGGCGTTTCCTGTCACGGGCGCTAGGCCTACCCACACAAGTGAGGTATCATTTTTATCGGGAGACTTGGGGGAACGCTGGGTGGAAGGAAATTTGTGGCTCCTCTCAGATTCCAGAACTTTCTGCCACAGAAATGTGAGGAACATGTGTTTTTTTAGCCAACTTTTGAGGTTTGCAAAGGATTCTGGGTAACAGAACCTGGTCCGAGCCCCACAAGTCACCCCATCTTGGATTCCCCTAGGTCTCTAGTTTTCAGAAATGCACAGGTTTGGTAGGTTTCCCTAGGTGCCGGCTGAGCTAGAGGCCAAAATCTACAGGTAGGCACTTTGCAAAAAACACCTCTGTTTTCTTTCAAAAATTTGGATGTGTCCACGTTGCGCTTTGGGGCATTTCCTGTCGCAGGCACTAGGTCTACCCACACAAGTGAGGTATCATTTTTATCAGGAGACTTGGGGGAACGCTGGGTGGTAGGAAATTTGTGGCTCCTCTCAGATTCCAGAACTTTCTGCCACAGAAATGTGAGGAACATGTGTTTTTTTAGCGAAAATTTTGAGGTTTGCAAAGGATTCTGGGTAACAGAACCTGGTCAGAGCCCCACAAATCACCCCATCTTGGATTCCCCTAGGTCTCTAGTTTTCAGAAATGCACAGGTTTGGTAGGTTTCCCTAGGTGCTGGCTAAGCTAGAGGCCAAAATCTACAGGTAGGCTCTTTGCAAAAAACACCTATGTTTTCTTTCAAAAATTTGGATGTGTCCACGTTGCGCTTTGGGGCGTTTCCTGTCGCTGGCGCTAGGCCTACCCACACAAGTGAGGTATCATTTTTATCGGGAGACTTGGGGAAACACTGGGTGGAAGGAAATTTGTGGCTCCTCTCAGATTCCAGAACTTTCTGCCACAGAAATGTGAGGAACATGTGTTTTTTTTGCCAAATTTTGAGGTTTGCAAAGGATTCTGGGTAACAGAACCTGGTCCGAGCCCCACAAGTCACCCCATCTTGGATTCCCCTAGGTCTCTAGTTTTCAGAAATGCACAGGTTTGGTAGGTTTCCCTAGGTGCCGGCTAAGCTAGAGGCCAAAATCTACAGGTAGGCACTTTGCAAAAAACACCTCTGTTTTCTTTAAAAAATGTGGATGTGTCCAAGTTGCGCTTTGGGGCATTTCCTGTCGCGGGCGCTAGGCATACCCACACAAGTGAGGTATCATTTTTATCTGGAGACTTGGGGGAACGCTGGGTGGAAGTAAATTTGTGGCTCCTCTCAGATTCCAGAACTTTCTGCCACAGAAATGTGAGGAACATGTGTTTTTTTAGCCAAATTTTGAGGTTTGCATAGGATTCTGGGTAACAGAACCTGGTCCGAGCCCCACAAGTCACCCCATCTTGGATTCCCGTAGGTCTCTAGTTTTCAGAAATGCACCGGTTTGGTAGGTTTCCCTAGGTGCCGGCTGAGCTAGAGGCCAAAATCTACAGGTAGGCACTTTGCAAAAAACACCTCTGTTTTCTTTCAAAAATTTGGATGTGTCCACGTTGCGCTTTGGGGCGTTTCCTGTCATGGGCGCTAGGCCTACCCACAAAAGTGAGGTATCATTTTTATCGGGAGACTTAGGGGAACGCTGGGTGGAAGGAAATTTGTGGCTCCTCTCAGATTCCAGAACTTTCTGCCACAGAAATGTGAGGAACATGTGTTTTTTCAGCCAAATTTTGAGGTTTGCAAAGGATTCTGGGTAACAGAACCTGGTCCGATCCCCACAAGTCACCCTATCTTGGATTCCCCTAGGACTCTAGTTTTCAGAAATGCAAAGGTTTGGTAGGTTTTCCTAGCTGCCGGCTGAGCTAGAGGCCAAAATCTACAGGTAGGCACTTTGCAAAATACACCTCTGTTTTCTTTCGAAAATTTGGATGTGTCCACGTTGCGCTTTGGCGCGTTTCCTTTCGCGGGCGGTAGGCCTACCCACACAAGTGAGGTATCATTTTTATCTGGAGACTTGGGGGAACGCTGGGTGGAAGTAAATTTGTGGCTCCTCTCAGATTCCAGAACTTTCTGCCACAGAAATATGAGGAACATGTGGTTTTTTTGCCAAATTTTGAGGTTTGCAAAGGATTCTGGGTAACATAACCTGGTCCGAGCCCCACAAGTCACCCCATCTTGGATTCCCCTAGGTATCTAGTTTTCAGAAATGCACAGGTTTGGTATGTTTCTCTAGGTGCCGGCTGAGATAGTGGCCAAAATCTACAGGTAGGAACTTTGCAAAAAACACCTCTGTTTTCTTTCAAATATTTGGATGTGTCCACGTTGCGCTTTGGCGCGTTTCCTTTCGCGGGCGCTAGGCCTACCCACACAAGTGAGGTATAATTTTTATCGGGAGACTTGGGGGAACGCTGGGTGGAAGGAAATTTGTGGCTCCTCTCAGATTCCAGAACTTTCTGCCACAGAAATGTGAGGAACATGTGTTTTTTTAGCCAACTTTTGAGGTTTGCAAAGGATTCTGGGTAACAGAACCTTGTCCGAGCCCCACAAGTCACCCCATCTTGGATTCCCCTAGGTCTCTAGTTTTCAGAAATGCACAGGTTTGGTAGGTTTCCCTAGGTGCCGGCTAAGCTAGAGGCCAAAATCTACAGGTAGGCACTTTGCAAAAAACACCTGTTTTCTTTCAAAAATGTGGATGTGTCCACGTTGCGCTTTGGGGCGTTTCCTGTCGCGGGCGCTAGGCCTACCCACACAAGTGAGGTATCATTTTTATCTGGAGACTTGGGGGAGCGCTGGGTGGTAGGACATTTGTGGCTCCTCTCAGATTCCAGAACTTTCTGCCACAGAAATGTGAGGAACATGTGTTTTTTTAGCCAAATTTTGAGGTTTGCATAGGATTCTGGGTAACAGAACCTGGTCCGAGCCCCACAAGTCACCCCATCTTGGATTCCCGTAGGTCTCTAGTTTTCAGAAATGCACCGGTTTGATAGGTTTCCCTAGGTGCCGGCTGAGCTAGAGGCCAAAATCTACAGGTAGGCACTTTGCAAAAAACACCTCTGTTTTCTTTAAAAAATTTGGATGTGTCCACGTTGCGCTTTGGGGCGTTTCCTGTCACGGGCGCTAGGCCTACCCACAAAAGTGAGGTATCATTTTTATCGGGAGACTTAGGGGAACGCTGGGTGGAAGGAAATTTGTGGCTCCTCTCAGATTCCAGAACTTTCTGCCACAGAAATGTGAGGAACATCTGTATTTTTAGCCAAATTTTGAGGTTTGCAAAGGATTCTGGGTAACAGAACCTGGTCCGATCCCCACAAGTCACCCCATCTTGGATTCCCCTAGGTCTCTAGTTTTCAGAAATGCACAGGTTTGGTAGGTTTCCCTAGGTGCCGGCTGAGCTAGAGGCCAAAATCTACAGGTAGGCACTTTGCAAAAAACACCTCTGTTTTCTTTAAAAAATGTGGATGTGTCCACGTTGCGCTTTGGGGCGTTTCCTGTCGCGGGCGCTAGGCCTACCCACACAAGTGAGGTATCATTTTTATCTGGAGACTTGGGGGAACGCTGGGTGGTAGTAAATTTGTGGCTCCTCTCAGATTCCAGGACTTTCTGCCACTGAAATATGAGGAACATGTGTTTTTTTTGCCAAATTTTGAGTTTTGTAAAGGATTCTGGGTAACATAACCTGGTCCGAGCCCCACAAGTCACCCCATCTTGGATTCCACTAGGTATCTAGTTGTCAGAAATGCACAGGTTTGGTATGTTTCTCTAGGTGCCGGCTGAGCTAGTGGCCAAAATCTACAGGTAGGCACTTTGCAAAAAACACCTCTGTTTTCTTTCAAAAATTTGGATGTGTCCACGTTGCGCTTTGGGGCGTTTCCTGTCACGGGCGCTAGGCCTACCCACACAAGTGAGGTATCATTTTTATCGGGAGACTTGGGGGAACGCTGGGTGGAAGGAAATTTGTGGCTCCTCTCAGATTCCAGAACTTTCTGCCACAGAAATGTGAGGAACATGGGGTTTTTTTGCCAAATTTTGAGGTTTGCAAAGGATTCTGGGTAACAGAACCTGGTCCGAGCCCCACAAGTCACCCCATCATGGATTCCACTAGGTCTCTAGTTTTCAGAAATGCACAGGTTTGGTAGGTTTCCATAGGTGCCGGCTTAGCTAGAGGCCAAAATCTACAGGTAGGCACTTTGCAAAAAACACCTCTGTTTTCATTCAAAAATTTGGATGTGTCCACGGTGCGCTTTGGGGCGTTTCCTGTCGCGGGCGCTAGGCCTACCCACACAAGTGAGGTATCATTTTTATCTGGAGACTTGGGGGAACGCTGGGTGGTAGGAAATTTGTGGCTCCTCTCAGATTCCAGAACTTTCTGCCACAGAAATGTGAGGAACATGTGTTTTTTTAGCCAAATTTTGAGGTTTGCATAGGATTCTGGGTAACAGAACCTGGTCCAAGCCCCACAAGTCACCCCATCTTGGATTCCCGTAGGTCTCTAGTTTTCAGAAATGCACCGGTTTGGTAGGTTTCCCTAGGTGCCGGCTGAGCTAGAGGCCAAAATCTACAGGTAGGCACTTTGCAAAAAACACCTCTGTTTTCTTTCAAAAATTTTGATGTGTCCACGTTGCACTTTGGGGCGTTTCCTGTCACGCGCGCTAGGCCTACCCACAAAAGTGAGGTATCATTTTTATCGGGAGACTTAGGGGAACGCTGGGTGGAAGGAAATTTGTGGCTCCTCTCAGATTCCAGAACTTTCTGCCACAGAAATGTGAGGAACATCTGTTTTTTTAGCCAAATTTTGAGGTTTGCAAAGGATTCTGGGTAACAGAACCTGGTCCGATCCCCACAAGTCACCCCATCTTGGATTCCCCTAGGTCTCTAGTTTTCAGAAATGCACAGGTTTGGTAGGTTTCCCTAGCTGCCGGCTGAGCTAGAGGCCAAAATCTACAGGTAGGCACTTTGCAAAAAACACCTCTGTTTTCTTTAAAAAATTTGGATGTGTCCACGTTGCGCTTTGGGGCGTTTCCTGTCACGGGCGCTAGGCCTACCCACGCAAGTGAGGTATCATTTTTATCTGGAGACTTGGGGGAACGCTGGGTGGAAGTAAATTTGTGGCTCCTCTCAGATTCCAGAACTTTCTGCCACAGAAATATGAGGAACATGTGTTTTTTTTGCCAAATTTTGAGGTTTGCAAAGGATTCTGGGTAACATAACCTGGTCCGAGCCCCACAAGTCACCCCATCTTGGATTCCCCTAGGTATCTAGTTTTCAGAAATGCACAGGTTTGGTATGTTTCTCTAGGTGCCGGCTGAGCTAGTGGCCAAAATCTACAGGTAGGCACTTTGCAAAAAACACCTCTGTTTTCTTTCAAATATTTGGATGTGTCCACGTTGCGCTTTGGGGCGTTTCCTGTCACGGGCGCTAGGCCTACCCACACAAGTGAGGTATCATTTTTATCGGGAGACTTGGGGGAACGCTGGGTGGAAGGAAATTTGTGGCTCCTCTCAGATTCCAGAACTTTCTGCCACAGAAATGTGAGGAACATGTGTTTTTTTAGCCAACTTTTGAGGTTTGCAAAGGATTCTGGGTAACATAACCTGGTCCGAGCCCCACAAGTCACCCCATCTTGGATTCCCCTAGGTCTCTAGTTTTCAGAAATGCACAGGTTTGGTAGGTTTCCCTAGGTGCCGGCTGAGCTAGAGGCCAAAATCTACAGGTAGGCACTTTGCAAAAAACACCTCTGTTTTCTTTCAAAAATTTGGATGTGTCCACGTTGCGCTTTGGGGCATTTCCTGTCGCGGGCACTAGGTCTACCCACACAAGTGAGGTATCATTTTTATCAGGAGACTTGGGGGAACGCTGGGTGGTAGGAAATTTGTGGCTCCTCTCAGATTCCAGAACTTTCTGCCACAGAAATGTGAGGAACATGTGTTTTTTTAGTGAAAATTTTGAGGTTTGCAAAGGATTCTGGGTAACAGAACCTGGTCAGAGCCCCACAAATCACCCCATCTTGGATTCCCCTAGGTCTCTAGTTTTCAGAAATGCACAGGTTTGGTAGGTTTCCCTAGGTGCTGGCTAAGCTAGAGGCCAAAATCTACAGGTAGGCACTTTGCAAAAAACACCTATGATTTCTTTCAAAAATGTGGATGTGTCCACGTTGCGCTTTGGGGCGTTTCCTGTCGCTGGCGCTAGGCCTACCCACACAAGTGAGGTATCATTTTTATCGGGAGACTTGGGGAAACACTGGGTGGAAGGACATTTGAGGCTCCTCTCAGATTCCAGAACTTTCTGCCACAGAAATTAGAGGAACATGTGTTTTTTTCGCCAAATTTTGAGGTTTGCAAAGGATTCTGGGAAACAGAACCTGGTCCGAGCCCCACAAGTCACCCCATCTTGGATTCCCCTAGGTCTCTAGTTTTCAGAAATGCACAGGTTTGGTAGGTTTCCCTAGGTGCCGGCTAAGCTAGAGGCCAAAATCTACAGGTAGGCACTTTGCAAAAAACACCTCTGTTTTCTTTCAAAAATTTGGATGTGTCCACGTTGCGCTTTGGGGCGTTTCCTGTCGCGGGCGCTAGACCTACCCACACAAGTGAGGTATCATTTTTATCTGGAGACTTGGGGGAACGCTGGGTGGAAGTAAATTTGTGGCTCCTCTCAGATTCCAGAACTTTCTGCCACAGAAATGTGAGGAACATGTGTTTTTTTAGCCAAATTTTGAGGTTTGCAAAGGATTCTGGGTAACAGAACCTGGTCCAAGCCCAACAAGTCACCCCATCTTGGATTCCCGTAGGTCTCTAGTTTTTAGAAATGCACCGGTTTGGTAGGTTTCCCTAGGTGCCGGCTGACCTAGAGGCCAAAATCTACAGGTAGGCACTTTGCAAAAAACACCTCTGTTTTCTTTCAAAAATTTGGATGTGTCCATGTTGCGCTTTGGGGCGTTTCCTGTCACGGGCGCTAGGCCTACCCACAAAAGTGAGGTATCATTTTTATCGGGAGACTTAGGGGAACGCTGGGTGGAAGGAAATTTGTGGCTCCTCTCAGATTCCAGAACTTTCTGCCACAGAAATGTGAGGAACATCTGTTTTTTTTGCCAAATTTTGAGGTTTGCAAAGGATTCTGGGTAACAGAACCTGGTCCGAGCCCCACAAGTCACCCCATCATGGATTCCCCTAGGTCTCTAGTTTTCAGAAATGCACAGGTTTGGAAGGTTTCCATAGGTGCCGGCTGAGCTAGAGGCCAAAATCTACAGGTAGGCACTTTGCAAAAAACACCTCTGTTTTCATTCAAAAATTTGGATGTGTCCACGTTGCGCTTTGGGGTGTTTCCTGTTGCGGGCGCTAGGCCTACCCACACAAGTGAGGTATCATTTTTATATGGAGACTTGGGGGAACGCTGGGTGGAAGTAAATTTGTGGCTCCTCTCAGATTCCAGAACTTTCTGCCACAGAAATGTGAGGAACATGTGTTTTTTTGGCCAAATTTTGAGGTTTGCAAAGGATTCTGGGTAACATAACCTGGTCCGAGCCCCACAAGTCACCCCATCTTGGATTCCCCTAGGTCTCTAGTTTTCAGAAATGCACAGGTTTGGTAGGTTTCCCTAGGTGCCGGCTGAGCTAGAGGCCAAAATCTACAGGTAGGCACTTTGCAAAATACACCTCTGTTTTCTTTCAAATATTTGGATGTGTCCACGTTGCGCTTTGGGGCGTTTCCTGTCACGGGCGCTAGGCCTACCCACACAAGTGAGGTATCATTTTTATCGGGAGACTTGGGGGAACGCTGGGTGGAAGGAAATTTGTGGCTCCTCTCAGATTCCAGAACTTTCTGCCACAGAAATGTGAGGAACATGTGTTTTTTTAGCCAAATTTTGAGGTTTGCAAAGGATTCTGGGTAACAGAACCTGGTCCGAGCCCCACAAGTCACCCCATCTTGGATTCCCGTAGGTCACTAGTTTTCAGAAATGCACCGGTTTGGTAGGTTTCCCTAGGTGCGGCTGAGCTAGAGGCCAAAATCTACAGGTAGGCACTTTGCAAAAAACACCTCTGTTTTCTTTCAAAAATTTGGATGTGTCCACGTTGTGCTTTGGGGCGTTTCCTGTCACGGGCGCTAGGCCTACCCACAAAAGTGAGGTATCATTTTTATCGGGAGACTTGGGGGAACGCTGGGTGGAAGGAAATTTGTGGCTCCTCTCAGATTCCAGAACTTTCTGCCACAGAAATGTGAGGAACATGTGTTTTTTTTGCCAACTTTTGAGGTCTGCAAAGGATTCTGGGTAACAGAACCTGGTCCGAGCCCCACAAGTCACCCCATCTTGGATTCCCCTAGGTCTCTAGTTTTCAGAAATGCACAGGTTTGGTAGGTTTCCCTAGGTGCTGGCTGAGCTAGAGGCCAAAATCTACAGGTAGGCACTCTGCAAAAAACACCTATGTTTTCTTTCAAAAATTTGGATGTGTCCACGTTGCGCTTTGGGGCGTTTCCTGTCGCGGGCGCTAGGCCTACCCACACAAGTGAGGTATCATTTTTATCGGGAGACTTGGGGGAACGCTGGGTTGAAGGACATTTGTGGCTCCTCTCAGATTCCAGAACTTTCTGCCACAGAAATGTGAGGAACATGTGTTTTTTCAGCCAAATTTTGAGGTTTGCAAAGGATTCTGGGTAACAGAACGTGGTCCGAGCCCCACAAGTCACCCCATCTTGGATTCCCCTAGGTCTCTAGTTTTCAGAAATGCACAGGTTTGGTAGGTTTCCCTAGGTGCCGGCTGAGCTAGAGGCCAAAATCTACAGGTAGGCACTTTGCAAAAAACACCTCTGTTTTCTTTCAAAAATTTGGATGTGTCCACGTTGCGCTTTGGGGCATTTCCTGTCGCGGGCACTAGGCCTATCCACACAAGTGAGGTATCATTTTTATCGGGAGACTTGGGGGAACGCTGGGTGGTAGGAAATTTGTGGCTCCTCTCAGATTCCAGAACTTTCTGCCACAGAAATGTGAGAAACGTTTGTTTTTTTAGCCAAATTGTGAGGTTTGCAAAGAATTCTGGGTAACAGAACCTGGTCAGAGCCCCACAAATCACCCCATCTTGGATTCCCCTAGGTCTCTAGTTTTCAGAAATGCACAGGTTTGGTAGGTTTCCCTAGGTGCTGGCTGAGCTAGAGGCCAAAATCTACAGGTAGGCACTTTGCAAAAAACACCTATGTTTTCTTTCAAAAATTTGGATGTGTCCACGTTGCGCTTTGGGGCGTTTCCTGTCGCGGGCGCTAGGCCTACCCACACAAGTGAGGTATCATTTTTATCGGGAGACTTGGGGGAACACTGGGTGGAAGGAAATTTGTGGCTCCTCTCAGATTCCAGAACTTTCTGCCACAGAAATGTGAGGAACATGTGTTTTTTTAGCCAAATTTTGAGGTTTGCAAACGATTCTGGGTAACAGAACCTGGTCTGAGCCCCACAAGTCACCCCATCTTGGATTCCCCTAGGTCTCTAGTTTTCAGAAATGCACAGGTTTGGTAGGTTTCCCTAGGTGCCGGCTGAGCTAGAGGCCAAAATCTACAGGTAGGCACTTTGCAAAAAACACCTCTGTTTTCTTTCAAAAATTTGGATGTGTCCACTTTGCGCTTTGGGGCGTTTCCTGTCGCGGGCGCTAGGCCTACCCACACAAGTGAGGTATCATTTTTATCTGGAGACTTGGGGGAACCCTGGGTGGAAGGAAATTTGTGGCTCCTCTCAGATTCCAGAACTTTCTGCCACAGAAATGTGAGGAACATGTGTTTTTTTAGCCAAATTTTGAGGTTTGCAAAGGATTCTGGGTAACAGAACCTGGTCCGAGCCCCACAAGTCACCCCATCTTGGATTCCCGTAGGTCTCTAGTTTTCAGAAATGCACCGGTTTGGTAGGTTTCCCTAGGTGCCGGCTGAGCTAGAGGCCAAAATCTACAGGTAGGCACTTTCCAAAAAACACCTCTGTTTTCTTTCAAAAATGTGGATGTGTCCATGTTGCGCTTTGGGGCGTTTCCTGTCACGGGCGCTAGGCCTACCCACAAAAGTGAGGTATCATTTTTATCGGGAGACTTAGGGGAACGCTGGGTGGAAGGAAATTTGTGGCTCCTCTCAGATTCCAGAACTTTCTGCCACAGAAATATGAGGAACATGTGTTTTTTTCTGCCAAATCTTGAGGTTTGCAAAGGATTCTGGGTAACAGAACCTGGTCCGAGCCCCACAAGTCACCCCATCTTGGATTCCCCTAGGTCTCTAGTTTTCAGAAATGCACAGGTTTGGTAGGTTTCCCTAGGTGCCGGGTGAGCTAGAGGCCAAAATCTACAGGTAGGCACTTTGCAAAAAACACCTCTGTTTTCTTTAAAAAATTTGGATGTGTCCACGTTGCGCTTTGGGGCGTTTCCTGTCACGGGCGCTAGGCCTACCCACAAAAGTGAGGGATCATTTTTATCGGGAGACTTAGGGGAACGCTGGGTGGAAGGAAATTTGTGGCTCCTCTCAGATTCCAGAACTTTCTGCCACAGAAATGTGAGGAACATGTGTTTTTTTTGCCAACTTTTGAGGTTTGCAAAGGATTCTGGGTAACAGAACCTGGTCCGAGCCCCACAAGTCACCCCATCTTGGATTCCCCTAGGTCTCTAGTTTTCAGAAATGCACAGGTTTGGTAGGTTTCCCTAGGTGCTGGCTGAGCTAGAGGCCAAAATCTACAGGTAGGCACTCTGCAAAAAACACCTATGTTTTCTTTCAAAAATTTGGATGTGTCCACGTTGCGCTTTGGGGCGTTTCCTGTCGCGGGCGCTAGGCCTACCCACACA
The DNA here is from genome assembly GCF_031143425.1 of Pleurodeles waltl. Taxonomy (NCBI): domain Eukaryota; kingdom Metazoa; phylum Chordata; class Amphibia; order Caudata; family Salamandridae; genus Pleurodeles; species Pleurodeles waltl. The sequence continues at coordinate 146,809,938 of NC_090439.1, forward strand.
AGTGAGGTATCATTTTTATCGGGAGACTTGGGGGAACGCTGGGTTGAAGGAAATTTGTGGCTCCTCTCAGATTCCAGAACTTTCTGCCACAGAAATGTGAGGAACATGTGTATTTTTAGCCAAATTTTGAGGTTTGCAAAGGATTCTGGGTAACAGAACCTGGTCCAAGCCCCACAAGTCACCCCATCTTGGATTCCCCTAGTTCTCTAGTTTTCAGAAATGCACAGGTTTGGTAGGTTTCCCTAGGTGCCGGCTGAGCTAGAGGCCAAAATCTACAGGTAGGCACTTTGCAAAAAACACCTCTGTTTTCTTTCAAAAATTTGGATGTGTCCACGTTGCGCTTTGGGGCATTTCCTGTCGCGGGCACTAGGACTATCCACACAAGTGAGGTATCATTTTTATCGGGAGACTTGGGGGAACGCTGGGTGGTAGGAAATTTGTGGCTCCTCTCAGATTCCAGAACTTTCTGTCACAGAAATGTGAGGAACGTTTGTTTTTTTAGCCAAATTGTGAGGTTTGCAAAGGATTCTGGGTAACAGAACCTGGTCAGAGCCCCACAAATCACCCCATCTTGGATTCCCCTAGGTCTCTAGTTTTCAGAAATGCACAGGTTTGGTAGGTTTCCCTAGGTGCTGGCTGAGCTAGAGGCCAAAATCTACAGGTAGGCACTTTGCAAAAAACACCTATGTTTTCTTTCAAAAATTTGGATGTGTCCACGTTGCGCTTTGGGGCGTTTCCTGTCGCGGGCGCTAGGCCTACCCACACAAGTGAGGTATCATTTTTATCGGGAGACTTGGGGGAACACTGGGTGGAAGGAAATTTGTGGCTCCTCTCAGATTCCAGAACTTTCTGCCACAGAAATGTGAGGAACATGTGTTTTTTTAGCCAAATTTTGAGGTTTGCAAACGATTCTGGGTAACAGAACCTGGTCTGAGCCCCACAAGTCACCACATCTTGGATTCCCCTAGGTCTCTAGTTTTCAGAAATGCACAGGTTTGGTAGGTTTCCCTAGGTGCCGGCTGAGCTAGAGGCCAAAATCTACAGGTAGGCACTTTGCAAAAAACACCTCTGTTTTCTTTCAAAAATTTGGATGTGTCCACGTTGCGCTTTGGGGCATTTCCTGTCGCGGGCGCTAGGCCTACCCACACAAGTGAGGTATCATTTTTATCTGGAGACTTGGGGGAACGCTGGGTGGAAGGAAATTTGTGGCTCCTCTCAGATTCCAGAACTTTCTGCCACAGAAATGTGAGGAACATGTGTTTTTTTAGCCAAATTTTGAGGTTTGCAAAGGATTCTGGGTAACAGAACCTGGTCCGAGCCCCACAAGTCACCCCATCTTGGATTCCCGTAGGTCTCTAGTTTTCAGAAATGCACCGGTTTGGTAGGTTTCCCTAGGTGCCGGCTGAGCTAGAGGCCAAAATCTACAGGTAGGCACTTTCCAAAAAACACATGTTTTCTTTCAAAAATGTGGATATGTCCATGTTGCGCTTTGGGGCGTTTCCTGTCACGGGCGCTAGGCCTACCCACAAAAGTGAGGTATCATTTTTATCGGGAGACTTAGGGGAACGCTGGGTGGAAGGAAATTTGTGGCTCCTCTCAGATTCCAGAACTTTCTGCCACAGAAATGTGAGGAACATGTGTTTTTTTCTGCCAAATCTTGAGGTTTGCAAAGGATTCTGGGTAACAGAACCTGGTCCGAGCCCCACAAGTCACCCCATCTTGGATTCCCCTAGGTCTCTAGTTTTCAGAAATGCACAGGTTTGGTAGGTTTCCCTAGGTGCCGGGTGAGCTAGAGGCCAAAATCTACAGGTAGGCACTTTGCAAAAAACACCTCTGTTTTCTTTAAAAAATTTGGATGTGTCCACGTTGCGCTTTGGGGCGTTTCCTGTCACGGGCGCTAGGCCTACCCACAAAAGTGAGGTATCATTTTTATCGGGAGACTTAGGGGAACGCTGGGTGGAAGGAAATTTGTGGCTCCTCTCAGATTCCAGAACTTTCTGCCACAGAAATGTGAGGAACATCTGTATTTTTTGCCAAATTTTGAGGTTTGCAAAGGATTCTGGGTAACAGAACCTGGTCCGATCCCCACAAGTCACCCCATCTTGGATTCCCCTAGGTCTCTAGTTTTCAGAAATGCACAGGTTTGGTAGGTTTCCCTAGGTGCCGGCTGAGCTAGAGGCCAAAATCTACAGGTAGGCACTTTGCAAAAAACACCTCTGTTTTCTTTAAAAAATGTGGATGTGTCCACGTTGCGCTTTGGGGCGTTTCCTGTCGCGGGCGCTATGCCTACCCACACAAGTGAGGTATCATTTTTATCTGGAGACTTGGGGGAACGCTGGGTGGAAGTAAATTTTTGGCTCCTCTCAGATTCCAGGACTTTCTGCCACTGAAATATGAGGAACATGTGTTTTTTTTGCCAAATTTTGAGGTTTGCAAAGGATTCTGGGTAACATAACCTGGTCCGAGCCCCACAAGTCACCCCATCTTGGATTCCCCTAGGTATCTAGTTTTCAGAAATGCACAGGTTTGGTATGTTTCTCCAGGTGCCGGCTGAGCTAGTGGCCAAAATCTACAGGTTTGCACTTTGCAAAAAACACCTCTGTTTTCTTTCAAAAATTTGGATGTGTCCACGTTGCGCTTTGGGGCGTTTCCTGTCACGGGCGCTAGGCCTACCCACACAAGTGAGGTATCATTTTTATCGGGAGACTTGGGGGAACGCTGGGTGGTAGGAAATTTGTGGCTCCTCTCAGATTCCAGAACTTTCTGCCACAGAAATGTGAGGAACATGGGTTTTTTTTGCCAAATTTTGAGGTTTGCAAAGGATTCTGGGTAACAGAACCTGGTCCGAGCCCCACAAGTCACCCCATCATGGATTCCCCTAGGTCTCTAGTTTTCAGAAATGCACAGGTTTGGTAGGTTTCCATAGGTGCCGGCTTAGCTAGAGGCCAAAATCTACAGGTAGGCACTTTGCAAAAAACACCTCTGTTTTCTTTCAAAAATTTGGATGTGTCCACGTTGCGCTTTGGGGCGTTTCCTGTCACGGGCGCTACGCCTACCCACACAAGTGAGGTATCATTTTTATCGGGAGACTTGGGGGAACGCTGGGTGGAAGGAAATTTGTGGCTCCTCTCAGATTCCAGAACTTTCTGCCACAGAAATGTGAGGAACATGTGTTTTTTTTAGCCAACTTTTGAGGTTTGCAAAGGATTCTGGGTAACAGAACCTGGTCCGAGCCCCACAATTCACCCCATCTTGGATTCCCCTAGGTCTCTAGTTTTCAGAAATGCACAGGTTTGGTAGGTTTCCCTAGGTGCTGGCTAAGCTAGAGGCCAAAATCTACAGGTAGGCACTTTGCAAAAAACACCTATGTTTTCTTTCAAAAATTTGGATGTGTCCACGTTGCGCTTTGGGGCGTTTCCTGTCGCTGGCGCTAGGCCTACCCACACAAGTGAGGTATCATTTTTATCGGGAGACTTGGGGAAACACTGGGTGGAAGGACATTTGTGGCTCCTCTCAGATTCCAGAACTTTCTGCCACAGAAATGTGAGGAACATGTGTTTTTTTAGCCAAATTTTGAGGTTTGCAAAGGATTCTGGGTAACAGAACCTGGTCCGAGCCCCACAAGTCACCCCATCTTGGATTCCCCTAGGTCTCTAGTTTTCAGAAATGCACAGGTTTGGTAGGTTTCCCTAGGTGCCGGCTAAGCTAGAGGCCAAAATCTACAGGTAGGCACTTTGCAAAAAACACCTCTGTTTTCTTTCAAAAATTTGGATGTGTCCACGTTGCGCTTTGGGGTGTTTCCTGTTGCGGGCGCTAGGCCTACCCACACAAGTGAGGTATCATTTTTATATGGAGACTTGGGGGAACGCTGGGTGGAAGTAAATTTGTGGCTCCTCTCAGATTCCAGAACTTTCTGCCACAGAAATGTGAGGAACATGTGTTTTTTTGGCCAAATTTTGAGGTTTGCAAAGGATTCTGGGTAACATAACCTGGTCCGAGCCCCACAAGTCACCCCATCTTGGATTCCCCTAGGTCTCTAGTTTTCAGAAATGCACAGGTTTGGTAGGTTTCCCTAGGTGCCGGCTGAGCTAGAGGCCAAAATCTACAGGTAGGCACTTTGCAAAATACACCTCTGTTTTCTTTAAAATATTTGGATGTGTCCACGTTGCGCTTTGGGGCGTTTCCTGTCACGGGCGCTAGGCCTACCCACACAAGTGAGGTATCATTTTTATCGGGAGACTTGGGGGAACGCTGGGTGGAAGGAAATTTGTGGCTCCTCTCAGATTCCAGAACTTTCTGCCACAGAAATGTGAGGAACATGTGTTTTTTTAGCCAAATTTTGAGGTTTGCAAAGGATTCTGGGTAACAGAACCTGGTCCGAGCCCCACAAGTCACCCCATCTTGGATTCCCGTAGGTCACTAGATTTCAGAAATGCACCGGTTTGGTAGGTTTCCCTAGGTGCCGCCTGAGCTAGAGGCCAAAATCTACAGGTAGGCACTTTGCAAAAAACACCTCTGTTTTCTTTCAAAAATTTGGATGTGTCCACGTTGTGCTTTGGGGCGTTTCCTGTCACGGGCGCTAGGCCTACCCACAAAAGTGAGGTATCATTTTTATCGGGAGACTTGGGGGAACGCTGGGTGGAAGGAAATTTGTGGCTCCTCTCAGATTCCAGAACTTTCTGCCACAGAAATGTGAGGAACATGTGTTTTTTTTTGCCAACTTTTGAGGTTTGCAAAGGATTCTGGGTAACAGAACCTGGTCCGAGCCCCACAAGTCACCCCATCTTGGATTCCCCTAGGTCTCTAGTTTTCAGAAATGCACAGGTTTGGTAGGTTTCCCTAGGTGCTGGCTGAGCTAGAGGCCAAAATCTACAGGTAGGCACTTTGCAAAAAACACCTCTGTTTTCTTTAAAAAATTTGGATGTGTCCACGTTGCGCTTTGGGGCGTTTCCTGTCGCGGGCGCTAGGCCTACCCACACAAGTGAGGTATCATTTTTATCTGGAGACTTGGGGGAACTCTGGGTGGAAGGAAATGTGTGGCTCCTCTCAGATTCCAGAACTTTCTGCCACAGAAATGTGAGGAACATTTGTTTTTTTAGCCAAATTTTGAGGTTTGCAAAGGATTCTGGGTAACAGAACCTGGTCCGAGCCCCACAAGTCACCCCATCTTGGATTCCCGTAGGTCTCTAGTTTTCAGAAATGCACCGTTTTGGTAGGTTTCCCTAGGTTCCGGCTGAGCTAGAGGCCAAAATCTGCAGGTAGGCACTTTGCAAAAAACACCTCTGTTTTCTTTCAAAAATTTGGATGTGTCCACGTTGCGCTTTGGGGCGTTTCTTGTCGCGGGCGCTAGGCCTACCCACACAAGTGAGGTATCATTTTTATCTGGAGACTTGGGGGAACGCTGGGTGGAAGGAAATTTGTGGCTCCTCTCAGATTCCAGAACTTTCTGCCACAGAAATGTGAGGAACATGTGTTTTTTTAGCCAAATTTTGAGGTTTGCAGAGGATTCTGGGTAACAGAACCTGGTCCGAGCCCCACAAGTCACCCCATCTTGGATTCCCGTAGGTCTCTAGTTTTCAGAAATGCACCGGTTTGGTAGGTTTCCCTAGGTGCCGGCTGAGCTAGAGGCCAAAATCTACAGGTAGGCACTTTGCAAAAAACACCTCTGTTTTCTTTCAAAAATTTTGATGTGTCCACGTTGCACTTTGGGGCGTTTCCTGTCACGGGCGCTAGGCCTACCCACAAAAGTGAGGTATCATTTTTATCGGGAGACTTAGGGGAACGCTGGGTGGAAGGAAATTTGTGGCTCCTCTCAGATTCCAGAACTTTCTGCCACAGAAATGTGAGGAACATCTGTTTTTTTGGCCAAATTTTGAGGTTTGCAAAGGATTCTGGGTAACAGAACCTGGTCCGATCCCCACAAGTCACCCCATCTTGGATTCCCCTAGGTCTCTAGTTTTCAGAAATGCACAGGTTTGGTAGGTTTCCCTAGCTGCCGGCTGAGCTAGAGGCCAAAATCTACAGGTAGGCACTTTGCAAAAAACACCTCTGTTTTCTTTCAAAAATGTGGATGTGTCCACGTTGCGCTTTGGGGCGTTTCCTGTCACGGGCGCTAGGCCTACCCACGCAAGTGAGGTATCATTTTTATCTGGAGACTTGGGGGAACGCTGGGTGGAAGTAAATTTGTGGCTCCTCTCAGATTCCAGAACTTTCTGCCACAGAAATAAGAGGAACATGTGTTTTTTTTGCCAAATTTTGAGGTTTGCAAAGGATTCTGGGTAACATAACCTGGTCCGAGCCCCACAAGTCACCCCATCTTGGATTCCCCTAGGTATCTAGTTTTCAGAAATGCACAGGTTTGGTATGTTTCTCTAGGTGCCGGCTGAGCTAGTGGCCAAAATCTACAGGTAGGCACTTTGCAAAAAACACCTCTGTTTTCTTTCAAATATTTGGATGTGTCCACATTGCGCTTTGGGGCGTTTCCTGTCACGGGCACTAGGCCTACCCACACAAGCGAGGTATCATTTTTATCCGGAGACTTGGGGGAACGCTGGGTGGAAGGAAATTTGTGGCTCCTCTCAGATTCCAGAACTTTCTGCCACAGAAATGTGAGGAACATGTGTTTTTTTAGCCAACTTTTGAGGTTTGCAAAGGATTCTGGGTAACAGAACCTGGTCCGAGCCCCACAAGTCACCCCATCTTGGATTCCCCTAGGTCTCTAGTTTTCAGAAATGCACAGGTTTGGTAGGTTTCCCTAGGTGCCGGCTGAGCTAGAGGCCAAAATCTACAGGTAGGCACTTTGCAAAAAACACCTCTGTTTTCTTTCAAATATTTGGATGTGTCCACGTTGCGCTTTGGGGCGTTTCCTGTCACGGGCGCTAGGCCTACCCACACAAGTGAGGTATCATTTTTATCGGGAGACTTGGGGGAACGCTGGGTGGAAGGAAATTTGTGGCTCCTCTCAGATTCCAGAACTTTCTGCCACAGAAATGTGAGGAACATGTGTTTTTTTTAGCCAACTTTTGAGGTTTGCAAAGGATTCTGGGTAACAGAACCTGGTGCGAGCCCCACAAGTCATCCCATCTTGGATTCCCCTAGGTCTCTAGTTTTCAGAAATGCACAGGTTTGTTAGGTTTCCCTAGGTGCCGGCTGAGCTAGAGGCCAAAATCTACAGGTAGGCACTTTGCAAAAAACACCTCTGTTTTCTTTCAAAAATGTGGATGTGTCCACGTTGCGCTTTGGGGCATTTCCTGTCGCGGGCACTAGGCCTATCCACACAAGTGAGGTATCATTTTTATCGGGAGACTTGGGGGAACGCTGGGTGGTAGGAAATTTGTGGCTCCTCTCAGATTCCAGAACTTTCTGCCACAGAAATGTGAGGAACGTTTGTTTTTTTAGCCAAATTGTGAGGTTTGCAAAGGATTCTGGGTAACAGAACCTGGTCAGAGCCCCACAAATCACCCCATCTTGGATTCCCCTAAGTCTCTAGTTTTCAGAAATGCACAGGTTTGGTAGGTTTCCCTAGGTGCCGGCTGAGCTAGAGGGCAAAATCTACAGGTAGACACTTTGCAAAAAACACCTCTGTTTTCTTTCAAAAATTTGGATGTGTCCACGTTGCGCTTTGGGGCGTTTCCTGTCGCGGGCGCTAGGCCTACCCACACAAGTGAGGTATCATTTTTATCTGGAGACTTGGGGGAACGCTGGGTGGAAGTAAATTTGTGGCTCCTCTCAGATTACAGAACTTTCTGCCACAGAAATGTGAGGAACATGTGTTTTTTTAGCCAAATTTTGAGGTTTGCAAAGGATTCTGGGTAACAGAACCTGGTCCGATCCCCACAAGTCACCCCATCTTGGATTCCCCTAAGTCTCTAGTTTTCAGAAATGCACAGGTTTGGTAGGTTTCCCTAGGTGCCGGCTGAGCTAGAGGGCAAAATCTACAGGTAGACACTTTGCAAAAAACACCTCTGTTTTCTTTCAAAAATTTGGATGTGTCCACGTTGCGCTTTGGGGCGTTTCCTGTCGCGGGCGCTAGGCCTACCCACACAAGTGAGGTATCATTTTTATCTGGAGACTTGGGGGAACGCTGGGTGGAAGTAAATTTGTGGCTCCTCTCAGATTCCAGAACTTTCTGCCACAGAAATGTGAGGAACATGTGTTTTTTTTGCCAAATTTGGAGGTTTGCAAAGGATTCTGGGTAACATAACCTGGTCCGAGCCCCACAAGTCACCCCATCTTGGATTCCCCTAGGTCTCTAGTTTTCAGAAATGCACAGGTTTGGAAGGTTTCCCTAGGTGCCGGCTGAGCTAGAGGCCAAAATCTACCGGTAGGCACTTTGCAAAAAACACCTCTGTTTTCTTTCAAATATTTGGATGTGTCCATGTTGCGCTTTGGGGCGTTTCCTGTCACGGGCGCTAGGCCTACCCACACAAGTGAGGTATCATTTTTATCGGGAGACTTGGGGAAACGCTGGGTGGAAGGAAATTCGTGGCTCCTCTCAGATTCCAGAACTTTCTGCCACAGAAATGTGATGAACGTGTGTTTTTTTAGCCAAATTTTGAGGTTTGCAAAGGATTCTGGGTAACAGAACCTGGTCAGAGCCCCACAAATAACCCCATCTTGGATTCCCCTAGGTCTCTAGTTTTCAGAAATGCACAGGTTTGGTAGGTTTCCCTAGGTGTTGGCTGAACTAGAGGCCAAAATCTACAGGTAGGCACATTGCAAAAAACACCTCTGTTTTCTTTCAAAAATTTGGATGTGTCCACGTTGTACTTTGGGGCGTTTCCTGTCACGGGCGCTAGGCCTACCCACAAAAGTGAGGTATCATTTTTATCGGGGGACTTAGGGGAACGCTGGGTGGAAGGAAATTTGTGGCTCCTCTCAGATTACAGAACTTTCTGCCACAGAAATGTGAGGAACATGTGTTTTTTAGCCAAATTTTGAGGTTTGCAAAGGATTCTGGGTAACAGAACCTGGTCCGATCCCCACAAGTCACCCCATCTTGGATTCCCCTCAGTCTCTAGTTTTCAGAAATGCACAGGTTTGGTAGGTTTCCCTAGGTGCCAGCTGAGCTAGAGGCCAAAATCTACAGGTAGACACTTTGCAAAAAACACCTCTGTTTTCTTTCAAAAATGTGGATGTGTCCACGTTGCGCTTTGGGGCGTTTCCTGTCGCGGGCGCTAGGCCTACCCACACAAGTGAGGTATCATTTTTATCTGGAGACTTGGGGGAACGCTGGGTGGAAGTAAATTTGTGGCTCCTCTCAGATTCCAGAACTTTCTGCCACAGAAATTTGAGGAACATGTGTTTTTTTTGCCAAATTTTGAGGTTTGCAAAGGATTCTGGGTAACATAACCTGGTCGGAGCCCCACAAGTCACCCCATCATGGATTCCCCTAGGTCTCTAGTTTTCAGAAATGCACAGGTGTGGTAGGTTTCCCTAGGTGCGGGCTGAGCTAGAGGCCAAAATCTACAGGTAGGCACTTTGCAAAAAACACCTCTGTTTTCTTTCAAATATTTGGATGTGTCCATGTTGCGCTTTGGGGCGTTTCCTGTCACGGGCGCTAGGCCTACCCACACAAGTGAGGTATCATTTTTATCGGGAGACTTGGGGGAACGCTGGGTGGAAGGAAATTTGTGGCTCCTCTCAGATTCCAGAACTTTCTGCCACAGAAATGTGATGAACGTGTGTTTTTTTAGCCAAATTTTGAGGTTTGCAAAGGATTCTGGGTAACAGAACCTGGTCAGAGCCCCACAAATAACACCATCTTGGATTCCCCTAGGTATCTAGTTTTCAGAAATGCACAGGTTTGGTATGTTTCTCTAGGTGCCGGCTGAGCTAGTGGCCAAAATCTACAGGTAGGCACTTTGCAAAAAACACCTCTGTTTTCTTTCAAATATTTGGATGTGTCCACGTTGCGCTTTGGGGCGTTTCCTGTCACGGGCGCTAGGCCTACCCACACAAGTGAGGTATCCTTTTTATCGGGAGACTTGGGGGAAGGCTGGGTGGAAGTAAATTTGTGGCTCCTCTCAGATTCCAGAACTTTCTGCCACAGAAATATGAGGAACATGTGTTTTTTTTGCCAAATTTGAGGTTTGCAAAGGATTCTGGGTAACATAACCTGGTCCGAGCCCCACAAGTCACCCCATCTTGGATTCCCCTAGGTATCTAGTTTTCAGAAATGCACAGGTTTGGTATGTTTCCCTAGGTGCCGGCTGAGCTAGAGGCCAAAATCTACAGGTAGGCACTTTGCAAAATACACCTCTGTTTTCTTTCAAAAATTTGGATGTGTCCACGTTGTGCTTTGGGGCGTTTCCTGTCACGGGCGCTAGGCCTACCCACAAAAGTGAGGTTTCATTTTTATCGGGAGACTTGGGGGAACGCTGGGTGTAAGGAAATTTGTGGCTCCTCTCAGATTCCAGAACTTTCTGCCACAGAAATGTGAGGAACATGTGTTTTTTTTTGCCAACTTTTGAGGTTTGCAAAGGATTCTGGGTAACATAACCTGGTCCGAGCCCCACAAGTCACCCCATCTTGGATTCCCCTAGGTCTCTAGTTTTCAGAAATGCACAGGTTTGGTAGGTTTCCCTAGGTGCTGGCTGAGCTAGAGGCCAAAATCTACAGGTAGGCACTTTGCAAAAAACACCTATGTTTTCTTTCAAAAATTTGGATGTGTCCACGTTGCGCTTTGGGGCGTTTCCTGTCGCGGGCGCTAGGCCTACCCACACAAGTGAGGTATCATTTTTATCGGGAGACTTGGGGGAACGCTGGGTTGAAGGAAATTTGTGGCTCCTCTCAGATTCCAGAACTTTCTGCCACAGAAATGTGAGGAACATGTGTTTTTTTAGCCAAATTTTGAGGTTTGCAAATGATTCTGGGTAACAGAACCTGGTCCGAGCCCCACAAGTCACCCCATCTTGGATTCCCCTAGGTCTCTAGTTTTCAGAAATGCACAGGTTTGGTAGGTTTCCCTAGGTGCCGGCTGAGCTAGAGGCCAAAATCTACAGGTAGGCACTTTGCAAAAAACACCTCTGTTTTCTTTCAAATATTTGGATGTGTCCACGTTGCGCTTTGGGGCGTTTCCTGTCACGGGCGCTAGGCCTACCCACACAAGTGAGGTATCATTTTTATCGGGAGACTTGGGGGAACGCTGGGTGGAAGGAAATTTGTGGCTCCTCTCAGATTCCAGAACTTTCTGCCACAGAAATGTGAGGAACGTTTGTTTTTTTAGCCAAATTGTGAGGTTTGCAAAGGATTCTGGGTAACAGAACCTGGTCAGAGCCCCACAAATCACCCCATCTTGGATTCCCCTAGGTCTCTAGTTTTCAGAAATGCACAGGTTTGGTAGGTTTCCCTAGGTGCTGGCTGAGCTAGAGGCCAAAATCTACAGGTAGGCACTTTGCAAAAAACACCTATGTTTTCTTTCAAAAATTTGGATGTGTCCACATTGCGCTTTGGGGCGTTTCCTGTCGCGGGCGCTAGGCCTACCCACACAAGTGAGGTATCATTTTTATCGGGAGACTTGGGGGAACACTGGGTGGAAGGAAATTTGTGGCTCCTCTCAGATTCCAGAACTTTCTGCCACAGAAATGTGAGGAACATGTGTTTTTTTAGCCAAATTTTGAGGTTTGCAAACGATTCTGGGTAACAGAACCTGGTCCGAGCCCCACAAGTCACCCCATCTTGGATTCCCCTAGGTCTCTAGTTTTCAGAAATGCACAGGTTTGGTAGGTTTCCCTAGGTGCCGGCTGAGCTAGAGGCCAAAATCTATAGGTAGGCACTTTGCAAAAAACACCTCTGTTTTCTTTCAAATATTTGGATGTGTCCATGTTGCGCTTTGGGGCGTTTCCTGTCACGGGCGCTAGGCCTACCCACACAAGTGAGGTATCATTTTTATCGGGAGACTTGGGGAAACGCTGGGTGGAAGGAAATTCGTGGCTCCTCTCAGATTCCAGAACTTTCTGCCACAGAAATGTGATGAACGTGTGTTTTTTTAGCCAAATTTTGAGGTTTGCAAACGATTCTGGGTAACAGAACCTGGTCAGAGCCCCACAAATAACCCCATCTTGGATTCCCCTAGGTCTCTAGTTTTCAGAAATGCACAGGTTTAGTAGGTTTCCCTAGGTGTTGGCTGAACTAGAGGCCAAAATCTACAGGTAGGCACATTGCAAAAAACACCTCTGTTTTCTTTCAAAAATTTGGATGTGTCCACGTTGTGCTTTGGGGCGTTTCCTGTCACGGGCGCTAGGCCTACCCACAAAAGTGAGGTATCATTTTTATCGGGGGACTTAGGGGAACGCTGGGTGGAAGGAAATTTGTGGCTCCTCTCAGATTACAGAACTTTCTGCCACAGAAATGTGAGGAACATGTGTTTTTTTAGCCAAATTTTGAGGTTTGCAAAGGATTCTGGGTAACAGAACCTGGTCCGATCCCCACAAGTCACCCCATCTTGGATTCCCCTCAGTCTCTAGTTTTCAGAAATGCACAGGTTTGGTAGGTTTCCCTAGGTGCCGGCTGAGCTAGAGGCCAAAATCTACAGGTAGGCACTTTGCAAAAAACACCTCTGTTTTCTTTCAAATATTTGGATGTGTCCATGTTGCGCTTTGGGGCGTTTCCTGTCACGGGCGCTAGGCCTACCCACACAAGTGAGGTATCATTTTTATCGGGAGACTTGGGGGAACGCTGGGTGGAAGGAAATTTGTGGCTCCTCTCAGATTCCAGAACTTTCTGCCACAGAAATGTGATGAACGTGTGTTTTTTTTAGCCAAATTTTGAGGTTTGCAAAGGATTCTGGGTAACAGAACCTGGTCAGAGCCCCACAAATAACACCATCTTGGATTCCCCTAGGTCTCTAGTTTTCAGAAATGCACAGGTTTGGTAGGTTTCCCTAGGTGCTGGCTGAGCTAGAGGCCAAAATCTACAGGTAGGCACTTTGCAAAAAACACCTATGTTTTCTTTCAAAAATTTGGATGTGTCCACGTTGCGCTTTGGGGCGTTTCCTGTCACGGGCGCTAGGCCTACCCACACAAGTGAGGTATCCTTTTTATCGGGAGACTTGGGGGAAGGCTGGGTGGAAGTAAATTTGTGGCTCCTCTCAGATTCCAGAACTTTCTGCCACAGAAATATGAGGAACATGTGTTTTTTTTTGCCAAATTTTGAGGTTTGCAAAGGATTCTGGGTAACATAACCTGGTCCGAGCCCCACAAGTCACCCCATCTTGGATTCCCCTAGGTATCTAGTTTTCAGAAATGCACAGGTTTGGTATGTTTCCCTAGGTGCCGGCTGAGCTAGAGGCCAAAATCTACAGGTAGGCACTTTGCAAAATACACCTCTGTTTTCTTTCAAAAATTTGGATGTGTCCACGTTGTGCTTTGGGGCGTTTCCTGTCACGGGCGCTAGGCCCACCCACAAAAGTGAGGTTTCATTTTTATCGGGAGACTTGGGGGAACGCTGGGTGTAAGGAAATTTGTGGCTCCTCTCAGATTCCAGAACTTTCTGCCACAGAAATGTGAGTAACATGTGTTTTTTTTGCCAACTTTTGAGGTTTGCAAAGGATTCTGGGTAACATAACCTGGTCCGAGCCCCACAAGTCACCCCATCTTGGATTCCCCTAGGTCTCTAGTTTTCAGAAATGCACAGGTTTGGTAGGTTTCCCTAGGTGCTGGCTGAGCTAGAGGCCAAAATCTACAGGTAGGCACTTTGCAAAAAACACCTATGTTTTCTTTCAAAAATTTGGATGTGTCCACGTTGCGCTTTGGGGCGTTTCCTGTCGCGGGCGCTAGGCCTACCCACACAAGTGAGGTATCATTTTTATCGGGAGACTTGGGGGAACGCTGGGTTGAAGGAAATTTGTGGCTCCTCTCAGATTCCAGAACTTTCTGCCACAGAAATGTGAGGAACATGTGTTTTTTTAGCCAAATTTTGAGGTTTGCAAATGATTCAGGGTAACAGAACCTGGTCCGAGCCCCACAAGTCACCCCATCTTGGATTCCCCTAGGTCTCTAGTTTTCAGAAATGCACAGGTTTGGTAGGTTTCCCTAGGTGCCGGCTGAGCTAGAGGCCAAAATCTACAGGTAGGCACTTTGCAAAAAACACCTCTGTTTTCTTTCAAATATTTGGATGTGTCCACGTTGCGCTTTGGGGCGTTTCCTGTCACGGGCGCTAGGCCTACCCACACAAGTGAGGTATCATTTTTATCGGGAGACTTGGGGGAACGCTGGGTGGAAGGAAATTTGTGGCTCCTCTCAGATTCCAGAACTTTCTGCCACAGAAATGTGAGGAACGTTTGTTTTTTTAGCCAAATTGTGAGGTTTGCAAAGGATTCTGGGTAACAGAACCTGGTCAGAGCCCCACAAATCACCCCATCTTGGATTCCCCTAGGTCTCTAGTTTTCAGAAATGCACAGGTTTGGTAGGTTTCCCTAGGTGCTGGCTGAGCTAGAGGCCAAAATCTACAGGTAGGCACTTTGCAAAAAACACCTATGTTTTCTTTCAAAAATTTGGATGTGTCCACATTGCGCTTTGGGGCGTTTCCTGTCGCGGGCGCTAGCCCTACCCACACAAGTGAGGTATCATTTTTATCGGGAGACTTGGGGGAACACTGGGTGGAAGGAAATTTGTGGCTCCTCTCAGATTCCAGAACTTTCTGCCACAGAAATGTGAGGAACATGTGTTTTTTTAGCCAAATTTTGAGGTTTGCAAACGATTCTGGGTAACAGAACCTGGTCCGAGCCCCACAAGTCACCCCATCTTGGATTCCCCTAGGTCTCTAGTTTTCAGAAATGCACAGGTTTGGTAGGTTTCCCTAGGTGCCGGCTGAGCTACAGGCCAAAATCTATAGGTAGGCACTTTGCAAAAAACACCTCTGTTTTCTTTCAAAAATTTGGATGTGTCCACGTTGCGCTTTGGGGCGTTTCCTGTCGCGGGCGCTAGGCCTACCCACACAAGTGAGGTATCATTTTTATCTGGAGACTTGGGGGAACGCTGGGTGGAAGGAAATTTGTGGCTCCTCTCAGATTCCAGAACTTTCTGCCACAGAAATGTGAGGAACATGTGTTTTTTTAGCCAAATTTTGAGGTTTGCAAAGGATTCTGGGTAACAGAACCTGGTCCGAGCCCCACAAGTCACCCCATCTTGGATTCCCGTAGGTCTCTAGTTTTCAGAAATGCACCGGTTTGGTAGGGTTCCCTAGGTGCCGGCTGAGCTAGAGGCCAAAATCTACAGGTAGGCACTTTCCAAAAAACACATCTGTTTTCTTTAAAAAATGTGGATGTGTCCATGTTGCGCTTTGGGGCGTTTCCTGTCACGGGCGCTAGGCCTACCCACAAAAGTGAGGTATCATTTTTATCGGGAGACTTAGGGGAACGCTGGGTGGAAGGAAATTTGTGGCTCCTCTCAGATTCCAGAACTTTCTGCCACAGAAATGTGAGGAACATGTGTTTTTTTAGCCAAATTTTGAGGTTTGCAAAGGATTCTGGGTAACAGAACCTGGTCCGATCCCCACAAGTCACCCCATCTTGGATTCCCCTAAGTCTCTAGTTTTCAGAAATGCACAGGTTTGGTAGGTTTCCCTAGGTGCCGGCTGAGCTAGAGGGCAAAATCTACAGGTAGACACTTTGCAAAAAACACCTCTGTTTTCTTTCAAAAATTTGGATGTGTCCACGTTGCGCTTTGGGGCGTTTCCTGTCGCGGGCGCTAGGCCTACCCACACAAGTGAGGTATCATTTTTATCTGGAGACTTGGGGGAACGCTGGGTGGAAGTAAATTTGTGGCTCCTCTCAGATTACAGAACTTTCTGCCACAGAAATGTGAGGAACATGTGTTTTTTTAGCCAAATTTTGAGGTTTGCAAAGGATTCTGGGTAACAGAACCTGGTCCGATCCCCACAAGTCACCCCATCTTGGATTCCCCTAAGTCTCTAGTTTTCAGAAATGCACAGGTTTGGTAGGTTTCCCTAGGTGCCGGCTGAGCTAGAGGGCAAAATCTACAGGTAGACACTTTGCAAAAAACACCTCTGTTTTCTTTCAAAAATTTGGATGTGTCCACGTTGCGCTTTGGGGCGTTTCCTGTCGCGGGCGCTAGGCCTACCCACACAAGTGAGGTATCATTTTTATCTGGAGACTTGGGGGAACGCTGGGTGGAAGTAAATTTGTGGCTCCTCTCAGATTCCAGAACTTTCTGCCACAGAAATGTGAGGAACATGTGTTTTTTTTGCCAAATTTTGAGGTTTGCAAAGGATTCTGGGTAACATAACCTGGTCCGAGCCCCACAAGTCACCCCATCTTGGATTCCCCTAGGTCTCTAATTTTCAGAAATGCACAGGTTTGGAAGGTTTCCCTAGGTGCCGGCTGAGCTAGAGGCCAAAATCTACAGGTAGGCACTTTGCAAAAAACACCTCTGTTTTCTTTCAAATATTTGGATGTGTCCATGTTGCGCTTTGGGGCGTTTCCTGTCACGGGCGCTAGGCCTACCCACGCAAGTGAGGTATCATTTTTATCGGGAGACTTGGGGAAACGCTGGGTGGAAGGAAATTCGTGGCTCCTCTCAGATTCCAGAACTTTCTGCCACAGAAATGTGATGAACGTGTGTTTTTTTAGCCAAATTTTGAGGTTTGCAAAGGATTCTGGGTAACAGAACCTGGTCAGAGCCCCACAAATAACCCCATCTTGGATTCCCCTAGGTCTCTAGTTTTCAGAAATGCACAGGTTTGGTAGGTTTCCCTAGGTGTTGGCTGAACTAGAGGCCAAAATCTACAGGTAGGCACATTGCAAAAAACACCTCTGTTTTCTTTCAAAAATTTGGATGTGTCCACGTTGTGCTTTGGGGCGTTTCCTGTCACGGGCGCTAGGCCTACCCACAAAAGTGAGGTATCCTTTTTATCGGGAGACTTGGGGGAAGGCTGGGTGGAAGTAAATTTGTGGCTCCTCTCAGATTCCAGAACTTTCTGCCACAGAAATATGAGGAACATGTGTTTTTTTTGCCAAATTTTGAGGTTTGCAAAGGATTCTGGGTAACATAACCTGGTCCGAGCCCCACAAGTCACCCCATCTTGGATTCCCCTAGGTATCTAGTTTTCAGAAATGCACAGGTTTGGTATGTTTCTCTAGGTGCCGGCTGAGCTAGTGGCCAAAATCTACAGGTAGGCACTTTGCAAAAAACACCTCTGTTTTCTTTCAAATATTTGGATGTGTCCACGTTGCGCTTTGGGGCGTTTCCTGTCACGGGCGCTAGGCCTACCCACACAAGTGAGGTATCATTTTTATCGGGAGACTTGGGGGAACGCTGGGTGGAAGGAAATTTGTGGCTCCTCTCAGATTCCAGAACTTTCTGCCACAGAAATGTGAGGAACATGTGTTTTTTTAGCCAAATTTTGAGGTTTGCAAAGGATTCTGGGTAACAGAACCTGGTCCGAGCCCCACAAGTCACCCCATCTTGGATTCCCGTAGGTCTCTAGTTTTCAGAAATGCACCGGTTTGGTTGGTTTCCCTAGGTGCCGGCTGAGCTAGAGGCCAAAATCTACAGGTAGGCACATTGCAAAAAACACCTCTGTTTTCTTTCAAAAATTTGGATGTGTCCACGTTGTGCTTTGGGGCGTTTCCTGTCACGGGCGCTAGGCCTACCCACAAAAGTGAGGTATCATTTTTATCGGGAGACTTAGGGGAACGCTGGGTAGAAGGAAATTTGTGGCTCCTCTCAGATTCCAGAACTTTCTGCCACAGAAATGTGAGGAACATTTTTTTTTTTAGCCAAATTTTGAGGTTTGCAAAGGATTCTGGGTAACAGAACCTGGTCCGATCCCCACAAGTCACCCCATCTTGGATTCCCCTAGGTCTCTAGTTTTCAGAAATGCACAGGTTTGGTAGGTTTCCCTAGGTGCTGGCTGAGCTAGAGGCCAAAATCTACAGGTAGGCACTTTGCAAAAAACACCTCTGTTTTCATTCAAAAATTTGGATGTGTCCACGTTGCGCTTTGGGGTGTTTCCTGTCGCGGGCGCTAGGCCTACCCACACAAGTGAGGTATCATTTTTATCTGGAGACTTGGGGGAACGCTGGGTGGAAGTAAATTTGTGGCTCCTCTCAGATTCCAGAACTTTCTGCCACAGAAATGTGAGGAAAATGTGTTTTTTTTTGCCAAATTTTGAGGTTTGCAAAGGATTCTGGGTAACATAACCTGGTCCGAGCCCCACAAGTCACCCCATCTTGGATTCCCCTAGGTCTCTAGTTTTCAGAAATGCACAGGTTTGGTAGGTTTCCCTAGTTGCTGGCTGAGCTAGAGGCCAAAATCTACAGGTAGGCACATTGCAAAAAACACCTCTGTTTTCTTTCAAAAATTTGCATGTGTCCACGTTGTGCTTTGGGGCGTTTCCTGTCACGGGCGCTAGGCCTACCCACAAAAGTGAGGTATCATTTTTATCGGGGGACTTAGGGGAACGCTGGGTGGAAGGAAATTTGTGGCTCCTCTCAGATTACAGAACTTTCTGCCACAGAAATGTGAGGAACATGTGTTTTTTTAGCCAAATTTTGAGGTTTGCAAAGGATTCTGGGTAACAGAACCTGGTCCGATCCCCACAAGTCACCCCATCTTGGATTCCCCTAAGCCTCTAGTTTTCAGAAATGCACAGGTTTGGTAGGTTTCCCTAGGTGCCGGCTGAGCAAGAGGCCAAATTCTACAGGTAGACACTTTGCAAAAAACACATCTGTTTTCTTTCAAAAATTTGGATGTGTCCACGTTGCGCTTTGGGGCGTTTCCTGTTGCGGGCGCTAGGCCTACCCACACAAGTGAGGTATCATTTTTATCTGGAGACTTGGGGGAACGCTGGGTGGAAGTAAATTTGTGGCTCCTCTCAGATTCCAGAACTTTCTGCCACAGAAATTTGAGGAACATGTGTTTTTTTTGCCAAATTTTGAGGTTTACAAAGGATTCTGGGTAACATAACCTGGTCGGAGCCCCACAAGTCACCCCATCATGGATTCCCCTAGGTCTCTAGTTTTCAGAAATGCACAGGTGTGGTAGGTTTCCCTAGGTGCGGGCTGAGCTAGAGGCCAAAATCTACAGGTAGGCACTTTGCAAAAAACACCTCTGTTTTCATTAAAAAATTTGGATGTGTCCACGTTGCGCTTTGGGGTGTTTCCTGTCGCGGGCGCTAGGCCTACCCACACAAGTGAGGTATCATTTTTATCTGGAGACTTGGGGGAACGCTGGGTGGAAGTAAATTTGTGGCTCCTCTCAGATTCCAGAACTTTCTGCCACAGAAATGTGAGGAACATGTGTTTTTTTTGCCAAATTTTGAGGTTTGCAAAGGATTCTGGGTAACATAACCTGGTCAGAGCCCCACAAGTCACCCCTTCTCGGATTCCCCTAGGTCTCTAGTTTTCAGAAATGCACAGGTTTGGTAGGTTTCCCTAGGTGCTGGCTGAGCTAGAGGCCAAAATCTACAGGTAGGCACTTTGCAAAAAACACCTCTGTTTTCTTTCAAATATTTGGATGTGTCCATGTTGCGCTTTGGGGCATTTCCTGTCACGGGCGCTAGGCCTACCCACACAAGTGAGGTATCATTTTTATCGGGAGACTTGGGGGAACGCTGGGTGGAAGGAAATTTGTGGCTCCTCTCAGATTCCAGAACTTTCTGCCACAGAAATGTGATGAACGTGTGTTTTTTTAGCCAAATTTTGAGGTTTGCAAAGGATTCTGGGTAACAGAACCTGGTCAGAGCCCCACAAATAACCCCATCTTGGATTCCCCTAGGTCTCTAGTTTTCAGAAATGCACAGGTTTGGTAGGTTTCCCTAGGTGCTGGCTGAGCTAGAGGCCAAAATCTACAGGTAGGCACTTTGCAAAAAACACCTCTGTTTTCTTTCAAAAATGTGGATGTGTCCACGTTGCGCTTTGGGGCGTTTCCTGTCACGGGCGCTAGGCCTACCCACTCAAGTGAGGTATCCTTTTTATCGGGAGACTTGGGGGAACGCTGGGTGGAAGGAAATTTGTGGCTCCTCTCAGATTCCAGAACTTTCTGCCACAGAAATATGAGGAACATGTGTTTTTTTTGCCAAATTTTGAGGTTTGCAAAGGATTCTGGGTAACATAACCTGGTCCGAGCCCTACAAGTCACCCCATCTTGGATTCCCCTAGGTATCTAGTTTTCAGAAATGCACAGGTTTGGTATGTTTCTCTAGGTGCCGGCTGAGCTAGTGGCCAAAATCTACAGGTAGGCACTTTGCAAAAAACACCTCTGTTTTCTTTCAAATATTTGGATGTGTCCACGTTGCGCTTTGGGGCGTTTCCTGTCACGGGCGCTAGGCCTACCCACACAAGTGAGGTATCATTTTTATCGGGAGACTTGGGGGAACGCTGGGTGGAAGAAAATTTGTGGCTCCTCTCAGATTCCAGAACTTTCTGCCACAGAAATGTGAGGAACATGTGTTTTTTTAGCCAAATTTTGAGGTTTGCAAAGGATTCTGGGTAACAGAACCTGGTCCGAGCCCCACAAGTCACCCCATCTTGGATTCCCGTAGGTCTCTAGTTTTCAGAAATGCACCGGTTTGGTAGGTTTCCCTAGGTGCCGGCTGAGCTAGAGGCCAAAATCTACAGGTAGGCACATTGCAAAAAACACCTCTGTTTTCTTTCAAAAATTTGGATGTGTCCATGTTGCGCTTTGGGGCGTTTCCTGTCACGGGCGCTAGGCCTACCCACAAAAGTGAGGTATCATTTTTATCGGGAGACTTAGGGGAACGCTGGGTGGAAGGAAATTTGTGGCTCCTCTCAGATTCCAGAACTTTCTGCCACAGAAATGTGAGGAACATGTGTTTTTTTCTGCCAAATTTTGAGGTTTGCAAAGGATTCTGGGTAACAGAACCTGGTCCGAGCCCCACAAGTCACCCCATCTTGGATTCCCCTAGGTCTCTAGTTTTCAGAAATGCACAGGTTTGGTAGGTTTCCCTAGGTGCCGGCTGAGCTAGAGGCCAAAATCTACAGGTAGGCACTTTGCAAAATGCACCTCTGTTTTCTTTCAAATATTTGGATGTGTCCACGTTGCGCTTTGGGGTGTTTCCTGTCACGGGCGCTAGGCCTACCCACACAAGTGAGGTATCATTTTTATCGGGAGACTTGGGGGAACGCTGGGTGGAAGGAAATTTGTGGCTCCTCTCAGATTCCAGAACTTTCTGCCACAGAAATGTGAGGAACATGTGTTTTTTTTGCAAAATTTTGAGGTTTGCAAAGGATTCTGGTTAACATAACCTGGTCCGAGCCCCACAAGTCACCCCATCATGGATTCCCCCAGGTCTCTAGTTTTCAGAAATGCACAGGTTTGGTAGGTTTCCATAGGTGCCGGCTGAGCTAGAGGCCAAAATCTACAGGTAGGCACTTTGCAAAAAACACCTCTGTTTTCATTCAAAAATTTGGATGTGTCCACGTTGAGCTTTGGGGTGTTTCCTGTCGCGGGCGCTAGGCCTACCCACACAAGTGAGGTATCATTTTTATCTGGAGACTTGGGGGAACGCTGGGTGGAAGTAAATTTGTGGCTCCTCTCAGATTCCAGAACTTTCTGCCACAGAAATGTGAGGAACATGTGTTTTTTTTGCCAAATTTTGATGTTTGCAAAGGATTCTGGGTAACATAACCTGGCCCGAGCCCCACAAGTCACCCCATCTTGGATTCCCCTAGGTCTCTCGTTTTCAGAAATGCACAGGTTTGGTAGGTTTCCCTAGGTGCCGGCTGAGCTAGAGGCCAAAATCTACAGGTAGGCACTTTGCAAAAAACACCTCTGTTTTCTTTCAAATATTTGGATGTGTCCACGTTGCGCTTTGGGGCGTTTCCTGTCACGGGCGCTAGGCCTACCCACACAAGTGAGGTATCATTTTTATCGGGAGACTTGGGGGAACGCTGGGTGGAAGGAAATTTGTGGCTCCTCTCAGATTCCAGAACTTTCTGCCACAGAAATGTGAGGAACATGTGTTTTTTTTGCAAAATTTTGAGGTTTGCAAAGGATTCTGGTTAACATAACCTGGTCCGAGCCCCACAAGTCACCCCATCATGGATTCCCCCAGGTCTCTAGTTTTCAGAAATGCACAGGTTTGGTAGGTTTCCATAGGTGCCGGCTGAGCTAGAGGCCAAAATCTACAGGTAGGCACTTTGCAAAAAACACCTCTGTTTTCATTCAAAAATTTGGATGTGTCCACGTTGAGCTTTGGGGTGTTTCCTGTCGCGGGCGCTAGGCCTACCCACACAAGTGAGGTATCATTTTTATCTGGAGACTTGGGGGAACGCTGGGTGGAAGTAAATTTGTGGCTCCTCTCAGATTCCAGAACTTTCTGCCACAGAAATGTGAGGAACATGTGTTTTTTTTGCCAAATTTTGATGTTTGCAAAGGATTCTGGGTAACATAACCTGGCCCGAGCCCCACAAGTCACCCCATCTTGGATTCCCCTAGGTCTCTAGTTTTCAGAAATGCACAGGTTTGGTAGGTTTCCCTAGGTGCCGGCTGAGCTAGAGGCCAAAATCTACAGGTAGGCACTTTGCAAAAAACACCTCTGTTTTCTTTCAAATATTTGGATGTGTCCACGTTGCGCTTTGGGGCGTTTCCTGTCACGGGCGCTAGGCCTACCCACACAAGTGAGGTATCATTTTTATCGGGAGACTTGGGGGAACGCTGGGTGGAAGGAAATTTGTGGCTCCTCTCATATTCCAGAACTTTCTGCCACAGAAATATGAGGAACATGTGTTTTTTTAGCCCACTTTTGAGGTTTGCAAAGGATTCTGGGTAACAGAACCTGGTGCGAGCCCCACAAGTCACCCCATCTTGGATTCTCCTAGGTCTCTAGTTTTCAGAAATGCACAGGTTTGGTAGGTTTCCCTAGGTGGCCTAGGTGCCGGCTGAGCTAGAGGCCAAAATCTACAGGTAGGCACTTTGCAAAAAACACCTCTGTTTTCTTTCAAAAATTTGGATGTGTCCACGTTGCGCTTTGGGGCATTTCCTGTCGCGGGCACTAGGCCTATCCACACAAGTGAGGTATCATTTTTATCGGGAGACTTGGGGGAACGCTGGGTGGTAGGAAATTTGTGGCTCCTCTCAGATTCCAGAACTTTCTGCCACAGAAATGTGATGAACGTGTGTTTTTTTAGCCAAATTTTGAGGTTTGCAAAGGATTCTGGGTAACAGAACCTGGTCAGATCCCGACAAATCACCCCATCTTGGATTCCCCTAGGTCTCTAGTTTTCAGAAATGCACAGGTTTGGTAGGTTTCCCTAGGTGCTGGCTGAGCTAGAGGCCAAAATCTACAGGTAGGCACTTTGCAAAAAACACCTATGTTTTCTTTCAAAAATTTGGATGTGTCCACGATGCGCTTTGGGGCGTTTCCTGTCGCGGGCGCTAGGCCTACCCACACAAGTGAGGTATCATTTTTATCGGGAGACTTGGGGGAACACTGGGTGGAAGGAAATTTGTGGCTCCTCTCAGATTCCAGAACTTTCTGCCACAGAAATGTGAGGAACATGTGTTTTTTTAGCCAAATTTTGAGGTTTGCAAAGGATTCTGGGTAACAGAACCTGGTCCGAGCCCCACAAGTCTCCCCATCTTGGATTCCCCTATGTCTCTAGTTTTCAGAAATGCACAGGTTTGGTAGGTTTCCCTAGGTGCCGGCTGAGCTAGAGGCCAAAATCTATAGGTAGGCACTTTGCAAAAAACACCTCTGTTTTCTTTCAAAAATTTGGATGTGTCCACGTTGCGCTTTGGGGCGTTTCCTGTCGCGGGCGCTAGGCCTACCCACACAAGTGAGGTATCATTTTTATCTGGAGACTTGGGGGAACGCTGGGTGGAAGGAAATTTGTGGCTCCTCTCAGATTCCAGAACTTTCTGCCACAGAAATGTGAGGAACATTTGTTTTTTTAGCCAAATTTTGAGGTTTGCAAAGAATTCTGGGTAACAGAACCTGGTCCGAGCCCCACAAGTCACCCCATCTTGGATTCCCGTAGGTCTCTAGTTTTCAGAAATGCACCATTTTGGTAGGTTTCCCTAGGTGCCGGCTGAGCTAGAGGCCAAAATCTGCAGGTAGGAACTTTGCAAAAAACACCTCTGTTTTCTTTAAAAAATTTGGATGTGTCCACGTTGCGCTTTGGGGGCGTTTCTTGTCGCGGGCGCTAGGCCTACCCACACAAGTGAGGTATCATTTTTATCTGGAGACTTGGGGGAACGCTGGGTGGAAGGAAATTTGTGGCTCCTCTCAGATTCCAGAACTTTCTGCCACAGAAATGTGAGGAACATGTGTTTTTTTAGACAAATTTTGAGGTTTGCAAATTATTCTGGGTAACAGAACCTGGTCCGATCCCCACAAGTCACCCCATCTTGGATTCCCCTAGGTCTCTAGTTTTCAGAAATGCACAGGTTTGGTAGGTTTCCCTAGGTGCCGGCTGAGCTAGAGGCCAAAATCTACAGGTAGGCACTTTGCAAAAAACACCTCTGTTTTCTTTCAAAAATTTGGATGTGTCCACGTTTCGCTTTGGGGCGTTTCTAGTCGCGGGCGCTAGGCCTACCCACAAGTGAGGTATCATTTTTATCTGGAGACTTGGGGGAACGCTGGGCGGAAGTAAATTTGTGGCTCCTCTCAGATTCTAGAACTTTCTGCCACAGAAATGTGAGGAACATGTGTTTTTTTTGCCAAATTTTGAGGTTTGCAAAGGATTCTGGGTAACAGAACCTGGTCCGAGCCCCACAAGTCACCCCATCTTGGATTCCCCTCGGTCTCTAGTTTTCAGAAATGCACAGGTTTGGTAGGTTTCTCTAGGTGCCGGCTGAGCTAGTGGCCAAAATCTACAGGTAGGCACTTTGCAAAAAACACCTCTGTTTTCTTTCAAATATTTGGATGTGTCCACGTTGCGCTTTGGGGCGTTTCTTGTCGCGGGCGCTAGGCCTACCCACACAAGTGAGGTATCATTTTTATCTGGAGACTTGGGGGAACGCTGGGCGGAAGTAAATTTGTGGCTCCTCTCAGATTCTAGAACTTTCTGCCACAGAAATGTGAGGAACATGTGTTTTTTTTGCCAAATTTTGAGGTTTGCAAAGGATTCTGGGTAACAGAACCTGGTCCGAGCCCCACAAGTCACCCCATCTTGGATTCCCCTCGGACTCTAGTTTTCAGAAATGCACAGGTTTGGTAGGTTTCCCTAGGTGCTGGCTGAGCTAGAGGCCAAAATCTACAGGTAGGCACTTTGCAAAAAACACCTATGTTTTCTTTCAAAAATTTGGATGTGTCCACGTTGCGCTTTGGGGCGTTTCCTGTCACGGGCGCTAGGCCTACCCACACAAGTGAGGTATCATTTTTATCGGGAGACTTGGGGAAACACTGGGTTGAAGGAAATTTGTAGCTCCTCTCAGATTCCAGAACTTTCTGCCACAGAATTGTGAGGAACATGTGTTTTTTTAGCCAAATTTTGAGGTTTGCAAAGGATTCTGGGTAACAGAACCTGGTCCGAGCCCCACAAGTCACCCCATCTTGGATTCCTCTAGGTCTCTAGTTTTCAGAAATGCACAGGTTTGGTAGGTTTCCCTAGGTGCCCGCTAAGCTAGAGGCCAAAATCTACAGGTAGGCACTTTGCAAAAAACACCTCTGTTTTCTTTCAAAAATTTGGATGTGTCCACGTTGCGCTTTGGGGCGTTTCCTGTCGCGGGCGCTAGGCCTACCCACACAAGTGAGGTTTCATTTTTATCGGGAGACCTGGGGGAACACTGGGTGGAAGGAAGTTTGTGGCTCCTCTCAGATTCCAGAACTTTCTGCCACAGAAATGTGAGGAACATGTGTTTTTTTAGCCAAATTTTGAGGTTTGCAAAGGATTCTGGGTAACAGAACCTGGTCCGAGCCCCAAAAGTCACCCCATCTTGGATTCCCCTATGTCTCTAGTTTTCAGAAATGCACAGGTTTGGTAGGTTTCCCTAGGTGCCGGCTGAGCTAGAGGCCAAAATCTACAGGTAGGCACTTTGCAAAAAACACCTCTGTTTTCTTTAAAAAATTTGGATGTGTCCACGTTGCGCTTTGGGGCGTTTCCTGTCGCGGGCGCTAGGCCTACCCACACAAGTGAGGTATCATTTTTATCTGGAGACTTGGGGGAACGCTGGGTGGAAGGAAATTTGTGGCTCCTCTCAGATTCCAGAACTTTCTGCCACAGAAATGTGAGGAACATTTGTTTTTTTAGCCAAATTTTGAGGTTTGCAAAGGATTCTGGGTAACAGAACCTGGTCCGAGCCCCACAAGTCACCCCATCTTGGATTCCCGTAGGTCTCTAGTTTTCAGAAATGCACCGTTTTGGTAGGTTTCCCTAGGTGCCGGCTGAGCTAGAGGCCAAAATCTGCAGGTAGGCACTTTGCAAAAAACACCTCTGTTTTCTTTCAAAAATTTGGATGTGTCCACGTTGCGCTTTGGGGCGTTTCTTGTCGCGGGCGCTAGGCCTACCCACACAAGTGAGGTATCATTTTTATGTGGAGACTTGGGGGAACGCTGGATGGAAGGAAATTTGTGGCTCCTCTCAGATTCCAGAACTTTCTGCCACAGAAATGTGAGGAACATGTGTTTTTTTAGCCAAATTTTGAGGTTTGCAAATTATTCTGGGTAACAGAACCTGGTCCGATCCCCACAAGTCACCCCATCTTGGATTCCTTTAGGTCTCTAGTTTTCAGAAATGCACAGGTTTGGTAGGTTTCCCTAGGTGCTGGCTGAGCTAGAGGCCAAAATCGACAGGTAGGCACTTTGCAAAAAACACCTATGTTTTCTTTCAAAAATTTGGATGTGTCCACGTTGCGCTTTGGGGCGTTTCCTGTCACGGGCGCTAGGCCTACCCACACAAGTGAGGTATCATTTTTATCGGGAGACTTGGGGAAACACTGGGTGGAAGGAAATTTGTAGCTCCTCTCAGATTCCAGAACTTTCTGCCACAGAAATGTGAGGAACATGTGTTTTTTTAGCCAAATTTTGAGGTTTGCAAAGGATTCTGGGTAACAGAGCCTGGTCCGAGCCCCACAAGTCACCCCATCTTGGATTCCCCCAGGTCTCTAGTTTTCAGAAATGCACAGGTTTGGTAGGTTTCCCTAGGTGCCCGCTAAGCTAGAGGCCAAAATCTACAGGTAGGCACTTTGCAAAAAACACCTCTGTTTTCTTTCAAAAATTTGGATGTGTCCACGTTGCGCTTTGGGGCGTTTCCTGTCGCGGGCGCTAGGCCTACCCACACAAGTGAGGTATCATTTTTATCGGGAGACTTGGGGGAACACTGGGTGGAAGGAAATTTGTGGCTCCTCTCAGATTCCAGAACTTTCTGCCACAGAAATGTGAGGAACATGTGTTTTTTTAGCCAAATTTTGAGGTTTGCAAAGGATTCTAGGTAACAGAACCTGGTCCGAGCCCCACAAGTCACCCCATCTTGGATTCCCCTAGGTCTCTAGTTTTCAGAAATGCACAGGTTTGGTAGGTTTCCCTGGGTGCCGGCTGAGCTAGAGGCCAAAATCTACAGGTAGGCACTTTGCAAAAAACACCTCTGTTTTCTTTAAAAAATTTGGATGTGTCCACGTTGCGCTTTGGGGCGTTTCCTGTCGCGGACGCTAGGCCTACCCACACAAGTGAGGTATCATTTTTATCTGGAGACTTGGGGGAACGCTGGGTGGAAGGAAATTTGTGGCTCCTCTCAGATTCCAGAACTTTCTGCCACAGAAATGTGAGGAACATTTGTTTTTTTAGCCAAATTTTGAGGTTTGCAAAGGATTCTGGGTAACAGAACCTGGTCCGAGCCCCACAAGTCACCCCATCTTGGATTCCCGTAGGTCTCTAGTTTTCAGAAATGCACCGTTTTGGTAGGCTTCCCTAGGTGCCGGCTGAGCTAGAGGCCAAAATCTGCAGGTAGGCACTTTGCAAAAAACACCTCTGTTTTCTTTCAAAAATTTGGATGTGTCCACGTTGCGCTTTGGGGCGTTTCTTGTCGCGGGCGCTAGGCCTACCCACACAAGTGAGGTATCATTTTTATCTGGAGACTTGGGGGAACGCTGGGTGGAAGGAAATTTGTGGCTCCTCTCAGATTCCAGAACTTTCTGCCACAGAAATGTGAGGAACATGTGTTTTTTTAGACAAATTTTGAGGTTTGCAAATTATTCTGGGTAACAGAACCTGGTCCGATCCCCACAAGTCACCCCATCTTGGATTCCCCTAGGTCTCTAGTTTTCAGAAATGCACAGGTTTGGTAGGTTTCCCTAGGTGCCGGCTGAGCTAGAGGCCAAAATCTACAGGTAGGCACTTTGCAAAAAACACCTCTGTTTTCTTTCAAAAATTTGGATGTGTCCACGTTGCGCTTTGGGGCGTTTCTAGTCGCGGGCGCTAGGCCTACCCACACAAGTGAGGTATCATTTTTATCTGGAGACTTGGGGGAACGCTGGGCGGAAGTAAATTTGTGGCTCCTCTCAGATTCTAGAACTTTCTGCCACAGAAATGTGAGGAACATGTGTTTTTTTTGCCAAATTTTGAGGTTTGCAAAGGATTCTGGGTAACAGAACCTGGTCCGAGCCCCACAAGTCACCCCATCTTGGATTCCCCTCGGTCTCTAGTTTTCAGAAATGCACAGGTTTGGTAGGTTTCTCTAGGTGCCGGCTGAGCTAGTGGCCAAAATCTACAGGTAGGCACTTTGCAAAAAACACCTCTGTTTTCTTTCAAATATTTGGATGTGTCCACGTTGCGCTTTGGGGCGTTTCTTGTCGCGGGCGCTAGGCCTACCCACACAAGTGAGGTATCATTTTTATCTGGAGACTTGGGGGAACGCTGGGCGGAAGTAAATTTGTGGCTCCTCTCAGATTCTAGAACTTTCTGCCACAGAAATGTGAGGAACATGTGTTTTTTTTTGCCAAATTTTGAGGTTTGCAAAGGATTCTGGGTAACAGAACCTGGTCCGAGCCCCACAAGTCACCCCATCTTGGATTCCCCTCGGACTCTAGTTTTCAGAAATGCACAGGTTTGGTAGGTTTCCCTAGGTGCTGGCTGAGCTAGAGGCCAAAATCTACAGGTAGGCACTTTGCAAAAAACACCTATGTTTTCTTTCAAAAATTTGGATGTGTCCACGTTGCGCTTTGGGGCGTTTCCTGTCACGGGCGCTAGGCCTACCCACACAAGTGAGGTATCATTTTTATCGGGAGACTTGGGGAAACACTGGGTTGAAGGAAATTTGTAGCTCCTCTCAGATTCCAGAACTTTCTGCCACAGAAATGTGAGGAACATGTGTTTTTTTAGCCAAATTTTGAGGTTTGCAAAGGATTCTGGGTAACAGAACCTGGTCCGAGCCCCACAAGTCACCCCATCTTGGATTCCTCTAGGACTCTAGTTTTCAGAAATGCACAGGTTTGGTAGGTTTCCCTAGGTGCCCGCTAAGCTAGAGGCCAAAATCTACAGGTAGGCACTTTGCAAAAAACACCTCTGTTTTCTTTCAAAAATTTGGATGTGTCCACGTTGCGCTTTGGGGCGTTTCCTGTCGCGGGCGCTAGGCCTACCCACACAAGTGAGGTTTCATTTTTATCAGGAGACCTGGGGGAACACTGGGTGGAAGGAAGTTTGTGGCTCCTCTCAGATTCCAGAACTTTCTGCCACAGAAATGTGAGGAACATGTGTTTTTTTAGCCAAATTTTGAGGTTTGCAAAGGATTCTGGGTAACAGAACCTGGTCCGAGCCCCACAAGTCACCCCATCTTGGATTCCCCTATGTCTCTAGTTTTCAGAAATGCACAGGTTTGGTAGGTTTCCCTAGGTGCCGGCTGAGCTAGAGGCCAAAATCTACAGGTAGGCACTTTGCAAAAAACACCTCTGTTTTCTTTAAAAAATTTGGATGTGTCCATGTTGCGCTTTGGGGCGTTTCCTGTCGCGGGCGCTAGGCCTACCCACACAAGTGAGGTATCATTTTTATCTGGAGACTTGGGGGAACGCTGGGTGGAAGGAAATTTGTGGCTCCTCTCAGATTCCAGAACTTTCTGCCACAGAAATGTGAGGAACATTTGTTTTTTTAGCCAAATTTTGAGGTTTGCAAAGGATTCTGGGTAACAGAACCTGGTCCGAGCCCCACAAGTCACCCCATCTTGGATTCCCGTAGGTCTCTAGTTTTCAGAAATGCACCGTTTTGGTAGGTTTCCCTAGGTGCCGGCTGAGCTAGAGGCCAAAATCTGCAGGTAGGCACTTTGCAAAAAACACCTCTGTTTTCTTTCAAAAATTTGGATGTGTCCACGTTGCGCTTTGGGGCGTTTCTTGTCGCGGGCGCTAGGCCTACCCACACAAGTGAGGTATCATTTTTATTGGGAGACTTGGGGAAACACTGGGTGGAAGGAAATTTGTAGCTCCTCTCAGATTCCAGAACTTTCTGCCACCGAAATGTGAGGAACATGTGTTTTTTTAGCCAAATTTTGAAGTTTGCAAAGGATTCTGGGTAACAGAACCTGGTCCGAGCCCCACAAGTCACCCCATCTTGGATTCCCCTAGGTCTCTAGTTTTCAGAAATGCACAGGTTTGGTAGGTTTCCCTAGGTGCCCGCTAAGCTAGAGGCCAAAATCTACAGGTAGGCACTTTGCAAAAAACACCTATGTTTTCTTTCAAAAATTTGGATGTTTCCACGTTGCGCTTTGGGGCGTTTCTTGTCGCGGGCGCTAGGCCTACCCACACAAGTGAGGTATCATTTTTATCTGGAGACTTGGGGGAACGCTGGGTGGAAGGAAATTTGTGGCCCCTCTCAGATTCCAGAACTTTCTGCCACAGAAATGTGAGGAACATGTGTTTTTTTAGCCAAATTTTGAGGTTTGCAAAGGATTCTGGGTAACAGAACCTGGTCAGAGCCCCACAAATCACCCCATCTTGGATTCCCCTAGGTCTCTAGTTTTCAGAAATGCACAGGTTTGGTAGGTTTCCGTAGGTGCTGGCTGAGCTAGAGGCCAAAATCTACAGGTAGGCACTTTGCAAAAAACACCTATGTTTTCTTTCAAAAATTTGGATGTGTCCACGTTGCGCTTTGGGGCGTTTCCTGTCGCGGGCGCTAGGCCTACCCACACAAGTGAGGTATCATTTTTATCGGGAGACTTGGGGAAACACTGGGATGAAGGAAATTTGTGGCTCCTCTCATATTCCAGAACTTTCTGCCACAGAAATGTCAGGAACATGTGTTTTTTTAGCCAAATTTAGAGGTTTGCAAAGGATTCTGGGTAACAGAACCTGGTCCGATCCCCACAAGTCACCCCATCTTGGATTCCTCTAGGTCTCTAGTTTTCAGAAATGCACAGGTTTGGTAGGTTTCCCTAGGTGCTGGCTGAGCTAGAGGCCAAAATCGACAGGTAGGCACTTTGCAAAAAACACCTATGTTTTCTTTCAAAAATTTGGATGTGTCCACGTTGCGCTTTGGGGCGTTTCCTGTCACGGGCGCTAGGCCTACCCACACAAGTGAGGTATCATTTTTATCGGGAGACTTGGGGAAACACTGGGTGGAAGGAAATTTGTAGCTCCTCTCAGATTCCAGAACTTTCTGCCACAGAAATGTGAGGAACATGTGTTTTTTTAGCCAAATTTTGAGGTTTGCAAAGGATTCTGGGTAACAGAGCCTGGTCCGAGCCCCACAAGTCACCCCATCTTGGATTCCCCCAGGTCTCTAGTTTTCAGAAATGCACAGGTTTGGTAGGTTTCCCTAGGTGCCCGCTAAGCTAGAGGCCAAAATCTACAGGTAGGCACTTTGCAAAAAACACCTCTGTTTTCTTTCAAAAATTTGGATGTGTCCACGTTGCGCTTTGGGGCGTTTCCTGTCGCGGGCGCTAGGCCTACCCACACAAGTGAGGTATCATTTTTATCGGGAGACTTGGGGGAACACTGGGTGGAAGTAAATTTGTGGCTCCTCTCAGATTCCAGAACTTTCTGCCACAGAAATGTGAGGAACATGTGTTTTTTTAGCCAAATTTTGAGGTTTGCAAAGGATTCTGGGTAACAGAACCTGGTCCGAGCCCCACAAGTCACCCCATCTTGGATTCCCCTAGGTCTCTAGTTTTCAGAAATGTACAGGTTTGGTAGGTTTCCCTAGGTGCCGGCTGAGCTAGAGGCCAAAATCTACAGGTAGGCACTTTGCAAAAAACACCTCTGTTTTCTTTAAAAAATTTGGATGTGTCCACGTTGCGCTTTGGGGCGTTTCCTGTCGCGGACGCTAGGCCTACCCACACAAGTGAGGTATCATTTTTATCTGGAGACTTGGGGGAACGCTGGGTGGAAGGAAATTTGTGGCTCCTCTCAGATTCCAGAACTTTCTGCCACAGAAATGTGAGGAACATTTGTTTTTTTAGCCAAATTTTGAGGTTTGCAAAGGATTCTGGGTAACAGAACCTGGTCCGAGCCCCACAAGTCACCCCATCTTGGATTCCCGTAGGTCTCTAGTTTTCAGAAATGCACCGTTTTGGTAGGCTTCCCTAGGTGCCGGCTGAGCTAGAGGCCAAAATCTGCAGGTAGGCACTTTGCAAAAAACACCTCTGTTTTCTTTCAAAAATTTGGATGTGTCCACGTTGCGCTTTGGGGCGTTTCTTGTCGCGGGCGCTAGGCCTACCCACACAAGTGAGGTATCATTTTTATCTGGAGACTTGGGGGAACGCTGGGTGGAAGGAAATTTGTGGCTCCTCTCAGATTCCAGAACTTTCTGCCACAGAAATGTGAGGAACATGTGTTTTTTTAGCCAAATTTTGAGGTTTGCAAATTATTCTGGGTAACAGAACCTGGTCCGATCCCCACAAGTCACCCCATCTTGGATTTCCCTAGGTCTCTAGTTTTCAGAAATGCACAGGTTTGGTAGGTTTCCCTAGGTGCCGGCTGAGCTAGAGGCCAAAATCTACAGGTAGGCACTTTGCAAAAAACACCTCTGTTTTCTTTCAAAAATTTGGATGTGTCCATGTTGCGCTTTGGGGCGTTTCTTGTCGCGGGCGCTAGGCCTACCCACACAAGTGAGGTATCATTTTTATCTGGAGACTTGGGGGAACGCTGGGTGGAAGTAAATTTGTGGCTCCTCTCAGATTCCAGAACTTTCTGCCACAGAAATGTGAGGAACATGTGTTTTTTTTGCCAAATTTTGAGGTTTGCAAAGGATTCTGGGTAACATAACCTGGTCCGAGCCCCACAAGTCACCCCATCTTGGATTCCCCTCGGTCTCTAGTTTTCAGAAATGCACAGGTTTGGTAGGCTTCTCTAGGTGCCGGCTGAGCTAGTGGCCAAAATCTACAGGTAGGCACTTTGCAAAAAACACCTCTGTTTTCTTTCAAATATTTGGATGTGTCCACGTTGCGCTTTGGGGCGTTTCCTGTCACGGGCGCTAGGCCTACCCACACAAGTGAGGTATCATTTTTATCGGGAGACTTGGCGGAACGCTGGGTGGAAGGAAATTTGTGGCTCCTCTCAGATTCCAGAACTTTTTGCCACATAAATGTGAGCAACATGTGTTTTTTTAGCCAACTTTTGAGGTTTGCAAAGGATTCTGGGTAACAGAACCTGGTCCGAGCCCCACAAGTCACCCCATCTTGGATTCCTCTAGGTCTCTAGTTTTCAGAAATGCACAGGTTTGGTAGGTTTCCCTAGGCGCTGGCTGAGCTAGAGGCCAAAATCTACAGGTAGGCACTTTGCAAAAAACACCTATGTTTTCTTTCAAAAATTTGGATGTGTCCACGTTGCGCTTTGGGGCGTTTCCTGTCACGGGCGCTAGGCCTACCCACACAAGTGAGGTATCATTTTTATTGGGAGACTTGGGGAAACACTGGGTGGAAGGAAATTTGTAGCTCCTCTCAGATTCCAGAACTTTCTGCCACCGAAATGTGAGGAACATGTGTTTTTTTAGCCAAATTTTGAAGTTTGCAAAGGATTCTGGGTAACAGAACCTGGTCCGAGCCCCACAAGTCACCCCATCTTGGATTCCCCTAGGTCTCTAGTTTTCAGAAATGCACAGGTTTGGTAGGTTTCCCTAGGTGCCCGCTAAGCTAGAGGCCAAAATCTACAGGTAGGCACTTTGCAAAAAACACCTCTGTTTTCTTTAAAAAATTTGGATGTTTCCACGTTGCGCTTTGGGGCGTTTCTTGTCGCGGGCGCTAGGCCTACCCACACAAGTGAGGTATCATTTTTATCTGGAGACTTGGGGGAACGCTGGGTGGAAGGAAATTTGTGGCCCCTCTCAGATTCCAGAACTTTCTGCCACAGAAATGTGAGGAACATGTGTTTTTTTAGCCAAATTTTGAGGTTTGCAAAGGATTCTGGGTAACAGAACCTGGTCAGAGCCCCACAAATCACCCCATCTTGGATTCCCCTAGGTCTCTAGTTTTCAGAAATGCACAGGTTTGGTAGGTTTCCGTAGGTGCTGGCTGAGCTAGAGGCCAAAATCTACAGGTAGGCACTTTGCAAAAAACACCTATGTTTTCTTTCAAAAATTTGGATGTGTCCACGTTGCGCTTTGGGGCGTTTCCTGTCGCGGGCGCTAGGCCTACCCACACAAGTGAGGTATCATTTTTATCGGGAGACTTGGGGAAACACTGGGATGAAGGAAATTTGTGGCTCCTCTCATATTCCAGAACTTTCTGCCACAGAAATGTCAGGAACATGTGTTTTTTTAGCCAAATTTAGAGGTTTGCAAAGGATTCTGGGTAACAGAAACTGGTCCGAGCCCCACAAGTCACCCCATCTTGGATTCCCCTAGGTCTCTAGTTTTCAGAAATGCACAGGTTTGGTAGGTTTCCCTAGGTGCCGGCTAAGCTAGAGGCCAAAATCTACAGGTAGGCACTTTGCAAAAAACACCTCTGTTTTCTTTCAAAAATTTGGATGTGTCCACGTTGCGCTTTGGGGCGTTTCCTGTCGTGGGCGCTAGGCCTACCCACACAAGTGAGGTATCATTTTTATCTGGAGACTTGGGGGAACGCTGGGTGGAAGGAAATTTGTGGCTCCTCTCAGATTCCAGAACTTTCTGCCACAGAAATCTGAGGAACATGTGTTTTTTTAGCCAAATTTTGAGGTTTGCAAAGGATTCTGGGTAACAGAACCTGGTCCGAGCCCCACAAGTCACCCCATCTTGGATTCCCGTAGGTCTCTAGTTTTCAGAAATCCACCGGTTTGGTAGGTTTCCCTAGGTGCCGGCTGAGCTAGAGGCCAAAATCTACAGGTAGGCACTTTGCAAAAAACACCTCTGTTTTCTTTCAAAAATGTGGATGTGTCCACGTTGCGCTTTGGGGCGTTTCCTGTCACGGGCGCTAGGCCTACCCACAAAAGTGAGGTATCATTTTTATCGGGAGACTTAGGGGAAGGCTGGGTGGAAGGAAATTTGTGGCTCCTCTCAGATTCCAGAACTTTCTGCCACAGAAATGTGAGGAACATGTGTTTTTTTAGCCAAATTTTGAGGTTTGCAAAGGATTCTGGGTAACAGAACCTGGTCCGAGCCCCACAAGTCACCCCATCATGGATTCCCCCAGGTCTCTAGTTTTCAGAAATGCACAGGTTTGGTAGGTTTCCCTAGGTGCCCGCTAAGCTAGAGGCCAAAATCTACAGGTAGGCACTTTGCAAAAAACACCTCTGTTTTCTTTAAAAAATTTGGATGTTTCCACGTTGCGCTTTGGGGCGTTTCTTGTCGCGGGCGCTAGGCCTACCCACACAAGTGAGGTATCATTTTTATCTGGAGACTTGGGGGAACGCTGGGTGGAAGGAAATTTGTGGCCCCTCTCAGATTCCAGAACTTTCTGCCACAGAAATGTGAGGAACATGTGTTTTTTTAGCCAAATTTTGAGGTTTGCAAAGGATTCTGGGTAACAGAACCTGGTCAGAGCCCCACAAATCACCCCATCTTGGATTCCCCTAGGTCTCTAGTTTTCAGAAATGCACAGGTTTGGTAGGTTTCCGTAGGTGCTGGCTGAGCTAGAGGCCAAAATCTACAGGTAGGCACTTTGCAAAAAACACCTATGTTTTCTTTCAAAAATTTGGATGTGTCCACGTTGCGCTTTGGGGCGTTTCCTGTCGCGGGCGCTAGGCCTACCCACACAAGTGAGGTATCATTTTTATCGGGAGACTTGGGGAAACACTGGGATGAAGGAAATTTGTGGCTCCTCTCATATTCCAGAACTTTCTGCCACAGAAATGTCAGGAACATGTGTTTTTTTAGCCAAATTTAGAGGTTTGCAAAGGATTCTGGGTAACAGAAACTGGTCCGAGCCCCACAAGTCACCCCATCTTGGATTCCCCTAGGTCTCTAGTTTTCAGAAATGCACAGGTTTGGTAGGTTTCCCTAGGTGCCGGCTAAGCTAGAGGCCAAAATCTACAGGTAGGCACTTTGCAAAAAACACCTCTGTTTTCTTTAAAAAATTTGGATGTGTCCACGTTGCGCTTTGGGGCGTTTCCTGTCGTGGGCGCTAGGCCTACCCACACAAGTGAGGTATCATTTTTATCTGGAGACTTGGGGGAACGCTGGGTGGAAGGAAATTTGTGGCTCCTCTCAGATTCCAGAACTTTCTGCCACAGAAATCTGAGGAACATGTGTTTTTTTAGCCAAATTTTGAGGTTTGCAAAGGATTCTGGGTAACAGAACCTTGTCCGAGCCCCACAAGTCACCCCATCTTGGATTCCCGTAGGTCTCTAGTTTTCAGAAATCCACCGGTTTGGTAGGTTTCCCTAGGTGCCGGCTGAGCTAGAGGCCAAAATCTACAGGTAGGCACTTTGCAAAAAACACCTCTGTTTTCTTTCAAAAATGTGGATGTGTCCACGTTGCGCTTTGGGGCGTTTCCTGTCACGGGCGCTAGGCCTACCCACAAAAGTGAGGTATCATTTTTATCGGGAGACTTAGGGGAAGGCTGGGTGGAAGGAAATTTGTGGCTCCTCTCAGATTCCAGAACTTTCTGCCACAGAAATGTGAGGAACATGTGTTTTTTTAGCCAAATTTTGAGGTTTGCAAAGGATTCTGGGTAACAGAACCTGGTCCGAGCCCCACAAGTCACCCCATCATGGATTCCCCCAGGTCTCTAGTTTTCAGAAATGCACAGGTTTGGTAGGTTTCCATAGGTGCCGGCTGAGCTAGAGGCCAAAATCTACAGGTAGGCACTTTGCAAAAAACACCTCTGTTTTCATTCAAAAATTTGGATGTGTCCACGTTGAGCTTTGGGGTGTTTCCTGTCGCGGGCGCTAGGCCTACCCACACAAGTGAGGTATCAGTTTTATCTGGAGACTTGGGGGAACGCTGGGTGGAAGTAAATTTGTGGCTCCTCTCAGATTCCAGAACTTTCTGCCACAGAAATGTCAGGAACATGTGTTTTTTTAGCCAAATTTAGAGGTTTGCAAAGGATTCTGGGTAACAGAAACTGGTCCGAGCCCCACAAGTCACCCCATCTTGGATTCCCCTAGGTCTCTAGTTTTCAGAAATGCACAGGTTTGGTAGGTTTCCCTAGGTGCCGGCTAAGCTAGAGGCCAAAATCTACAGGTAGGCACTTTGCAAAAAACACCTCTGTTTTCTTTCAAAAATTTGGATGTGTCCACGTTGCGCTTTGGGGCGTTTCCTGTCGTGGGCGCTAGGCCTACCCACACAAGTGAGGTATCATTTTTATCTGGAGACTTGGGGGAACGCTGGGTGGAAGGAAATTTGTGGCTCCTCTCAGATTCCAGAACTTTCTGCCACAGAAATCTGAGGAACATGTGTTTTTTTAGCCAAATTTTGAGGTTTGCAAAGGATTCTGGGTAACAGAACCTGGTCCGAGCCCCACAAGTCACCCCATCTTGGATTCCCGTAGGTCTCTAGTTTTCAGAAATCCACCGGTTTGGTAGGTTTCCCTAGGTGCCGGCTGAGCTAGAGGCCAAAATCTACAGGTAGGCACTTTGCAAAAAACACCTCTGTTTTCTTGCAAAAATGTGGATGTGTCCACGTTGGGCTTTGGGGCGTTTCCTGACACGGGCGCTAGGCCTACCCACAAAAGTGAGGTATCATTTTTATCGGGAGACTTAGGGGAACGCTGGGTGGAAGGAAATTTGTGGCTCCTCTCAGATTCCAGAACTTTCTGCCACAGAAATGTGAGGAACATGTGTTTTTTTAGCCAAATTTTGAGGTTTGCAAAGGATTCTGGGTAACAGAACCTGGTCCGAGCCCCACAAGTCACCCCATCATGGATTCCCCCAGGTCTCTAGTTTTCAGAAATGCACAGGTTTGGTAGGTTTCCATAGGTGCCGGCTGAGCTAGAGGCCAAAATCTACAGGTAGGCACTTTGCAAAAAACACCTCTGTTTTCATTCAAAAATTTGGATGTGTCCACGTTGAGCTTTGGGGTGTTTCCTGTCGCGGGCGCTAGGCCTACCCACACAAGTGAGGTATCAGTTTTATCTGGAGACTTGGGGGAACGCTGGGTGGAAGTAAATTTGTGGCTCCTCTCAGATTCCAGAACTTTCTGCCACAGAAATGTGAGGAACATGTGTTTTTTTTGCCAAATTTTGATGTTTGCAAAGGATTCTGGGTAACATAACCTGGCCCGAGCCCCACAAGTCACCCCATCTTAGATTCCCCTAGGTCTCTAGTTTTCAGAAATGCACAGGTTTGGTATGTTTCTCTAGGTGCCGGCTGAGCTAGTGGCCAAAATCTACAGGTAGGCACTTTGCAAAAAACACCTCTGTTTTCTTTCAAATATTTGGATGTGTCCACGTTGCGCTTTGGGGCGTTTCCTGTCACAGGCGCTAGGCCTACCCACACAAGTGAGGTATCATTTTTATCGGGAGACTTGGGGGAACGCTGGGTGGAAGGAAATTTGTGGCTCCTCTCAGATTCCAGAACTTTCTGCCACAGAAATATGAGGAACATGTGTTTTTTTAGCCCACTTTTGAGGTTTGCAAAGGATTCTGGGTAACAGAACCTGGTGCGAGCCCCACAAGTCACCCCTTCTTGGATTCCCCTAGGTCTCTAGTTTTCAGAAATGCACCGGTTTGGTAGGTTTCCCTAGGTGGCCTAGGTGCCGGCTGAGCTAGAGGCCAAAATCTACAGGTAGGCACTTTGCAAAAAACACCTCTGTTTTCTTTCAAAAATTTGGATGTGTCCACGTTGCGCTTTGGGGCATTTCCTGTCGCGGGCACTAGGCCTATCCACACAAGTGAGGTATCATTTTTATCAGGAGACTTGGGGGAACGCTGGGTGGTAATAAATTTGTGGCTCCTCTCAGATTCCAGAACTTTCTGCCACAGAAATGTGATGAACGTGTGTTTTTTTAGCCAAATTTTGAGGTTTGCAAAGGATTCTGGGTAACAGAACCTGGTCAGAGCCCCACAAATCACCCCATCTTGGATTCCCCTAGGTCTCTAGTTTTCAGAAATGCACAGGTTTGGTAGGTTTCCCTAGGTGCTGGCTGAGCTAGAGGCCAAAATCTACAGGTAGGCACTTTGCAAAAAACACCTATGTTTTCTTTCAAAAATTTGGATGTGTCCACGTTGCGCTTTGGGGCGTTTCCTGTTGCGGGCGCTAGGCCTACCCACACAAGTGAGGTATCATTTTTATCTGGAGACTTGGGGGAACGCTGGGTGGAAGTAAATTTGTGGCTCCTCTCAGATTCCAGAACTTTCTGCCACAGAAATATGAGGAACATGTGTTTTTTTAGCCCACTTTTGAGGTTTGCAAAGGATTCTGGGTAACAGAACCTGGTGCGAGCCCCACAAGTCACCCCATCTTGGATTCCCCTAGGTCTCTAGTTTTCAGAAATGCACAGGTTTGGTAGGTTTCCCTAGGTGGCCTAGGTGCCGGCTGAGCTAGAGGCCAAAATCTACAGGTAGGCACTTTGGAAAAAACACCTCTGTTTTCTTTCAAAAATTTGGATGTGTCCACGTTGCGCTTTGGGGCATTTCCTGTTGCGGGCGCTAGGCCTATCCACACAAGTGAGGTATCATTTTTATCGGGAGACTTGGGGGAACGCTGGGTGGTAGGAAATTTGTGGCTCCTCTCAGATTCCAGAACTTTCTGCCACAGAAATGTGATGAACGTGTGTTTTTTTAGCCAAAGTTTGAGGTTTGCAAAGGATTCTGGGTAACAGAACCTGGTCAGAGCCCCACAAATCACCCCATCTTGGATTCCCCTAGGTCTCTAGTTTTCAGAAATGCACAGGTTTGGTAGGTTTCCCTAGGTGCTGGCTGAGCTAGAGGCCAAAATCTACAGGTAGGCACTTTGCAAAAAACACCTATGTTTTCTTTCAAAAATTTGGATGTGTCCACGTTGCGCTTTGGGGCGTTTCCTGTCGCGGGCGCTAGGCCTACCCACACAAGTGAGGTATAATTTTTATCGGGAGACTTGGGGGAACGCTGGGTGGAAGGAAATTTGTGGCTCCTCTCAGATTCCAGAACTTTCTGCCACAGAAATGTGAGGAACATGTGTTTTTTTTGCCAAATTTTGATGTTTGCAAAGGATTCTGGGTAACATAACCTGGCCCGAGCCCCACAAGTCACCCCATCTTAGATTCCCCTAGGTCTCTAGTTTTCAGAAATGCACAGGTTTGGTAGGTTTCCCTAGGTGCCGGCTGAGCTAGAGGCCAAAATCTACAGGTAGGCACTTTGCAAAAAACACCTCTGTTTTCTTTCAAATATTTGGATGTGTCCACGTTGCGCTTTGGGGCGTTTCCTGTCACGGGCGCTAGGCCTACCCACACAAGTGAGGTATCATTTTTATCGGGAGACTTGGGGGAACGCTGGGTGGAAGGAAATTTGTGGCTCCTCTCAGATTCCAGAACTTTCTGCCACAGAAATATGAGGAACATGTGTTTTTTTAGCCCACTTTTGAGGTTTGCAAAGGATTCTGGGTAACAGAACCTGGTGCGAGCCCCACAAGTCACCCCATCTTGGATTCCCCTAGGTCTCTAGTTTTCAGAAATGCACAGGTTTGGTAGGTTTCCCTAGGTGGCCTAGGTGCCGGCTGAGCTAGAGGCCAAAATCTACAGGTAGGCACTTTGCAAAAAACACCTCTGTTTTCTTTCAAAAATTTGGATGTGTCCACGTTGCGCTTTGGGGCATTTCCTGTCGCGGACACTAGGCCTATCCACACAAGTGAGGTATCATTTTTATCGGGAGACTTGGGGGAACGCTGGGTGGTAGGAAATTTGTGGCTCCTCTCAGATTCCAGAACTTTCTGCCACAGAAATGTGATGAACGTGTGTTTTTTTAGCCAAATTTTGAGGTTTGCAAAGGATTCTGGGTAACAGAACCTGGTCAGAGCCCCACAAATCACCCCATCTTGGATTCCCCTAGGTCTCTAGTTTTCAGAAATGCACAGGTTTGGTAGGTTTCCCTAGGTGCTGGCTGAGCTAGAGGCCAAAATCTACAGGTAGGCACTTTGCAAAAAACAACTATGTTTTCTTTCAAAAATTTGGATGTGTCCACGTTGCGCTTTGGGGCGTTTCCTGTCGCGGGCGCTAGGCCTACCCACACAAGTGAGGTATCATTTTTATCGGGAGACTTGGCGGAACGCTGGGTGGAAGGAAATTTGTGGCTCCTCTCAGATTCCAGAACTTTCTGCCACATAAATGTGAGGAACATGTGTTTTTTTAGCCAACTTTTGAGGTTTGCAAAGGATTCTGGGTAACAGAACCTGGTCCGAGCCCCACAAGTCACCCCATCTTGGATTCCTCTAGGTCTCTAGTTCTCAGAAATGCACAGGTTTGGTAGGTTTCCCTAGGTGCTGGCTGAGCTTGAGGCCAAAATCTACAGGTAGGCACTTTGCAAAAAACACCTATGTTTTCTTTCAAAAATTTGGATGTGTCCACGTTGCGCTTTGGGGCGTTTCCTGTCACGGGCGCTAGGCCTACCCACACAAGTGAGGTATCATTTTTATCGGGAGACTTGGGGAAACACTGGGTGGAAGGAAATTTGTAGCTCCTCTCAGATTCCAGAACTTTCTGCCACAGAAATGTGAGGAACATGTGTTTTTTTAGCCAAATTTTGAGGTTTGCAAAGGATTCTGGGTAACAGAACCTGGTCCGAGCCCCACAAGTCACCCCATCTTGGATTCCCCTAGGTCTCTAGTTTTCAGAAATGCACAGGTTTGGTAGGTTTCCCTAGGTGCTGGCTGAGCTAGAGGCCAAAATCTACAGGTAGGCACTTTGCAAAAAACACCTATGTTTTCTTTCAAAAATTTGGATGTGTCCAAGTTGCGCTTTGGGGCGTTTCCTGTCGCGGGCGCTAGGCCTACCCACACAAGTGAGGTATCATTTTTATCGGGAGACTTGGGGAAACACTGGGTTGAAGGAAATTTGTGGCTCCTCTCATATTCCAGAACTTTCTGCCACAGAAATGTCAGGAACATGTGTTTTTTTAGCCAAATTTAGAGGTTTGCAAAGGATTCTGGGTAACAGAAACTGGTCCGAGCCCCACAAGTCACCCCATCTTGGATTCCCCTAGGTCTCTAGTTTTCAGAAATGCACAGGTTTGGTAGGTTTCCCTAGGTGCCGGCTAAGCTAGAGGCCAAAATCTACAGGTAGGCACTTTGCAAAAAACACCTCTGTTTTCTTTCAAAAATTTGGATGTGTCCACGTTGCGCTTTGGGGCGTTTCTTGTCGCGGGCGCTAGGCCTACCCACACAAGTGAGGTATCATTTTTATCTGGAGACTTGGGGGAACGCTGGGTGGAAGTAAATTTGTGGCTCCTCTCAGATTCCAGAACTTTCTGCCACAGAAATGTGAGGAACATGTGTTTTTTTAGCCAAATTTTGAGGTTTGCAAAGGATTCTGGGTAACAGAACCTGGTCCGAGCCCCACAAGTCACCTCATCTTGGATTCCCCTAGGTCTCTAGTTTTCAGAAATGCACAGGTTTGGTAGGTTTCCCTAGGTGCCGGCTGAGCTAGAGGCCAAAATCTACAGGTAGGCACTTTGCAAAAAACACCTCTGTTTTCTTTAAAAAATTTGGATGTGTCCACGTTGCACTTTGGGGTGTTTCCTGTCGCGGGCGCTAGGCCTACCCACACAAGTGAGGTATCATTTTTATCTGGAGACTTGGGGGAACGCTGGGTGGAAGGAAATTTGTGGCTCCTCTCAGATTCCAGAACTTTCTGCCACCGAAATGTGAGGAACATTTGTTTTTTTAGCCAAATTTTGAGGTTTGCAAAGGATTCTGGGTAACAGAACTTGGTCCGAGCCCCACAAGTCACCCCATCTTGGATTCCCGTAGGTCTCTAGTTTTCAGAAATGCACCGTTTTGGTAGGTTTCCCTAGGTGCCGGCTGAGCTAGAGGCCAAAATCTGCAGGTAGGCACTTTGCAAAAAACACCTCTGTTTTCTTTCAAAAATTTGGATGTGTCCACGTTGCGCTTTGGGGCGTTTCTTGTCGCGGGCGCTAGGCCTACCCACACAAGTGAGGTATCATTTTTATCTGGAGACTTGGGGGAACGCTGGGTGGAAGGAAATTTGTGGCTCCTCTCAGATTCCAGAACTTTCTGCCACAGAAATGTGAGGAACATGTGTTTTTTTAGCCAAATTTTGAGGTTTGCAAATTATTCTGGGTAACAGAACCTGGTCCGATCCCCACAAGTCACCCCATCTTGGATTCCTCTAGGTCTCTAGTTCTCAGAAATGCACAGGTTTGGTAGGTTTCCCTAGGTGCTGGCTGAGCTAGAGGCCAAAATCTACAGGTAGGCACTTTGCAAAAAACACCTATGTTTTCTTTCAAAAATTTGGATGTGTCCACGTTGCGCTTTGGGGCGTTTCCTGTCACGGGCGCTAGGCCTACCCACACAAGTGAGGTATCATTTTTATCGGGAGACTTGGGGAAACACTGGGTGGAAGGAAATTTGTAGCTCCTCTCAGATTCCAGAACTTTCTGCCACAGAAATGTGAGGAACATGTGTTTTTTTAGCCAAATTTTGAGGTTTGCAAAGGATTCTGGGTAACAGAACCTGGTCCGAGCCCCACAAGTCACCCCATCTTGGATTCCCCTAGGTCTCTAGTTTTCAGAAATGCACAGGTTTGGTAGGTTTCCCTAGGTGCTGGCTGAGCTAGAGGCCAAAATCTACAGGTAGGCACTTTGCAAAAAACACCTATGTTTTCTTTCAAAAATTTGGATGTGTCCACGTTGCGCTTTGGGGCGTTTCCTGTCGCGGGCGCTAGGCCTACCCACACAAGTGAGGTATCATTTTTATCGGGAGACTTGGGGAAACACTGGGTTGAAGGAAATTTGTGGCTCCTCTCATATTCCAGAACTTTCTGCCACAGAAATGTCAGGAACATGTGTTTTTTTAGCCAAATTTAGAGGTTTGCAAAGGATTCTGGGTAACAGAAACTGGTCCGAGCCCCACAAGTCACCCCATCTTGGATTCCCCTAGGTCTCTAGTTTTCAGAAATGCACAGGTTTGGTAGGTTTCCCTAGGTGCCGGCTAAGATAGAGGCCAAAATCTACAGGTAGGCACTTTGCAAAAAACACCTCTGTTTTCTTTCAAAAATTTGGATGTGTCCATGTTGCGCTTTGGGG
Source organism: Pleurodeles waltl (assembly GCF_031143425.1). NCBI lineage: Eukaryota > Metazoa > Chordata > Amphibia > Caudata > Salamandridae > Pleurodeles > Pleurodeles waltl. The sequence goes on from NC_090439.1 coordinate 146,854,372, forward strand.
CGTTTCTTGTCGCGGGCGCTAGGCCTACCCACACAAGTGAGGTATCATTTTTATCTGGAGACTTGGGGGAACGCTGGGTGGAAGTAAATTTGTGGCTCCTCTCAGATTCCAGAACTTTCTGCCACAGAAATGTGAGGAACATGTGTTTTTTTAGCCAAATTTTGAGGTTTGCAAAGGATTCTGGGTAACAGAACCTGGTCCGAGCCCCACAAGTCACCTCATCTTGGATTCCCCTAGGTCTCTAGTTTTCAGAAATGCACAGGTTTGGTAGGTTTCCCTAGGTGCCGGCTGAGCTAGAGGCCCAAATCTACAGGTAGGCACTTTGCAAAAAACACCTCTGTTTTCTTTAAAAAATTTGGATGTGTCCACGTTGCGCTTTGGGGCGTTTCCTGTCGCGGGCGCTAGGCCTACCCACACAAGTGAGGTATCATTTTTATCTGGAGACTTGGGGGAACGCTGGGTGGAAGGAAATTTATGGCTCCTCTCAGATTCCAGAACTTTCTGCCACAGAAATGTGAGGAACATTTGTTTTTTTAGCCAAATTTTGAGGTTTGCAAAGGATTCTGGGTAACAGAACCTGGTCCGAGCCCCACAAGTCACCCCATCTTGGATTCCCGTAGGTCTCTAGTTTTCAGAAATGCACCGTTTTGGTAGGTTTCCCTAGGTGCCGGCTGAGCTAGAGGCCAAAATCTGCAGGTAGGCACTTTGCAAAAAACACCTCTGTTTTCTTTCAAAAATTTGGATGTGTCCACGTTGCGCTTTGGGGCGTTTCTTGTCACGGGCGCTAGGCCTACCCACACAAGTGAGGTATCAATTTTATCCGGAGACTTGGGGGAACGCTGGATGGAAGGAAATTTGTGGCTCCTCTCAGATTCCAGAACTTTGTGCCACAGAAATGTGAGGAACATGTGTTTTTTTAGCCAAATTTTGAGGTTTGCAAATTATTCTGGGTAACAGAACCTGGTCCGATCCCCACAAGTCACCCCATCTTGGATTCCCCTAGGTCTCTAGTTTTCAGAAATGCACAGGTTTGGTAGGTTTCCCTAGGTGCCGGCTGAGCTAGAGGCCAAAATCTACAGGTAGGCACTTTGCAAAAAACACCTCTGTTTTCTTTCAAAAATTTGGATGTGTCCACGTTGCGCTTTGGGGCGTTTCTTGTCGCGGGCGCTAGGCCTACCCACACAAGTGAGGTATCATTTTTATCGGGAGACTTGGGGAAACACTGGGTTGAAGGAAATTTGTGGCTCCTCTCATATTCCAGAACTTTCTGCCACAGAAATGTCAGGAACATGTGTTTTTTTAGCCAAATTTAGAGGTTTGCAAAGGATTCTGGGTAACAGAAACTGGTCCGAGCCCCACAAGTCACCCCATCTTGGATTCCACTAGGTCTCTAGTTTTCAGAAATGCACAGGTTTGGTAGGTTTCCCTAGGTGCCGGCTAAGCTAGAGGCCAAAATCTACAGGTAGGCACTTGGCAAAAAACACCTCTGTTTTCTTTCAAAAATTTGGATGTGTCCACGTTGCGCTTTGGGGCGTTTCTTGTCGCGGGCGCTAGGCCTACCCACACAAGTGAGGTATCATTTTTATCTGGAGACTTGGGGGAACGCTGGGTGGAAGTAAATTTGTGGCTCCTCTCAGATTCCAGAACTTTCTGCCACAGAAATGTGAGGAACATGTGTTTTTTTGCCAAATTTTGAGGTTTGCAAAGGATTCTGGGTAACATAACCTGGTCCGAGCCCCACAAGTCACCCCATCTTGGATTCCCCTCGGTCTCTAGTTTTCAGAAATGCACAGGTTTGGTAGGTTTCTCTAGGTGCCGGCTGAGCTAGTGGCCAAAATCTACAGGTAGGCACTTTGCAAAAAACACCTCTGTTTTCTTTCAAAAATTTGGATGTGTCCACGTTGCGCTTTGGGGCGTTTCCTGTCGCGGGCGCTTGGCCTACCCACACAAGTGAGGTATCATTTTTATCGGGAGACTTGGGGGAACACTGGGTGGAAGGAAATTTGTGGCTCCTCTCAGATTCCAGAACTTTCTGCCACAGAAATGTGAGGAACATGTGTTTTTTTAGCCAAATTTTGAGGTTTGCAAAGGATTCTGGGTAACAGAACCTGGTCCGAGCCCCACAAGTCACCTCATCTTGGATTCCCCTAGGTCTCTAGTTTTCAGAAATGCACAGGTTTGGTAGGTTTCCCTAGGTGCCGGCTGAGCTAGAGGCCAAAATCTACAGGTAGGCACTTTGCAAAAAACACCTCTGTTTTCTTTAAAAAATTTGGATGTGTCCACGTTGCGCTTTGGGGCGTTTCCTGTCGCGGGCGCTAGGCCTACCCACACAAGTGAGGTATCATTTTTATCTGGAGACTTGGGGGAACGCTGGGTGGAAGGAAATTTGTGGCTCCTCTCAGATTCCAGAACTTTCTGCCACAGAAATGTGAGGAACATTTGTTTTTTTAGCCAAATTTTGAGGTTTGCAAAGGATTCTGGGTAACAGAACCTGGTCCGAGCCCCACAAGTCACCCCATCTTGGATTCCCGTAGGTCTCTAGTTTTCAGAAATGCACCGTTTTGGTAGGTTTCCCTAGGTGCCGGCTGAGCTAGAGGCCAAAATCTGCAGGTAGGCACTTTGCAAAAAACACCTCTGTTTTCTTTCAAAAATTTGGATGTGTCCACGTTGCGCTTTGGGGCGTTTCTTGTCGCGGGCGCTAGGCCTACCCACACAAGTGAGGTATCATTTTTATCTGGAGACTTGGGGGAACGCTGGGTGGAAGGAAATTTGTGGCTCCTCTCAGACTCCAGAACTTTCTGCCACAGAAATGTGAGGAACATGTGTTTTTTTAGCCAAATTTTGAGGTTTGCAAATTATTCTGGGTAACAGAACCTGGTCCGATCCCCACAAGTCACCCCATCTAGGATTCCTGTAGGTCTCTAGTTCTCAGAAATGCACAGGTTTGGTAGGTTTCCCTAGGTGCTGGCTGAGCTAGAGGCCAAAATCTACAGGTAGGCACTTTGCAAAAAACACCTATGTTTTCTTTCAAAAATTTGGATGTGTCCACGTTGCGCTTTGGGGCGTTTCCTGTCACGGGCGCTAGGCCTACCCACACAAGTGAGGTATCATTTTTATCGGGAGACTTGGGGAAACACTGGGTGGAAGGAAATTTGTAGCTCCTCTCAGATTCCAGAACTTTCTGCAACAGAAATGTGAGGAACATGTGTTTTTTTAGCCAAATTTTGAGGTTTGCAAAGGATTCTGGGTAACAGAACCTGGTCCGAGCCCCACAAGTCACCCCATCTTGGATTCCCCTAGGTCTCTAGTTTTCAGAAATGCACAGGTTTGGTAGGTTTCCCTAGGTGCTGGCTGAGCTAGAGGCCAAAATCTACAGGTAGGCACTTTGCAAAAAACACCTATGTTTTCTTTCAAAAATTTGGATGTGTCCACGTTGCGCTTTGGGGCGTTTCCTGACGCGGGCGCTAGGCCTACCCACACAAGTGAGGTATCATTTTTATCGGGAGACTTGGGGAAACACTGGGTTGAAGGAAATTTGTGGCTCCTCTCATATTCCAGAACTTTCTGCCACAGAAATGTCAGGAACATGTGTTTTTTTAGCCAAATTTAGAGGTTTGCAAAGGATTCTGGGTAACAGAAACTGGTCCGAGCCCCACAAGTCACCCCATCTTGGATTTCCCTAGGTCTCTAGTTTTCAGAAATGCACAGGTTTGGTAGGTTTCCCTAGGTGCCGGCTAAGATAGAGGCCAAAATCTACAGGTAGGCACTTTGCAAAAAACACCTCTGTTTTCTTTCAAAAATTTGGATGTGTCCATGTTGCGCTTTGGGGCGTTTCTTGTCGCGGGCGCTAGGCCTACCCACACAAGTGAGGTATCATTTTTATCTGGAAACTTGGGGGAACGCTGGGTGGAAGGAAATTTATGGCTCCTCTCAGATTCCAGAACTTTCTGCCACAGAAATGTGAGGAACATTTGTTTTTTTAGCCAAATTTTGAGGTTTGCAAAGGATTCTGGGTAACAGAACCTGGTCCGAGCCCCACAAGTCACCCCATCTTGGATTCCCGTAGGTCTCTAGTTTTCAGAAATGCACCGTTTTGGTAGGTTTCCCTAGGTGCCGGCTGAGCTAGAGGCCAAAATCTGCAGGTAGGCACTTTGCAAAAAACACCTCTGTTTTCTTTCAAAAATTTGGATGTGTCCACGTTGCGCTTTGGGGCGTTTCTTGTCGCGGGCGCTAGGCCTACCCACACAAGTGAGGTATCATTTTTATCTGGAGACTTGGGGGAACGCTGGATGGAAGGAAATTTGTGGCTCCTCTCAGATTCCAGAACTTTGTGCCACAGAAATGTGAGGAACATGTGTTTTTTTAGCCAAATTTTGAGGTTTGCAAATTATTCTGGGTAACAGAACCTGGTCCGATCCCCACAAGTCACCCCATCTTGGATTCCCCTAGGTCTCTAGTTTTCAGAAATGCACAGGTTTGGTAGGTTTCCCTAGGTGCCGGCTGAGCTAGAGGCCAAAATCTACAGGTAGGCACTTTGCAAAAAACACCTCTGTTTTCTTTCAAAAATTTGGATGTGTCCACGTTGCGCTTTGGGCCGTTTCTTGTCGCGGGCGCTAGGCCTATCCACACAAGTGAGGTATCATTTTTATCGGGAGACTTGGGGAAACACTGGGTTGAAGGAAATTTGTGGCTCCTCTCATATTCCAGAACTTTCTGCCACAGAAATGTCAGGAACTTGTGTTTTTTTAGCCAAATTTAGAGGTTTGCAAAGGATTCTGGGTAACAGAAACTGGTCCGAGCCCCACAAGTCACCCCATCTTGGATTCCCCTAGGTCTCTAGTTTTCAGAAATGCACAGGTTTGGTAGGTTTCCCTAGGTGCCGGCTAAGCTAGAGGCCAAAATCTACAGGTAGGCACTTGGCAAAAAACACCTCTGTTTTCTTTCAAAAATTTGGATGTGTCCACGTTGCGCTTTGGGGCGTTTCTTGTCGCGGGCGCTAGGCCTACCCACACAAGTGAGGTATCATTTTTATCTGGAGACTTGGGGGAACGCTGTGTGGAAGTAAATTTGTGGCTCCTCTCAGATTCCAGAACTTTCTGCCACAGAAATGTCAGGAACATGTGTTTTTTTAGCCAAATTTAGAGGTTTGCAAAGGATTCTGGGTAACAGAAACTGGTCCGAGCCCCACAAGTCACCCCATCTTGGATTCCCCTAGGTCTCTAGTTTTCAGAAATGCACAGGTTTGGTAGGTTTCCCTAGGTGCCGGCTAAGCTAGAGGCCAAAATCTACAGGTAGGCACTTGGCAAAAAACACCTCTGTTTTCTTTAAAAAATTTGGATGTGTCCACGTTGTGCTTTGGGGCGTTTCCTGTCGCGGGCGCTAGGCCTACCCACACAAGTGAGGTATCATTTTTATCTGGAGACTTGGGGGAACGCTGGGTGGAAGGAAATTTATGGCTCCTCTCAGATTCCAGAACTTTCTGCCACAGAAATGTGAGGAACATTTGTTTTTTTAGCCAAATTTTGAGGTTTGCAAAGGATTCTGGGTAACAGAACCTGGTCCGAGCCCCACAAGTCACCCCATCTTGGATTCCCGTAGGTCTCTAGTTTTCAGAAATGCACCGTTTTGGTAGGTTTCCCTAGGTGCCGGCTGAGCTAGAGGCCAAAATCTGCAGGTAGGCACTTTGCAAAAAACACCTCTGTTTTCTTTCAAAAATTTGGATGTGTCCACGTTGCGCTTTGGGGCGTTTCTTGTCACGGGCGCTAGGCCTACCCACACAAGTGAGGTATCATTTTTATCTGGAGACTTGGGGGAACGCTGGATGGAAGGAAATTTGTGGCTCCTCTCAGATTCCAGAACTTTGTGCCACAGAAATGTGAGGAACATGTGTTTTTTTAGCCAAATTTTGAGGTTTGCAAATTATTCTGGGTAACAGAACCTGGTCCGATCCCCACAAGTCACCCCATCTTGGATTCCCCTAGGTCTCTAGTTTTCAGAAATGCACAGGTTTGGTAGGTTTCCCTAGGTGCCGGCTGAGCTAGAGGCCAAAATCTACAGGTAGGCACTTTGCAAAAAACACCTCTGTTTTCTTTCAAAAATTTGGATGTGTCCACGTTGCGCTTTGGGGCGTTTCTTGTCGCGGGCGCTAGGCCTACCCACACAAGTGAGGTATCATTTTTATCGGGAGACTTGGGGAAACACTGGGTTGAAGGAAATTTGTGGCTCCTCTCATATTCCAGAACTTTCTGCCACAGAAATGTCAGGAACATGTGTTTTTTTAGCCAAATTTAGAGGTTTGCAAAGGATTCTGGGTAACAGAAACTGGTCCGAGCCCCACAAGTCACCCCATCTTGGATTCCCCTAGGTCTCTAGTTTTCAGAAATGCACAGGTTTGGTAGGTTTCCCTAGGTGCCGGCTAAGCTAGAGGCCAAAATCTACAGGTAGGCACTTGGCAAAAAACACCTCTGTTTTCTTTCAAAAATTTGGATGTGTCCACGTTGCGCTTTGGGGCGTTTCTTGTCGCGGGCGCTAGGCCTACCCACACAAGTGAGGTATCATTTTTATCTGGAGACTTGGGGGAACGCTGGGTGGAAGTAAATTTGTGGCTCCTCTCAGATTCCAGAACTTTCTGCCACAGAAATGTGAGGAACATGTGTTTTTTTGCCAAATTTTGAGGTTTGCAAAGGATTCTGGGTAACATAACCTGGTCCGAGCCCCACAAGTCACCCCATCTTGGATTCCCCTCGGTCTCTAGTTTTCAGAAATGCACAGGTTTGGTAGGTTTCTCTAGGTGCCGGCTGAGCTAGTGGCCAAAATCTACAGGTAGGCACTTTGCAAAAAACACCTCTGTTTTCTTTCAAAAATTTGGATGTGTCCACGTTGCGCTTTGGGGCGTTTCCTGTCGCGGGCGCTTGGCCTACCCACACAAGTGAGGTATCATTTTTATCGGGAGACTTGGGGGAACACTGGGTGGAAGGAAATTTGTGGCTCCTCTCAGATTCCAGAACTTTCTGCCACAGAAATGTGAGGAACATGTGTTTTTTTAGCCAAATTTTGAGGTTTGCAAAGGATTCTGGGTAACAGAACCTGGTCCGAGCCCCACAAGTCACCTCATCTTGGATTCCCCTAGGTCTCTAGTTTTCAGAAATGCACAGGTTTGGTAGGTTTCCCTAGGTGCCGGCTGAGCTAGAGGCCAAAATCTACAGGTAGGCACTTTGCAAAAAACACCTCTGTTTTCTTTAAAAAATTTGGATGTGTCCACGTTGCGCTTTGGGGCGTTTCCTGTCGCGGGCGCTAGGCCTACCCACACAAGTGAGGTATCATTTTTATCTGGAGACTTGGGGGAACGCTGGGTGGAAGGAAATTTGTGGCTCCTCTCAGATTCCAGAACTTTCTGCCACAGAAATGTGAGGAACATTTGTTTTTTTAGCCAAATTTTGAGGTTTGCAAAGGATTCTGGGTAACAGAACCTGGTCCGAGCCCCACAAGTCACCCCATCTTGGATTCCCGTAGGTCTCTAGTTTTCAGAAATGCACCGTTTTGGTAGGTTTCCCTAGGTGCCGGCTGAGCTAGAGGCCAAAATCTGCAGGTAGGCACTTTGCAAAAAACACCTCTGTTTTCTTTCAAAAATTTGGATGTGTCCACGTTGCGCTTTGGGGCGTTTCTTGTCGCGGGCGCTAGGCCTACCCACACAAGTGAGGTATCATTTTTATCTGGAGACTTGGGGGAACGCTGGGTGGAAGGAAATTTGTGGCTCCTCTCAGACTCCAGAACTTTCTGCCACAGAAATGTGAGGAACATGTGTTTTTTTAGCCAAATTTTGAGGTTTGCAAATTATTCTGGGTAACAGAACCTGGTCCGATCCCCACAAGTCACCCCATCTAGGATTCCTGTAGGTCTCTAGTTCTCAGAAATGCACAGGTTTGGTAGGTTTCCCTAGGTGCTGGCTGAGCTAGAGGCCAAAATCTACAGGTAGGCACTTTGCAAAAAACACCTATGTTTTCTTTCAAAAATTTGGATGTGTCCACGTTGCGCTTTGGGGCGTTTCCTGTCACGGGCGCTAGGCCTACCCACACAAGTGAGGTATCATTTTTATCGGGAGACTTGGGGAAACACTGGGTGGAAGGAAATTTGTAGCTCCTCTCAGATTCCAGAACTTTCTGCAACAGAAATGTGAGGAACATGTGTTTTTTTAGCCAAATTTTGAGGTTTGCAAAGGATTCTGGGTAACAGAACCTGGTCCGAGCCCCACAAGTCACCCCATCTTGGATTCCCCTAGGTCTCTAGTTTTCAGAAATGCACAGGTTTGGTAGGTTTCCCTAGGTGCTGGCTGAGCTAGAGGCCAAAATCTACAGGTAGGCACTTTGCAAAAAACACCTATGTTTTCTTTCAAAAATTTGGATGTGTCCACGTTGCGCTTTGGGGCGTTTCCTGACGCGGGCGCTAGGCCTACCCACACAAGTGAGGTATCATTTTTATCGGGAGACTTGGGGAAACACTGGGTTGAAGGAAATTTGTGGCTCCTCTCATATTCCAGAACTTTCTGCCACAGAAATGTCAGGAACATGTGTTTTTTTAGCCAAATTTAGAGGTTTGCAAAGGATTCTGGGTAACAGAAACTGGTCCGAGCCCCACAAGTCACCCCATCTTGGATTTCCCTAGGTCTCTAGTTTTCAGAAATGCACAGGTTTGGTAGGTTTCCCTAGGTGCCGGCTAAGATAGAGGCCAAAATCTACAGGTAGGCACTTTGCAAAAAACACCTCTGTTTTCTTTCAAAAATTTGGATGTGTCCATGTTGCGCTTTGGGGCGTTTCTTGTCGCGGGCGCTAGGCCTACCCACACAAGTGAGGTATCATTTTTATCTGGAAACTTGGGGGAACGCTGGGTGGAAGGAAATTTATGGCTCCTCTCAGATTCCAGAACTTTCTGCCACAGAAATGTGAGGAACATTTGTTTTTTTAGCCAAATTTTGAGGTTTGCAAAGGATTCTGGGTAACAGAACCTGGTCCGAGCCCCACAAGTCACCCCATCTTGGATTCCCGTAGGTCTCTAGTTTTCAGAAATGCACCGTTTTGGTAGGTTTCCCTAGGTGCCGGCTGAGCTAGAGGCCAAAATCTGCAGGTAGGCACTTTGCAAAAAACACCTCTGTTTTCTTTCAAAAATTTGGATGTGTCCACGTTGCGCTTTGGGGCGTTTCTTGTCGCGGGCGCTAGGCCTACCCACACAAGTGAGGTATCATTTTTATCTGGAGACTTGGGGGAACGCTGGATGGAAGGAAATTTGTGGCTCCTCTCAGATTCCAGAACTTTGTGCCACAGAAATGTGAGGAACATGTGTTTTTTTAGCCAAATTTTGAGGTTTGCAAATTATTCTGGGTAACAGAACCTGGTCCGATCCCCACAAGTCACCCCATCTTGGATTCCCCTAGGTCTCTAGTTTTCAGAAATGCACAGGTTTGGTAGGTTTCCCTAGGTGCCGGCTGAGCTAGAGGCCAAAATCTACAGGTAGGCACTTTGCAAAAAACACCTCTGTTTTCTTTCAAAAATTTGGATGTGTCCACGTTGCGCTTTGGGCCGTTTCTTGTCGCGGGCGCTAGGCCTATCCACACAAGTGAGGTATCATTTTTATCGGGAGACTTGGGGAAACACTGGGTTGAAGGAAATTTGTGGCTCCTCTCATATTCCAGAACTTTCTGCCACAGAAATGTCAGGAACTTGTGTTTTTTTAGCCAAATTTAGAGGTTTGCAAAGGATTCTGGGTAACAGAAACTGGTCCGAGCCCCACAAGTCACCCCATCTTGGATTCCCCTAGGTCTCTAGTTTTCAGAAATGCACAGGTTTGGTAGGTTTCCCTAGGTGCCGGCTAAGCTAGAGGCCAAAATCTACAGGTAGGCACTTGGCAAAAAACACCTCTGTTTTCTTTCAAAAATTTGGATGTGTCCACGTTGCGCTTTGGGGCGTTTCTTGTCGCGGGCGCTAGGCCTACCCACACAAGTGAGGTATCATTTTTATCTGGAGACTTGGGGGAACGCTGGGTGGAAGTAAATTTGTGGCTCCTCTCAGATTCCAGAACTTTCTGCCACAGAAATGTGAGGAACATGTGTTTTTTTGCCAAATTTTGAGGTTTGCAAAGGATTCTGGGTAACATAACCTGGTCCGAGCCCCACAAGTCACCCCATCTTGGATTCCCCTCGGTCTCTAGTTTTCAGAAATGCACAGGTTTGGTAGGTTTCTCTAGGTGCCGGCTGAGCTAGTGGCCAAAATCTACAGGTAGGCACTTTGCAAAAAACACCTCTGTTTTCTTTCAAATATTTGGATGTGTCCACGTTGCGCTTTGGGGCGTTTCCTGTCACGGACGCTAGGCCTACCCACACAAGTGAGGTATCATTTTTATCGGGAGTCTTGGCGGAACGCTGGGTGGAAGGAAATTTGTGGCTCCTCTCAGATTCCAGAACTTTCTGCCACAGAAATGTGAGGAACATGTGTTTTTTTAGCCAACTTTTGAGGTTTGCAAAGGATTCTGGGTAACAGAACCTGTTCCGAGCCCCACAAGTCACCCCATCTTGGATTCCTCTAGGTCTCTAGTTTTCAGAAATGCACAGGTTTGGTAGGTTTCCCTAGGTGCTGGGTGAGCTAGAGGCCAAAATCTACAGGTAGGCACTTTGCAAAAAACACCTATGTTTTCTTTCAAAAATTTGGATGTGTCCACGTTGCGCTTTGGGGCGTTTCCTGTCGTGGGCGCTAGGCCTACCCACACAAGTGAGGTATCATTTTTATCTGGAGACTTGGGGGAACGCTGGATGGAAGGAAATTTGTGGCTCCTCTCAGATTCCAGAACTTTGTGCCACAGAAATGTGAGGAACATGTGTTTTTTTAGCCAAATTTTGAGGTTTGCAAATTATTCTGGGTAACAGAACCTGGTCCGATCCCCACAAGTCACCCCATCTTGGATTCCCCTAGGTCTCTAGTTTTCAGAAATGCACAGGTTTGGTAGGTTTCCCTAGGTGCCGGCTGAGCTAGAGGCCAAAATCTACAGGTAGGCACTTTGCAAAAAACACCTCTGTTTTCTTTCAAAAATTTGGATGTGTCCACGTTGCGCTTTGGGGCGTTTCTTGTCGCGGGCGCTAGGCCTACCCACACAAGTGAGGTATCATTTTTATCGGGAGACTTGGGGAAACACTGGGTTGAAGGAAATTTGTGGCTCCTCTCATATTCCAGAACTTTCTGCCACAGAAATGTCAGGAACATGTGTTTTTTTAGCCAAATTTAGAGGTTTGCAAAGGATTCTGGGTAACAGAAACTGGTCCGAGCCCCACAAGTCACCCCATCTTGGATTCCCCTAGGTCTCTAGTTTTCAGAAATGCACAGGTTTGGTAGGTTTCCCTAGGTGCCGGCTAAGCTAGAGGCCAAAATCTACAGGTAGGCACTTGGCAAAAAACACCTCTGTTTTCTTTCAAAAATTTGGATGTGTCCACGTTGCGCTTTGGGGCGTTTCTTGTCGCGGGCGCTAGGCCTACCCACACAAGTGAGGTATCATTTTTATCTGGAGACTTGGGGGAACGCTGGGTGGAAGTAAATTTGTGGCTCCTCTCAGATTCCAGAACTTTCTGCCACAGAAATGTGAGGAACATGTGTTTTTTTGCCAAATTTTGAGGTTTGCAAAGGATTCTGGGTAACATAACCTGGTCCGAGCCCCACAAGTCACCCCATCTTGGATTCCCCTCGGTCTCTAGTTTTCAGAAATGCACAGGTTTGGTAGGTTTCTCTAGGTGCCGGCTGAGCTAGTGGCCAAAATCTACAGGTAGGCACTTTGCAAAAAACACCTCTGTTTTCTTTCAAATATTTGGATGTGTCCACGTTGCGCTTTGGGGCGTTTCCTGTCACGGACGCTAGGCCTACCCACACAAGTGAGGTATCATTTTTATCGGGAGACTTGGCGGAACGCTGGGTGGAAGGAAATTTGTGGCTCCTCTCAGATTCCAGAACTTTCTGCCACAGAAATGTGAGGAACATGTGTTTTTTTAGCCAACTTTTGAGGTTTGCAAAGGATTCTGGGTAACAGAACCTGTTCCGAGCCCCACAAGTCACCCCATCTTGGATTCCTCTAGGTCTCTAGTTTTCAGAAATGCACAGGTTTGGTAGGTTTCCCTAGGTGCTGGGTGAGCTAGAGGCCAAAATCTACAGGTAGGCACTTTGCAAAAAACACCTATGTTTTCTTTCAAAAATGTGGATGTGTCCACGTTGCGCTTTGGGGCGTTTCCTGTCACGGGCGCTAGGCCTACCCACACAAGTGAGGTATCATTTTTATCGGGAGACTTGGGGAAACACTGGGTGGAAGGAAATTTGTAGCTCCTCTCAGATTCCAGAACTTTCTGCCACAGAAATGTGAGGAACATGTGTTTTTTTAGCCAAATTTTGAGGTTTGCAAAGGATTCTGGTTAACAGAACCTGGTCCGAGCCCCACAAGTCACCCCATCTTGGATTCCCCTAGGTCTCTAGTTTTCAGAAATGCACAGGTTTGGTCGGTTTCCCTAGGTGCCCGCTAAGCTAGAGGCCAAAATCTACAGGTAGGCACTTTGCAAAAAACACCTCTGTTTTCTTTCAAAAATTTGGATGTGTCCACGTTGCGCTTTGGGGCGTTTCCTGTCGCGGGCGCTAGGCCTACCCACACAAGTGAGGTATCATTTTTATCGGGAGACTTGGGGGAACACTGGGTGGAAGGAAATTTGTGGCTCCTCTCAGATTCCAGAACTTTCTGCCACAGAAATGTGAGGAACATGTGTTTTTTTAGCCAAATTTTGAGGTTTGCAAAGGATTCTGGGTAACAGAACCTGGTCCGAGCCCCACAAGTCACCTCATCTTGGATTCCCCTAGGTCTCTAGTTTTCAGAAATGCACAGGTTTGGTAGGTTTCCCTAGGTGCCGGCTGAGCTAGAGGCCAAAATCTACAGGTAGGCACTTTGCAAAAAACACCTCTGTTTTCTTTAAAAAATTTGGATGTGTCCACGTTGCGCTTTGGGGCGTTTCCTGTCGCGGGCGCTAGGCCTACCCACACAAGTGAGGTATCATTTTTATCTGGAGACTTGGGGGAACGCTGGGTGGAAGGAAATTTGTGGCTCCTCTCAGATTCCAGAACTTTCTGCCACAGAAATGTGAGGAACATTTGTTTTTTTAGCCTAATTTTGAGGTTTGCAAAGGATTCTGGGTAACAGAACCTGGTCCGAGCCCCACAAGTCACCCCATCTTGGATTCCCGTAGGTCTCTAGTTTTCAGAAATGCACCGTTTTGGTAGGTTTCCCTAGGTGCCAGCTGAGCTAGAGGCCAAAATCTGCAGGTAGGCACTTTGCAAAAAACACCTCTGTTTTCTTTCAAAAATTTGGATGTGTCCACGTTGCGCTTTGGGGCGTTTCTTGTCGCGGGCGCTAGGCCTACCCACACAAGTGAGGTATCATTTTTATCTGGAGACTTGGGGGAACGCTGGGTGGAAGGAAATTTGTGGCTCCTCTCAGATTCCAGAACTTTCTGCCACAGAAATGTGAGGAACATGTGTTTTTTTAGCCAAATTGTGAGGTTTGCCAATTATTCTGGGTAACAGAACCTGGTCCGATCCCCACAAGTCACCCAATCTTGGATTCCCCTAGGTCTCTAGTTTTCAGAAATGCACAGGTTTGGTAGGTTTCCCTAGGTGCCGGCTGAGCTAGAGGCCAAAATCTACAGGTAGGCACTTTGCAAAAAACACCTCTGTTTTCTTTCAAAAATTTGGATGTGTCCATGTTGCGCTTTGGGGCGTTTCTTGTCGCGGGCGCTAGGCCTACCCACACAAGTGAGGTATCATTTTTATCGGGAGACTTGGGGAAACACTGGGTTGAAGGAAATTTGTGGCTCCTCTCATATTCCAGAACTTTCTGCCACAGAAATGTCAGGAACATGTGTTTTTTTAGCCAAATTTAGAGGTTTGCAAAGGATTCTGGGTAACAGAAACTGGTCCGAGCCCCACAAGTCACCCCATCTTGGATTCCCCTAGGTCTCTAGTTTTCAGAAATGCACAGGTTTGGTAGGTTTCCCTATGTGCCGGCTAAGCTAGAGGCCAAAATCTACAGGTAGGCAGTTTGCAAAAAACACCTCTGTTTTCTTTCAAAAATTTGGATGTGTCCACGTTGCGCTTTGGGGCGTTTCTTGTCGCGGGCGCTAGGCCTACCCACACAAGTGAGGTATCATTTTTATCTGGAGACTTGGGGGAACGCTGGGTGGAAGTAAATTTGTGGCTCCTCTCAGATTCCAGAACTTTCTGCCACAGAAATGTGAGGAACATGTGTTTTTTTTGCCAAATTTTGAGGTTTGCAAAGGATTCTGGGTAACATAACCTGGTCCGAGCCCCACAAGTCACCCCATCTTGGATTCCCCTCGGTCTCTAGTTTTCAGAAATGCACAGGTTTGGTAGGTTTCTCTAGGTGCCGGCTGAGCTAGTGGCCAAAATCTACAGGTAGGCACTTTGCAAAAAACACCTCTGTTTTCTTTCAAATATTTGGATGTGTCCACGTTGCGCTTTGGGGCGTTTCCTGTCACGGGCGCTAGGCCTACCCACACAAGTGAGGTATCATTTTTATCGGGAGACTTGGCAGAACGCTGGGTGGAAGGAAATTTGTGGCTCCTCTCAGATTCCAGAACTTTCTGCCACAGAAATGTGAGGAACATGTGTTTTTTTAGCCAACTTTTGAGGTTTGCAAAGGATTCTGGGTAACAGAACCTGTTCCGAGCCCCACAAGTCACCCCATCTTGGATTCCTCTAGGTCTCTAGTTTTCAGAAATGCACAGGTTTGGTAGGTTTCCCTAGGTGCTGGGTGAGCTAGAGGCCAAAATCTACAGGTAGGCACTTTGCAAAAAACACCTATGTTTTCTTTCAAAAATTTGGATGTGTCCACGTTGCGCTTTGGGGCGTTTCCTGTCGTGGGCGCTAGGCCTACCCACACAAGTGAGGTATCATTTTTATCGGGAGACGTGGGGGAACGCTAGGTGGAAGGAAATTTGTGGCTCCTCTCAGATTCCAGAACTTTTTGAAACAGAAATGTGACGAACATGTGTTTTTTTAGCCAAATTTTGAGGTTTGCAAAGGATTCTGGGTAACAGAACCTGGTCCGAGCCCCACAAGTCACCTCATCTTGGATTCCCCTAGGTCTCTAGTTTTCAGAAATGCACAGGTTTGGTAGGTTTCCCTAGGGGCCGGCTGAGCTAGAGGCCAAAATCTACAGGTAGGCACTTTGCAAAAAACACCTCTGTTTTCTTTAAAAAATTTGGATGTGTCCACGTTGCGCTTTGGGGCGTTTCCTGTCGCGGGCGCTAGGCCTACCCACACAAGTGAGGTATCATTTTTATCTGGTGACTTGGGGGAACGCTGGGTGGAAGGAAATTTGTGGCTCCTCTCAGATTCCAGAACTTTCTGCCACAGAAATGTGAGGAACATTTGTTTTTTTAGCCAAATTTTGAGGTTTGCAAAGGATTCTGGGTAACAGAACCTGGTCCGAGCCCCACAAGTCACCCCATCTTGGATTCCCGTAGGTCTCTAGTTTTCAGAAATGCACCGTTTTGGTAGGTTTCCCTAGGTGCCGGCTGAGCTAGAGGCCAAAATCTGCAGGTAGGCACTTTGCAAAAAACACCTCTGTTTTCTTTCAAAAATTTGGATGTGTCCACGTTGCGCTTTGGGGCGTTTCTTGTCGCGGGCGCTAGGCCTACCCACACAAGTGAGGTATCATTTTTATCTGGAGACTTGGGGGAACGCTGGGTGGAAGGAAATTTGTGGCTTCTCTCAGATTCCAGAACTTTCTGCCACAGAAATGTGAGGAACATGTGTTTTTTTAGCCAAATTTTGAGGTTTGCAAATTATTCTGGGTAACAGAACCTGGTCCAATCCCCACAAGTCACCCCATCTTGGATTCCCCTAGGTCTCTAGTTTTCAGAAATGCACAGGTTTGGTAGGTTTCCCTAGGTGCCGGCTGAGCTAGAGGCCAAAATCTACAGGTAGGCACTTTGCAAAAAACACCTCTGTTTTCTTTCAAAAATTTGGATGTGTCCACGTTGCGCTTTGGGGCGTTTCTTGTCGCGGGCGCTAGGCCTACCCACACAAGTGAGGTATCATTTTTATCTGGAGACTTGGGGGAACGCTGGGTGGAAGTAAATTTGTGGCTCCTCTCAGATTCCAGAACTTTCTGCCACAGAAATGTGAGGAACATGTGCTTTTTTTGCCAAATTTTGAGGTTTGCAAAGGATTCTGGGTAACATAACCTGGTCCGAGCCCCACAAGTCACCCCATCTTGGATTCCCCTCGGTCTCTAGTTTTCAGAAATGGACAGGTTTGGTAGGTTTCTCTAGGTGCCGGCTGAGCTAGTGGCCAAAATCTACAGGTAGGCACTTTGCAAAAAACACCTCTGTTTTCTTTCAAATATTTGGATGTGTCCACGTTGCGCTTTGGGGCGTTTCCTGTCACGGGCGCTAGGCCTACCCACACAAGTGAGGTATCATTTTTATCGGGAGACTTGGCGGAATGCTGGGTTGAAGGAAATTTGTGGCTCCTCTCAGATTCCAGAACTTTCTGCCACAGAAATGTGAGGAACATGTGTTTTTTTAGCCAACTTTTGAGGTTTGCAAAGGATTCTGGGTAACAGAACCTGGTCCGAGCCCCACAAGTCACCCCATCTTGGATTTCTCTAGGTCTCTAGTTTTCAGAAATGCACAGGTTTGGTAGGTCTCCCTAGGTGCTGGCTGAGCTAGAGGCCAAAATCTACAGGTAGGCACTTTGCAAAAAACACCTAAGTTTTCTTTCAAAAATTTGGATGAGTCCACGTTGCGCTTTGGGGCGTTTCCTGTCACGGGTGCTAGGCCTACCCACACAAGTGAGGTATCATTTTTATTGGGAGACTTGGGGAAACACTGGGTGGAAGGAAATTTGTAGCTCCTCTCAGATTCCAGAACTTTCTGCCACCGAAATGTGAGGAACATGTGTTTTTTTAGCCAAATTTTCAAGTTTGCAAAGGATTCTGGGTAACAGAACCTGGTCCGAGCCCCACAAGTCACCCCATCTTGGATTCCCCTAGGTCTCTAGTTTTCAGAAATGCACAGGTTTGGTAGGTTTCCCTAGGTGCCCGCTAAGCTAGAGGCCAAAATCTACAGGTAGGCACTTTGCAAAAAACACCTCTGTTTTCTTTCAAAAATTTGGATGTGTCCACGTTGCGCTTTGGGGCGTTTCCTGTCGCGGGCGCTAGGCCTACCCACACAAGTGAGGTATCATTTTTATCTGGAGACTTGGGGGAACGCTGGGTGGAAGGAAATTTGTGGCTCCTCTCAGATTCCAGAACTTTCTGCCACAGAAATGTGAGGAACATGTGTTTTTTTAGCCAAATTTTGAGGTTTGCAAAGGATTCTGGGTAACAGAACCTGGTCAGAGCCCCACAAATCACCCCATCTTGGATTCCCCTAGGTCTCTAGTTTTCAGAAATGCACAGGTTTGGTAGGTTTCCCTAGGTGCTGGCTGAGCTAGAGGCCAAAATCTACAGGTAGGCACTTTGCAAAAAACACCTATGTTTTCTTTCTAAAATTTGGATGTGTCCACGTTGCGCTTTGGGGCGTTTCCTGTCGCGGGCGCTAGGCCTACCCACACAAGTGAGGTATCATTTTTATCGGGAGACTTGGGGAAACACTGGGTTGAAGGAAATTTGTGGCTCCTCTCATATTCCAGAACTTTCTGCCACAGAAATGTCAGGAACATGTGTTTTTTTAGCCAAATTTAGAGGTTTGCAAAGGATTCTGGGTAACAGAAACTGGTCCGAGCCCCACAAGTCACCCCATCTTGGATTCCCCTAGGTCTCTAGTTTTCAGAAATGCACAGGTTTGGTAGGTTTCCCTAGGTGCCGGCTAAGCTAGAGGCCAAAATCTACAGGTAGGCACTTTGCAAAAAACACCTCTGTTTTCTTTCAAAAATTTGGATGTGTCCACGTTGCGCTTTGGGGCGTTTCCTGTCGTGGGCGCTAGGCGTACCCACACAAGTGAGGTATCATTTTTATCTGGAGACTTGGGGGAACGCTGGGAGGAAGGAAATTTGTGGCTCTTCTCAGATTCCAGAACTTTCTGCCACAGAAATCTGAGGAACATGTGTTTTTTTAGCCAAATTTTGAGGTTTGCAAAGGATTCTGGGTAACAGAACCTGGTCCGAGCCCCACAAGTCACCCCATCTTGGATTCCCGTAGGTCTCTAGTTTTCAGAAATCCACCGGTTTGGTAGGTTTCCCTAGGTGCCGGCTGAGCTAGGGGCCAAAATCTACAGGTAGGCACTTTGCAAAAAACACCTCTGTTTTCTTTCAAAAATTTGGATGTGTCCACGTTGCGCTTTGGGGCGTTTCCTGTCAAGGGCGCTAGGCCTACCCACAAAAGTGAGGTATCATTTTTATCGGGAGACTTAGGGGAACGCTGGGTGGAAGGAAATTTGTGGCTCCTCTCAGATTCCAGAACTTTCTGCCACAGAAATGTGAGGAACATGTGTTTTTTTGCCAAATTTTGAGGTTTGCAAAGGATTCTGGGTAACATAACCTGGTCCGAGCCCCACAAGTCACCCCATCTTGGATTCCCCTCGGTCTCTAGTTTTCAGAAATGCACAGGTTTGGTAGGTTTCTCTAGGTGCCGGCTGAGCTAGTGGCCAAAATCTACAGGTAGGCACTTTGCAAAAAACACCTCTGTTTTCTTTCAAATATTTGGATGTGTCCACGTTGCGCTTTGGGGCGTTTCCTGTCACAGACGCTAGGCCTACCCACCCAAGTGAGGTATCATTTTTATCGGGAGACTTGGCGGAACGCTGGGTGGAAGGAAATTTGTGGCTCCTCTCAGATTCCAGAACTTTCTGCCACAGAAATGTGAGGAACATGTGTTTTTTTAGCCAACTTTTGAGGTTTGCAAAGGATTCTGGGTAACAGAACCTGTTCCGAGCCCCACAAGTCACCCCATCTTGGATTCCTCTAGGTCTCTAGTTTTCAGAAATGCACAGGTTTGGTAGGTTTCCCTAGGTGCTGGGTGAGCTAGAGGCCAAAATCTACAGGTAGGCACTTTGCAAAAAACACCTATGTTTTCTTTCAAAAATTTGGATGTGTCCACGTTGCGCTTTGGGGCGTTTCCTGTCACGGGCGCTAGGCCTACCCACACAAGTGAGGTATCATTTTTATCGGGAGACTTGGGGAAACACTGGGTGGAAGGAAATTTGTAGCTCCTCTCAGATTCCAGAACTTTCTGCCACAGAAATGTGAGGAACATGTGTTTTTTTAGCCAAATTTTGAGGTTTGCAAAGGATTCTGGGTAACAGAACCTGGTCCGAGCCCCTCAAGTCACCCCATCTTGGATTCCCCTAGGTCTCTAGTTTTCAGAAATGCACAGGTTTGGTCGGTTTCCCTAGGTGCCCGCTAAGCTAGAGGCCAAAATCTACAGGTAGGCACTTTGCAAAAAACACCTCTGTTTTCTTTCAAAAATTTGGATGTGTCCACGTTGCGCTTTGGGGCGTTTCCTGTCGCGGGCGCTAGGCCTACCCACACAAGTGAGTTATCATTTTTATCGGGAGACTTGGGGGAACACTGGGTGGAAGGAAATTTGTGGCTCCTCTCAGATTCCAGAACTTTCTGCCACAGAAATGTGAGGAACATGTGTTTTTTTAGCCAAATTTTGAGGTTTGCAAAGGATTCTGGGTAACAGAACCTGGTCCGAGCCCCACAAGTCACCTCATCTTGGATTCCCCTAGGTCTCTAGTTTTCAGAAATGCACAGGTTTGGTAGGTTTCCCTAGGTGCCGGCTAAGCTAGAGGCCAAAATCTACAGGTAGGCACTTTGCAAAAAACACCTCTGTTTTCTTTCAAAAATGTGGATGTGTCCACGTTGCGCTTTGGGGCGTTTCCTGTCGTGGGCGCTAGGCCTACCCACACAAGTGAGGTATCATTTTTATCTGGAGACTTGGGGTAACGCTGGGTGGAAGGAAATTTGTGGCTCCTCTCAGATTCCAGAACTTTCTGCCACAGAAATCTGAGGAACATGTGTTTTTTTAGCCAAATTTTGAGGTTTGCAAAGGATTCTGGGTAACAGAACCTGGCCCGAGCCCCACAAGTCACCCCATCTTGGATTCCCGTAGGTCTCTAGTTTTCAGAAATCCACCGGTTTGGTAGGTTTCCCTAGGTGCCGGCTGAGCTAGAGGCCAAAATCTACAGGTAGGCACTTTGCAAAAAACACCTCTGTTTTCTTTAAAAAATTTGGATGTGTCCACGTTGCGCTTTGGGGCGTTTCCTGTCAAGGGCGCTAGGCCTACCCACAAAAGTGAGGTATCATTTTTATCGGGAGACTTAGGGGAACGCTGGGTGGAAGGAAATTTGTGGCTATTCTCAGATTCCAGAACTTTCTGCCACAGAAATGTGAGGAACATGTGTTTTTTTGCCAAATTTTGAGGTTTGCAAAGGATTCTGGGTAACATAACCTGGTCCGAGCCCCACAAGTCACCCCATCTTGGATTCCCCTCAGTCTCTAGTTTTCAGAAATGCACAGGTTTGGTAGGTTTCTCTAGGTGCCGGCTGAGCTAGTGGCCAAAATCTACAGGTAGGCACTTTGCAAAAAACACCTCTGTTTTCTTTCAAATATTTGGATGTGTCCACGTTGCGCTTTGGGGCGTTTCCTGTCACGGACGCTAGGCCTACCCACACAAGTGAGGTATCATTTTTATCGGGAGACTTGGCGGAACGCTGGGTGGAAGGAAATTTGTGGCTCCTCTCAGATTCCAGAACTTTCTGCCACAGAAATGTGAGGAACATGTGTTTTTTTAGCCAACTTTTGAGGTTTGCAAAGGATTCTGGGTAACAGAACCTGTTCCGAGCCCCACAAGTCACCCCATCTTGGATTCCTCTAGGTCTCTAGTTTTCAGAAATGCACAGGTTTGGTAGGTTTCCCTAGGTGCTGGGTGAGCTAGAGGCCAAAATCTACAGGTAGGCACTTTGCAAAAAACACCTATGTTTTCTTTCAAAAATTTGGATGTGTCCACGTTGCGCTTTGGGGCGTTTCCTGTCACGGGCGCTAGGCCTACCCACACAAGTGAGGTATCATTTTTATCGGGAGACTTGGGGAAACACTGGGTGGAAGGAAATTTGTAGCTCCTCTCAGATTCCAGAACTTTCTGCCACAGAAATGTGAGGAACATGTGTTTTTTTAGCCAAATTTTGAGGTTTGCAAAGGATTCTGGGTAACAGAACCTGGTCCGAGCCCCTCAAGTCACCCCATCTTGGATTCCCCTAGGTCTCTAGTTTTCAGAAATGCACAGGTTTGGTCCGTTTCCCTAGGTGCCCGCTAAGCTAGAGGCCAAAATCTACAGGTAGGCACTTTGCAAAAAACACCTCTGTTTTCTTTCAAAAATTTGGATGTGTCCACGTTGCGCTTTGGGGCGTTTCCTGTCGCGGGCGCTAGGCCTACCCACACAAGTGAGGTATCATTTTTATCGGGAGACTTGGGGGAACACTGGGTGGAAGGAAATTTGTGGCTCCTCTCAGATTCCAGAACTTTCTGCCACAGAAATGTGAGGAACATGTGTTTTTTTAGCCAAATTTTGAGGTTTGCAAAGGATTCTGGGTAACAGAACCTGGTCCGAGCCCCACAAGTCACCTCATCTTGGATTCCCCTAGGTCTCTAGTTTTCAGAAATGCACAGGTTTGGTAGGTTTCCCTAGGTGCCGGCTGAGCTAGAGGCCAAAATCTACAGGTAGGCACTTTGCAAAAAACACCTCTGTTTTCTTTAAAAAATTTGGATGTGTCCACGTTGCGCTTTGGGGCGTTTCCTGTCGCGGGCGCTAGGCCTACCCACACAAGTGAGGTATCATTTTTATCTGGAGACTTGGGGGAACGCTGGGTGGAAGGAAATTTGTGGCTCCTCTCAGATTCCAGAACTTTCTGCCACAGAAATGTGAGGAACATTTGTTTTTTTAGCCAAATTTTGAGGTTTGCAAAGGATTCTGGGTAACAGAACCTGGTCCGAGCCCCACAAGTCACCCCATCTTGGATTCCCGTAGGTCTCTAGTTTTCAGAAATGCACCGTTTTGGTAGGTTTCCCTAGGTGCCGGCTGAGCTAGAGGCCAAAATCTGCAGGTAGGCACTTTGCAAAAAACACCTCTGTTTTCTTTCAAAAATTTGGATGTGTCCACGTTGCGCTTTGGGGCGTTTCTTGTCGCGGGCGCTAGGCCTACCCACACAAGTGAGGTATCATTTTTATCTGGAGACTTGGGGGAACGCTGGGTGGAAGGAAATTTGTGGCTCCTCTCAGATTCCAGAACTTTCTGCCACAGAAATGTGAGGAACATGTGTTTTTTTAGCCAAATTGTGAGGTTTGCAAATTATTCTGGGTAACAGAACCTGGTCCGATCCCCACAAGTCACCCAATCTTGGATTCCCCTAGGTCTCTAGTTTTCAGAAATGCACAGGTTTGGTAGGTTTCCCTAGGTGCCGGCTGAGCTAGAGGCCAAAATCTACAGGTAGGCACTTTGCAAAAAACACCTCTGTTTTCTTTCAAAAATTTGGATGTGTCCATGTTGCGCTTTGGGGCGTTTCTTGTCGCGGGCGCTAGGCCTACCCACACAAGTGAGGTATCATTTTTATCGGGAGACTTGGGGAAACACTGGGTTGAAGGAAATTTGTGGCTCCTCTCATATTCCAGAACTTTCTGCCACAGAAATGTCAGGAACATGTGTTTTTTTAGCCAAATTTAGAGGTTTGCAAAGGATTCTGGGTAACAGAAACTGGTCCGAGCCCCACAAGTCACCCCATCTTGGATTCCCCTAGGTCTCTAGTTTTCAGAAATGCACAGGTTTGGTAGGTTTCCCTAGGTGCCGGCTAAGCTAGAGGCCAAAATCTACAGGTAGGCACTTTGCAAAAAACACCTCTGTTATCTTTCAAAAATTTGGATGTGTCCACGTTGCGCTTTGGGGCGTTTCTTGTCGCGGGCGCTAGGCCTACCCACACAAGTGAGGTATCATTTTTATCTGGAGACTTGGGGGAACGCTGGGTGGAAGTAAATTTGTGGCTCCTCTCAGATTCCAGAACTTTCTGCCACAGAAATGTGAGGAACATGTGGTTTTTTTGCCAAATTTTGAGGTTTGCAAAGGATTCTGGGTAACATAACCTGGTCCGAGCCCCACAAGTCACCCCATCTTGGATTCCCCTCGGTCTCTAGTTTTCAGAAATGCACAGGTTTGGTAGGTTTCTCTAGGTGCCGGCTGAGCTAGTGGCCAAAATCTACAGGTAGGCACTTTGCAAAAAACACCTCTGTTTTCTTTCAAATATTTGGATGTGTCCACGTTGCGCTTTGGGGCGTTTCCTGTCACGGGCGCTAGGCCTACCCACACAAGTGAGGTATCATTTTTATCGGGAGACTTGGCGGAACGCTGGGTGGAAGGAAATTTGTGGCTCCTCTCAGATTCCAGAACTTTCTGCCACAGAAATGTGAGGAACATGTGTTTTTTTAGCCAACTTTTGAGGTTTGCAAAGGATTCTGGGTAACAGAACCTGTTCCGAGCCCCACAAGTCACCCCATCTTGGATTCCTCTAGGTCTCTAGTTTTCAGAAATGCACAGGTTTGGTAGGTTTCCCTAGGTGCTGGGTGAGCTAGAGGCCAAAATCTACAGGTAGGCACTTTGCAAAAAACACCTATGTTTTCTTTCAAAAATTTGGATGTGTCCACGTTGCGCTTTGGGGCGTTTCCTGTCACGGGCGCTAGGCCTACCAACACAAGTGAGGTATCATTTTTATCGGGAGACTTGGGGAAACACTGGGTGGAAGGAAATTTGTAGCTCCTCTCAGATTCCAGAACTTTCTGCCACAGAAATGTGAGGAACATGTGTTTTTTTAGCCAAATTTTGAGGTTTGCAAAGGATTCTGGGTAACAGAACCTGGTCCGAGCCCCACAAGTCACCCCATCTTGGATTCCCCTAGGTCTCTAGTTTTCAGAAATGCACAGGTTTGGTCGGTTTCCCTAGGTGCCCGCTAAGCTAGAGGCCAAAATCTACAGGTAGGCACTTTGCAAAAAACACCTCTGTTTTCTTTCAAAAATTTGGATGTGTCCACGTTGCACTTTGGGGCGTTTCCTGTCGCGGGCGCTAGGCCTACCCACACAAGTGAGGTATCATTTTTATCGGGAGACTTGGGGGAACACTGGGTGGAAGGAAATTTGTGGCTCCTCTCAGATTCCAGAACTTTCTGCCACAGAAATGTGAGGAACATGTGTTTTTTTAGCCAAATTTTGAGGTTTGCAAAGGATTCTGGGTAACAGAACCTGGTCCGAGCCCCACAAGTCACCTCATCTTGGATTCCCCTAGGTCTCTAGTTTTCAGAAATGCACAGGTTTGGTAGGTTTCCCTAGGGGCCGGCTGAGCTAGAGGCCAAAATCTACAGGTAGGCACTTTGCAAAAAACACCTCTGTTTTCTTTCAAAAATTTGGATGTGTCCACGTTGCGCTTTGGGGCGTTTCTTGTCGCGGGCGCTAGGCCTACCCACACAAGTGAGGTATCATTTTTATCTGGAGACTTGGGGGAACGCTGGGTGGAAGGAAATTTGTGGCTTCTCTCAGACTCCAGAACTTTCTGCCACAGAAATGTGAGGAACATGTGTTTTTTTTGCCAAATTTTGAGGTTTGCAAAGGATTCTGGGTAACATAACCTGGTCCGAGCCCCACAAGTCACCCCATCTTGGATTCCCCTCGGTCTCTAGTTTTCAGAAATGCACAGGTTTGGTAGGTTTCTCTAGGTGCCGGCTGAGCTAGTGGCCAAAATCTACAGGTAGGCACTTTGCAAAAAACACCTCTGTTTTCTTTCAAATATTTGGATGTGTCCACGTTGCGCTTTGGGGCGTTTCCTGTCACGGGCGCTAGGCCTACCCACACAAGTGAGGTATCATTTTTATCGGGAGACTTGGCGGAACGCTGGGTGGAAGGAAATTTGTGGCTCCTCTCAGATTCCAGAACTTTCTGCCACAGAAATGTGAGGAACATGTGTTTTTTTAGCCAACTTTTGAGGTTTGCAAAGGATTCTGGGTAACAGAACCTGTTCCGAGCCCCACAAGTCACCCCATCTTGGATTCCTCTAGGTCTCTAGTTTTCAGAAATGCACAGGTTTGGTAGGTTTCCCTAGGTGCTGGGTGAGCTAGAGGCCAAAATCTACAGGTAGGCACTTTGCAAAAAACACCTATGTTTTCTTTCAAAAATTTGGATGTGTCCACGTTGCGCTTTGGGGCGTTTCCTGTCACGGGCGCTAGGCCTACCAACACAAGTGAGGTATCATTTTTATCGGGAGACTTGGGGAAACACTGGGTGGAAGGAAATTTGTAGCTCCTCTCAGATTCCAGAACTTTCTGCCACAGAAATGTGAGGAACATGTGTTTTTTTAGCCAAATTTTGAGGTTTGCAAAGGATTCTGGGTAACAGAACCTGGTCCGAGCCCCACAAGTCACCCCATCTTGGATTCCCCTAGGTCTCTAGTTTTCAGAAATGCACAGGTTTGGTCCGTTTCCCTAGGTGCCCGCTAAGCTAGAGGCCAAAATCTACAGGTAGGCACTTTGCAAAAAACACCTCTGTTTTCTTTCAAAAATTTGGATGTGTCCACGTTGCACTTTGGGGCGTTTCCTGTCGCGGGCGCTAGGCCTACCCACACAAGTGAGGTATCATTTTTATCGGGAGACTTGGGGGAACACTGGGTGGAAGGAAATTTGTGGCTCCTCTCAGATTCCAGAACTTTCTGCCACGGAAATGTGAGGAACATGTGTTTTTTTAGCCAAATTTTGAGGTTTGCAAAGGATTCTGGGTAACAGAACCTGGTCCGAGCCCCACAAGTCACCTCATCTTGGATTCCCCTAGGTCTCTAGTTTTCAGAAATGCACAGGTTTGGTAGGTTTCCCTAGGGGCCGGCTGAGCTAGAGGCCAAAATCTACAGGTAGGCACTTTGCAAAAAACACCTCTGTTTTCTTTCAAAAATTTGGATGTGTCCACGTTGCGCTTTGGGGCGTTTCTTGTCGCGGGCGCTAGGCCTACCCACACAAGTGAGGTATCATTTTTATCTGGAGACTTGGGGGAACGCTGGGTGGAAGGAAATTTGTGGCTTCTCTCAGATTCCAGAACTTTCTGCCACAGAAATGTGAGGAACATGTGTTTTTTTAGCCAAATTTTGAGGTTTGCAAATTATTCTGGGTAACAGAACCTGGTCCGATCCCCACAAGTCACCCCATCTTGGATTCCCCTAGGTCTCTAGTTTTCAGAAATGCACAGGTTTGGTAGGTTTCCCTAGGTGCCGGCTGAGCTAGAGGCCAAAATCTACAGGTAGGCACTTTGCAAAAAACACCTCTGTTTTCTTTCAAAAATTTGGATGTGTCCACGTTGCGCTTTGGGGCGTTTCTTGTCGCGGGCGCTAGGCCTACCCACACAAGTGAGGTATCATTTTTATCTGGAGACTTGGGGGAACGCTGGGTGGAAGTAAATTTGTGGCTCCTCTCAGATTCCAGAACTTTCTGCCACAGAAATGTGAGGAACATGTGCTTTTTTTGCCAAATTTTGAGGTTTGCAAAGGATTCTGGGTAACATAACCTGGTCCGAGCCCCACAAGTCACCCCATCTTGGATTCCCCTCGGTCTCCAGTTTTCAGAAATGGACAGGTTTGGTAGGTTTCTCTAGGTGCCGGCTGAGCTAGTGGCCAAAATCTACAGGTAGGCACTTTGCAAAAAACACCTCTGTTTTCTTTCAAATATTTGGATGTGTCCACGTTGCGCTTTGGGGCGTTTCCTGTCACGGGCGCTAGGCCTACCCACACAAGTGAGGTATCATTTTTATCGGGAGACTTGGCGGAACGCTGGGTTGAAGGAAATTTGTGGCTCCTCTCAGATTCCAGAACTTTCTGCCACAGAAATGTGAGGAACATGTGTTTTTTTAGCCAACTTTTGAGGTTTGCAAAGGATTCTGGGTAACAGAACCTGGTCCGAGCCCCACAAGTCACCCCATCTTGGATTTCTCTAGGTCTCTAGTTTTCAGAAATGCACAGGTTTGGTAGGTCTCCCTAGGAGCTGGCTGAGCTAGAGGCCAAAATCTACAGGTAGGCACTTTGCAAAAAACACCTAAGTTTTCTTTCAAAAATTTGGATGTGTCCAAGTTGCGCTTTGGGGCGTTTCCTGTCACGGGCGCTAGGCCTACCCACACAAGTGAGGTATCATTTTTATTGGGAGACTTGGGGAAACACTGGGTGGAAGGAAATTTGTAGCTCCTCTCAGATTCCAGAACTTTCTGCCACCGAAATGTGAGGAACATGTGTTTTTTTAGCCAAATTTTCAAGTTTGCAAAGGATTCTGGGTAACAGAACCTGGTCCGAGCCCCACAAGTCACCCCATCTTGGATTCCCCTAGGTCTCTAGTTTTCAGAAATGCACAGGTTTGGTAGGTTTCCCTAGGTGCCCGCTAAGCTAGAGGCCAAAATCTACAGGTAGGCACTTTGCAAAAAACACCTCTGTTTTCTTTCAAAAATTTGGATGTGTCCACGTTGCGCTTTGGGGCGTTTCCTGTCGCGGGCGCTAGGCCTACCCACACAAGTGAGGTATCATTTTTATCTGGAGACTTGGGGGAACGCTGGGTGGAAGGAAATTTGTGGCTCCTCTCAGATTCCAGAACTTTCTGCCACAGAAATGTGAGGAACATGTGTTTTTTTAGCCAAATTTTGAGGTTTGCAAAGGATTCTGGGTAACAGAACCTGGTCAGAGCCCCACAAATCACCCCATCTTGGATTCCCCTAGGTCTCTAGTTTTCAGAAATGCACAGGTTTGGTAGGTTTCCCTAGGTGCTGGCTGAGCTAGAGGCCAAAATCTACAGGTAGGCACTTTGCAAAAAACACCTATGTTTTCTTTCTAAAATTTGGATGTGTCCACGTTGCGCTTTGGGGCGTTTCCTGTCGCGGGCGCTAGGCCTACCCACACAAGTGAGGTATCATTTTTATCGGGAGACTTGGGGAAACACTGGGTTGAAGGAAATTTGTGGCTCCTCTCATATTCCAGAACTTTCTGCCACAGAAATGTCAGGAACATGTGTTTTTTTAGCCAAATTTAGAGGTTTGCAAAGGATTCTGGGTAACAGAAACTGGTCCGAGCCCCACAAGTCACCCTATCTTGGATTCCCCTAGGTCTCTAGTTTTCAGAAATGCACAGGTTTGGTAGGTTTCCCTAGGTGCCGGCTAAGCTAGAGGCCAAAATCTACAGGTAGGCACTTTGCAAAAAACACCTCTGTTTTCTTTCAAAAATTTGGATGTGTCCACGTTGCGCTTTGAGGCGTTTTCTGTCGTGGGCGCTAGGCCTACCCACACAAGTGAGGTATCATTTTTATCTGGAGACTTGGGGGAACGCTGGGTGGAAGGAAATTTGTGGCTCTTCTCAGATTCCAGAACTTTCTGCCACAGAAATCTGAGGAACATGTGTTTTTTTAGCCAAATTTTGAGGTTTGCAAAGGATTCTGGGTAACAGAACCTGGTCCGAGCCCCACAAGTCACCCCATCTTGGATTCCCGTAGGTCTCTAGTTTTCAGAAATCCACCGGTTTGGTAGGTTTCCCTAGGTGCCGGCTGAGCTAGAGGCCAAAATCTACAGGTAGGCACTTTGCAAAAAACACCTCTGTTTTCTTTCAAAAATTTGGATGTGTCCACGTTGCGCTTTGGGGCGTTTCCTGTCAAGGGCGCTAGGCCTACCCACAAAAGTGAGGTATCATTTTTATCGGGAGACTTAGGGGAACGCTGGGTGGAAGGAAATTTGTGGCTCCTCTCAGATTCCAGAACTTTCTGCCACAGAAATGTGAGGAACATGTGTTTTTTTGCCAAATTTTGAGGTTTGCAAAGGATTCTGGGTAACATAACCTGGTCCGAGCCCCACAAGTCACCCCATCTTGGATTCCCCTCGGTCTCTAGTTTTCAGAAATGCACAGGTTTGGTAGGTTTCTCTAGGTGCCGGCTGAGCTAGTGGCCAAAATCTACAGGTAGGCACTTTGCAAAAAACACCTCTGTTTTCTTTCAAATATTTGGATGTGTCCACGTTGCGCTTTGGGACGTTTCCTGTCACGGACGCTAGGCCTACCCACACAAGTGAGGTATCATTTTTATCGGGAGACTTGGCGGAACGCTGGGTGGAAGGAAATTTGTGGCTCCTCTCAGATTCCAGAACTTTCTGCCACAGAAATGTGAGGAACATGTGTTTTTTTAGCCAACTTTTGAGGTTTGCAAAGGATTCTGGGTAACAGAACCTGTTCCGAGCCCCACAAGTCACCCCATCTTGGATTCCTCTAGGTCTCTAGTTTTCAGAAATGCACAGGTTTGGTAGGTTTCCCTAGGTGCTGGGTGAGCTAGAGGCCAAAATCTACAGGTAGGCACTTTGCAAAAAACACCTATGTTTTCTTTCAAAAATTTGGATGTGTCCACGTTGCGCTTTGGGGCGTTTCCTGTCACGGGCGCTAGGCCTACCCACACAAGTGAGGTATCATTTTTATCGGGAGACTTGGGGAAACACTGGGTGGAAGGAAATTTGTAGCTCCTCTCAGATTCCAGAACTTTCTGCCACAGAAATGTGAGGAACATGTGTTTTTTTAGCCAAATTTTGAGGTTTGCAAAGGATTCTGGGTAACAGAACCTGGTCCGAGCCCCTCAAGTCACCCCATCTTGGATTCCCCTAGGTCTCTAGTTTTCAGAAATGCACAGGTTTGGTCGGTTTCCCTAGGTGCCCGCTAAGCTAGAGGCCAAAATCTACAGGTAGGCACTTTGCAAAAAACACCTCTGTTTTCTTTCAAAAATTTGGATGTGTCTACGTTGCGCTTTGGGGCGTTTCCTGTCGCGGGCGCTAGGCCTACCCACACAAGTGAGGTATCATTTTTATCGGGAGACTTGGGGGAACACTGGGTGGAAGGAAATTTGTGGCTCCTCTCAGATTCCAGAACTTTCTGCCACAGAAATGTGAGGAACATGTGTTTTTTTAGCCAAATTTTGAGGTTTGCAAAGGATTCTGGGTAACAGAACCTGGTCCGAGCCTCACAAGTCACCTCATCTTGGATTCCCCTAGGTCTCTAGTTTTCAGAAATGCACAGGTTTGGTAGGTTTCCCTAGGTGCCGGCTGAGCTAGAGGCCAAAATCTACAGGTAGGCACTTTGCAAAAAACACCTCTGTTTTCTTTAAAAAATGTGGATGTGTCCACGTTGCGCTTTGGGGCGTTTCCTGTCGCGGGCGCTAGGCCTACCCACACAAGTGAGGTATCATTTTTATCTGGAGACTTGGGGGAACGCTTGGTGGAAGGAAATTTGTGGCTCCTCTCAGATTCCAGAACTTTCTGCCACAGAAATGTGAGGAACATTTGTTTTTTTAGCCAAATTTTGAGGTTTGCAAAGGATTCTGGGTAACAGAACCTGGTCCGAGCCCCACAAGACACCCAATCTTGGATTCCCCTAGGTCTCTAGTTTTCAGAAATGCACAGGTTTGGTAGGTTTCCCTAGGTGCCGGCTGAGCTAGAGGCCAAAATCTGCAGGTAGGCACTTTGCAAAAAACACCTCTGTTTTCTTTCAAAAATTTGGATGTGTCCACGTTGCGCTTTGGGGCGTTTCTTGTCGCGGGCGCTAGGCCTACCCACACAAGTGAGGTATCATTTTTATCTGGAGACTTGGGGGAACGCTGGGTGGAAGGAAATTTGTGGCTCCTCTCAGATTCCAGAACTTTCTGCCACAGAAATGTCAGGAACATGTGTTTTTTTAGCCAAATTGTGAGGTTTGCAAATTATTCTGGGTAACAGAACCTGGTCCGATCCCCACAAGTCACCCAATCTTGGATTCCCCTAGGTCTCTAGTTTTCAGAAATGCACAGGTTTGGTAGGTTTCCCTAGGTGCCGGCTGAGCTAGAGGCCAAAATCTACAGGTAGGCACTTTGCAAAAAACACCTCTGTTTTCTTTCAAAAATTTGGATGTGTCCATGTTGCGCTTTGGAGCGTTTCTTGTCGCGGGCGCTAGGCCTACCCACACAAGTGAGGTATCATTTTTATCGGGAGACTTGGGGAAACACTGGGTTGAAGGAAATTTGTGGCTCCTCTCATATTCCAGAACTTTCTGCCACAGAAATGTCAGGAACATGTGTTTTTTTAGCCAAATTTAGAGGTTTGCAAAGGATTCTGGGTAACAGAAACTGGTCCGAGCCCCACAAGTCACCCCATTTTGGATTCCCCTAGGTCTCTAGTTTTCAGAAATGCACAGGTTTGGTAGGTTTCCCTAGGTGCCGGCTAAGCTAGAGGCCAAAATCTACAGGTAGGCACTTTGCAAAAAACACCTCTGTTATCTTTCAAAAATTTGGATGTGTCCACGTTGCGCTTTGGGGCGTTTCTTGTCGCGGGCGCTAGGCCTACCCACACAAGTGAGGTATCATTTTTATCTGGAGACTTGGGGGAACGCTGGGTGGAAGTAAATTTGTGGCTCCTCTCAGATTCCAGAACTTTCTGCCACAGAAATGTGAGGAACATGTGTTTTTTTTGCCAAATTTTGAGGTTTGCAAAGGATTCTGGGTAACATAACCTGGTCCGAGCCCCACAAGTCACCCCATCTTGGATTCCCCTCGGTCTCTCGTTTTCAGAAATGCACAGGTTTGGTAGGTTTCTCTAGGTGCCGGCTGAGCTAGTGGCCAAAATCTACAGGTAGGCACTTTGCAAAAAACACCTCTGTTTTCTTTCAAATATTTGGATGTGTCCACGTTGCGCTTTGGGGCGTTTCCTGTCACGGGCGCTAGGCCTACCCACACAAGTGAGGTATCATTTTTATCGGGAGACTTGGCGGAACGCTGGGTGGAAGGAAATTTGTGGCTCCTCTCAGATTCCAGAACTTTCTGCCACAGAAATGTGAGGAACATGTGTTTTTTTAGCCAACTTTTGAGGTTTGCAAAGGATTCTGGGTAACAGAACCTGTTCCGAGCCCCACAAGTCACCCCATCTTGGATTCCTCTAGGTCTCTAGTTTTCAGAAATGCACAGGTTTGGTAGGTTTCCCTAGGTGCTGGGTGAGCTAGAGGCCAAAATCTACAGGTAGGCACTTTGCAAAAAACACCTATGTTTTCTTTCAAAAATTTGGATGTGTCCACGTTGCGCTTTGGGGCGTTTCCTGTCACGGGCGCTAGGCCTACCAACACAAGTGAGGTATCATTTTTATCGGGAGACTTGGGGAAACACTGGGTGGAAGGAAATTTGTAGCTCCTCTCAGATTCCAGAACTTTCTGCCACAGAAATGTGAGGAACATGTGTTTTTTTAGCCAAATTTTGAGGTTTGCAAAGGATTCTGGGTAACAGAACCTGGTCCGAGCCCCACAAGTCACCCCATCTTGGATTCCCCTAGGTCTCTAGTTTTCAGAAATGCACAGGTTTGGTCGGTTTCCCTAGGTGCCCGCTAAGCTAGAGGCCAAAATCTACAGGTAGGCACTTTGCAAAAAACACCTCTGTTTTCTTTCAAAAATTTGGATGTGTCCACGTTGCACTTTGGGGCGTTTCCTGTCGCGGGCGCTAGGCCTACCCACACAAGTGAGGTATCATTTTTATCGGGAGACTTGGGGGAACACTGGGTGGAAGGAAATTTGTGGCTCCTCTCAGATTCCAGAACTTTCTGCCACAGAAATGTGAGGAACATGTGTTTTTTTAGCCAAATTTTGAGGTTTGCAAAGGATTCTGGGTAACAGAACCTGGTCCGAGCCCCACAAGTCACCTCATCTTGGATTCACCTAGGTCTCTAGTTTTCAGAAATGCACAGGTTTGGTAGGTTTCCCTAGGGGCCGGCTGAGCTAGAGGCCAAAATCTACAGGTAGGCACTTTGCAAAAAACACCTCTGTTTTCTTTAAAAAATTTGGATGTGTCCACGTTGCGCTTTGGGGCGTTTCCTGTCGCGGGCGCTAGGCCTACCCACACAAGTGAGGTATCATTTTTATCTGGTGACTTGGGGGAACGCTGGGTGGAAGGAAATTTGTGGCTCCTCTCAGATTCCAGAACTTTCTGCCACAGAAATGTGAGGAACATTTGTTTTTTTAGCCAAATTTTGAGGTTTGCAAAGGATTCTGGGTAACAGAACCTGGTCCGAGCCCCACAACTCACCCCATCTTGGATTCCCGTAGGTCTCTAGTTTTCAGAAATGCACCGTTTTGGTAGGTTTCCCTAGGTGCCGGCTGAGCTAGAGGCCAAAATCTGCAGGTAGGCACTTTGCAAAAAACACCTCTGTTTTCTTTCAAAAATTTGGATGTGTCCACGTTGCGCTTTGGGGCGTTTCTTGTCGCGGGCGCTAGGCCTACCCACACAAGTGAGGTATCATTTTTATCTGGAGACTTGGGGGAACGCTGGGTGGAAGGAAATTTGTGGCTTCTCTCAGATTCCAGAACTTTCTGCCACAGAAATGTGAGGAACATGTGTTTTTTTAGCCAAATTTTGAGGTTTGCAAATTATTCTGGGTAACAGAACCTGGTCCGATCCCCACAAGTCACCCCATCTTGGATTCCCCTAGGTCTCTAGTTTTCAGAAATGCACAGGTTTGGTAGGTTTCCCTAGGTGCCGGCTGAGCTAGAGGCCAAAATCTACAGGTAGGCACTTTGCAAAAAACACCTCTGTTTTCTTTCAAAAATTTGGATGTGTCCACGTTGCGCTTTGGGGCGTTTCTTGTCGCGGGCGCTAGGCCTACCCACACAAGTGAGGTATCATTTTTATCTGGAGACTTGGGGGAACGCTGGGTGGAAGTAAATTTGTGGCTCCTCTCAGATTCCAGAACTTTCTGCCACAGAAATGTGAGGAACATGTGCTTTTTTTGCCAAATTTTGAGGTTTGCAAAGGATTCTGGGTAACATAACCTGGTCCGAGCCCCACAAGTCACCACATCTTGGATTCCCTTCGGTCTCTAGTTTTCAGAAATGGACAGGTTTGGTAGGTTTCTCTAGGTGCCGGCTGAGCTAGTGGCCAAAATCTACAGGTAGGCACTTTGCAAAAAACTCCTCTGTTTTCTTTCAAATATTTGGATGTGTCCACGTTGCGCTTTGGGGCGTTTCCTGTCACGGGCGCTAGGCCTACCCACACAAGTGAGGTATCATTTTTATCGGGAGACTTGGCGGAACGCTGGGTTGAAGGAAATTTGTGGCTCCTCTCAGATTCCAGAACTTTCTGCCACAGAAATGTGAGGAACATGTGTTTTGTTAGCCAACTTTTGAGGTTTGCAAAGGATTCTGGGTAACAGAACCTGGTCCGAGCCCCACAAGTCACCCCATCTTGGATTTCTCTAGGTCTCTAGTTTTCAGAAATGCACAGGTTTGGTAGGTCTCCATAGGTGCTGGCTGAGCTAGAGGCCAAAATCTACAGGTAGGCACTTTGCAAAAAACACCTAAGTTTTCTTTCAAAAATTTGGATGTGTCCACGTTGCGCTTTGGGGCGTTTCCTCTCACGGGCGCTAGGCCTACCCACACAAGTGAGGTATCATTTTTATTGGGAGACTTGGGGAAACACTGGGTGGAAGGAAATTTGTAGCTCCTCTCAGATTCCAGAACTTTCTGCCACCGAAATGTGAGGAACATGTGTTTTTTTAGCCAAATTTTCAAGTTTGCAAAGGATTCTGGGTAACAGAACCTGGTCCGAGCCCCACAAGTCACCCCATCTTGGATTCCCCTAGGTCTCTAGTTTTCAGAAATGCACAGGTTTGGTAGGTTTCCCTAGGTGCCCGCTAAGCTAGAGGCCAAAATCTACAGGTAGGCACTTTGCAAAAAACACCTCTGTTTTCTTTCAAAAATTTGGATGTGTCCACGTTGCGCTTTGGGGCGTTTCCTGTCGCGGGCGCTAGGCCTACCCACACAAGTGAGGTATCATTTTTATCTGGAGACTTGGGGGAACGCTGGGTGGAAGGAAATTTGTGGCTCCTCTCAGATTCCAGAACTTTCTGCCACAGAAATGTGAGGAACATGTGTTTTTTTAGCCAAATTTTGAGGTTTGCAAAGGATTCTGGGTAACAGAACCTGGTCAGAGCCCCACAAATCACCCCATCTTGGATTCCCCTAGGTCTCTAGTTTTCAGAAATGCACAGGTTTGGTAGGTTTCCCTAGGTGCTGGCTGAGCTAGAGGCCAAAATCTACAGGTAGGCACTTTGCAAAAAACACCTATGTTTTCTTTCTAAAATTTGGATGTGTCCACGTTGCGCTTTGGGGCGTTTCCTGTCGCGGGCGCTAGGCCTACCCACACAAGTGAGGTATCATTTTTATCGGGAGACTTGGGGAAACACTGGGTTGAAGGAAATTTGTGGCTCCTCTCATATTCCAGAACTTTCTGCCACAGAAATGTCAGGAACATGTGTTTTTTTAGCCAAATTTAGAGGTTTGCAAAGGATTCTGGGTAACAGAAACTGGTCCGACCCCCACAAGTCACCCCATCTTGGATTCCCCTAGGTCTCTAGTTTTCAGAAATGCACAGGTTTGGTAGGTTTCCCTAGGTGCCGGCTAAGCTAGAGGACAAAATCTACAGGTAGGCACTTTGCAAAAAACACCTATGTTTTCTTTCTAAAATTTGGATGTGTCCACGTTGCGCTTTGGGGCGTTTCCTGTCGCGGGCGCTAGGCCTACCCACACAAGTGAGGTATCATTTTTATCGGGAGACTTGGGGAAACACTGGGTTGAAGGAAATTTGTGGCTCCTCTCATATTCCAGAACTTTCTGCCACAGAAATGTCAGGAACATGTGTTTTTTTAGCCAAATTTAGAGGTTTGCAAAGGATTCTGGGTAACAGAAACTGGTCCGAGCCCCACAAGTCACCCCATCTTGGATTCCCCTAGGTCTCTAGTTTTCAGAAATGCACAGGTTTGGTAGGTTTCCCTAGGTGCCGGCTAAGCTAGAGGCCAAAATCTACAGGTAGGCACTTTGCAAAAAACACCTCTGTTTTCTTTCAAAAATTTGGATGTGTCCACGTTGCGCTTTGGGGCGTTTTCTGTCGTGGGCGCTAGGCCTACCCACACAAGTGAGGTATCATTTTTATCTGGAGACTTGGGGGAACGCTGGGTGGAAGGAAATTTGTGGCTCTTCTCAGATTCCAGAACTTTCTGCCACAGAAATCTGAGGAACATGTGTTTTTTTAGCCAAATTTTGAGGTTTGCAAAGGATTCTGGGTAACAGAACCTGGTCCGAGCCCCACAAGTCACCCCATCTTGGATTCCCGTAGGTCTCTAGTTTTCAGAAATCCACCGGTTTGGTAGGTTTCCCTAGGTGCCGGCTGAGCTAGAGGCCAAAATCTACAGGTAGGCACTTTGCAAAAAACACCTCTGTTGTCTTTCAAAAATTTGGATGTGTCCACGTTGCGCTTTGGGGCGTTTCTTGTCGCGGGCGCTAGGCCTACCCACACAAGTGAGGTATCATTTTTATCTGAAGACTTGGGGGAACGCTGGGTGGAAGTAAATTTGTGGCTCCTCTCAGATTCCAGAACTTTCTGCCACAGAAATGTGAGGAACATGTGTTTTTTTTGCCAAATTTTGAGGTTTGCAAAGGATTCTGGGTAACATAACCTGGTCCGAGCCCCACAAGTCACCCCATCTTGGATTCCCCTCGGTCTCTAGTTTTCAGAAATGCACAGGTTTGGTAGGTTTCTCTAGGTGCCGGCTGAGCTAGTGGCCAAAATCTACAGGTAGGCACTTTGCAAAAAACACCTCTGTTTTCTTTCAAATATTTGGATGTGTCCACGTTGCGCTTTGGGGCGTTTCATGTCACGGGCGCTAGGCCTACCCACACAAGTGAGGTATCATTTTTATCGGGAGACTTGGCGGAACGCTGGGTGGAAGGAAATTTGTGGCTCCTCTCAGATTCCAGAACTTTCTGCCACAGAAATGTGAGGAACATGTGTTTTTTTAGCCAACTTTTGAGGTTTGCAAAGGATTCTGGGTAACAGAACCTGGTCCGAGCCCCACAAGTCACCCCATCTTGGATTCCTCTAGGTCTCTAGTTTTCAGAAATGCACAGGTTTGGTAGGTCTCCCTAGGTGCTGGCTGAGCTAGAGGCCAAAATCTACAGGTAGGCACTTTGCAAAAAACAACTATGTTTTCTTTCAAAAATTTGGATGTGTCCACGTTGCGCTTTGGGGCGTTTCCTGTCACGGGCGCTAGGCCTACCCACACAAGTGAGGTATAATTTTTATTGGGAGACTTGGGGAAACACTGGGTGGAAGGAAATTTGTGGCTCCTCTCAGATTCCAGAACTTTCTGCCACCGAAATGTGAGGAACATGTGTTTTTTAGCCAAATTTTGAAGTTTGCAAAGGATTCTGGGTAACAGAACCTGGTCCGAGCCCCACAAGTCACCCCATCTTGGATTCCCCTAGGTCTCTAGTTTTCAGAAATGCACAGGTTTGGTAGGTTTCCCTAGGTGCCCGCTAAGCTAGAGGCCAAAATCTACAGGTAGGCACTTTGCAAAAAACACCTCTGTTTTCTTTCAAAAATTTGGATGTGTCCACGTTGCGCTTTGTGGCGTTTCCTGTCGCGGGCGCTAGGCCTACCCACACAAGTGAGGTATCATTTTTATCTGGAGACTTGGGGGAACGCTGGGTGGAAGGAAATTTGTGGCTCCTCTCAGATTCCAGAACTTTCTGCCACAGAAATGTGAGGAACATGTGTTTTTTTAGCCAAATTTTGAGGTTTGCAAAGGATTCTGGGTAACAGAACCTGGTCAGAGCCCCACAAATCACCCCATCTTGGATTCCCCTAGGTCTCTAGTTTTTAGAAATGCACAGGTTCGGTAGGTTTCCCTAGGTGCTGGCTGAGCTAGAGGCCAAAATCTACAGGTAGGCACTTTGCAAAAAACACCTATGTTTTCTTTAAAAAATTTGGATGTGTCCACGTTGCGCTTTGGGGCGTTTCCTGTCGCGGGCGCTAGGCCTACCCACACAAGTGAGGTATCATTTTTATCGGGAGACTTGGGGAAACACTGGGTTGAAGGAAATTTGTGGCTCCTCTCATATTCCAGAACTTTCTGCCACAGAAATGTCAGGAACATGTGTTTTTTTAGCCAAATTTAGAGGTTTGCAAAGGATTCTGGGTAACAGAAACTGGTCCGAGCCCCACAAGTCACCCCATCTTGGATTCCCCTAGGTCTCTAGTTTTCAGAAATGCACAGGTTTGGTAGGTTTCCCTAGGTGCCGGCTAAGCTAGAGGCCAAAATCTACAGGTAGGCACTTTGCAAAAAACACCTCTGTTTTCTTTCAAAAATTTGGATGTGTCCACGTTGCGCTTTGGGGCGTTTCCTGTCGTGGGCGCTAGGCCTACCCACACAAGTGAGGTATCATTTTTATCTGGAGACTTGGGGTAACGCTGGGTGGAAGGAAATTTGTGGCTCCTCTCAGATTCCAGAACTTTCTGCCACAGAAATCTGAGGAACATGTGTTTTTTTAGCCAAATTTTGAGGTTTGCAAAGGATTCTGGGTAACAGAACCTGGCCCGAGCCCCACAAGTCACCCCATCTTGGATTCCTGTAGGTCTCTAGTTTTCAGAAATCCACCGGTTTGGTAGGTTTCCCTAGGTGCCGGCTGAGCTAGAGGCCAAAATCTACAGGAAGGCACTTTGCAAAAAACACCTCTGTTTTCTTTCAAAAATTTGGATGTGTCCACGTTGCGCTTTGGGGCGTTTCCTGTCAAGGGCGCTAGGCCTACCCACAAAAGTGAGGTATCATTTTTATCGGGAGACTTAGGGGAACGCTGGGTGGAAGGAAATTTGTGGCTCCTCTCAGATTCCAGAACTTTCTGCCACAGAAATGTGAGGAACATGTGTTTTTTTAGCCAAATTTTGAGGTTTGCAAAGGATTCTGGGTAACAGAACCTGGTCCGAGCCCCACAAGTCACCCCATCATGGATTCCCCCAGGTCTCTAGTTTTCAGAAATGCACAGGTTTGGTAGGTTTCCATATGTGCCGGCTGAGCTAGAGGCCAAAATCTACAGGTAGGTACTTTGCAAAAAACACCTCTGTTTTCATTCAAAAATTTGGATGTGTCCACGTTGAGCTTTGGGGTGTTTCCTGTCGCGGGCGCTAGGCCTACCCACACAAGTGAGGTATCATTTTTATCTGGAGACTTGGGGGAACGCTGGGTGGAAGTAAATTTGTGGCTCCTCTCAGATTCCAGAACTTTCTGCCACAGAAATGTGAGGAACATGTGTTTTTTTTTGCCAAATTTTGATGTTTGCAAAGGAATATGGGTAACATAACCTGGCCCGAGCCCCACAAGTCACCCCATCTTAGATTCCCCTAGGTCTCTAGTTTTCAGAAATGCACAGGTTTGGTAGGTTTCCCTAGGTGCCGGCTGAGCTAGAGGCCAAAATCTACAAGTAGGCACTTTGCAAAAAACACCTCTGTTTTCTTTCAAATATTTGGATGTGTCCACGTTGCGCTTTGGGGCGTTTCCTGTCACAGGCGCTAGGCCTACCCACACAAGTGAGGTATCATTTTTATCGGGAGACTTGGGGGAACGCTGGGTGGAAGGAAATTTGTGGCTCCTCTCAGATTCCAGAACTTTCTGCCACAGAAATATGAGGAACATGTGTTTTTTTAGCCCACTTTTGAGGTTTGCAAAGGATTCTGGGTAACAGAACCTGGTGTGAGCCCCACAAGTCACCCCATCTTGGATTCCCCTAGGTCTCTAGTTTTCAGAAATGCACAGGTTTGGTAGGTTTCCCTAGGTGGCCTAGGTGCCGGCTGAGCTAGAGGCCAAAATCTACAGGTAGGCACTTTGCAAAAAACACCTCTGTTTTCTTTCAAAAATTTGGATGTGTCCACGTTGCGCTTTGGGGCATTTCCTGTCGCGGGCACTAGGCCTATCCACACAAGTGAGGTATCATTTTTATCAGGAGACTTGGAGGAATGCTGCGTGGAAGGAAATTTGTGGCTCCTC
Organism: Pleurodeles waltl; assembly: GCF_031143425.1. Lineage (NCBI taxonomy): Eukaryota > Metazoa > Chordata > Amphibia > Caudata > Salamandridae > Pleurodeles > Pleurodeles waltl. The sequence goes on from NC_090439.1 coordinate 146,894,307, forward strand.
TCAGATTCCAGAACTTTCTGCCACAGAAATGTGACGAACATGTGTTTTTTTAGCCAAATTTTGAGGTTTGCAAAGGATTCTGGGTAACATAACCTGGTCCGAGCCCCACAAGTCACCCCATCTTGGATTCCCCTCGGTCTCTAGTTTTCAGAAATGCACAGGTTTGGTAGGTTTCTCTAGGTGCCGGCTGAGCTAGTGGCCAAAATCTACAGGTAGGCACTTTGCAAAAAACACCTCTGTTTTCTTTCAAATATTTGGATGTGTCCACGTTGCGCTTTGGGGCGTTTCATGTCACGGGCGCTAGGCCTACCCACACAAGTGAGGTATCATTTTTATCGGGAGACTTGGCGGAACGCTGGGTGGAAGGAAATTTGTGGCTCCTCTCAGATTCCAGAACTTTCTGCCACAGAAATGTGAGGAACATATGTTTTTTTAGCCAACTTTTGAGGTTTGCAAAGGATTCTGGGTAACAGAACCTGGTCCGAGCCCCACAAGTCACCCCATCTTGGATTCCTCTAGGTCTCTAGTTTTCAGAAATGCACAGGTTTGGTAGGTCTCCCTAGGTGCTGGCTGAGCTAGAGGCCAAAATCTACAGGTAGGCACTTTGCAAAAAACACCTATGTTTTCTTTCAAAAATTTGGATGTGTCCACGTTGCGCTTTGGGGCGTTTCCTGTCACGGGCGCTAGGCCTACCCACACAAGTAAGGTATCATTTTTATTGGGAGACTTGGGGAAACACTGGGTGGAGGGAAATTTGTAGCTCCTCTCAGATTCCAGAACTTTCTGCCACCGAAATGTGAGGAACATGTGTTTTTTAGCCAAATTTTGAAGTTTGCAAAGGATTCTGGGTAACAGAACCTGGTCCGAGCCCCACAAGTCACCCCATCTTGGATTCCCCTAGGTCTCTAGTTTTCAGAAATGCACAGGTTTGGTAGGTTTCCCTAGGTGCCCGCTAAGCTAGAGGCCAAAATCTACAGGTAGGCACTTTGCAAAAAACACCTCTGTTTTCTTTCAAAAATTTGGATGTGTCCACGTTGCGCTTTGGGGCGTTTCCTGTCGCGGGCGCTAGGCCTACCCACACAAGTGAGGTATCATTTTTATCTGGAGACTTGGGGGAACGCTGGGTGGAAGGAAATTTGTGGCTCCTCTCAGATTCCAGAACTTTCTGCCACAGAAATGTGAGGAACATGTGTTTTTTTAGCCAAATGTTGAGGTTTGCAAAGGATTCTGGGTAACAGAACCTGGTCAGAGCCCCACAAATCACCCCATCTTGGATTCCCCTAGGTCTCTAGTTTTCAGAAATGCACAGGTTTGGTAGGTTTCCCTAGGTGCTGGCTGAGCTAGAGGCCAAAATCTACAGGTAGGCACTTTGCAAAAAACACCTATGTTTTCTTTCAAAAATTTGGATGTGTCCACGTTGCGCTTTGGGGCGTTTCCTGTCACGGGCGCTAGGCCTACCCACACAAGTGAGGTATCATTTTTATTGGGAGACTTGGGGAAACACTGGGTGGAAGGAAATTTGTAGCTCCTCTCAGATTCCAGAACTTTCTGCCACCGAAATGTGAGGAACATGTGTTTTTTAGCCAAATTTTGAAGTTTGCAAAGGATTCTGGGTAACAGAACCTGGTCCGAGCCCCACAAGTCACCCCATCTTGGATTCCCCTAGGTCTCTAGTTTTCAGAAATGCACAGGTTTGGTAGGTTTCCCTAGGTGCCCACTAAGCTAGAGGCCAAAATCTACAGGTAGGCACTTTGCAAAAACACCTCTGTTTTCTTTCAAAAATTTGGATGTGTCCACGTTGCGCTTTGGGGCGTTTCCTGTCGCGGGCGCTAGGCCTACCCACACAAGTGAGGTATCATTTTTATCTGGAGACTTGGGGGAACGCTGGGTGGAAGGAAATTTGTGGCTCCTCTCAGATTCCAGAACTTTCTGCCACAGAAATGTGAGGAACATGTGTTTTTTTAGCCAAATGTTGAGGTTTGCAAAGGATTCTGGGTAACAGAACCTGGTCAGAGCCCCACAAATCACCCCATCTTGGATTCCCCTAGGTCTCTAGTTTTCAGAAATGCACAGGTTTGGTAGGTTTCCCTAGGTGCTGGCTGAGCTAGAGGCCAAAATCTACAGGTAGGCACTTTGCAAAAAACACCTATGTTTTCTTTCAAAAATTTGGATGCGTCCACGTTGCGCTTTGGGGCGTTTCCTGTCGCGGTCGCTAGGCCTACCCACACAAGTGGGGTATCATTTTTATCGGGAGACGTGGGGAAACACTGGGTTGAAGGAAATTTGTGGCTCCTCTCATATTCCAGAACTTTCTGCCACAGAAATGTCAGGAACATGTGTTTTTTTAGCCAAATTTAGAGGTTTGCAAAGGATTCTGGGTAACAGAAACTGGTCCGAGCCCCACAAGTCACCCCATCTTGGATTCCCCTAGGTCTCTAGTTTTCAGAAATGCACAGGTTTGGTAGGTTTCCCTAGGTGCCGGCTAAGCTAGAGGCCAAAATCTACAGGTAGGCACTTTGCAAAAAACACCTCTGTTTTCTTTCAAAAATTTGGATGTGTCCACGTTGCGCTTTGGGGCGTTTCCTGTCATGGGCGCTAGGCCTTCCCACACAAGTGAGGTATCATTTTTATCTGGAGACTTGGGGGAACGCTGGGTGGAAGGAAATTTGTGGCTCCTCTCAGATTCCAGAACTTTCTGCCACAGAAATCTGAGGAACATGTGTTTTTTTAGCCAAATTTTGAGGTTTGCAAAGGATTCTGGGTAACAGAACCTGGTCCGAGCCCCACAAGTCACCCCATCTTGGATTCCCGTAGGTCTCTAGTTTTCAGAAATCCACCGGTTTGGTAGGTTTCCCTAGGTGCCGGCTGAGCTAGAGGCCAAAATCTACAGGTAGGCACTTTGCAAAAAACACCTCTGTTTTCTTTCAAAAATTTGGATGTGTCCACGTTGCGCTTTGGGGCGTTTCCTGTCAAGGGCGCTAGGCCTACCCACAAAAGTGAGGTATCATTTTTATCGGGAGACTTGGGGGAACGCTGGGTGGAAGGAAATTTGTGGCTCCTCTCAGATTCCAGAACTTTCTGCCACAGAAATATGAGGAACATGTGTTTTTTTAGCCCACTTTTGAGGTTTGCAAAGGATTCTGGGTAACAGAACCTGGTGCGAGCCCCACAAGTCACCCCATCTTGGATTCCCCTAGGTCTCTAGTTTTCAGAAATGCACAGGTTTGGTAGGTTTCCCTAGGTGGCCTAGGTGCCGGCTGAGCTAGAGGCCAAAATCTACAGGTAGGCACTTTGCAAAAAACACCTCTGTTTTCTTTAAAAAATTTGGATGTGTCCACGTTGCGCTTTCGGGCATTTCCTGTCGCGGGCACTAGGCCTATCCACACAAGTGAGGTATCATTTTTATCAGGAGACTTGGAGGAATGCTGCATGGAAGGAAATTTGTGGCTCCTCTCAGATTCCAGAACTTTCTGCCACAGAAATGTGACGAACATGTCTTTTTTTAGCCAAATTTTGAGGTTTGCAAAGGATTCTGGGTAACATAACCTGGTCCGAGCCCCACAAGTCACCCCATCTTGGATTCCCCTCGGTCTCTAGTTTTCAGAAATGCACAGGTTTGGTAGGTTTCTCTAGGTGCCGGCTGAGCTAGTGGCCAAAATCTACAGGTAGGCACTTTGCAAAAAACACCTCTGTTTTCTTTCAAATATTTGGATGTGTCCACGTTGCGCTTTGGGGCGTTTCATGTCACGGGCGCTAGGCCTACCCACACAAGTGAGGTATCATTTTTATCGGGAGACTTGGTGGAACGCTGGGTGGAAGGAAATTTGTGGCTCCTCTCAGATTCCAGAACTTTCTGCCACAGAAATGTGAGGAACATGTGTTTTTTTAGCCAACTTTTGAGGTTTGCAAAGGATTCTGGGTAACAGAACCTGGTCCGAGCCCCACAAGTCACCCCATCTTGGATTCCTCTAGGTCTCTAGTTTTCAGAAATGCACAGGTTTGGTAGGTCTCCCTAGGTTCTGGCTGAGCTAGAGGCCAAAATCTACAGGTAGGCACTTTGCAAAAAACACCTATGTTTTCTTTCAAAAATTTGGATGTGTCCACGTTGCGCTTTGGGGCGTTTCCTGTCACGGGCGCTAGGCCTACCCACACAAGTGAGGTATCATTTTTATTGGGAGACTTGGGGAAACACTGGGTGGAAGGAAATTTGTAGCTCCTCTCAGATTCCAGAACTTTCTGCCACCGAAATGTGAGGAACATGTGTTTTTTAGCCAAATTTTGAAGTTTGCAAAGGATTCTGGGTAACAGAACCTGGTCCGAGCCCCACAAGTCACCCCATCTTGGATTCCCCTAGGTCTCTAGTTTCCAGAAATGCACAGGTTTGGTAGGTTTCCCTAGGTGCCCGCTAAGCTAGAGGCCAAAATCTACAGGTAGGCACTTTGCAAAAAACACCTCTGTTTTCTTTCAAAAATGTGGATGTGTCCACGTTGCGCTTTGGGGCGTTTCCTGTCGCGGGCGCTAGGCCTACCCACACAAGTGAGGTATCATTTTTATCTGGAGACTTGGGGGAACGCTGGGTGGAAGGAAATTTGTGGCTCCTCTCAGATTCCAGAACTTTCTGCCACAGAAATGTGAGGAACATGTGTTTTTTTAGCCAAATTTTGAGGTTTGCAAAGGATTCTGGGTAACAGAACCTGGTCAGAGCCCCACAAATCACCCCATCTTGGATTCCCCTAGGTCTCTAGTTTTCAGAAATGCACAGGTTTGGTAGGTTTCCCTAGGTGCTGGCTGAGCTAGAGGCCAAAATCTACAGGTAGGCACTTTGCAAAAAACACCTATGTTTTCTTTCAAAAATTTGGAAGTGTCCACGTTGCGCTTTGGGGCGTTTCCTGTCGCGGTCGCTAGGCCTACCCACACAAGTGAGGTATCATTTTTATCGGGAGACTTGGGGAAACACTGGGTTGAAGGAAATTTGTGGCTCCTCTCATATTCCAGAACTTTCTGCCACAGAAATGTCAGGAACATGTGTTTTTTTAGCCAAATTTAGAGGTTTGCAAAGGATTCTGGGTAACAGAAACTGGTCCGAGCCCCACAAATCACCCCATCTTGGATTCCCCTAGGTCTCTAGTTTTCAGAAATGCACAGGTTTGGTAGGTTTCCCTAGGTGCCGGCTAAGCTAGAGGCCAAAATCTACAGGTAGGCACTTTGCAAAAAACACCTCTGTTTTCTTTCAAAAATTTGGATGTGTCCACGTTGCGCTTTGGGGCGTTTCCTGTCATGGGCGCTAGGCCTACCCACACAAGTGAGGTATCATTTTTATCTGGAGACTTGGGGGAACGCTGGGTGGAAGGAAATTTGTGGCTCCTCTCAGATTCCAGAACTTTCTGCCACAGAAATCTGAGGAACATGTGTTTTTTTAGCCAAATTTTGAGGTTTGCAAAGGATTCTAGGTAACAGAACCTGGTCCGAGCCCCACAAGTCACCCCATCTTGGATTCCCGTAGGTCTCTAGTTTTCAGAAATCCACCGGTTTGGTAGGTTTCCCTAGGTGCCGGCTGAGCTAGAGGCCTAAATCTACAGGTAGGCACTTTGCAAAAAACACCTCTGTTTTCTTTCAAAAATGTGGATGTGTCCACGTTGCGCTTTGGGGCGTTTCCTGTCAAGGGCGCTAGGCCTACCCACAAAAGTGAGGTATCATTTTTATCGGGAGACTTAGGGGAACGCTGGGTGGAAGGAAATTTGTGGCTCCTCTCAGATTCCAGAACTTTCTGCCACAGAAATGTGAGGAACATGTGTTTTTTTAGCCAACTTTTGAGGTTTGCAAAGGATTCTGGGTAACAGAACCTGGTCCGAGCCCCACAAGTCACCCCATCATGGATTCCCCCAGGTCTCTAGTTTTCAGAAATGCACAGGTTTGGTAGGTTTCCTTAGGTGCCGGCTGAGCTAGAGGCCAAAATCTACAGGTAGGCACTTTGCAAAAAACACCTCTGTTTTCATTCAAAAATTTGGATGTGTCCACGTTGAGCTTAGGGGTGTTTCCTGTCGCGGGCGCTAGGCCTACCCACACAAGTGAGGTATCATTTTTATCTGGAGACTTGGGGGAACGCTGGGTGGAAGTAAATTTGTGGCTCCTCTCAGATTCCAGAACTTTCTGCCACAGAAATCTGAGGAACATGTGTTTTTTTAGCCAAATTTTGAGGTTTGCAAAGGATTCTGGGTAACAGAACCTGGTCCGAGCCCCACAAGTCACCCCATCTTGGATTCCCGTAGGTCTCTAGTTTTCAGAAATCCACCGGTTTGGTAGGTTTCCCTAGGTGCCGGCTGAGCTAGAGGCCAAAATCTACAGGTAGGCACTTTGCAAAAAACACCTCTGTTTTCTTTCAAAAATTTGGATGTGTCCACGTTGCGCTTTGGGGCGTTTCCTGTCAAGGGCGCTAGGCCTACCCACAAAAGTGAGGTATCATTTTTATCGGGAGACTTGGGGGAACGCTGGGTGGAAGGAAATTTGTGGCTCCTCTCAGATTCCAGAACTTTCTGCCACAGAAATATGAGGAACATGTGTTTTTTTAGCCCACTTTTGAGGTTTGCAAAGGATTCTGGGTAACAGAACCTGGTGCGAGCCCCACAAGTCACCCCATCTTGGATTCCCCTAGGTCTCTAGTTTTCAGAAATGCACAGGTTTGGTAGGTTTCCCTAGGTGGCCTAGGTGCCGGCTGAGCTAGAGGCCAAAATCTACAGGTAGGCACTTTGCAAAAAACACCTCTGTTTTCTTTAAAAAATTTGGATGTGTCCACGTTGCGCTTTCGGGCATTTCCTGTCGCGGGCACTAGGCCTATCCACACAAGTGAGGTATCATTTTTATCAGGAGACTTGGAGGAATGCTGCGTGGAAGGAAATTTGTGGCTCCTCTCAGATTCCAGAACTTTCTGCCACAGAAATGTGACGAACATGTCTTTTTTTAGCCAAATTTTGAGGTTTGCAAAGGATTCTGGGTAACATAACCTGGTCCGAGCCCCACAAGTCACCCCATCTTGGATTCCCCTCGGTCTCTAGTTTTCAGAAATGCACAGGTTTGGTAGGTTTCTCTAGGTGCCGGCTGAGCTAGTGGCCAAAATCTACAGGTAGGCACTTTGCAAAAAACACCTCTGTTTTCTTTCAAATATTTGGATGTGTCCACGTTGCGCTTTGGGGCGTTTCATGTCACGGGCGCTAGGCCTACCCACACAAGTGAGGTATCATTTTTATCGGGAGACTTGGTGGAACGCTGGGTGGAAGGAAATTTGTGGCTCCTCTCAGATTCCAGAACTTTCTGCCACAGAAATGTGAGGAACATGTGTTTTTTTAGCCAACTTTTGAGGTTTGCAAAGGATTCTGGGTAACAGAACCTGGTCCGAGCCCCACAAGTCACCCCATCTTGGATTCCTCTAGGTCTCTAGTTTTCAGAAATGCACAGGTTTGGTAGGTCTCCCTAGGTTCTGGCTGAGCTAGAGGCCAAAATCTACAGGTAGGCACTTTGCAAAAAACACCTATGTTTTCTTTCAAAAATTTGGATGTGTCCACGTTGCGCTTTGGGGCGTTTCCTGTCACGGGCGCTAGGCCTACCCACACAAGTGAGGTATCATTTTTATTGGGAGACTTGGGGAAACACTGGGTGGAAGGAAATTTGTAGCTCCTCTCAGATTCCAGAACTTTCTGCCACCGAAATGTGAGGAACATGTGTTTTTTAGCCAAATTTTGAAGTTTGCAAAGGATTCTGGGTAACAGAACCTGGTCCGAGCCCCACAAGTCACCCCATCTTGGATTCCCCTAGGTCTCTAGTTTCCAGAAATGCACAGGTTTGGTAGGTTTCCCTAGGTGCCCGCTAAGCTAGAGGCCAAAATCTACAGGTAGGCACTTTGCAAAAAACACCTCTGTTTTCTTTCAAAAATTTGGATGTGTCCACGTTGCGCTTTGGGGCGTTTCCTGTCGCGGGCGCTAGGCCTACCCACACAAGTGAGGTATCATTTTTATCTGGAGACTTGGGGGAACGCTGGGTGGAAGGAAATTTGTGGCTCCTCTCAGATTCCAGAACTTTCTGCCACAGAAATGTGAGGAACATGTGTTTTTTTAGCCAAATTTTGAGGTTTGCAAAGGATTCTGGGTAACAGAACCTGGTCAGAGCCCCACAAATCACCCCATCTTGGATTCCCCTAGGTCTCTAGTTTTCAGAAATGCACAGGTTTGGTAGGTTTCCCTAGGTGCTGGCTGAGCTAGAGGCCAAAATCTACAGGTAGGCACTTTGCAAAAAACACCTATGTTTTCTTTCAAAAATTTGGATGTGTCCACGTTGCGCTTTGGGGCGTTTCCTGTCGCGGTCGCTAGGCCTACCCACACAAGTGAGGTATCATTTTTATCGGGAGACTTGGGGAAACACTGGGTTGAAGGAAATTTGTGGCTCCTCTCATATTCCAGAACTTTCTGCCACAGAAATGTCAGGAACATGTGTTTTTTTAGCCAAATTTAGAGGTTTGCAAAGGATTCTGGGTAACAGAAACTGGTCCGAGCCCCACAAATCACCCCATCTTGGATTCCCCTAGGTCTCTAGTTTTCAGAAATGCACAGGTTTGGTAGGTTTCCCTAGGTGCCGGCTAAGCTAGAGGCCAAAATCTACAGGTAGGCACTTTGCAAAAAACACCTCTGTTTTCTTTCAAAAATTTGGATGTGTCCACGTTGCGCTTTGGGGCGTTTCCTGTCATGGGCGCTAGGCCTACCCACACAAGGGAGGTATCATTTTTATCTGGAGACTTGGGGGAACGCTGGGTGGAAGGAAATTTGTGGCTCCTCTCAGATTCCAGAACTTTCTGCCACAGAAATCTGAGGAACATGTGTTTTTTTAGCCAAATTTTGAGGTTTGCAAAGGATTCTAGGTAACAGAACCTGGTCCGAGCCCCACAAGTCACCCCATCTTGGATTCCCGTAGGTCTCTAGTTTTCAGAAATCCACCGGTTTGGTAGGTTTCCCTAGGTGCCGGCTGAGCTAGAGGCCAAAATCTACAGGTAGGCACTTTGCAAAAAACACCTCTGTTTTCTTTCAAAAATGTGGATGTGTCCACGTTGCGCTTTGGGGCGTTTCCTATCAAGGGCGCTAGGCCTACCCACAAAAGTGAGGTATCATTTTTATCGGGAGACTTAGGGGAACGCTGGGTGGAAGGAAATTTGTGGCTCCTCTCAGATTTCAGAACTTTCTGCCACAGAAATGTGAGGAACATGTGTTTTTTTAGCCAAATTTTGAGGTTTGCAAAGGATTCTGGGTAACAGAACCTGGTCCGAGCCCCACAAGTCACCCCATCATGGATTCCCCCAGGTCTCTAGTTTTCAGAAATGCACAGGTTTGGTAGGTTTCCTTAGGTGCCGGCTGAGCTAGAGGCCAAAATCTACAGGTAGGCACTTTGCAAAAAACACCTCTGTTTTCATTCAAAAATTTGGATGTGTCCACGTTGAGCTTAGGGGTGTTTCCTGTCGCGGGCGCTAGGCCTACCCACACAAGTGAGGTATCATTTTTATCTGGAGACTTGGGGGAACGCTGGGTGGAAGTAAATTTGTGGCTCCTCTCAGATTCCAGAACTTTCTGCCACAGAAATGTGAGGAACATGTGTTTTTTTTGCCAAATTTTGATGTTTGCAAAGGATTCTGGGTAACATAACCTGGCCCGAGCCCCACAAGTCACCCCATCTTAGATTCCCCTAGGTCTCTAGTTTTCAGAAATGCACAGGTTTGGTAGGTTTCCCTAGGTGCCGGCTGAGCTAGAGGCCAAAATCTACAGGTAGGCACTTTGCAAAAAACACCTCTGTTTTCTTTCAAATATTTGGATGTGTCCACGTTGCGCTTTGGGGCGTTTCCTGTCACAGGCGCTAGGCCTACCCACACAAGTGAGGTATCATTTTTATCGGGAGACTTGGGGGAACGCTGAGTGGAAGGAAATTTGTGGCTCCTCTCAGATTCCAGAACTTTCTGCCACAGAAATGTGAGGAACATGTGTTTTTTAGCCCACTTTTGAGGTTTGCAAAGGATTCTGGGTAACAGAACCTGGTGCGAGCCCCACAAGTCACCCCATCTTGGATTCCCCTAGGTCTCTAGTTTTCAGAAATGCACAGGTTTGGTAGGTTTCCCTAGGTGGCCTAGGTGCCGGCTGAGCTAGAGGCCAAAATCTACAGGTAGGCACTTTGCAAAAAACACCTCTGTTTTCTTTCAAAAATTTGGATGTGTCCACGTTGCGCTTTGGGGCATTTCCTGTCGCGGGCACTAGGCCTATCCACACAAGTGAGGTATCATTTTTATCGGGAGACTTGGGGGAACGCTGGGTGGTAGGAAATTTGTGGCTCCTCTCAGATTCCAGAACTTTCTGCCACAGAAATGTGATGAACGTGTGTTTTTTTAGCCAAATTTTGAGATTTGCAAAGGATTCTGGGTAACAGAACCTGGTCAGAGCCCCACAAATCACCCCATCTTGGATTCCCCTAGGTCTCTAGTTTTCAGAAATGCACAGGTTTGGTAGGTTTCCCTAGGTGCTGGCTGAGCTAGAGGCCAAAATCTACAGGTAGGCACTTTGCAAAAAACACCTATGTTTTCTTTCAAAAATTTGGATGTGTCCACGTTGCGCTTTGGGGCGTTTCCTGTCGCGGGCGCTAGGTCTACCCACACAAGTGAGGTATCATTTTTATCGGGAGACTTGGGGGAACGCTGGGTGGAAGGAAATTTGTGGCTCCTCTCAGATTCCAGAACTTTCTGCCACAGAAATGTGAGGAACATGTGTTTTTTTTGCCAAATTTTGATGTTTGCAAAGGATTCTGGGTAACATAACCTGGCCCGAGCCCCACAAGTCACCCCATCTTAGATTCCCCTAGGTCTCTAGTTTTCAGAAATGCACAGGTTTGGTAGGTTTCCCTAGGTGCCGGCTGAGCTAGAGGCCAAAATCTACAGGTAGGCACTTTGCAAAAAACACCTCTGTTTTCTTTCAAATATTTGGATGTGTCCACGTTGCGCTTTGGGGCGTTTCCTGTCACGGGCGCTAGGCCTACCCACACAAGTGAGGTATCATTTTTATCGGGAGACTTGGGGGAACGCTGGGTGGAAGGAAATTTGTGGCTCCTCTCAGATTCCAGAACTTTCTGCCACAGAAATATGAGGAACATGTGTTTTTTTAGCCCACTTTTGAGGTTTGCAAAGGATTCTGGGTAACAGAACCTGGTGCGAGCCCCACAAGTCACCCCATCTTGGATTCCCCTAGGTCTCTAGTTTTCAGAAATGCACAGGTTTGGTAGGTTTCCCTAGGTGCCGGCTGAGCTAGAGGCCAAAATCTACAGGTAGGCACTTTGCAAAAAACACCTCTGTTTTCTTTCAAATATTTGGATGTGTCCACGTTGCGCTTTGGGGCGTTTCCTGTCACAGGCGCTAGGCCTACCCACAAAAGTGAGGTATCATTTTTATCAGGAGACTTGGGGGAACGCTGGGTGGAAGGAAATTTGTGGCTCCTCTCAGATTCCAGAACTTTCTGCCACAGAAATATGAGGAACATGTGTTTTTTTAGCCCACTTTTGAGGTTTGCAAAGGATTCTGGGTAACAGAACCTGGTGCGAGCCCCACAAGTCACCCCATCTTGGATTCCCCTAGGTCTCTAGTTTTCAGAAATGCACAGGTTTGGTAGGTTTCCCTAGGTGGCCTAGGTGCCGGCTGAGCTAGAGGCCAAAATCTACAGGTAGGCACTTTGCAAAAAACACCTCTGTTTTCTTTCAAAAATTTGGATGTGTCCACGTTGCGCTTTGGGGCATTTCCTGTCGCGGGCACTAGGCCTATCCACACAAGTGAGGTATCATTTTTATCGGGAGACTTGGGGGAACGCTGGGTGGTAGGAAATTTGTGGCTCCTCTCAGATTCCAGAACTTTCTGCCACAGAAATGTGATGAACGTGTGTTTTTTTAGCCAAATTTTGAGGTTTGCAAAGGATTCTGGGTAACAGAACCTGGTCAGAGCCCCACAAATCACCCCATCTTGGATTCCCCTAGGTCTCTAGTTTTCAGAAATGCACAGGTTTGGTAGGTTTCCCTAGGTGCTGGCTGAGCTAGAGGCCAAAATCTACAGGTAGGCACTTTGCAAAAAACACCTATGTTTTCTTTCAAAAATTTGGATGTGTCCACGTTGCGCTTTGGGGCGTTTCCTGTCGCGGGCGCTAGGTCTACCCACACAAGTGAGGTATCATTTTTATCGGGAGACTTGGGGGAACGCTGGGTGGAAGGAAATTTGTGGCTCCTCTCAGATTCCAGAACTTTCTGCCACAGAAATGTGAGGAACATGTGTTTTTTTTGCCAAATTTTGATGTTTGCAAAGGATTCTGGGTAACATAACCTGGCCGAGCCCCACAAGTCACCCCATCTTAGATTCCCCTAGGTCTCTAGTTTTCAGAAATGCACAGGTTTGGTAGGTTTCCCTAGGTGCCGGCTGAGCTAGAGGCCAAAATCTACAGGTAGGCACTTTGCAAAAAACACCTCTGTTTTCTTTCAAATATTTGGATGTGTCCACGTTGCGCCTTGGGGCGTTTCCTGTCACGGGCGCTAGGCCTACCCACACAAGTGAGGTATCATTTTTATCGGGAGACTTGGGGGAACGCTGGGTGGAAGGAAATTTGTGGCTCCTCTCAGATTCCAGAACTTTCTGCCACAGAAATATGAGGAACATGTGTTTTTTTAGCCCACTTTTGAGGTTTGCAAAGGATTCTGGGTAACAGAACCTGGTGCGAGCCCCACAAGTCACCCCATCTTGGATTCCCCTAGGTCTCTAGTTTTCAGAAATGCACAGGTTTGGTAGGTTTCCCTAGGTGGCCTAGGTGCCGGCTGAGCTAGAGGCCAAAATCTACAGGTAGGCACTTTGCAAAAAACACCTCTGTTTTCTTTCAAAAATTTGTATGTGTCCACGTTGCGCTTTGGGGCATTTCCTATCACGGGCACTAGGCCTATCCACACAAGTGAGGTATCATTTTTATCGGGAGACTTGGGGGAACGCTGGGTGGTAGGAAATTTGTGGCTCCTCTCAGATTCCAGAACTTTCTGCCACAGAAATGTGATGAAAGTGTGTTTTTTTAGCCAAATTTTGAGGTTTGCAAAGGATTCTGGGTAACAGAACCTGGTCAGAGCCCCACAAATCACCCCATCTTGGATTCCCCTAGCTCTCTAGTTTTCAGAAATGCACAGGTTTGGTAGGTTTCCCTAGGTGCTGGCTGAGCTAGAGGCCAAAATCTACAGGTAGGCACTTTGCAAAAAACACCTATGTTTTCTTTCAAAAATGTGGATGTGTCCACGTTGCGCTTTGGGGCGTTTCCTGTCGCGGGCGCTAGGCCTACCCACACAAGTGAGGTATCATTTTTATCGGGAGACTTGGCGGAACGCTGGGTGGAAGGAAATTTGTGGCTCCTCTCAGATTCCAGAACTTTCTGCCACATAAATGTGAGGAACATGTGTTTTTTTAGCCAACTTTTGAGGTTTGCAAAGGATTCTGGGTAACAGAACCTGGTCCGAGCCCCACAAGTCACCCCATCTTGGATTCCTCTAGGTCTCTAGTTTTCAGAAATGCACAGGTTTGGTAGGTTTCCCTAGGTGCTGGCTGAGCTAGAGGCCAAAATCTACAGGTAGGCACTTTGCAAAAAACACCTATGTTTTCTTTCAAAAATTTGGATGTGTCCACGTTGCGCTTTGGGGCGTTTCCTGTCACGGGCGCTAGGCCTACCCACACAAGTGAGGTATCATTTTTATCGGGAGACTTGGGGAAACACTGGGTGGAAGGAAATTTGTAGCTCCTCTCAGATTCCAGAACTTTCTGCCACAGAAATGTGAGGAACATGTGTTTTTTTAGCCAACTTTTGAGGTTTGCAAAGGATTCTGGGTAACAGAACCTGGTCCGAGCCCCACAAGTCACCCCATCTTGGATTCCTCTAGGTCTCTAGTTTTCAGAAATGCACAGGTTTGGTAGGTTTCCCTAGGTGCCGGCTAAGCTAGAGGCCAAAATCTACAGGTAGGCACTTTGCAAAAAACACCTCTGTTTTCTTTAAAAAATTTGGATGTGTCCACGTTGCGCTTTGGGGCGTTTCCTGTCGTGGGCGCTAGGACTACCCACACAAGTGAGGTATCATTTTTATCTGGAGACTTGGGGGAACGCTGGGTGGAAGGAAATTTGTGGCTCCTCTCAGATTCCAGAACTTTCTGCCACAGAAATGTGAGGAACATGTGTTTTTTTAGCCAAATTTAGAGGTTTGCAAAGGATTCTGGGTAACAGAACCTGGTCAGAGCCCCACAAATCACCCCATCTTGGATTCCCGTAGGTCTCTAGTTTTCAGAAATGCACCGGTTTGGTAGGTTTCCCTAGGTGCCGGCTGAGCTAGAGGCCAAAATCTACAGGTAGGCACTTTGCAAAAAACACCTCTGTTTTCTTTCAAAAATGTGGATGTGTCCATGTTGCGCTTTGGGGCGTTTCCTGTCACGGGCGCTAGGCCTACCCACAAAAGTGAGGTATCATTTTTATCGGGAGACTTAGGGGAACGCTGGGTGGAAGGAAATTTGTGGCTCCTCTCAGATTCCAGAACTTTCTGCCACAGAAATGTGAGGAAAATGTGTTTTTTTAGCCAAATTTTGAGGTTTGCAAAGGATTCTGGGTAACAGAACCTGGTCCGATCCCCACAAGTCACCCCATCTTGGATTCCCCTAGGTCTCTAGTTTTCAGAAATGCACCTGTTTGGTAGGTTTCCCTAGGTGCCGGCTGAGCTAGAGGCCAAAATCTACAGGTAGGCACTTTGCAAAAAACACCTCTGTTTTCTTTGAAAAATTTGGATGTGTCCACGTTGCGCTTTGGGGCGTTTCCTGTCGCGGGCGCTAGGCCTACCCACACAAGTGAGGTATCATTTTTATCTGGAGACTTGGGGGAACGCTGGGTGGAAGTAAATTTGTGGCTCCTCTCAGATTCCAGAACTTTCTGCCACAGAAATGTGAGGAACATGTGTTTTTTTAGCCAAATTTAGAGGTTTGCAAAGGATTCTGGGTAACAGAAACTGGTCCGAGCCCCACAAGTCACCCCATCTTGGATTCCCCTAGGTCTCTAATTTTCAGAAATGCACAGGTTTGGTAGGTTTCCCTAGGTGCCGGCTAAGCTAGAGGCCAAAATCTACAGGTAGGCACTTTGCAAAAAACACCTCTGTTTTCTTTCAAAAATTTGGATGTGTCCACGTTGCGCTTTGGGGCGTTTCCTGTCGTGGGCGCTAGGACTACCCACACAAGTGAGGTATCATTTTTATCTGGAGACTTGGGGGAACGCTGGGTGGAAGGAAATTTGTGGCTCCTCTCAGATTCCAGAACTTTCTGCCACAGAAATGTGAGGAACATGTGTTTTTTTAGCCAAATTTTGAGGTTTGCAAAGGATTCTGGGTAACAGAACCTGGTCCGAGCCCCACAAGTCACCCCATCTTGGATTCCCGTAGGTCTCTAGTTTTCAGAAATGCACCGGTTTGGTAGGTTTCCCTAGGTGCCGGCTGAGCTAGAGGCCAAAATCTACAGGTAGGCACTTTGCAAAAAACAACTCTGTTTTCTTTCAAAAATTTGGATGTGTCCATGTTGCGCTTTGGGGCGTTTCCTGTCACGGGCGCTAGGCCTACCCACAAAAGTGAGGTATCATTTTTATCGGGAGACTTAGGGGAACGCTGGGTGGAAGGAAATTTGTGGCTCCTCTCAGATTCCAGAACTTTCTGCCACAGAAATGTGAGGAACATGTGTTTTTTTAGCCAAATTTTGAGGTTTGCAAAGGATTCTGGGTAACAGAACCTGGTCCGATCCCCACAAGTCACCCCATCTTGGATTCCCCTAGGTCTCTAGTTTTCAGAAATGCACCTGTATGGTAGGTTTCCCTAGGTGCCGGCTGAGCTAGAGGCCAAAATCTACAGGTAGGCACTTGGCAAAAAACACCTCTGTTTTCTTTGAAAAATTTGGATGTGTCCACGTTGCGCTTTGGGGCGTTTCCTGTCGCGGGCGCTAGGCCTACCCATACAAGTGAGGTATCATTTTTATCTGGAGACTTGGGGGAACGCTGGGTGGAAGTAAATTTGTGGCTCCTCTCAGATTCCAGAACTTTCTGCCACAGAAATGTGAGGAACATGTGTTTTTTTTGCCAAATTTTGAGGTTTGCAAAGGATTCTGGGTAACAGAACCTGGTCAGAGCCCCACAAGTCACCCCATCTTGGATTCCCCTAGGTCTCTAGTTTTCAGAAAAGCACAGGTTTGGTAGGGTTCCCTAGGTGCCGGCTGAGCTAGAGGCCAAAATCTACAGGTAGGCACTTTGCAAAAAACACCTCTGTTTTCTTTCAAAAATTTGGATGTGTCCACGTTGCGCTTTGGGGCGTTTCCTGTTGCGGGCGCTAGGCCTGCCCACACAAGAGAGGTATCATTTTTATCTGGAGACTTGGGAGAACGCTGGATGGAAGGAAATTTGTGGCTCCTCTCAGATTCCAGAACTTTCTGCCACAGATATGTGAGGAACATGTGTTTTTTTAGCCAACTTTTGAGGTTTGCAAAGGATTCTGGGTAACAGAACCTGGTCCGAGCCCCACAAGTCACCCCATCTTGGATTCCCCTAGGTCTCTAGTTTTCAGAATTGCACAGGTTTGGTAGGTTTCCCTAGGTGCCGGCTGAGCTAGTGGCCAAAATCTACAGGTAGGCACTTTGCAAAAAACACCTATGTTTTCTCTCAAAAATTTGGATGTGTCCACGTTGCGCTTTGGGCCGTTTCCTGTCACGGGCGCTAGGCCTACCCACACAAGTGAGGTATCATTTTTATCGGGAGACTTGGGGAAACACTGGGTTGAAGGAAATTTCTTGCTCCTCTCAGATTCCAGAACTTTCTGCCACAGAAATGTGAGGAACATGTGTTTTTTTAGCCAACTTTTGAGGTTTGCAAAGTATTCTGGGTAACAGAACCTGGTCCGAGCCCCACAAGTCACCCCATCTTGGATTCCCCTAGGTCTCTAGTTTTCAGAAATGCACAGGTTTGGTAGGTTTCCCTAGGTGCCGGCTGAGCTAGTGGCCAAAATCTACAGGTAGGCACTTTGCAAAAAACACCTGTTTTCTCTCAAATATTTGGATGTGTCCACGTTGCGCTTTGGGGCGTTTCCTGTCACGGGCGCTAGGCCTACCCACACAAGTGAGGTATCATTTTTATCTGGAGACTTGGGGGAACGCTGGGTGGAAAGAAATTTGTGGCTCCTCTCAGATTCCAGAACTTTCTGCCACAGAAATGTGAGGAACATGTGTTTTTTTTGCCAACTTTTGAGGTTTGCAAAGGATTCTGGGTAACAGAACCTGGTCAGAGCCCCACAAATCACCCCATCTTGGATTCCCCTAGGTCTCTAGTTTTCAGAAATGCACAGGTTTGGTAGGTTTCCCTAGGTGCTGGCTGAGCTAGACGCCAAAATCTACAGGTAGGCACTTTGCAAAAAACACCTATGTTTTCTTTCAAAAATTTGGATGTGTCCACGTTGCGCTTTGGGCCGTTTCCTGTCGCGGGCGCTAGGCCTACCCACACAAGTGAGGTATCATTTTTATCGGGAGACTTGGGGAAACACTGGGTTGAAGGAAATTTGTGGCTCCTCTCATATTCCAGAACTTTCTGCCACAGAAATGTCAGGAACATGTGTTTTTTTAGCCAAATTTAGAGGTTTGCAAAGGATTCTGGGTAACAGAAACTGGTCCGAGCCCCACAAGTCAGCCCATCT
Source organism: Pleurodeles waltl (assembly GCF_031143425.1). Classification (NCBI taxonomy): domain Eukaryota; kingdom Metazoa; phylum Chordata; class Amphibia; order Caudata; family Salamandridae; genus Pleurodeles; species Pleurodeles waltl. Next base: position 146,912,084 of record NC_090439.1, read on the forward strand.
TGGATTCCCCTAGGTCTCTAGTTTTCAGAAATGCACAGGTTTGGTAGGTTTCCCTAGGTGCCGGCTAAGCTAGAGGCCAAAATCTACAGGTAGGCACTTTGCAAAAAACACCTCTGTTTTCTTTTAAAAATTTGGATGTGTCCACGTTGCGCTTTGGGGCGTTTCCTGTCGTGGGCGCTAGGCCTACCCACACAAGTGTGGTATCATTTTTACCTGGAGACTTGGGGGAACGCTGGGTGGAAGGAAATTTGTGGCTCCTCTCAGATTCCAGAACTTTCTGCCACAGAAATCTGAGGAACATGTGTTTTTTTAGCCAAATTTTGAGGTTTGCAAAGGATTCTGGGTAACAGAACCTGGTCCGAGCCCCACAAGTCACCCCATCTTGGATTCCCGTAGGTCTCTAGTTTTCAGAAATCCACCGGTTTGGTAGGTTTCCCTAGGTGCCGGCTGAGCTAGAGGCCAAAATCTACAGGTAGGCACTTTGCAAAAAACACCTCTGTTTTCTTTCAAAAATTTGGATGTGTCCACGTTGCGCTTTGGGGCGTTTCCTGTCACGGGCGCTAGGCATACCCACAAAAGTGAGGTATCATTTTTATCGGGAGACTTAGGGGAACGCTGGGTGGAAGGAAATTTGTGGCTCCTCTCAGATTCCAGAACTTTCTGCCACAGAAATGTGAGGAACATGTGTTTTTTTTGCCAAATTTTGATGTTTGCAAAGGATTCTGGGTAACATAACCTGGCCCGAGCCCCACAAGTCACCCCATCTTAGATTCCCCTAGGTCTCTAGTTTTCAGAAATGCACAGGTTTGGTAGGTTTCCCTAGGTGCCGGCTGAGCTAGAGGCCAAAATCTACAGATAGGCACTTTGCAAAAAACACCTCTGTTTTCTTTCAAATATTTGGATGTGTCCACGTTGCGCTTTGGGGCGTTTCCTGTCACAGGCGCTAGGCCTACCCACACAAGTGAGGTATCATTTTTATCGGGAGACTTGGGGGAACGCTGGGTGGAATGAAATTTGTGGCTCCTCTCAGATTCCAGAACTTTCTGCCACAGAAATATGAGGAACATGTGTTTTTTAGCCCACTTTTGAGGTTTGCAAAGGATTCTGGGTAACAGAACCTGGTGCGAGCCCCACAAGTCACCCCATCTTGGATTCCCCTAGGTCTGTAGTTTTCATAAATGCACAGGTTTGGTAGGTTTCCCTAGGTGGCCTAGGTGCCGGCTGAGCTAGAGGCCAAAATCTACAGGTAGGCACTTTGCAAAAACCACCTCTGTTTTCTTTCAAAAATTTGGATGTGTCCACGTTGCGCTTTGGGGCATTTCCTGACGCGGGCACTAGGCCTATCCACACAAGTGAGGTATCATTTTTATCGGGAGACTTGGGGGAACGCTGGGTGGTAGGAAATTTGTGGCTCCTCTCAGATTCCAGAACTTTCTGCCACAGAAATGTGATGAACGTGTGTTTTTTTAGCCAAATTTTGAGGTTTGCAAAGGATTCTGGGTAACAGAACCTGGTCAGAGCCCCACAAATCACCCCATCTAGGATTCCCTTAGGTCTCTAGTTTTCAGAAATGCACAGGTTTGGTAGGTTTCCCTAGGTGCTGGCTGAGCTAGAGGCCAAAATCTACAGGTAGGCACTTTGCAAAAAACACCTATGTATTCTTTCAAAAATTTTGATTTGTCCACGTTGCGCTTTGGGGCGTTTCCTGTCGCGGGCGCTAGGCCTACCCACACAAGTGAGGTATCATTTTTATCGGGAGACTTGGGGAAACACTGGGTTGAAGGAAATTTGTGGCTCCTCTCATATTCCAGAACTTTCTGCCACAGAAATGTCAGGAACATGTGTTTTTTTAGCCAAATTTAGAGGTTTGCAAAGGATTCTGGGTAAAAGAAACTGGTCCGAGCCCCACAAGTCACCCCATCTTGGATTCCCCTCGGTCTCTAGTTTTCAGAAATGCACAGGTTTGGTAGGTTTCCCTAGGTGCCGGCTAAGCTAGAGGCCAAAATCTACAGGTAGGCACTTTGCAAAAAACACCTCTGTTTTCTTTCAAAAATTTGGATGTGTCCACGTTGCGCTTTGGGGCGTTTCCTGTCGTGGGCGCTAGGCCTACCCACACAAGTGAGGTATCATTTTTATCTGGAGACTTGGGGGAACGCTGGGTGGAAGGAAATTTGAGGCTCCTCTCAGATTCCAGAACTTTCTGCCACAGAAATCTGAGGAACATGTGTTTTTTTAGCCAAATTTTGAGGTTTGCAAAGGATTCTGGGTAACAAAACCTGGTCCGAGCCCCACAAGTCACCCCATCTTGGATTCCCGTAGGTCTCTAGTTTTCAGAAATCCACCGGTTTGGTAGGTTTCCCTAGGTGCTGGCTGAGCTAGAGGCCAAAATCTACAGGTAGGCACTTTGCAAAAAACACCTCTGTTTTCTTTCAAAAATTTGGATGTGTCCACGTTGCGCTTTGGGGCGTTTCCTGTCAAGGGCGCTAGGCCTACCCACAAAAGTGAGGTACCATTTTTATCGGGAGACTTAGGGGAACGCTGGGTGGAAGGAAATTTGTGGCTCCTCTCAGATTCCAGAACTTTCTGCCACAGAAATGTGAGGAACATGTGTTTTTTTAGCCAAATTTTGAGGTTTGCAAAGGATTCTGGGTAACAGAACCTGGTCCGAGCCCCTCAAGTCACCCCATCATGGATTCCCCCAGGTCTCTAGTTTTCAGAAATGCACAGGTTTGGTAGGTTTCCATAGGTGCCGGCTGAGCTAGAGGCCAAAATCTACAGGTAGGCACTTTGCAAAAAACACCTCTGTTTTCTTTCAAAAATTTGGATGTGTCCACGTTGCGCTTTGGGGCATTTCCTGTCGCGGGCACTAGGCCTATCCAGACAAGTGAGGTATCATTTTTATCGGGAGACTTGGGGGAACGCTGGGTGGTAGGAAATTTGTGGCTCCTCTCAGATTCCAGAACTTTCTGCCACAGAAATGTGATGAACGTGTGTTTTTTTAGCCAAATTTTGAGGTTTGCAAAGGATTCTGGGTAACAGAACCTGGTCAGAGCCCCACAAATCACCCCATCTTGGATTCCCTTAGGTCTCTAGTTTTCAGAAATGCACAGGTTTGGTAGGTTTCCCTAGGTGCTGGCTGAGCTAGAGGCCAAAATCTACAGGTAGGCACTTTGCAAAAAACACCTATGTTTTCTTTCAAAAATTTGGATGTGTCCACGTTGCGCTTTGGGGCGTTTCCTGTCGCGGGCGCTAGGCCTACCCACACAAGTGAGGTATCATTTTTATCTGGAGACTTGGGGGAACGCTGGGTGGAAGGAAATTTGTGGCTCCTCTCAGATTCCAGAACTTTCTGCCACAGAAATGTGAGGAACATGTGTTTTTTTTTGCCAAATTTTGATGTTTGCAAAGGATTCTGGGTAACATAACCTGGCCCGAGCCCCACAAGTCACCCCATCTTAGATTCCCCTAGGTCTCTAGTTTTCAGAAATGCACAGGTTTGGTAGGTTTCCCTAGGTGCCGGCTGAGCTAGAGGCCAACATCTACAGGTAGGCACTTTGCAAAAAACACCTCTGTTTTCTTTCAAATATTTGGATGTGTCCACGTTGCGCTTTGGGGCGTTTCCTGTCACGGGCGCTAGGCCTACCCACACAAGTGAGGTATCATTTTTATCGGGAGACTTGGGGGAACGCTGGGTGGAAGGAAATTTGTGGCTCCTCTCAGATTCCAGAACTTTCTGCCACAGAAATATGAGGAACATGTGTTTTTTTAGCCCACTTTTGAGGTTTGCAAAGGATTCTGGGTAACAGAACCTGGTGCGAGCCCCACAAGTCACCCCATCTTGGATTCCCCTAGGTCTCTAGTTTTCAGAAATGCACAGGTTTGGTAGATTTCCCTAGGTGGCCTAGGTGCCGGCTGAGCTAGAGGCCAAAATCTACAGGTAGGCACTTTGCAAAAAACACCTCTGTTTTCTTTCAAAAATTTGGATGTGTCCACGTTGCGCTTTGGGGCATTTCCTATCACGGGCACTAGGCCTATCCACACAAGTGAGGTATCATTTTTATCGGGAGACTTGGGGGAACGCTGGGTGGTAGGAAATTTGTGGCTCCTCTCAGATTCCAGAACTTTCTGCCACAGAAATGTGATGAACGTGTGTTTTTTTAGCCAAATCTTGAGGTTTGCAAAGGATTCTGGGTAACAGAACCTGGTCAGAGCCCCACAAATCACCCCATCTTGGATTCCCCTAGGTCTCTAGTTTTCAGAAATGCACAGGTTTGGTAGGTTTCCCTAGGTGCTGGCTGAGCTAGAGGCCAAAATCTACAGGTAGGCACTTTGCAAAAAACACCTATGTTTTCTTTCAAAAATTTGGATGTGTCCACGTTGCGCTTTGGGGCGTTTCCTGTCGCGGGCGCTAGGCCTACCCACACAAGTGAGGTATCATTTTTATCGGGAGACTTGGGGGAACGCTGGGTGGAAGGAAATTTGTGGCTCCTCTCAGATTCCAGAACTTTCTGCCACAGAAATGTGAGGAACATGTGTTTTTTTTGCCAAATTTTGATGTTTGCAAAGGATTCTGAGTAACATAACCTGGCCCGAGCCCCACAAGTCACCCCATCTTAGATTCCCCTAGGTCTCTAGTTTTCAGAAATGCACAGGTTTGGTAGGTTTCCCTAGGTGCCGGCTGAGCTAGAGGCCAAAATCTACAGGTAGGCACTTTGCAAAAAACACCTCTGTTTTCTTTCAAATATTTGGATGTGTCCACGTTGCGCTTTGGGGCGTTTCCTGTCACGGGCGCTAGGCCTACCCACACAAGTGAGGTATCATTTTTATCGGGAGACTTGGTGGATCGCTGGGTGGAAGGAAATTTGTGGCTCCTCTCAGATTCCAGAACTTTCTGCCACAGAAATATGAGGAACATGTGTTTTTTTAGCCCACTTTTGAGGTTTGCAAAGGATTCTGGGTAACAGAACCTGGAGCGAGCCGCACAAGTCACCCCATCTTGGATTCCCCTAGGTCTCTAGTTTTCAGAAATGCACAGGTTTGGTAGGTTTCCCTAGGTGGCCTAGGTGCCGGCTGAGCTAGAGGCCAAAATCTACAGGTAGGCACTTTGCAAAAAACACCTCTGTTTTCTTTCAAAAATTTGGATGTGTCCACGTTGCGCTTTGGGGCATTTCCTATCACGGGCACTAGGCCTATCCACACAAGTGAGGTATCATTTTTATCGGGAGACTTGGGGGAACGCTGGGTGGTAGGAAATTTGTGGCTCCTCTCAGATTCCAGAACTTTCTGCCACAGAAATGTGATGAACGTGTGTTTTTTTAGCCAAATTTTGAGGTTTGCAAAGGATTCTGGGTAACAGAACCTGGTCAGAGCCCCACAAATCACCCCATCTTGGATTCCCCTAGGTCTCTAGTTTTCAGAAATGCACAGGTTTGGTAGGTTTCCCTAGGTGCTGGCTGAGCTAGAGGCCAAAATCTACAGGTAGGCACTTTGCAAAAAACACCTATGTTTTCTTTCAAAAATGTGGATGTGTCCACGTTGCGCTTTGGGGCGTTTCCTGTCGCGGGCGCTATGCCTTCCCACACAAGTGAGGTATCATTTTTATCGGGAGACTTGGCGGAACGCTGGGTGGAAGGAAATTTGTGGCTCCTCTCAGATTCCAGAACTTTCTGCCACAGAAATGTGAGGAACATGTGTTTTTTTTGCCAAATTTTGATGTTTGCAAAGGATTCTGGGTAACATAACCTGGCCCGAGCCCCACAAGTCACCCCATCTTAGATTCCCCTAGGTCTCTAGTTTTCAGAAATGCACAGGTTTGGTAGGTTTCCCTAGGTGCCGGCTGAGCTAGAGGCCAACATCTACAGGTAGGCACTTTGCAAAAAACACCTCTGTTTTCTTTCAAATATTTGGATGTGTCCACGTTGCGCTTTGGGGCGTTTCCTGTCACGGGCGCTAGGCCTACCCACACAAGTGAGGTATCATTTTTATCGGGAGACTTGGGGGAACGCTGGGTGGAAGGAAATTTGTGGCTCCTCTCAGATTCCAGAACTTTCTGCCACAGAAATATGACGAACATGTGTTTTTTTAGGCCACTTTTGAGGTTTGCAAAGGATTCTGGGTAACAGAACCTGGTGCGAGCCCCACAAGTCACCCCATCTTGGATTCCCCTAGGTCTCTAGTTTTCAGAAATGCACAGGTTTGGTAGGTTTCCCTAGGTGGCCTAGGTGCCGGCTGAGCTAGAGGCCAAAATCTACAGGTAGGCACTTTGCAAAAAACACCTCTGTTTTCTTTCAAAAATTTGGATGTGTCCACGTTGCGCTTTGGGGCATTTCCTATCACGGGCACTAGGCCTATCCACACAAGTGAGGTATCATTTTTATCGGGAGACTTGGGGGAACGCTGGGTGGTAGGAAATTTGTGGCTCCTCTCAGATTCCAGAACTTTCTGCCACAGAAATGTGATGAACGTGTGTTTTTTTAGCCAAATCTTGAGGTTTGCAAAGGATTCTGGGTAACAGAACCTGGTCAGAGCCCCACAAATCACCCCATCTTGGATTCCCCTAGGTCTCTAGTTTTCAGAAATGCACAGGTTTGGTAGGTTTCCCTAGGTGCTGGCTGAGCTAGAGGCCAAAATCTACAGGTAGGCACTTTGCAAAAAACACCTATGTTTTCTTTCAAAAATTTGGATGTGTCCACGTTGCGCTTTGGGGCGTTTCCTGTCGCGGGCGCTAGGCCTACCCACACAAGTGAGGTATCATTTTTATCGGGAGACTTGGGAGAACGCTGGGTGGAAGGAAATTTGTGGCTCCTCTCAGATTCCAGAACTTTCTGCCACAGAAATGTGAGGAACATGTGTTTTTTTTGCCAAATTTTGATGTTTGCAAAGGATTCTGAGTAACATAACCTGGCCCGAGCCCCACAAGTCACCCCATCTTAGATTCCCCTAGGTCTCTAGTTTTCAGAAATGCACAGGTTTGGTAGGTTTCCCTAGGTGCCGGCTGAGCTAGAGGCCAAAATCTACAGGTAGGCACTTTGCAAAAAACACCTCTGTTTTCTTTCAAATATTTGGATGTGTCCACGTTGCGCTTTGGGGCGTTTCCTGTCACGGGCGCTAGGCCTACCCACACAAGTGAGGTATCATTTTTATCGGGAGACTTGGTGGATCGCTGTGTGGAAGGAAATTTGTGGCACCTCTCAGATTCCAGAACTTTCTGCCACAGAAATATGAGGAACATGTGTTTTTTTAGCCCACTTTTGAGGTTTGCAAAGGATTCTGGGTAACAGAACCTGGAGCGAGCCGCACAAGTCACCCCATCTTGGATTCCCCTAGGTCTCTAGTTTTCAGAAATGCACAGGTTTGGTAGGTTTCCCTAGGTGGCCTAGGTGCCGGCTGAGCTAGAGGCCAAAATCTACAGGTAGGCACTTTGCAAAAAACACCTCTGTTTTCTTTCAAAAATTTGGATGTGTCCACGTTGCGCTTTGGGGCGTTTCCTGTCGCGGGCGCTATGCCTTCCCACACAAGTGAGGTATCATTTTTATCGGGAGACTTGGCGGAACGCTGGGTGGAAGGAAATTTGTGGCTCCTCTCAGATTCCAGAACTTTCTGCCACATAAATGTGAGGAACATGTGTTTTTTTAGCCAACTTTTGAGGTTCGCAAAGGATTCTGGGTAACAGAACCTGGTCCGAGCCCCACAAGTCACCCCATCTTGGATTCCTCTAGGTCTCTAGTTTTCAGAAATGCACAGGTTTGGTAGGTTTCCCTAGGTGCTGGCTGAGCTAGAGGCCAAAATCTACAGGTAGGCACTTTGCAAAAAACACCTATGTTTTCTTTCAAAAATTTGGATGTGTCCACGTTGCGCTTTGGGGCGTTTCCTGTCACGGGCGCTAGGCCTACCCACACAAGTGAGGTATCATTTTTATCGGGAGACTTGGGGAAACACTGGGTGGAAGGAAATTTGTAGCTCCTCTCAGATTCCAGAACTTTCTGCACAGAAATGTGAGGAACATGTGTTTTTTTAGCCAAATTTTGAGGTTTGCAAAGGATTCTGGGTAACAGAACCTGGTCCGAGCCCCACAAGTCACCCCATCTTGGATTCCCCTAGGTCTCTAGTTTTCAGAAATGCACAGGTTTGGTAGGTTTCCCTAGGTGCTGGCTGAGCTAGAGGCCAAAATCTACAGGTAGGCACTTTGCAAAAAACACCTATGTTTTCTTTCAAAAATTTGGATGTGTCCACGTTGCGCTTTGGGGCGTTTCCTGTCGCGGGCGCTAGGCCTACCCACACAAGTGAGGTATCATTTTTATCGGGAGACTTGGGGAAACACTGGGTTGAAGGAAATCTGTGGCTCCTCTCATATTCCAGAACTTTCTGCCACAGAAATGTCAGGAACATGTGTTTTTTTAGCCAAATTTAGAGGTTTGCAAAGGATTCTGGGTAACAGAAACTGGTCCGAGCCCCACAAGTCACCCCATCTTGGATTCCCCTAGGTCTCTAGTTTTCAGAAATGCACAGGTTTGGTAGGTTTCCCTAGGTGCCGGCTAAGCTAGAGGCCAAAATCTACAGGTAGGCACTTTGCAAAAAACACCTCTGTTTTCTTTCAAAAATTTGGATGTGTCCACGTTGCGCTTTGGGGCGTTTCCTGTCGTGGGCGCTAGGACTACCCACACAAGTGAGGTATCATTTTTATCTGGAGACTTGGGGGAACGCTGGGTGGAAGGAAATTTGTGGCTCCTCTCAGATTCCAGAACTTTCTGCCACAGAAATGTGAGGAACATGTGTTTTTTTAGCCAAATTTTGAGGTTTGCAAAGGATTCTGGGTAACAGAACCTGGTCCGAGCCCCACAAGTCACCCCATCTTGGATTCCCGTAGGTCTCTAGTTTTCAGAAATGCACCGGTTTGGTAGGTTTCCCTAGGTGCCGGCTGAGCTAGAGGCCAAAATCTACAGGTAGGCACTTTGCAAAAAACACCTATGTTTTCTTTCAAAAATTTGGATGTGTCCATGTTGCGCTTTGGGGCGTTTCCTGTCACGGGCGCTAGACCTACCCACAAAAGTGAGGTATCATTTTTATCGGGAGACTTAGGGGAACGCTGGGTGGAAGGAAATTTGTGGCTCCTCTCAAATTCCAGAACTTTCTGCCACAGAAATGTGAGGAACATGTGTTTTTTTAGCCAAATTTTGAGGTTTGCAAAGGATTCTGGGTAACAGAACCTGGTCCGATCCCAACAAGTCACCCCATCTTGGATTCCCCTAGGTCTCTAGTTTTCAGAAATGCACTTGTTTGGTAGGTTTCCCTAGGTGCCGGCTGAGCTAGAGGCCAAAATCTACAGGTAGGCACTTTGCAAAAAACACCTCTGTTTTCTTTGAAAAATTTGGATGTGTCCACGTTGCGCTTTGGGGCGTTTCCTGTCGCGGGCGCTAGGCCTACCCACACAAGTGAGGTATCATTTTTATCTGGAGACTTGGGGGAACGCTGGGTGGAAGTAAATTTGTGGCTCCTCTCAGATTCCAGAACTTTCTGCCACAGAAATGTGAGGAACATGTGTTTTTTTTGCCAACGTTTGAGGTTTGCAAAGGATTCTGGGTAACAGAACCTGGTCAGAGCCCCACAAATCACCCCATCTTGGATTCCCCTAGGTCTCTAGTTTTCAGAAATGCACAGGTTTGGTAGGTTTCCCTAGGTGCTGGCTGAGCTAGAGGCCAAAATCTACAGGTAGGCACTTTGCAAAAAACACCTATGTTTTCTTTCAAAAATTTGGATGTGTCCACGTTGCGCTTTGGGCCGTTTCCTGTCGCGGGCGCTAGGCCTACCCACACAAGTGAGGTATCATTTTTATCGGGAGACTTGGGGAAACACTGGGTTGAAGGAAATTTGTGGCTCCTTTCATATTCCAGAACTTTCTGCCACAGAAATGTCAGGAACATGTGTTTTTTTAGCCAAATTTAGAGGTTTGCAAAGGATTCTGGGTAACAGAAACTGGTCCGAGCCCCACAAGTCAGCCCATCTTGGATTCCCCTAGGTCTCTAGTTTTCAGAAATGCACAGGTTTGGTAGGTTTCCCTAGGTGCCGGCTAAGCTAGAGGCCAAAATCTACAGGTAGGCACTTTGCAAAAAACACCTCTGTTTTCTTTCAAAAATTCGGATGTGTCCACGTTGCGCTTTGGGGCGTTTCCTGTCGTGGGCGCTAGGCCTACCCACACAAGTGAGGTATAATTTTTATCTGGAGACTTGGGGGAACGCTGGGTGGAAGGAAATTTGTGGCTCCTCTCAGATTCCAGAACTTTCTGCCACAGAAATCTGAGGAACATGTGTTTTTTTAGCCAAATTTTGAGGTTTGCAAAGGATTCTGGGTAACAGAACCTGGTCCGAGCCCCACAAGTCACCCCATCTTGGATTCCCGTAGGTCTCTAGTTTTCAGAAATCCACCGGTTTGGTAGGTTTCCCTAGGTGCCGGCTGAGCTAGAGGCCAAAATCTACAGGTAGGCACTTTGCAAAAAACACCTCTGTTTTCTTTCAAAAATTTGGATGTGTCCACGTTGCGCTTTGGGGCGTTTCCTGTCACGGGCGCTAGGCCTACCCACAAAAGTGAGGTGTCATTTTTATCGGGAGACTTAGGGGAACGCTGGGTGGAAGGAAATTTGTGGCTCCTCTCAGATTCCAGAACTTTCTGCCACAGAAATGTGAGGAACATGTGATTTTTTTGCCAAATTTTGATGTTTGCAAAGGATTCTGGGTAACATAACCTGGCCCGAGCCCCACAAGTCACCCCATCTTAGATTCCCCTAGGTCTCTAGTTTTCAGAAATGCACAGGTTTGGTAGGTTTCCCTAGGTGCCGGCTGAGCTAGAGGCCAAAATCTACAGGTAGGCACTTTGCAAAAAACACCTCTGTTTTCTTTCAAATATTTGGATGTGTCCACGTTGCGCTTTGGGGCGTTTCCTGTCACAGGCGCTAGGCCTACCCACACAAGTGAGGTATCATTTTTATCGGGAGACTTGGGGGAACGCTGGGTGGAAGGAAATTTGTGGCTCCTCTCAGATTCCAGAACTTTCTGCCACAGAAATATGAGGAACATGTGTTTTTTAGCCCACTTTTGAGGTTTGCAAAGGATTCTGGGTAACAGAACCTGGTGCGAGCCCCACAAGTCACCCCATCTTGGATTCCCCTAGGTCTGTAGTTTTCATAAATGCACAGGTTTGGTAGGTTTCCCTAGGTGGCCTAGGTGCCGGCTGAGCTAGATGCCAAAATCTACAGGTAGGCACTTTGCAAAAAACACCTCTGTTTTCTTTCAAAAATTTGGATGTGTCCACGTTGCGCTTTGGGGCATTTCCTGACGCGGGCACTAGGCCTATCCACACAAGTGAGGTATCATTTTTATCGGGAGACTTGGGGGAACGCTGAGTGGTAGGAAATTTGTGGCTCCTCTCAGATTCCAGAACTTTCTGCCACAGAAATGTGATGAACGTGTGTTTTTTTAGCCAAATTTTGAGGTTTGCAAAGGATTCTGGGTAACAGAACCTGGTCAGAGCCCCACAAATCACCCCATCTTGGATTCCCCTAGGTCTCTAGTTTTCAGAAATGCACAGGTTTGGTAGGTTTCCCTAGGTGCTGGCTGAGCTAGAGGCCAAAATCTACAGGTAGGCACTTTGCAAAAAACACCTATGTATTCTTTCAAAAATTTGGATGTGTCCACGTTGCGCTTTGGGGCGTTTCCTGTCGCGGGCGCTAGGCCTACCCACACAAGTGAGGTATCATTTTTATCGGGAGACTTGGGGAAACACTGGGTTGAAGGAAATTTGTGGCTCCTCTCATATTCCAGAACTTTCTGCCACAGAAATGTCAGGAACATGTGTTTTTTTAGCCAAATTTAGAGGTTTGCAAAAGATTCTGGGTAACAGAAACTGGTCCGAGCCCCACAAGTCACCCCATCTTGGATTCCCCTAGGTCTCTAGTTTTCAGAAATGCACAGGTTTGGTAGGTTTCCCTAGGTGCCGGCTAAGCTAGAGGCCAAAATCTACAGGTAGGCACTTTGCAAAAAACACCTCTGTTTTCTTTCAAAAATTTGGATGTGTGCACGTTGCGCTTTGGGGCGTTTCCTGTCGTGGGCGCTAGGCCTACCCACACAAGTGAGGTATCATTTTTATCTGGAGACTTGGGGGAACGCTGGGTGGAAGGAAATTTGTGGCTCCTCTCAGATTCCAGAACTTTCTGCCACAGAAATCTGAGGAACATGTGTTTTTTTAGCCAAATTTTGAGGTTTGCAAAGGATTCTGGGTAACAGAACCTGGTCCGAGCCCCACAAGTCACCCCATCTTGGATTCCCGTAGGTCTCTAGTTTTCAGAAATCCACCGGTTTGGTAGGTTTCCCTAGGTGCCGGCTGAGCTAGAGGCCAAAATCTACAGGTAGGCACTTTGCAAAAAACACCTGTGTTTTCTTTCAAAAATTTGGATGTGTCCACGTTGCGCTTTGGGGCGTTTCCTGTCACGGGCGCTAGGCCTACCCACAAAAGTGAGGTGTCATTTTTATCGGGAGACTTAGGGGAACGCTGGGTGGAAGGAAATTTGTGGCTCCTCTCAGATTCCAGAACTTTCTGCCACAGAAATGTGAGGAACATGTGATTTTTTTGCCAAATTTTGATGTTTGCAAAGGATTCTGGGTAACATAACCTGGCCCGAGCCCCACAAGTCACCCCATCTTAGATTCCCCTAGGTCTCTAGTTTTCAGAAATGCACAGGTTTGGTAGGTTTCCCTAGGTGCCGGCTGAGCTAGAGGCCAAAATCTACAGGTAGGCACTTTGCAAAAAACACCTCTGTTTTCTTTCAAATATTTGGATGTGTCCACGTTGCGCTTTGGGGCGTTTCCTGTCACAGGCGCTAGGCCTACCCACACAAGTGAGGTATCATTTTTATCGGGAGACTTGGGGGAACGCTGGGTGGAAGGAAATTTGTGGCTCCTCTCAGATTCCAGAACTTTCTGCCACAGAAATATGAGGAACATGTGTTTTTTAGCCCACTTTTGAGGTTTGCAAAGGATTCTGGGTAACAGAACCTGGTGCGAGCCCCACAAGTCACCCCATCTTGGATTCCCCTAGGTCTGTAGTTTTCATAAATGCACAGGTTTGGTAGGTTTCCCTAGGTGGCCTAGGTGCCGGCTGAGCTAGATGCTAAAATCTACAGGTAGGCACTTTGCAAAAAACACCTCTGTTTTCTTTCAAAAATTTGGATGTGTCCACGTTGCGCTTTGGGGCATTTCCTGACGCGGGCACTAGGCCTATCCACACAAGTGAGGTATCATTTTTATCGGGAGACTTGGGGGAACGCTGAGTGGTAGGAAATTTGTGGCTCCTCTCAGATTCCAGAACTTTCTGCCACAGAAATGTGATGAACGTGTGTTTTTTTAGCCAAATTTTGAGGTTTGCAAAGGATTCTGGGTAACAGAACCTGGTCAGAGCCCCACAAATCACCCCTTCTTGGATTCCCCTAGGTCTCTAGTTTTCAGAAATGCACAGGTTTGGTAGGTTTCCCTAGGTGCTGGCTGAGCTAGAGGCCAAAATCTACAGGTAGGCACTTTGCAAAAAACACCTATGTATTCTTTCAAAAATTTGGATGTGTCCACGTTGCGCTTTGGGGCGTTTCCTGTCGCGGGCGCTAGGCCTACCCACACAAGTGAGGTATCATTTTTATCGGGAGACTTGGGGAAACACTGGGTTGAAGGAAATTTGTGGCTCCTCTCATATTCCAGAACTTTCTGCCACAGAAATGTCAGGAACATGTGTTTTTTTAGCCAAATTTAGAGGTTTGCAAAAGATTCTGGGTAACAGAAACTGGTCCGAGCCCCACAAGTCACCCCATCTTGGATTCCCCTAGGTCTCTAGTTTTCAGAAATGCACAGGTTTGGTAGGTTTCCCTAGGTGCCGGCTAAGCTAGAGGCCAAAATCTACAGGTAGGCACTTTGCAAAAAACACCTCTGTTTTCTTTCAAAAATTTGGATGTGTGCACGTTGCGCTTTGGGGCGTTTCCTGTCGTGGGCGCTAGGCCTACCCACACAAGTGAGGTATCATTTTTATCTGGAGATTTGGGGGAACGCTGGGTGGAAGGAAATTTGTGGCTCCTCTCAGATTCCAGAACTTTCTGCCACAGAAATCTGAGGAACATGTGTTTTTTTAGCCAAATTTTGAGGTTTGCAAAGGATTCTGGGTAACAGAACCTGGTCCGAGCCCCACAAGTCACCCCATCTTGGATTCCCGTAGGTCTCTAGTTTCCAGAAATCCACCGGTTTGGTAGGTTTCCCTAGGTGCCGGCTGAGCTAGAGGCCAAAATCTACAGGTAGGCACTTTGCAAAAAACACCTCTGTTTTCTTTCAAAAATTTGGATGTGTCCACGTTGCGCTTTGGGGCGTTTCCTGTCAAGGGCGCTAGGCCTACCCACAAAAGTGAGGTATCATTTTTATCGGGAGACTTAGGGGAACGCTGGGTGGAAGGAAATTTGTGGCTCCTCTCAGATTCCAGAACTTTCTGCCACAGAAATCTGAGGAACATGTGTTTTTTTAGCCAAATTTTGAGGTTTGCAAAGGATTCTGGGTAACAGAACCTGGTCCGAGCCCCACAAGTCACCCCATCTTGGATTCCCGTAGGTCTCTAGTTTTCAGAAATCCACCGGTTTGGTAGGTTTCCCTAGGTGCCGGCTGAGCTAGAGGCCAAAATCTACAGGTAGGCACTTTGCAAAAAACACCTCTGTTTTCTTTCAAAAATTTGGATGTGTCCACGTTGCGCTTTGGGGCGTTTCCTGTCACGGGCGCTAGGCCTACCCACAAAAGTGAGGTGTCATTTTTATCGGGAGACTTGGGGAAACACTGGGTTGAAGGAAATTTGTGGCTCCTCTCATATTCCAGAACTTTCTGCCACAGAAATGTCAGGAACATGTGTTTTTTTAGCCAAATTTAGAGGTTTGCAAAGGATTCTGGGTAACAGAAACTGGTCCGAGCCCCACAAGTCAGCCCATCTTGGATTCCCCTAGGTCTCTAGTTTTCAGAAATGCACAGGTTTGGTAGGTTTCCCTAGGTGCCGGCTAAGCTAGAGGCCAAAATCTACAGGTAGGCACTTTGCAAAAAACACCTCTGTTTTCTTTCAAAAATTTGGATGTGTCCACGTTGCGCTTTGGGGCGTTTCCTGTCGTGGGCGCTAGGCCTACCCACACAAGTGAGGTATAATTTTTATCTGGAGACTTGGGGGAACGCTGGGTGGAAGGAAATTTGTGGCTCCTCTCAGATTCCAGAACTTTCTGCCACAGAAATCTGAGGAACATGTGTTTTTTTAGCCAAATTTTGAGGTTTGCAAAGGATTCTGGGTAACAGAACCTGGTCCGAGCCCCACAAGTCACCCCATCTTGGATTCCCGTAGGTCTCTAGTTTTCAGAAATCCACCGGTTTGGTAGGTTTCCCTAGGTGCCGGCTGAGCTAGAGGCCAAAATCTACAGGTAGGCACTTTGCAAAAAACACCTCTGTTTTCTTTCAAAAATTTGGATGTGTCCACGTTGCGCTTTGGGGCGTTTCCTGTCACGGGCGCTAGGCCTACCCACAAAAGTGAGGTGTCATTTTTATCGGGAGACTTAGGGGAACGCTGGGTGGAAGGAAATTTGTGGCTCCTCTCAGATTCCAGAACTTTCTGCCACAGAAATGTGAGGAACATGTGATTTTTTTGCCAAATTTTGATGTTTGCAAAGGATTCTGGGTAACATAACCTGGCCCGAGCCCCACAAGTCACCCCATCTTAGATTCCCCTAGGTCTCTAGTTTTCAGAAATGCACAGGTTTGGTAGGTTTCCCTAGGTGCCGGCTGAGCTAGAGGCCAAAATCTACAGGTAGGCACTTTGCTAAAAACACCTCTGTTTTCTTTCAAATATTTGGATGTGTCCACGTTGCGCTTTGGGGCGTTTCCTGTCACAGGCGCTAGGCCTACCCACACAAGTGAGGTATCATTTTTATCGGGAGACTTGGGGGAACGCTGGGTGGAAGGAAATTTGTGGCTCCTCTCAGATTCCAGAACTTTCTGCCACAGAAATATGAGGAACATGTGTTTTTTAGCCCACTTTTGAGGTTTGCAAAGGATTCTGGGTAACAGAACCTGGTGCGAGCCCCACAAGTCACCCCATCTTGGATTCCCCTAGGTCTGTAGTTTTCATAAATGCACAGGTTTGGTAGGTTTCCCTAGGTGGCCTAGGTGCCGGCTGAGCTAGATGCCAAAATCTACAGGTAGGCTCTTTGCAAAAAACACCTCTGTTTTCTTTCAAAAATTTGGATGTGTCCACGTTGCGCTTTGGGGCATTTCCTGACGCGGGCACTAGGCCTATCCACACAAGTGAGGTATCATTTTTATCGGGAGACTTGGGGGAACGCTGAGTGGTAGGAAATTTGTGGCTCCTCTCAGATTCCAGAACTTTCTGCCACAGAAATGTGATGAACGTGTGTTTTTTTAGCCAAATTTTGAGGTTTGCAAAGGATTCTGGGTAACAGAACCTGGTCAGAGCCCCACAAATCACCCCATCTTGGATTCCCCTAGGTCTCTAGTTTTCAGAAATGCACAGGTTTGGTAGGTTTCCCTAGGTGCTGGCTGAGCTAGAGGCCAAAATCTACAGGTAGGCACTTTGCAAAAAACACCTATGTATTCTTTCAAAAATTTGGATGTGTCCACGTTGCGCTTTGGGGCGTTTCCTGTCGCGGGCGCTAGGCCTACCCACACAAGTGAGGTATCATTTTTATCGGGAGACTTGGGGAAACACTGGGTTGAAGGAAATTTGTGGCTCCTCTCATATTCCAGAACTTTCTGCCACAGAAATGTCAGGAACATGTGTTTTTTTAGCCAAATTTAGAGGTTTGCAAAGGATTCTGGGTAACAGAAACTGGTCCGAGACCCACAAGTCACCCCATCTTGGATTCCCCTAGGTCTCTAGTTTTCAGAAATGCACAGGTTTGGTAGGTTTCCCTAGGTGCCGGCTAAGCTAGAGGCCAAAATCTACAGGTAGGCACTTTGCAAAAAACACCTCTGTTTTCTTTCAAAAATTTGGATGTGTCCACGTTGCGCTTTGGGGCGTTTCCTGTCGTGGGCGCTAGGCCTACCCACACAAGTGAGGTATCATTTTTATCTGGAGACTTGGGGGAACGCTGGGTGGAAGGAAATTTGTGGCTCCTCTCAGATTCCAGAACTTTCTGCCACAGAAATCTGAGGAACATGTGTTTTTTTAGCCAAATTTTGAGGTTTGCAAAGGATTCTGGGTAACAGAACCTGGTCCGAGCCCCACAAGTCACCCCATCTTGGATTCCCGTAGGTCTCTAGTTTTTAGAAATCCACCGGTTTGGTAGATTTCCCTAGGTGCCGGCTGAGCTAGAGGCCAAAATCTACAGGTAGGCACTTTGCAAAAAACACCTCTGTTTTCTTTCAAAAATTTGGATGTGTCCACGTTGCGCTTTGGGGCGTTTCCTGTCAAGGGCGCTAGGCCTACCCACAAAAGTGAGGTATCATTTTTATCGGGAGACTTAGGGGAACGCTGGGTGGAAGGAAATTTGTGGCTCCTCTCAGATTCCAGAACTTTCTGCCACAGAAATGTGAGGAACATGTGTTTTTTTAGCCAAATTTTGAGGTTTGCAAAGGATTCTGGGTAACAGAACCTGGTCCGAGCCCCACAAGTCAGACCATCATGGATTCCCCCAGGTCTCTAGTTTTCAGAAATGCACAGGTTTGGTAGGTTTCCCTAGGTGCCGGCTAAGCTAGAGGCCAAAATCTACAGGTAGGCACTTTGCAAAAAACACCTCTGTTTTCTTTCAAAAATGTGGATGTGTCCACGTTGCGCTTTGGGGCGTTTCCTGTCGTGGGCGCTAGGCCTACCCACACAAGTGAGGTATCATTTTTATCTGGAGACTTGGGGGAACGCTGGGTGGAAGGAAATTTGTGGCTCCTCTCAGATTCCAGAACTTTCTGCCACAGAAATCTGAGGAACATGTGTTTTTTTAGCCAAATTTTGAGGTTTGCAAAGGATTCTGGGTAACAGAACCTGGTCCGAGCCCCACAAGTCACCCCATCTTGGATTCCCGTAGGTCTCTAGTTTTCAGAAATCCACCGGTTTGGTAGGTTTCCCTAGGTGCCGGCTGAGCTAGAGGCCAAAATCTACAGGTAGGCACTTTGCAAAAAACACCTCTGTTTTCTTTCAAAAATTTGGATGTGTCCACGTTGCGCTTTGGGGCGTTTCCTGTCAAGGGCGCTAGGCCTACCCACAAAAGTGAGGTATCATTTTTATCGGGAGACTTAGAGGAACGCTGGGTGGAAGGAAATTTGTGGCTCCTCTCAGATTCCAGAACTTTCTGCCACAGAAATGTGAGGAACATGTGTTTTTTTAGACAAATTTTGAGGTTTGCAAAGGATTCTGGGTAACAGAACCTGGTCCGAGCCCCACAAGTCACCCCATCATGGATTCCCCCAGGTCTCTAGTTTTCAGAAATGCACAGGTTTGGTAGGTTTCCATAGGTGCCGGCTGAGCTAGAGGCCAAAATCTACAGGTAGGCACTTTGCAAAAAACACCTCTGTTTTCTTTCAAAAATTTGGATGTGTCCACGTTGCGCTTTGGGGCATTTCCTGTCGCGGGCACTAGGCCTATCCACACAAGTGAGGTATCATTTTTATCGGGAGACTTGGGGGAACGCTGGGTGGTAGGAAATTTTTGGCTCCTCTCAGATTCCAGAACTTTCTGCCACAGAAATGTGATGAACGTGTGTTTTTTTAGCCAAATTTTGAGGTTTGCAAAGGATTCTGGGTAACAGAACCTGGTCAGAGCCCCACAAATCACCCCATCTTGGATTGCCCTAGGTCTCTAGTTTTCAGAAATGCACAGGTTTGGTAGGTTTCCCTAGGTGCTGGCTGAGCTAGAGGCCAAAATCTACAGGTAGGCACTTTGCAAAAAACACCTATGTTTTCTTTCAAAAATTTGGATGTGTCCACGTTGCGCTTTGGGGCGTTTCCTGTCGCGGGCGCTAGGCCTACCCACACAAGTGAGGTATCATTTTTATCGGGAGACTTGGGGGAATGCTGGGTGGAATGAAATTTGTGGCTCCTCTCAGATTCCAGAACTTTCTGCCACAGAAATGTGAGGAACATGTGTTTTTTTTGCCAAATTTTGATGTTTGCAAAGGATTCTGGGTAACATAACCTGGCCCGAGCCCCACAAGTCACCCCATCTTAGATTCCCCTAGGTCTCTAGTTTTCAGAAATGCACAGGTTTGGTAGGTTTCCCTAGGTGCCGGCTGAGCTAGAGGCCAAAATCTACAGGTAGGCACTTTGCAAAAAACACCTCTGTTTTCTTTCAAATATTTGGATGTGTCCACGTTGCGCTTTGGGGCGTTTCCTGTCACGGGCGCTAGGCCTACCCACACAAGTGAGGTATCATTTTTATCGGGAGACTTGGGGGAACGCTGGGTGGAAGGAAATTTGTGGCTCCTCTCAGATTCCAGAACTTTCTGCCACAGAAATATGAGGAACATGTGTTTTTTTAGCCCACTTTTAAGGTTTGCAAAGGATTCTGGGTAACAGAACCTGGTGCGAGCCCCACAAGTCACCCCATCTTGGATTCCCCTAGGTCTCTAGTTTTCAGAAATGCACAGGTTTGGTAGGTTTCCCTAGGTGGCCTAGGTGCCGGCTGAGCTAGAGGCCAAAATCTATAGGTAGGCACTTTGCAAAAAACACCTCTGTTTTCTTTCAAAAATTTGGCTGTGTCCACGTTGCGCTTTGGGGCATTTCCTATCACGGGCACTAGGCCTATCCACACAAGTGAGGTATCATTTTTATCGGGAGACTTGGGGGAACGCTGGGTGGTAGGAAATTTGTGGCTCCTCTCAGATTCCAGAACTTTCTGCCACAGAAATGTGATGAACGTGTGTTTTTTTAGCCAAATTTTGAGGTTTTCAAAGGATTCTGGGTAACAGAACCTGGTCAGAGCCCCACAAATCACCCCATCTTGGATTCCCCTAGGTCTCTAGTTTTCAGAAATGCACAGGTTTGGTAGGTTTCCCTAGGTGCTGGCTGAGCTAGAGGCCAAAATCTACAGGTAGGCACTTTGCAAAAAACACCTATGTTTTCTTTAAAAAATGTGGATGTGTCCACGTTGCGCTTTGGGACGTTTCCTGTCGCGGGCGCTAGGCCTACCCACACAAGTGAGGTATCATTTTTATCGGGAGACTTGGCGGAACGCTGGGTGGAAGGAAATTTGTGGCTCCTCTCAGATTCCAGAACTTTCTGCCACATAAATGTGAGGAACATGTGTTTTTTTAGCCAACTTTTGAGGTTTGCAAAGGATTCTGGGTAACAGAACCTGGTCCGAGCCCCACAAGTCACCCCATATTGGATTCCTCTAGGTCTCTAGTTTTCAGAAATGCACAGGTTTGGTAGGTTTCCCTAGGTGCTGGCTGAGCTAGAGGCCAAAATCTACAGGTAGGCACTTTGCAAAAAACACCTATGTTTTCTTTCAAAAATTTGGATGTGTCCACGTTGCGCTTTGGGGCATTTCCTTTCACGGGCGCTAGGCCTACCCACACAAGTGAGGTATCATTTTTATCGGGAGACTTGGGGAAACACTGGGTTGAAGGAAATCTGTGGCTCCTCTCATATTCCAGAACTTTCTGCCACAGAAATCTCAGGAACATGTGTTTTTTTAGCCAAATTTAGAGGTTTGCAAAGGATTCTGGGTAACAGAACCTGGTCAGAGCCCCACAAATCACCCCATCTTGGATTCCCCTAGGTCTCTAGTTTTCAGAAATGCACAGGTTTGGTAGGTTTCCCTAGGTGCTGGCTGAGCTAGAGGCCAAAATCTACAGGTAGGCACTTTGCAAAAAACACCTATGTTTTCTTTCAAAAATGTGGATGTGTCCACGTTGCGCTTTGGGGCGTTTCCTGTCGCGGGCGCTAGGCCTTCCCACACAAGTGAGGTATCATTTTTATCGGGAGACTTGGCGGAACGCTGGGTGGAAGGAAATTTGTGGCTCCTCTCAGATTCCAGAACTTTCTGCCACATAAATGTGAGGAACATGTGTTTTTTTAGCCAACTTTTGAGGTTTGCAAAGGATTCTGGGTAACAGAACCTGGTCCGAGCCCCACAAGTCACCCCATCTTGGATTCCTCTAGGTCTCTAGTTTTCAGAAATGCACAGGTTTGGTAGGTTTCCCTAGGTGCTGGCTGAGCTAGAGGCCAAAATCTACAGGTAGGCACTTTGCAAAAAACACCTATGTTTTCTTTCAAAAATTTGGATGTGTCCACGTTGCGCTTTGGGGCGTTTCCTGTCACGGGCGCTAGGCCTACCCACACAAGTGAGGTATTATTTTTATCGGGAGACTTGGGGAAACACTGGGTGGAAGGAAATTTGTAGCTCCTCTCAGATTCCAGAACTTTCTGCACAGAAATGTGAGGAACATGTGTTTTTTTAGCCAAATTTTGAGGTTTGCAAAGGATTCCGGGTAACAGAACCTGGTCCGAGCCCCACAAGTCACCCCATCTTGGATTCCCCTAGGTCTCTAGTTTTCAGAAATGCACAGGTTTGGTAGGTTTCCCTAGGTGCTGGCTGAGCTAGAGGCCAAAATCTACAGGTAGGCACTTTGCAAAAAACACCTCTGTTTTCTTTCAAAAATTTGGATGTGTCCACGTTGCGCTTTGGGGCATTTCCTGTCGCGGGCGCTAGGCCTACCCACACAAGTGAGGTATCATTTTTATCGGGAGACTTGGGGAAACACTGGGTTGAAGGAAATCTGTGGCTCCTCTCATATTCCAGAACTTTCTGCCACAGAAATGTCAGGAACATGTGTTTTTTTAGCCAAATTTAGAGGTTTGCAAAGGATTCTGGGTAACAGAAACTGGTCCGAGCCCCACAAGTCACCCCATCTTGGATTCCCCTAGGTCTCTAGTTTTCAGAAATGCACAGGTTTGGTAGGTTTCCCTACGTGCCGGCTAAGCTAGAGGCCAAAATCTACAGGTAGGCACTTTGCAAAAAACACCTCTGTTTTCTTTCAAAAATTTGGATGTGTCCACGTTGCGCTTTGGGGCGTTTCCTGTCGTGGGCGCTAGGACTACCCACACAAGTGAGGTATCATTTTTATCTGGAGACTTGGGGGAACGCTGGGTGGAAGGAAATTTGTGGCTCCTCTCAGATTCCAGAACTTTCTGCCACAGAAATGTGAGGAACATGTGTTTTTTTAGCCAAATTTTGAGGTTTGCAAAGGATTCTGGGTAACAGAACCTGGTCCGAGCCCCACAAGTCACCCCATCTTGGATTCCCGTAGGTCTCTAGTTTTCAGAAATGCACCGGTTTGGTAGGTTTCCCTAGGTGCCGGCTGAGCTAGAGGCCAAAATCTACAGGTAGGCACTTTGCAAAACACACCTATGTTTTCTTTCAAAAATTTGGATGTGTCCATGTTGCGCTTTGGGGCGTTTCCTGTCACGGGCGCTAGGCCTACCCACAAAAGTGAGGTATCATTTTTATCGGGAGACTTAGGGGAACGCTGGGTGGAAGGAAATTTGTGGGTCCTCTCAGATTCCAGAACTTTCTGCCACAGAAATGTGAGGAACATGTGTTTTTTTAGCCAAATTTTGAGGTTTGCAAAGGATTCTGGGTAACAGAACCTGGTCCGATCCCCACAAGTCACCCCATCTTGGATTCCCCTAGGTCTCTAGTTTTCAGAAATGCACTTGTTTGGTAGGTTTCCCTAGGTGCCGGCTGAGCTAGAGGCCAAAATCTACAGGTAGGCACTTTGCAAAAAACACCTCTGTTTTCTTTGAAAAATTTGGAAGTGTCCACGTTGCGCTTTGGGGCGTTTCCTGTCGCGGGCGCTAGGCCTACCCACACAAGTGAGGTATCATTTTTATCTGGAGACTTGGGGGAACGCTGGGTGGAAGTAAATTTGTGGCTCCTCTCAGATTCCAGAACTTTCTGCCACAGAAATGTGAGGAACATGTGTTTTTTTTGCCAACTTTTGAGGTTTGCAAAGGATTCTGGGTAACAGAACCTGGTCAGAGCCCCACAAATCACCCCATCTTGGATTCCCCTAGGTCTCTAGTTTTCAGAAATGCACAGGTTTGGTAGGTTTCCCTAGGTGCTGGCTGAGCTAGAGGCCAAAATCTACAGGTAGGCACTTTGCAAAAAACACCTATGTTTTCTTTCAAAAATGTGGATGTGTCCACGTTGCGCTTTGGGCCGTTTCCTGTCGCGGGCGCTAGGCCTACCCACACAAGTGAGGTATCATTTTTATCGGGAGACTTGGGGAAACACTGGGTTGAAGGAAATTTGTGGCTCCTCTCATATTCCAGAACTTTCTGCCACAGAAATGTCAGGAACATGTGTTTTTTTAGCCAAATTTAGAGGTTTGCAAAGGATTCTGGGTAACAGAAACTGGTCCGAGCCCCACAAGTCAGCCCATCTTGGATTCCCCTAGGTCTCTAGTTTTCAGAAATGCACAGGTTTGGTAGGTTTCCCTAGGTGCCGGCTAAGCTAGAGGCCAAAATCTACAGGAAGGCACTTTGCAAAAAAACACCTCTGTTTTCTTTCAAAAATTTGGATGTGTCCACGTTGCGCTTTGGGGCGTTTCCTGTCGTGGGCGCTAGGCCTACCCACACAAGTGAGGTATAATTTTTATCTGGAGACTTGGGGGAACGCTGGGTGGAAGGAAATTTGTGGCTCCTCTCAGATTCCAGAACTTTCTGCCACAGAAATCTGAGGAACATGTGTTTTTTTAGCCAAATTTTGAGGTTTGCAAAGGATTCTGGGTAACAGAACCTGGTCCGAGCCCCACAAGTCACCCCATCTTGGATTCCCGTTGGTCTCTAGTTTTCAGAAATCCACCAGTTTGGTAGGTTTCCCTAGGTGCCGGCTGAGCTAGAGGCCAAAATCTACAGGTAGGCACTTTGCAAAAAACACCTCTGTTTTCCTTCAAAAATTTGGATGTGTCCACGTTGCGCTTTGGGGCGTTTCCTGTCACGGGCGCTAGGCCTACCCACAAAAGTGAGGTGTCATTTTTATCGGGAGACTTAGGGGAACGCTGGGTGGAAGGAAATTTGTGGCTCCTCTCAGATTCCAGAACTTTCTGCCACAGAAATGTGAGGAACATGTGATTTTTTTGCCAAATTTTGATGTTTGCAAAGGATTCTGGGTAACATAACCTGGCCCGAGCCCCACAAGTCACCCCATCTTAGATTCCCCTAGGTCTCTAGTTTTCAGAAATGCACAGGTTTGGTAGGTTTCCCTAGGTGCCGGCTGAGCTAGAGGCCAAAATCTACAGGTAGGCACTTTGCAAAAAACACCTCTGTTTTCTTTCAAATATTTGGATGTGTCCACGTTGCGCTTTGGGGCGTTTCCTGTCACAGGCGCTAGGCCTACCCACACAAGTGAGGTATCATTTTTATCGGGAGACTTGGGGGAACGCTTGGTGGAAGGAAATTTGTGGCTCCTCTCAGATTCCAGAACTTTCTGCCACAGAAATATGAGGAACATGTGTTTTTTAGCCCACTTTTGAGGTTTGCAAAGGATTCTGGGTAACAGAACCTGGTGCGAGCCCCACAAGTCACCCCATCTTGGATTCCCCTAGGTCTGTAGTTTTCATAAATGCACAGGTTTGGTAGGTTTCCCTAGGTGGCCTAGGTGCCGGCTGAGCTAGAGGCCAAAATCTACAGGTAGGCACTTTGCAAAAAACACCTCTGTTTTCTTTCAAAAATTTGGATGTGTCCACGTTGCGCTTTGGGGCATTTCCTGACGCGGGCACTAGGCCTATCCACACAAGTGAGGTATCATTTTTATCGGGAGACTTGGGGGAACGCTGAGTGGTAGGAAATTTGTGGCTCCTCTCAGATTCCAGAACTTTCTGCCACAGAAATGTGATGAACGTGTGTTTTTTTAGCCAAATTTTGAGGTTTGCAAAGGATTCTGGGTAACAGAACCTGGTCAGAGCCCCACAAATCACCCCATCTTGGATTCCCCTAGGTCTCTAGTTTTCAGAAATGCACAGGTTTGGTAGGTTTCCCTAGGTGCTGGCTGAGCTAGAGGCCAAAATCTACAGGTAGGCACTTTGCAAAAAACACCTATGTATTCTTTCAAAAATTTGGATGTGTCCACGTTGCGCTTTGGGGCGTTTCCTGTCGCGGGCGCTAGGCCTACCCACACAAGTGAGGTATCATTTTTATCGGGAGACTTGGGGAAACACTGGGTTGAAGGAAATTTGTGGCTCCTCTCATATTCCAGAACTTTCTGCCACAGAAATGTCAGGAACATGTGTTTTTTTAGCCAAATTTAGAGGTTTGCAAAGGATTCTGGGTAACAGAAACTGGTCCGAGCCCCACAAGTCACCCCATCTTGGATTCCCCTAGGTCTCTAGTTTTCAGAAATGCACAGGTTTGGTAGGTTTCCCTAGGTGCCGGCTAAGCTAGAGGCCAAAATCTACAGGTAGGCACTTTGCAAAAAACACCTCTGTTTTCTTTCAAAAATTTGGATGTGTCCACGTTGCGCTTTGGGGCGTTTCCTGTCGTGGGCGCTAGGCCTACCCACACAAGTGAGGTATCATTTTTATCTGGAGACTTGGGGGAACGCTGGGTGGAAGGAAATTTGTGGCTCCTCTCAGATTCCAGAACTTTCTGCCACAGAAATCTGAGGAACATGTGTTTTTTTAGCCAAATTTTGAGGTTTGCAAAGGATTCTGGGTAACAGAACCTGGTCCGAGCCCCACAAGTCACCCCATCTTGGATTCCCGTAGGTCTCTAGTTTTCAGAAATCCACCGGTTTGGTAGGTTTCCCTAGGTGCCGGCTGAGCTAGAGGCCAAAATCTACAGGTAGGCACTTTGCAAAAAACACCTCTGTTTTCTTTCAAAAATTTGGATGTGTCCACGTTGCGCTTTGGGGCGTTTCCTGTCAAGGGCGCTAGGCCTACCCACAAAAGTGAGGTATCATTTTTATCGGGAGACTTAGGGGAACGCTGGGTGGAAGGAAATTTGTGGCTCCTCTCAGATTCCAGAACTTTCTGCCACAGAAATGTGAGGAACATGTGTTTTTTTAGCCAAATTTTGAGGTTTGCAAAGATTCTGGGTAACAGAACCTGGTCCGAGCCCCACAAGTCACCCCATCATGGATTCCCCCAGGTCTCTAGTTTTCAGAAGTGCACAGGTTTGGTAGGTTTCCATAGGTGCCGGCTGAGCTAGAGGCCAAAATCTACAGGTAGGCACTTTGCAAAAAACACCTCTGTTTTCTTTCAAAAATTTGGATGTGTCCACGTTGCGCTTTGGGGCATTTCCTGTCGCGGGCACTAGGCCTATCCACACAAGTGAGGTATCATTTTTATCGGGAGACTTGGGGGAACGCTGGGTGGTAGGAAATTTTTGGCTCCTCTCAGATTCCAGAACTTTCTGCCACAGAAATGTGATGAACGTGTGTTTTTTTAGCCAAATTTTGAGGTTTGCAAAGGATTCTGGGTAACAGAACCTGGTCAGAGCCCCACAAATCACCCCATCTTGGATTCCCCTAGGTCTCTAGTTTTCAGAAATGCACAGGTTTGGTAGGTTTCCCTAGGTGCTGGCTGAGCTAGAGGCCAAAATCTACAGGTAGGCACTTTGCAAAAAACACCTATGTTTTCTTTCAAAAATTTGGATGTGTCCACGTTGCGCTTTGGGGCGTTTCCTGTCGCGGGCGCTAGGCCTACCCACACAAGTGAGGTATCATTTTTATCGGGAGACTTGGGGGAACTCTGGGTGGAATGAAATTTGTGGCTCCTCTCAGATTCCAGAACTTTCTGCCACAGAAATGTGAGGAACATGTTTTTTTTTTGCCAAATTTTGATGTTTGCAAAGGATTCTGGGTAACATAACCTGGCCCGAGCCCCACAAGTCACCCCATCTTAGATTCCCCTAGGTCTCTAGTTTTCAGAAATGCACAGGTTTGGTAGGTTTCCCTAGGTGCCGGCTGAGCTAGAGGCCAAAATCTACAGGTAGGCACTTTGCAAAAAACACCTCTGTTTTCTTTCAAATATTTGGATGTGTCCACGTTGCGCTTTGGGGCGTTTCCTGTCACGGGCGCTAGGCCTACCCACACAAGTGAGGTATCATTTTTATCGGGAGACTTGGGGGAACGCTGGGTGGAAGGAAATTTGTGGCTCCTCTCAGATTCCAGAACTTTCTGCCACAGAAATATGAGGAACATGTGTTTTTTTAGCCCACTTTTGAGGTTTGCAAAGGATTCTGGGTAACAGAACCTGGTGCGAGCCCCACAAGTCACCCCATCTTGGATTCCCCTAGGTCTCTAGTTTTCAGAAATGCACAGGTTTGGTAGGTTTCCCTAGGTGGCCTAGGTGCCGGCTGAGCTAGAGGCCAAAATCTACAGGTAGGCACTTTGCAAAAAACACCTCTGTTTTCTTTCAAAAATTTGGCTGTGTCCACGTTGCGCTTTGGGGCATTTCCTATCACGGGCACTAGGCCTATCCACACAAGTGAGGTATCATTTTTATCGGGAGACTTGGGGGAACGCTGGGTGGTAGGAAATTTGTGGCTCCTCTCAGATTCCAGAACTTTCTGCCACAGAAATGTGATGAACGTGTGTTTTTTTAGCCAAATTTTGAGGTTTGCAAAGGATTCCGGGTAACAGAACCTGGTCAGAGCTCCACAAATCACCCCATCTTGGATTCCCCTAGGTCTCTAGTTTTCAGAAATGCACAGGTTTGGTAGGTTTCCCTAGGTGCTGGCTGAGCTAGAGGCCAAATCTACAGGTAGGCACTTTGCAAAAAACACCTATGTTTTCTTTCAAGAATTTGGATGTGTCCACGTTGCGCTTTGGGGCGTTTCCTGTCGCGGGCGCTAGGCCTACCCACACAAGTGAGGTATCATTTTTATCGGGAGACTTGGGGGAACGCTGGGTGGAAGGAAATTTGTGGCTCCTCTCAGATTCCAGAACTTTCTGCCACAGAAATGTGAGGAACATGTGTTTTTTTTGCCAAATTTTGATGTTTGCAAAGGATTCTGGGTAACATAACCTGGCCCGAGCCCCACAAGTCACCCCATCTTAGATTCCCCTAGGTCTCTAGTTTTCAGAAATGCACAGGTTTGGTAGGTTTCCCTAGGTGCCGGCTGAGCTAGAGGCCAAAATCTACAGGTAGGCACTTTGCAAAAAACACCTCTGTTTTCTTTCAAATATTTGGATGTGTCCACGTTGCGCTTTGGGGCGTTTCCTGTCACGGGCGCTAGGCCTACCCACACAAGTGAGGTATCATTTTTATCGGGAGACTTGGGGGAACGCTGGGTGGAAGGAAATTTGTGGCTCCTCTCAGATTCCAGAACTTTCTGCCACAGAAATATGAGGAACATGTGTTTTTTTAGCCCACTTTTGAGGTTTGCAAAGGATTCTGGGTAACAGAACCTGGTGCGAGCCCCACAAGTCACCCCATCTTGGATTCCCCTAGGTCTCTAGTTTTCAGAAATGCACAGGTTTGGTAGGTTTCCCTAGGTGGCCTAGGTGCCGGCTGAGCTAGAGGCCAAAATCTACAGGTAGGCACTTTGCAAAAAACACCTCTGTTTTCTTTCAAAAATGTGGCTGTGTCCACGTTGCGCTTTGGGGCATTTCCTATCACGGGCACTAGGCCTATCCACACAAGTGAGGTATCATTTTTATCGGGAGACTTGGGGGAACGCTGGGTGGTAGGAAATTTGTGGCTCCTCTCAGATTCCAGAACTTTCTGCCACAGAAATGTGATGAACGTGTGTTTTTTTAGCCAAATTTTGAGGTTTGCAAAGGATTCCGGGTAACAGAACCTGGTCAGAGCTCCACAAATCACCCCATCTTGGATTCCCCTAGGTCTCTAGTTTTCAGAAATGCACAGGTTTGGTAGGTTTCCCTAGGTGCTGGCTGAGCTAGAGGCCAAATCTACAGGTAGGCACTTTGCAAAAAACACCTATGTTTTCTTTCAAGAATTTGGATGTGTCCACGTTGCGCTTTGGGGCGTTTCCTGTCGCGGGCGCTAGGCCTACCCACACAAGTGAGGTATCATTTTTATCGGGAGACTTGGGGGAACGCTGGGTGGAAGGAAATTTGTGGCTCCTCTCAGATTCCAGAACTTTCTGCCACAGAAATGTGAGGAACATGTGTTTTTTTTGCCAAATTTTGATGTTTGCAAAGGATTCTGGGTAACATAACCTGGCCCGAGCCCCACAAGTCACACCATCTTAGATTCCCCTAGGTCTCTAGTTTTCAGAAATGCACAGGTTTGGTAGGTTTCCCTAGGTGCCGGCTGAGCTAGAGGCCAAAATCTACAGGTAGGCACTTTGCAAAAAACACCTCTGTTTTCTTTCAAATATTTGGATGTGTCCACGTTGCGCTTTGGGGCGTTTCCTGTCACGGGCGCTAGGCCTACCCACACAAGTGAGGTATCATTTTTATCGGGAGACTTGGGGGAACGCTGGGTGGAAGGAAATTTGTGGCTCCTCTCAGATTCCAGAACTTTCTGCCACAGAAATATGAGGAACATGTGTTTTTTTAGCCCACTTTTGAGGTTTGCAAAGGATTCTGGGTAACAGAACCTGGTGCGAGCCCCACAAGTCACCCCATCTTGGATTCCCCTAGGTCTCTAGTTTTCAGAAATGCACAGGTTTGGTAGGTTTCCCTAGGTGGCCTAGGTGCCGGCTGAGCTAGAGGCCAAAATCTACAGGTAGGCACTTTGCAAAAAACACCTCTGTTTTCTTTCAAAAATTTGGATGTGTCCACGTTGCGCTTTGGGGCATTTCCTATCACGGGCACTAGGCCTATCCACACAAGTGAGGTATCATTTTTATCGGGAGACTTGGGGGAACGCTGGGTGGTAGGAAATTTGTGGCTCCTCTCAGATTCCAGAACTTTCTGCCACAGAAATGTGATGAACGTGTGTTTTTTTAGCCAAATTTTGAGGTTTGCAAAGGATTCTGGGTAACAGAACCTGGTCAGAGCCCCACAAATCACCCCATCTTGGATTCCCCTAGGTCTCTAGTTTTCAGAAATGCACAGGTTTGGTAGGTTTCCCTAGGTGCTGGCTGAGCTAGAGGCCAAAATCTACAGGTAGGCACTTTGCAAAAAACACCTATGTTTTCTTTCAAAAATGTGGATGTGTCCACGTTGCGCTTTGGGGCGTTTCCTGTCGCGGGCGCTAGGCCTACCCACACAAGTGAGGTATCATTTTTATCGGGAGACTTGGCGGAACGCTGGGTGGAAGGAAATTTGTGGGTCCTCTCAGATTCCAGAACTTTCTGCCACATAAATGTGAGGAACATGTGTTTTTTTAGCCAACTTTTGAGGTTTGCAAAGGATTCTGGGTAACAGAACCTGGTCCGAGCCCCACAAGTCACCCCATCTTGGATTCCTCTAGGTCTCTAGTTTTCAGAAATGCACAGGTTTGGTAGGTTTCCCTAGGTGCTGGCTGAGCTAGAGGCCAAAATCTACAGGTAGGCACTTTGCAAAAAACACCTATGTTTTCTTTCAAAAATTTGGATGTGTCCACGTTGCGCTTTGGGGCATTTCCTTTCACGGGCGCTAGGCCTACCCACACAAGTGAGGTATCATTTTTATCGGGAGACTTGGGGAAACACTGGGTGGAAGGAAATTTGTAGCTCCTCTCAGATTCCAGAACTTTCTGCCACAGAAATGTGAGGAACATGTGTTTTTTTAGCCAAATTTTGAGGTTTGCAAAGGATTCTGGGTAACAGAAACTGGTCCGAGCCCCACAAGTCACCCCATCTTGGATTCCCCTAGGTCTCTAGTTTTCAGAAATGCACAGGTTTGGTAGGTTTCCCTAGGTGCTGGCTGAGCTAGAGGCCAAAATCTACAGGTAGGCACTTTGCAAAAAACACCTATGTTTTCTTTCAAAAATTTGGATGTGTCCACGTTGCGCTTTGGGCCGTTTCCTGTCGCGGGCGCTAGGCCTACCCACACAAGTGAGGTATCATTTTTATCGGGAGACTTGGGGAAACACTGGGTTGAAGGAAATCTGTGGCTCCTCTCATATTCCAGAACTTTCTGCCACAGAAATGTCAGGAACATGTGTTTTTTTAGCCAAATTTAGAGGTTTGCAAAGGATTCTGGGTAACAGAAACTGGTCCGAGCCCCACAAGTCACCCCATCTTGGATTCCCCTAGGTCTCTAGTTTTCAGAAATGCACAGGTTTGGTAGGTTTCCCTAGGTGCCGGCTAAGCTAGAGGCCAAAATCTACAGGTAGGCACTTTGCAAAAACCACCTCTGTTTTCTTTCAAAAATTTGGATGTGTCCACGTTGCGCTTTGGGGCGTTTCCTGTCGTGGGCGCTAGGACTACCCACACAAGTGAGGTATCATTTTTATCTGGAGACTTGGGGGAACGCTGGGTGGAAGGAAATTTGTGGCTCCTCTCAGATTCCAGAACTTTCTGCCACAGAAATGTGAGGAACATGTGTTTTTTTAGCCAAATTTTGAGGTTTGCAAAGGATTCTGGGTAACAGAACCTGGTCCGAGCCCCACAAGTCACCCCATCTTGGATTCCCGTAGGTCTCTAGTTTTCAGAAATGCACCGGTTTGGTAGGTTTCCCTAGGTGCCGGCTGAGCTAGAGGCCAAAATCTACAGGTAGGCACTTTGCAAAAAACACCTATGTTTTCTTTCAAAAATTTGGATGTGTCCATGTTGCGCTTTGGGGCGTTTCCTGTCACGGGCGCTAGGCCTACCCACAAAAGTGAGGTATCATTTTTATCGGGAGACTTAGGGGAACGCTGGGTGGAAGGAAATTTGTGGCTCCTCTCAGATTCCAGAACTTTCTGCCACAGAAATGTGAGGAACATGTGTTTTTTTAGCCAAATTTTGAGGTTTGCAAAGGATTCTGGGTAACAGAACCTGGTCCGATCCCCACAAGTCACCCCATCTTGGATTCCCCTAGGTCTCTAGTTTTCAGAAATGCACTTGTTTGGTAGGTTTCCCTAGGTGCCGGCTGAGCTAGAGGCCAAAATCTACAGGTAGGCACTTTGCAAAAAACACCTCTGTTTTCTTTGAAAAATTTGGATGTGTCCACGTTGCGCTTTGGGGCGTTTCCTGTCGCGGGCGCTAGGCCTACCCACACAAGTGAGGTATCATTTTTATCTGGAGACTTGGGGGAACGCTGGGTGGAAGTAAATTTGTGGCTCCTCTCAGATTACAGAACTTTCTGCCACAGAAATGTGAGGAACATGTGTTTTTTTTGCCAAATTTTGATGTTTGCAAAGGATTCTGGGTAACATAACCTGGCCCGAGCCCCACAAGTCACCCCATCTTAGATTCCCCTAGGTCTCTAGTTTTCAGAAATGCACAGGTTTGGTAGGTTTCCCTAGGTGCCGGCTGAGCTAGAGGCCAAAATCTACAGGTAGGCACTTTGCAAAAAACACCTCTGTTTTCTTTCAAATATTTGGATGTGTCCACGTTGCGCTTTGGGGCGTTTCCTGTCACGGGCGCTAGGCCTACCCACACAAGTGAGGTATCATTTTTATCGGGAGACTTGGGGGAACGCTGGGTGGAAGGAAATTTGTGGCTCCTCTCAGATTCCAGAACTTTCTGCCACAGAAATATGAGGAACATGTGTTTTTTTAGCCCACTTTTGAGGTTTGCAAAGGATTCTGGGTAACAGAACCTGGTGCGAGCCCCACAAGTCACCCCATCTTGGATTCCCCTAGGTCTCTAGTTTTCAGAAATGCACAGGTTTGGTAGGTTTCCCTAGGTGGCCTAGGTGCCGGCTGAGCTAGAGGCCAAAATCTACAGGTAGGCACTTTGCAAAAAACACCTCTGTTTTCTTTCAAAAATTTGGATGTGTCCACGTTGCGCTTTGGTGCATTTCCTATCACGGGCACTAGGCCTATCCACACAAGTGAGGTATCATTTTTATCGGGAGACTTGGGGGAACGCTGGGTGGTAGGAAATTTGTGGCTCCTCTCAGATTCCAGAACTTTCTGCCACAGAAATGTGAGGAACATGTGTTTTTTTAGCCAAATTTTGAGGTTTGCAAAGGATTCTGGGTAACAGAACCTGGTCCGAGCCCCACAAGTCACCCCATCATGGATTCCCCCAGGTCTCTAGTTTTCAGAAATGCACAGGTTTGGTAGGTTTCCATAGGTGCCGGCTGAGCTAGAGGCCAAAATCTACAGGTAGGCACTTTGCAAAAAACACCTCTGTTTTCTTTCAAAAATTTGGATGTGTCCACGTTGCGCTTTGGGGCATTTCCTGTCGCGGGCACTAGGCCTATCCACACAAGTGAGGTATCATTTTCATCGGGAGACTTGGGGGAACGCTGGGTGGTAGGAAATTTGTGGCTCCTCTCAGATTCCAGAACTTTCTGCCACAGAAATGTGATGAACGTGTGTTTTTTTAGCCAAATTTTGAGGTTTGCAAAGGATTCTGGGTAACAGAACCTGGTCAGAGCCCCACAAATCACCCCATCTTGGATTCCCCTAGGTCTCTAGTTTTCAGAAATGCACAGGTTTGGTAGGTTTCCCTAGGTGCTGGCTGAGCTAGAGGCCAAAATCTACAGGTAGGCACTTTGCAAAAAACACCTATGTTTTCTTTCAAAAATTTGGATGTGTCCACGTTGCGCTTTGGGGCGTTTCCTGTCGCGGGCGCTAGGCCTACCCACACAAGTGAGGTATCATTATTATCTGGAGACTTGGGGGAACGCTGGGTGGAAGGAAATTTGTGGCTCCTCTCAGATTCCAGAACTTTCTGCCACAGAAATGTGAGGAACATGTGTTTTTTTTTGCCAAATTTTGATGTTTGCAAAGGATTCTGGGTAACATAACCTGGCCCGAGCCCCACAAGTCACCCCATCTTAGATTCCCCTAGGTCTCTAGTTTTCAGAAATGCACAGGTTTGGTAGGTTTCCCTAGGTGCCGGCTGAGCTAGAGGCCAACATCTACAGGTAGGCACTTTGCAAAAAACACCTCTGTTTTCTTTCAAATATTTGGATGTGTCCACGTTGCGCTTTGGGGCGTTTCCTGTCACGGGCGGTAGGCCTACCCACACAAGTGAGGTATCATTTTTATCGGGAGACTTGGGGGAACGCTGGGTGGAAGGAAATTTGTGGCTCCTCTCAGATTCCAGAACTTTCTGCCACAGAAATATGAGGAACATGTGTTTTTTTAGCCCACTTTTGAGGTTTGCAAAGGATTCTGGGTAACAGAACCTGGTGCGAGCCCCACAAGTCACCCCATCTTGGATTCCCCTAGGTCTCTAGTTTTCAGAAATGCACAGGTTTGGTAGGTTTCCCTAGGTGGCCTAGGTGCCGGCTGAGCTAGAGGCCAAAATCTACAGGTAGGCACTTTGCAAAAAACACCTCTGTTTTCTTTCAAAAATTTGGATGTGTCCACGTTGCGCTTTGGGGCATTTCCTATCACGGGCACTAGGCCTATCCACACAAGTGAGGTATCATTTTTATCGGGAGACTTGGGGGAACGCTGGGTGGTAGGAAATTTGTGGCTCCTCTCAGATTCCAGAACTTTCTGCCACAGAAATGTGATGAACGTGTGTTTTTTTAGCCAAATTTTGAGGTTTGCAAAGGATTCTGGGTAACAGAACCTGGTCAGAGCCCCACAAATCACCCCATCTTGGATTCCCCTAGGTCTCTAGTTTTCAGAAATGCACAGGTTTGGTAGGTTTCCCTAGGTGCTGGCTGAGCTAGAGGCCAAAATCTACAGGTAGGCACTTTGCAAAAAACACCTATGTTTTCTTTCAAAAATGTGGATGTGTCCACGTTGCGCTTTGGGGCGTTAACTGTCGCGGGCGCTAGGCCTACCCACACAAGTGAGGTATCATTTTTATCGGGAGACTTGGCGGAACGCTGGGTGGAAGGAAATTTGTGGGTCCTCTCAGATTCCAGAACTTTCTGCCACATAAATGTGAGGAACATGTGTTTTTTTAGCCAACTTTTGAGGTTTGCAAAGGATTCTGGGTAACAGAACCTGGTCCGAGCCCCACAAGTCACCCCATCTTGGATTCCTCTAGGTCTCTAGTTTTCAGAAATGCACAGGTTTGGTAGGTTTCCCTAGGTGCTGGCTGAGCTAGAGGCCAAAATCTACAGGTAGGCACTTTGCAAAAAACACCTATGTTTTCTTTCAAAAATTTGGATGTGTCCACGTTGCGCTTTGGGGCATTTCCTTTCACGGGCGCTAGGCCTACCCACACAAGTGAGGTATCATTTTTATCGGGAGACTTGGGGAAACACTGGGTGGAAGGAAATTTGTAGCTCCTCTCAGATTCCAGAACTTTCTGCCACAGAAATGTGAGGAACATGTGTTTTTTTAGCCAAATTTTGAGGTTTGCAAAGGATTCTGGGTAACAGAACCTGGTCCAAGCCCCACAAGTCACCCCATCTTGGATTCCCCTAGGTCTCTAGTTTTCAGAAATGCACAGGTTTGGTAGGTTTCCCTAGGTGCTGGCTGAGCTAGAGGCCAAAATCTACAGGTAGGCACTTTGCAAAAAACACCTCTGTTTTCTTTCAAAAATTTGGATGTGTCCACGTTGCGCTTTGGGGCGTTTCCTGTCGTGGGCGCTAGGACTACCCACACAAGTGAGGTATCATTTTTATCTGGAGACTTGGGGGAACGCTGGGTGGAAGGAAATTTGTGGCTCCTCTCAGATTCCAGAACTTTCTGCCACAGAAATGTGAGGAACATGTGTTTTTTTAGCCAAATTTTGAGGTTTGCAAAGGATTCTGGGTAACAGAACCTGGTCCGAGCCCCACAAGTCACCCCATCTTGGATTCCCGTAGGTCTCTAGTTTTCAGAAATGCACCGGTTTGGTAGGTTCCCTAGGTGCCGGCTGAGCTAGAGGCCAAAATCTACAGGTAGGCACTTTGCAAAAAACACCTATGTTTTCTTTCAAAAATTTGGATGTGTCCATGTTGCGCTTTGGGGCGTTTCCTGTCACGGGCGCTAGGCCTACCCACAAAAGTGAGGTATCATTTTTATCGGGAGACTTAGGGGAACGTTGGGTGGAAGGAAATTTGTGGCTCCTCTCAGATTCCAGAACTTTCTGCCACAGAAATGTGAGGAACATGTGTTTTTTTAGCCAAATTTTGAGGTTGGCAAAGGATTCTGGGTAACAGAACCTGGTCCGATCCCCACAAGTCACCCCATCTTGGATTCCCCTAGGTCTCTAGTTTTCAGAAATGCACTTGTTTGGTAGGTTTCCCTAGGTGCCGGCTGAGCTAGAGGCCAAAATCTACAGGTAGGCACTTTGCAAAAAACACCTCTGTTTTCTTTGAAAAATTTGGATGTGTCCACGTTGCGCTTTGGGGCGTTTCCTGTCGCGGGCGCTAGGCCTACCCACACAAGTGAGGTATCATTTTTATCTGGAGACTTGGGGGAACGCTGGGTGGAAGTAAATTTGTGGCTCCTCTCAGATTCCAGAACTTTCTGCCACAGAAATGTGAGGAACATGTGTTTTTTTTGCCAAATTTTGATGTTTGCAAAGGATTCTGGGTAACATAACCTGGCCCGAGCCCCACAAGTCACCCCATCTTAGATTCCCCTAGGTCTCTAGTTTTCAGAAATGCACAGGTTTGGTAGGTTTCCCTAGGTGCCGGCTGAGCTAGAGGCCAAAATCTACAGGTAGGCACTTTGCAAAAAACACCTCTGTTTTCTTTCAAATATTTGGATGTGTCCACGTTGCGCTTTGGGGCGTTTCCTGTCACGGGCGCTAGGCCTACCCACACAAGTGAGGTATCATTTTTATCGGGAGACTTGGGGGAACGCTGGGTGGAAGGAAATTTGTGGCTCCTCTCAGATTCCAGAACTTTCTGCCACAGAAATATGAGGAACATGTGTTTTTTTAGCCCACTTTTGAGGTTTGCAAAGGATTCTGGGTAACAGAACCTGGTGCGAGCCCCACAAGTCATCCCATCTTGGATTCCCCTAGGTCTCTAGTTTTCAGAAATGCACAGGTTTGGTAGGTTTCCCTAGGTGGCCTAGGTGCCGGCTGAGCTAGAGGCCAAAATCTACAGGTAGGCACTTTGCAAAAAACACCTCTGTTTTCTTTCAAAAATTTGGATGTGTCCACGTTGCGCTTTGGTGCATTTCCTATCACGGGCACTAGGCCTATCCACACAAGTGAGGTATCATTTTTATCGGGAGACTTGGGGGAACGCTGGGTGGTAGGAAATTTGTGGCTCCTCTCAGATTCCAGAACTTTCTGCCACAGAAATGTGAGGAACATGTGTTTTTTTAGCCAAATTTTGAGGTTTGCAAAGGATTCTGGGTAACAGAACCTGGTCCGAGCCCCACAAGTCACCCCATCATGGATTCCCCCAGGTCTCTAGTTTTCAGAAATGCACAGGTTTGGTAGGTTTCCATAGGTGCCGGCTGAGCTAGAGGCCAAAATCTACAGGTAGGCACTTTGCAAAAAACACCTCTGTTTTCTTTCAAAAATTTGGATGTGTCCACGTTGCGCTTTGGGGCATTTCCTGTCGCGGGCACTAGGCCTATCCACACAAGTGAGGTATAATTTTCATCGGGAGACTTGGGGGAACGCTGGGTGGTAGGAAATTTGTGGCTCCTCTCAGATTCCAGAACTTTCTGCCACAGAAATGTGATGAACGTGTGTTTTTTTAGCCAAATTTTGAGGTTTGCAAAGGATTCTGGGTAACAGAACCTGGTCAGAGCCCCACAAATCACCCCATCTTGGATTCCCCTAGGTCTCTAGTTTTCAGAAATGCACAGGTTTGGTAGGTTTCCCTAGGTGCTGGCTGAGCTAGAGGCCAAAATCTACAGGTAGGCACTTTGCAAAAAACACATATGTTTTCTTTCAAAAATTTGGATGTGTCCACGTTGCGCTTTGGGGCGTTTCCTGTCGCGGGCGCTAGGCCTACCCACACAAGTGAGGTATCATTTTTATCGGGAGACTTGGGGGAACGCTGGGTGGAATGAAATTTGTGGCTCCTCTCAGATTCCAGAACTTTCTGCCACAGAAATGTGAGGAACATGTGTTTTTTTTGCCAAATTTTGATGTTTGCAAAGGATTCTGGGTAACATAACCTGGCCCGAGCCCCACAAGTCAC
Source organism: Pleurodeles waltl (assembly GCF_031143425.1). NCBI lineage: Eukaryota > Metazoa > Chordata > Amphibia > Caudata > Salamandridae > Pleurodeles > Pleurodeles waltl. The sequence goes on from NC_090439.1 coordinate 146,950,130, forward strand.
CCCATCTTAGATTCCCCTAGGTCTCTAGTTTTCAGAAATGCACAGGTTTGGTAGGTTTCCCTAGGTGCCGGCTGAGCTAGAGGCCAAAATCTACAGGTAGGCACTTTGCAAAAAACACCTCTATTTTCTTTCAAATATTTGGATGTGTCCACGTTGCGCTTTGGGGCGTTTCCTGTCACGGGCGCTAGGCCTACCCACACAAGTGAGGTATCATTTTTATCGGGAGACTTGGGGGAACGCTGGGTGGAAGGAAATTTGTGGCTCCTCTCAGATTCCAGAACTTTCTGCCACAGAAATATGAGGAACATGTGTTTTTTTAGCCCACTTTTGAGGTTTGCAAAGGATTCTGGGTAACAGAACCTGGTGCGAGCCCCACAAGTCACCCCATCTTGGATTCCCCTAGGTCTCTAGTTTTCAGAAATGCACAGGTTTGGTAGGTTTCCCTAGGTGGCCTAGGTGCCGGCTGAGCTAGAGGCCAAAATCTACAGGTAGGCACTTTGCAAAAAACACCTGTTTTCTTTCAAAAATTTGGATGTGTCCACGTTGCGCTTTGGGGCATTTCCTATCACGGGCACTAGGCCTATCCACACAAGTGAGGTATCATTTTTATCGGGAGACTTGGGGGAACGCTGGGTGGTAGGAAATTTGTGGCTCCTCTCAGATTCCAGAACTTTCTGCCACAGAAATGTGATGAACGTGTGTTTTTTTAGCCAAATTTTGAGGTTTGCAAAGGATTCTGGGTAACAGAACCTGGTCAGAGCTCCACAAATCACCCCATCTTGGATTCCCCTAGGTCTCTAGTTTTCAGAAATGCACAGGTTTGGTAGGTTTCCCTAGGTGCTGGCTGAGCTAGAGGCCAAAATCTACAGGTAGGCACTTGCAAAAAACACCTATGTTTTCTTTCAAAAATTTGGATGTGTCCACGTTGCGCTTTGGGGCGTTTCCTGTCGCGGGCGCTAGGCCTACCCACACAAGTGAGGTATCATTTTTATCGGGAGACTTGGGGGAACGCTGGGTGGAAGGAAATTTGTGGCTCCTCTCAGATTCCAGAACTTTCTGCCACAGAAATGTGAGGAACATGTGTTTTTTTTGCCAAATTTTGATGTTTGCAAAGGATTCTGGGTAACATAACCTGGCCCGAGCCCCACAAGTCACCCCATCTTAGATTCCCCTAGGTCTCTAGTTTTCAGAAATGCACAGGTTTGGTAGGTTTCCCTAGGTGCCGGCTGAGCTAGAGGCCAATATCTCCAGGTAGGCACTTTGCAAAAAACACCTCTGTTTTCTTTCAAATATTTGGATGTGTCCACGTTGCGCTTTGGGGCGTTTCCTGTCACGGGCGCTAGGCCTACCCACACAAGTGAGGTATCATTTTTATCGGGAGACTTGGGGGAACGCTTGGTGGAAGGAAATTTGTGGCTCCTCTCAGATTCCAGAACTTTCTGCCACAGAAATATGAAGAACATGTGTTTTTTTAGCCCACTTTTGAGGTTTGCAAAGGATTCTGGGTAACAGAACCTGGTGCGAGCCCCACAAGTCACCCCATCTTAGATTCCCCTAGGTCTCTAGTTTTCAGAAATGCACAGGTTTGGTAGGTTTCCCTAGGTGGCCTAGGTGCCGGCTGAGCTAGAGGCCAAAATCTACAGGTAGGCACTTTGCAAAAAACACCTCTGTTTTCTTTCAAAAATTTGGATGTGTACACGTTGCGCTTTGGGGCATTTCCTATCACGGGCACTAGGCCTATCCACACAAGTGAGGTATCATTTTTATCGGGAGACTTGGGGGAACGCTGGGTGGAAGGAAATTTGTGGCTCCTCTCAGATTCCAGAACTTTCTGCCACAGAAATGTGATGAACGTGTGTTTTTTTAGCCAAATTTTGAGGTTTGCAAAGGATTCTGGGTAACAGAACCTGGTCAGAGCCCCACAAATCACCCCATCTTGGATTCCCCTAGGTCTCTAGTTTTCAGAAATGCACAGGTTTGGTAGGTTTCCCTAGGTGCTGGCTGAGCTAGAGGCCAAAATCTACAGGTAGGCACTTTGCAAAAAACACCTATGTTTTCTTTCAAAAATGTGGATGTGTCCACGTTGCGCTTTGGGGCGTTTCCTGTCGCGGGCGCTAGGCCTACCCACACAAGTGAGGTATCATTTTTATCGGGAGACTTGGCGGAACGCTGGGTGGAAGGAAATTTGTGGCTCCTCTCAGATTCCAGAACTTTCTGCCACATAAATGTGAGGAACATGTGTTTTTTTAGCCAACTTTTGAGGTTTGCAAAGGATTCTGGGTAACAGAACCTGGTCCGAGCCCCACAAGTCACCCCATCTTGGATTCCTCTAGGTCTCTAGTTTTCAGAAATGCACAGGTTTGGTAGGTTTCCCTAGGTGCTGGCTGAGCTAGAGGCCAAAATCTACAGGTAGGCACTTTGCAAAAAACACCTATGTTTTCTTTCAAAAATTTGGATGTGTCCACGTTGCGCTTTGGGGCATTTCCTGTCACGGGCGCTAGGCCTACCCACACAAGTGAGGTATCATTTTTATCGGGAGACTTGGGGAAACACTGGGTGGAAGGAAATTTGTAGCTCCTCTCAGATTCCAGAACTTTCTGCCACAGAAATGTGAGGAACATGTGTTTTTTTAGCCAAATTTTGAGGTTTGCAAAGGATTCTGGGTAACAGAACCTGGTCCGAGCCCCACAAGTCACCCCATCTTGGATTCCCCTAGGTCTCTAGTTTTCAGAAATGCACAGGTTTGGTAGGTTTCCCTAGGTGCTGGCTGAGCTAGAGGCCAAAATCTACAGGTAGGCACTTTGCAAAAAACACCTATGTTTTCTTTCAAAAATTTGGATGTGTCCACGTTGCGCTTTGGGGCGTTTCCTGTCGCGGGCGCTAGGCCTACCCACACAAGTGAGGTATCATTTTTATCGGGAGACTTGGGGAAACACTGGGTTGAAGGAAATCTGTGGCTCCTCTCATATTCCAGAACTTTCTGCCACAGAAATGTCAGGAACATGTGTTTTTTAGCCAAATTTAGAGGTTTGCAAAGGATTCTGGGTAACAGAAACTGGTCCGAGCCCCACAAGTCACCCCATCTTGGATTCCCCTAGGTCTCTAGTTTTCAGAAATGCACAGGTTTGGTAGGTTTCCCTAGGTGCCGGCTAAGCTAGAGGCCAAAATCTACAGGTAGGCACTTTGCAAAAAACACCTCTGTTTTCTTTCAAAAATTTGGATGTGTCCACGTTGCGCTTTGGGGCGTTTCCTGTCGTGGGCGCCAGGACTACCCACACAAGTGAGGTATCATTTTTATCTGGAGACTTGGGGGAACGCTGGGTGGAAGGAAATTTGTGGCTCCTCTCAGATTCCAGAACTTTCTGCCACAGAAATGTGAGGAACATGTGTTTTTTTAGCCAAATTTTGAGGTTTGCAAAGGATTCTGGGTAACAGAACCTGGTCCGAGCCCCACCAGTCACCCCATCTTGGATTCCCGTAGGTCTCTAGTTTTCAGAAATGCACCGGTTTGGTAGGTTTCCCTAGGTGCCGGCTGAGCTAGAGGCCCAAATCTACAGGTAGGCACTTTGCAAAAAACACCTATGTTTTCTTTCAAAAATTTGGATGTGTCCATGTTGCGCTTTGGGGCGTTTCCTGTCACGGGCGCTAGACCTACCCACAAAAGTGAGGTATCATTTTTATCGGGAGACTTAGGGGAACGCTGGGTGGAAGTAAATTTGTGGCTCCTCTCAGATTCCAGAACTTTCTGCCACAGAAATGTGAGGAACATGTGTTTTTTTTGCCAAATTTTGAGGTTTGCAAAGGATTCTGGGTAACATAACCTGGCCCGAGCCCCACAAGTCACCCCATCTTAGATTCCCCTAGGTCTCTAGTTTTCAGAAATGCACAGGTTTGGTAGGTTTCCCTAGGTGCCGGCTGAGCTAGAGGCCAAAATCTACAGGTAGGCACTTTGCAAAAAACACCTCTGTTTTCTTTCAAATATTTGGATGTGTCCACGTTGCGCTTTGGGGCGTTTCCTGTCGTGGGCGCTAGGCCTACCCACACAAGTGAGGTATAATTTTTATCTGGAGACTTGGGGGAACGCTGGGTGGAAGGAAATTTGTGGCTCCTCTCAGATTCCAGAACTTTCTGCCACAGAAATATGAGGAATATGTGTTTTTTTAGCCCACTTTTGAGGTTTGCAAAGGATTCTGGGTAACAGAACCTGGTGCGAGCCCCACAAGTCACCCCATCTTGGATTCCCCTAGGTCTCTAGTTTTCAGAAATGCACAGGTTTGGTAGGTTTCCCTAGGTGGCCTAGGTGCCGGCTGAGCTAGAGGCCAAAATCTACAGGTAGGCACTTTGCAAAAAACACCTCTGTTTTCTTTCAAAAATTTGGATGTGTCCACGTTGCGCTTTGGGGCATTTCCTATCACGGGCACTAGGCCTATCCACACAAGTGAGGTATCATTTTTATCGGGAGACTTGGGGGAACGCTGGGTGGTAGGAAATTTGTGGCTCCTCTCAGATTCCAGAACTTTCTGCCACAGAAATGTGATGAACGTGTGTTTTTTTAGCCAAATTTTGAGGTTTGCAAAGGATTCTGGGTAACAGAACCTGGTCAGAGCCCCACAAATCACCCCATCTTGGATTCCCCTAGGTCTCTAGTTTTCAGAAATGCACAGGTTTGGTAGGTTTCCCTAGGTGCTGGCTGAGCTAGAGGCCAAAATCTACAGGTAGGCACTTTGCAAAAAAACACCTATGTTTTCTTTCAAAGATGTGGATGTGTCCACGTTGCGCTTTGGGGCGTTTCCTGTCGCGGGCGCTAGGCCTACCCACCCAAGTGAGGTATCATTTTTATCGGGAGACATGGCGGAACGCTGGGTGGAAGGAAATTTGTAGCTCCTCTCAGATTCCAGAACTTTCTGCCACAGAAATGTGAGGAACATGTGTTTTTTTAGCCAAATTTTGAGGTTTGCAAAGGATTCTGGGTAACATAACCTGGTCCGAGCCCCACAAGTCACCCCATCTTGGATTCCCCTAGGTCTCTAGTTTTCAGAAATGCACAGGTTTGGTAGGTTTCCCTAGGTGCCGGCTAAGCTAGAGGCCAAAATCTACAGGTAGGCACTTTGCAAAAAACACCTCTGTTTTCTTTCAAAAATTTGGATGTGTCCACGTTGCGCTTTGGGGCGTTTCCTGTCGTGGGCGCTAGGACTACCCACACAAGTGAGGTATCATTTTTATCTGGAGACTTGGGGGAACGCTGGGTGGAAGGAAATTTGTGGCTCCTCTCAGATTCCAGAACTTTCTGCCACAGAAATGTGAGGAACATGTGTTTTTTTAGCCAAATTTTGAGGTTTGCAAAGGATTCTGGGTAACAGAACCTGGTCCGAGCCCCACAAGTCACCCCATCTTGGATTCCCGTAGGTCTCTAGTTTTCAGAAATGCACCGGTTTGGTAGGTTTCCCTAGGTGCCGGCTGAGCTAGAGGCCAAAATCTACAGGTAGGCACTTTGCAAAAAACACCACTGTTTTCTTTCAAAAATTTGGATGTGTCCATGTTGCGCTTTGGGGCGTTTCCTGTCACGGGCGCTAGGCCTACCCACAAAAGTGAGGTATCATTTTTATCGGGAGACTTAGGGGAACGCTGGGTGGAAGGAAATTTGTGGCTCCTCTCAGATTCCAGAACTTTCTGCCACAGAAATGTGAGGAACATGTGTTTTTTTAGCCAAATTTTGAGGTTTGCAAAGGATTCTGGGTAACAGAACCTGGTCCGATCCCCACAAGTCACCCCATCTTGGATTCCCCTAGGTCTCTAGTTTTCAGAAATGCACTTGTTTGGTAGGTTTCCCTAGGTGCCGGCTGAGCTAGAGGCCAAAATCTACAGGTAGGCACTTTGCAAAAAACACCTCTGTTTTCTTTGAAAAATTTGGATGTGTCCACGTTGCGCATTGGGGCGTTTCCTGTCACGGGCGCTAGGCCTACCCACACAAGTGAGGTATCATTTTTATCGGGAGACTTGGGGGAACGCTGGGTGGAAGGAAATTTCTTGCTCCTCTCAGATTCCAGAACTTTCTGCCACAGAAATGTGAGGAACATGTGTTTTTTTAGCCAACTTTTGAGGTTTGCAAAAGGATTCTGGGTAACAGAACCTGGTCCGAGCCCCACAAGTCACCCCATCTTGGATTCCCCTAGGTCTCTAGTTTTCAGAAATGCACAGGTTTGGTAGGTTTCCCTAGGTGCCGGCTGAGCTAGTGGCCAAAATCTACAGGTAGGCACTTTGCAAAAAACACCTCTGTTTTCTCTCAAATATTTGGATGTGTCCACGTTGCGCTTTGGGGCGTTTCCTGTCACGGGTGCTAGGCCTACCCACACAAGTGAGGTATCATTTTTATCTGGAGACTTGGGGGAACGCTGGGTGGAAAGAAATTTGTGGCTCCTCTCAGATTCCAGAACTTTCTGCCACAGAAATGTGAGGAACATGTGTTTTTTTTGCCAACTTTTCAGGTTTGCAAAGGATTCTGGGTAACAGAACCTGGTCAGAGCCCCACAAATCACCCCATGTTGGATTCCCCTAGGTCTCTAGTTTTCAGAAATGCACAGGTTTGGTAGGTTTCCCTAGGTGCTGGCTGAGCTAGAGGCCAAAATCTACAGGTAGGCACTTTGCAAAAAACACCTATGTTTTCTTTCAAAAATTTGGATGTGTCCACGTTGCGCTTTGGGCCGTTTCCTGTCGCGGGCGCTAGGCCTACCCACACAAGTGAGGTATCATTTTTATCTGAAGACTTGGGGAAACACTGGGTTGAAGGACATTTCTTGCTCCTCTCAGATTCCAGAACTTTCTGCCACAGAAATGTGAGGAACATGTGTTTTTTTTAGCCAACTTTTGAGGTTTGCAAAGGATTCTGGGTAACAGAACCTGGTCCGAGCCCCACAAGTCACCCCATCTTGGATTCCCCTAGGTCTCTAGTTTTCAGAAATGCACAGGTTTGGTAGGTTTCCCTAGGTGCCGGCTGAGCTAGTGGCCACAATCTACAGGTAGGCACTTTGCAAAAAAACACCTCTGTTTTCTCTCAAATATTTGGATGTGTCCACGTTGCGCTTTGGGGCGTTTCCTGTCACGGGCGCTAGGCCTACCCACACAAGTGAGGTATCATTTTTATCTGGAGACTTGGGGGAACGCTGGGTGGAAAGAAATTTGTGGCTCCTCTCAGATTCCAGAACTTTCTGCCACAGAAATGTGAGGAACATGTGTTTTTTTTGCCAACTTTTGAGGTTTGCAAAGGATTCTGGGTAACAGAACCTGGTCAGAGCCCCACAAATCACCCCATCTTGGATTCCCCTAGGTCTCTAGTTTTCAGAAATGCACAGGTTTGGTAGGTTTCCCTAGGTGCTGGCTGAGCTAGAGGCCAAAATCTACAGGTAGGCACTTTGCAAAAAACACCTATGTTTTCTTTCAAAAATTTGGATGTGTCCACGTTGCGCTTTGGGCCGTTTCCTGTCGCGGGCGCTAGGCCTACCCACACAAGTGAGGTATCATTTTTATCGGGAGACTTGGGGAAACACTGGGTTGAAGGAAATTTGTGGCTCCTCTCATATTCCAGAACTTTCTGCCACAGAAATGTCAGGAACATGTGTTTTTTTAGCCAAATTTAGAGGTTTGCAAAGGATTCTGGGTAACAGAAACTGGTCCGAGCCCCACAAGTCACCCCATCTTGGATTCCCCTAGGTCTCTAGTTTTCAGAAATGCACAGGTTTGGTAGGTTTCCCTAGGTGCCGGCTAAGCTAGAGGCCAAAATCTACAGGTAGGCACTTTGCAAAAAATACCTCTGTTTTCTTTCAAAAATTTGGATGTGTCCACGTTGCGCTTTGGGGCGTTTCCTGTCGTGGGCGCTAGGCCTACCCACACAAGTGAGGTATCATTTTTATCTGGAGACTTGGGGAAACGCTGGGTGGAAGGAAATTTGTGGCTCCTCTTAGATTCCAGAACTTTCTGCCACAGAAATCTGAGGAACATGTGTTTTTTTAGCCAAATTTTGAGGTTTGCAAAGGATTCTGGGTAACAGAACCTGGTCCGAGCCCCACAAGTCACCCCATCTTGGATTCCCCTAGGTCTCTAGTTTTCAGAAATCCACCGGTTTGGTAGGTTTCCCTAGGTGCCGGCTGAGCTAGAGGCCAAAATCTACAGGTAGGCACTTTGCAAAAAACACCTCTGTTTTCTTTCAAAAATTTGGATGTGTCCACGTTGCGCTTTGGGGCGTTTCCTGTCACGGGCGCTAGGCCTACCCACAAAAGTGAGGTATCATTTTTATCTGGAGACTTGGGGGAACGCTGGGTGGAAAGAAATTTGTGGCTCCTCTCAGATTCCAGAACTTTCTGCCACAGAAATGTGAGGAACATGTGTTTTTTTTGCCAACTTTTGAGGTTTGCAAAGGATTCTGGGTAACAGAACCTGGTCAGAGCCCCACAAATCACCCCATGTTGGATTCCCCTAGGTCTCTAGTTTTCAGAAATGCACAGGTTTGGTAGGTTTCCCTAGGTGCTGGCTGAGCTAGAGGCCAAAATCTACAGGTAGGCACTTTGCAAAAAACACCTATGTTTTCTTTCAAAAATTTGGATGTGTCCACGTTGCGCTTTGGGCCGTTTCCTGTCGCGGGCGCTAGGCCTACCCACACAAGTGAGGTATCATTTTTATCTGAAGACTTGGGGAAACACTGGGTTGAAGGAAATTTCTTGCTCCTCTCAGATTCCAGAACTTTCTGCCACAGAAATGTGAGGAACATGTGTTTTTTTAGCCAACTTTTGAGGTTTGCAAAGGATTCTGGGTAACAGAACCTGGTCCGAGCCCCACAAGTCACCCCATCTTGGATTCCCCTAGGTCTCTAGTTTTCAGAAATGCACAGGTTTGGTAGGTTTCCCTAGGTGCCGGCTGAGCTAGTGGCCACAATCTACAGGTAGGCACTTTGCAAAAAAACACCTCTGTTTTCTCTCAAATATTTGGATGTGTCCACGTTGCGCTTTGGGGCGTTTCCTGTCACGGGCGCTAGGCCTACCCACACAAGTGAGGTATCATTTTTATCTGGAGACTTGGGGGAACGCTGGGTGGAAAGAAATTTGTGGCTCCTCTCAGATTCCAGAACTTTCTGCCACAGAAATGTGAGGAACATGTGTTTTTTTTGCCAACTTTTGAGGTTTGCAAAGGATTCTGGGTAACAGAACCTGGTCAGAGCCCCACAAATCACCCCATCTTGGATTCCCCTAGGTCTCTAGTTTTCAGAAATGCACAGGTTTGGTAGGTTTCCCTAGGTGCTGGCTGAGCTAGAGGCCAAAATCTACAGGTAGGCACTTTGCAAAAAACACCTATGTTTTCTTTCAAAAATTTGGATGTGTCCACGTTGCGCTTTGGGCCGTTTCCTGTCGCGGGCGCTAGGCCTACCCACACAAGTGAGGTATCATTTTTATCGGGAGACTTGGGGAAACACTGGGTTGAAGGAAATTTGTGGCTCCTCTCATATTCCAGAACTTTCTGCCACAGAAATGTCAGGAACATGTGTTTTTTTAGCCAAATTTAGAGGTTTGCAAAGGATTCTGGGTAACAGAAACTGGTCCGAGCCCCACAAGTCACCCCATCTTGGATTCCCCTAGGTCTCTAGTTTTCAGAAATGCACAGGTTTGGTAGGTTTCCCTAGGTGCCGGCTAAGCTAGAGGCCAAAATCTACAGGTAGGCACTTTGCAAAAAATACCTCTGTTTTCTTTCAAAAATTTGGATGTGTCCACGTTGCGCTTTGGGGCGTTTCCTGTCGTGGGCGCTAGGCCTACCCACACAAGTGAGGTATCATTTTTATCTGGAGACTTGGGGAAACGCTGGGTGGAAGGAAATTTGTGGCTCCTCTTAGATTCCAGAACTTTCTGCCACAGAAATCTGAGGAACATGTGTTTTTTTAGCCAAATTTTGAGGTTTGCAAAGGATTCTGGGTAACAGAACCTGGTCCGAGCCCCACAAGTCACCCCATCTTGGATTCCCCTAGGTCTCTAGTTTTCAGAAATCCACCGGTTTGGTAGGTTTCCCTAGGTGCCGGCTGAGCTAGAGGCCAAAATCTACAGGTAGGCACTTTGCAAAAAACACCTCTGTTTTCTTTCAAAAATTTGGATGTGTCCACGTTGCGCTTTGGGGCGTTTCCTGTCACGGGCGCTAGGCCTACCCACAAAAGTGAGGTATCATTTTTATCGGGAGACTTAGGGGAACGCTGGGTGGAAGGAAATTTGTGGCTCCTCTCAGATTCCAGAACTTTCTGCCACAGAAATGTGAGGAACATGTGTTTTTTTAGCCAAATTTTGAGGTTTGCAAAGGATTCTGGGTAACAGAAACTGGTCCGAGCCCCACAAGTCACCCCATCATGGATTCCCCCAGGTCTCTAGTTTTCAGAAATGCACAGGTTTGGTAGGTTTCCATAGGTGCCGGCTGAGCTAGAGGCCAAAATCTACAGGTAGGCACTTTGCAAAAAACACCTCTGTTTTCATTCAAAAATTTGGATGTGTCCACGTTGAGCTTTGGGGTGTTTCCTGTCGCGGGCGCTAGGCCTACCCACACAAGTGAGGTATCATTTTTATCTGGAGACTTGGGGGAACGCTGGGTGGAAGTAAATTTGTGGCTCCTCTCAGATTCCAGAACTTTCTGCCACAGAAATGTGAGGAACATGTGTTTTTTTTTGCCAAATTTTGATGTTTGCAAAGGATTCTGGGTAACATAACCTGGCCCGAGCCCCACAAGTCACCCCATATTAGATTCCCCTAGGTCTCTAGTTTTCTGAAATCCACAGGTTTGGTAGGTTTCCCTAGGTGCCGGCTGAGCTAGAGGCCAAAATCTACAGGTAGGCACTTTGCAAAAAACACCTCTGTTTTCTTTCAAATATTTGGATGTGTCCACGTTGCGCTTTGGGGCGTTTCCTGTCACAGGCGATAGGCCTACCCACACAAGTGAGGTATCATTTTTATCGGGAGACTTGGGGGAACGATGGGTGGAAGGAAATTTGTGGCTCCTCTCAGATTCCACAACTTTCTGCCACAGAAATATGAGGAACATGTGTTTTTTAGCCCACTTTTGAGGTTGGCAAAGGATTCTGGGTAACAGAACCTGGTGCGAGCCCCACAAGTCACCCCATCTTGGATTCCCCTAGGTCTGTAGTTTTCAGAAATGCACAGGTTTCGTAGGTTTCCCTAGGTGGCCTAGGTGCCGGCTGAGCTAGAGGCCAAAATCTACAGGTAGGCACTTTGCAAAAAAAACACCTCTGTTTTCTTTAAAAAATTTGGATGTGTCCACGTTGCGCTTTGGGGCATTTCCTGACGCGGGCACTAGGCCTATCCACACAAGTGAGGTATCATTTTTATCGGGAGACTTGGGGGAACGCTGGGTGGTAGGAAATTTGTGGCTCCTCTCAGATTCCAGAACTTTCTGCCACAGAAATGTGATGAACGTGTGTTTTTTTAGCCAAATTTTGAGGTTTGCAAAGGATTCTGGATAACAGAACCTGGTCAGAGCCCCACAAATCACCCCATCTTGGATTCCCCTAGGTCTCTAGTTTTCAGAAATGCACAGGTTTGGTAGGTTTCCCTAGGTGCTGGCTGAGCTAGAGGCCAAAATCTACAGGTAGGCACTTTGCAAAAAACACCTATGTTTTCTTTAAAAAATGTGGATGTGTCCACGTTGCGCTTTGGGGCGTTTCCTGTCGCGGGCGCTAGGCCTACCCACACAAGTGAGGTATCATTTTTATCGGGAGACTTGGGGGAACGCTGGGTGGAAGGAAATTTGTGGCTCCTCTCAGATTCCAGAACTTTCTGCCACAGAAATGTGAGGAACATGTGTTTTTTTTGCCAAATTTTGATGTTTGCAAAGGATTCTGGGTAACATAACCTGGCCCGAGCCCCACAAGTCACCCCATCTTAGATTCCCCTAGGTCTCTAGTTTTCAGAAATGCACAGGTTTGGTAGGTTTCCCTAGGTGCCGGATGAGCTAGAGGCCAAAATCTACAGGTAGGCACTTTGCAAAAAACACCTCTGTTTTCTTTCAAATATTTGGATGTGTCCACGTTGCACTTTGGGGCGTTTCCTGTCACGGGCGCTAGGCCTACCCACACAAGTGAGGTATCATTTTTATCGGGAGACTTGGGGAAACGCTGGGTGGAAGGAAATTTGTGGCTCCTCTCAGATTCCAGAACTTTCTGCCACAGAAATATGAGGAACATGTGTTTTTTTAGCCCACTTTTGAGGTTTACAAAGGATTCTGGGTAACAGAACCTGGTGCGAGCCCCACAAGTCACCCCATCTTGGATTCCCCTAGGTCTCTAGTTTTCAGAAATGCACAGGTTTGGTAGGTTTCCCTAGGTGGCCTAGGTGCCGGCTGAGCTAGAGGCCAAAATCTACAGGTAGGCACTTTGCAAAAAACACCTCTGTTTTCTTTCAATAATTTGGATGTGTCCACGTTGCGCTTTGGGGCATTTCCTGTCGCGGGCACTAGGCCTATCCACACAAGTGAGGTATCATTTTTATCGGGAGACTTGGGGGAACGCTGGGTGGTAGGAAATTTGTGGCTCCTCTCAGATTCCAGAACTTTCTGCCACAGAAATGTGATGAACGTGTGTTTTTTTAGCCAAATTTTGAGGTTTGCAAAGGATTCTGGGTAACAGAACCTGGTCAGAGCCCCACAAATCACCCCATCTTGGATTCCCCTAGGTCTCTAGTTTTCAGAAATGCACAGGTTTGGTAGGTTTCCCTAGGTGCTGGCTGAGCTAGAGGCCAAAATCTACAGGTAGGCACTTTGCAAAAAACACCTATGTTTTCTTTAAAAAATTTGGATGTGTCCACGTTGCGCTTTGGGGCGTTTCCTGTCGCGGGCGCTAGGCCTACCCACACAAGTGAGGTATCATTTTTATCGGGAAACTTGGCGGAACGCTGGGTGGAAGGAAATTTGTGGCTCCTCTCAGATTCCAGAACTTTCTGCCACATAAATGTGAGGAACATGTGTTTTTTTAGCCAACTTTTGAGGTTTGCAAAGGATTCTGGGTAACAGAACCTGGTCCGAGCCCCACAAGTCACCCCATCTTGGATTCCTCTAGGTCTCTAGTTTTCAGAAATGCACAGGTTTGGTAGGTTTCCCTAGGTGCTGGCTGAGCTAGAGTCCAAAATCTACAGGTAGGCACTTTGCAAAAAACACCTATGTTTTCTTTCAAAAATTTGGATGTGTCCACGTTGCGCTTTGGGGCGTTTCCTGTCACGGGCGCTAGGCCTACCCACACAAGTGAGGTATCATTTTTATCGGGAGACTTGGGGAAACACTGGGTGGAAGGAAATTTGTGGCTCCTCTCAGATTCCAGAACTTTCTGCCACAGAAATGTGAGGAACATGTGTTTTTTTAGCCAAATTTTGAGGTTTGCAAAGGATTCTGGGTAACAGAACCTGGTCCGAGCCCCACAAGTCACCCCATCTTGGATTCCCCTAGGTCTCTAGTTTTCAGAAATGCACAGGTTTGGTAGGTTTCCGTAGGTGCTGGCTGAGCTAGAGGCCAAAATCTACAGGTAGGCACTTTGCAAAAAACACCTCTGTTTTCTTTCAAAAATTTGGATGTGTCCACGTTGCGCTTTGGGGCGTTTCCTGTCGCGGGCGCTAGGCCTACCCACACAAGTGAGGTATCATTTTTATCGGGAGACTTGGGGAAACACTGGGTTGAAGGAAATTTGTGGCTCCTCTCATATTCCAGAACTTTCTGCCACAGAAATGTCAGGAACATGTGTTTTTTTAGCCAAATTTAGAGGTTTGCAAAGGATTCTGGGTAACAGAAACTGGTCCGAGCCCCACAAGTCACCCCATCTTGGATTCCCCTAGGTCTCTAGTTTTCAGAAATGCACAGGTTTGGTAGGTTTCCCTAGGTGCCGGCTAAGCTAGAGGCCAAAATCTACAGGTAGGCACTTTGCAAAAAACACCTCTGTTTTCTTTCAAAAATTTGGATGTGTCCACGTTGCGCTTTGGGGCGTTTCCTGTCGTGGGCGCTAGGACTACCCACACAAGTGAGGTATCATTTTTATCTGGAGACTTGGGGGAACGCTGGGTGGAAGGACATTCGTGGCTCCTCTCAGATTCCAGAACTTTCTGCCACAGAAATGTGAGGAACATGTGTTTTTTTAGCCAAATTTTGAGGTTTGCAAAGGATTCTGGGTAACATAACCTGGTCCGAGCCCCACAAGTCACCCCATCTTGGATTCCCCTAGGTCTCTAGTTTTCAGAAATGCACCGGTTTCGTAGGTTTCCCTAGGTGCCGGCTGAGCTAGAGGCCAAAATCTACAGTTAGGCACTTTGCAAAAAACACCTCTGTTTTCTTTGAAACATTTGGATGTGTCCACGTTGCGCTTTGGGGCGTTTCCTGTCGCGGGCGCTAGGCCTACCCACACAAGTGAGGTATCATTTTTATCTGGAGACTTGGGGGAACGCTGGGTGGAAGGAAATTTGTGGCTCCTCTCAGATTCCAGAACTTTCTGCCACAGAAATCTGAGGAACATGTGTTTTTTTTGCCAAATTTTGAGGTTTGCAAAGGATTCTGGGTAACATAACCTGGTCAGAGCCCCACAAGTCACCCCATCTTGGATTCCCCTAGGTCTCTAGTTTTCAGAAAAGCACAGGTTTGGTAGGGTTCCCTAGGTGCCGGCTGAGCTAGAGGCCAAAATCTACAGGTAGGCACTTTGCAAAAAACACCTCTGTTTTCTTTCAAAAATGTGGATGTGTCCACGTTGCGCTTTGGGGCATTTCCTGTTGCGGGCGCTAGGCCTACCCACACAAGTGAGGTATCATTTTTATCTGGAGACTTGGGGGAACGCTGGATGGAAGGAAATTTGTGGCTCCTCTCAGATTCCAGAACTTTCTGCCACAGATATGTGAGGAACATGTGTTTTTTTTGCCAAAGTTTGAGGTTTGCAAAGGATTCTGGGTAACATAACCTGGTCCGAGCCCCACAAGTCACCCCATCTTGGATTCCCCTAGGTCTCTAGTTTTCAGAAATGCACAGGTTTGGTAGGTTTCCCTAGGTGCCGGCTGAGCTACAGGCCAAAATCTCCAGGTAGGCACTTTGCAAAAAACACCTCTGTTTTCTTTCAAATATTTGGATGTGTCCACGTTGCGCATTGGGGCGTTTCCTGTCACGGGCGCTAGGCCTACCCACACAAGTGAGGTATCATTTTTATCGGGAGACTTAGGGGAACGCTGGGTGGAAGGAAATGTCTTGCTCCTCTCAGATTCCAGAACTTTCTGCCACAGAAATGTGAGGAACATGTGTTTTTTTAGCCAACTTTTGAGGTTTGCAAAGGATTCTGGGTAACAGAACCTGGTCCGAGCCCCACAAGTCACCCCATCTTGGATTCCCCTAGGTCTCTAGTTTTCAGAAATGCACAGGTTTGGTAGGTTTCCCTAGGTGCCGGCTGAGCTAGTGGCCAAAATCTACAGGTAGGCACTTTGCAAAAAACACCTCTGTTTTCTTTCAAATATTTGGATGTGTCCACGTTGCGCTTTGGGACGTTTCCTGTCACGGGCGCTAGGCCTACCCACACAAGTGAGGTATCATCTTTATCTGGAGACTTGGGGGAACGCTGGGTGGAAAGAAATTTGTGGCTCCTCTCAGATTCCAGAACTTTCTGCCACAGAAATGTGAGGAACATGTGTTTTTTTTGCCAACTTTTGAGGTTTGCAAAGGATTCTGGGTAACAGAACCTGGTCCGAGCCCCACAAGACACCCAATCTTGGATTCCCCTAGGTCTCTAGTTTTCAGAAATGCACAGGTTTGGTAGGTTTCCCTAGGTGCCGGCTGAGCTAGAGGCCAAAATCTACAGGTAGGCACTTTGCAAAAAACACCTCTGTTTTCTTTCAAAAATTTGGATGTGTCCACTTTGCGCTTTGGGGTATTTCCTGTCGCGGGCACTAGGCCTACCCACACAAGTGAGGTATCATTTTCATCGTGAAACTTTGGGGAGCGCTGGGTGGTAGGAAATTTGTGGCTCCTCTCAGATTCCAGAACTTTCTGCCACAGAAATGTCAGGAACATGTGTTTTTTTAGCAAAATTTTGAGGTTTGCAAAGGATTCTGGGTAACAGAACCTGGTCAGAGCCCCACAAATCACCCCAACTTGGATTCCCCAAGGTCTCTAGTTTTCAGAAATGCACAGGTTTGGTAGGTTTCCCTAGGTGCTGGCTGAGCTAGAGGCCAAAATCTACAGGTAGGCACTTTGCAAAAAACACCTATGTTTTCTTTCAAAAATTTGGATGTGTCCACGTTGCGCTTTGGGCCGTTTCCTGTCGCGGGCGCTAGGCCTACCCACACAAGTGTGGTATCATTTTTATCGGGAGACTTGGGGGAACACTGGGTGGAAGGAAATTTGGGGCTCCTCTCAGATTCCAGAACTTTCTGCCACAGAAATGTGAGGAACATGTGTTTTTTTAGCCAAATTTTGAGGTTTGCAAAGGATTCTGGGTAACAGAACCTGGTCCGAGCCCCACAAGTCACCCCATCTTGGATTCCCCTAGGTCTCTAGTTTTCAGAAATGCACAGGTTTGGTAGGTTTCCCTAGGTGCCGGCTGAGCTAGAGGCCAAAATCTACAGGTAGGCACTTTGCAAAAAACACCTCTGTTTTCTTTCAAAAATTTGGATGTGTCCACGTTGCGCTTTGGGGCGTTTCCTGTTGCGGGCGCTAGGCCTACCCACACAAGTGAGGTATCATTTTTATCTGGAGACTTGGGGGAACGCTGGATGGAAGGAAATTTGTGGCTCCTCTCAGATTCCAGAACTTTCTGCCACAGATATGTGAGGAACATGTGTTTTTTTTGCCAAAGTTTGAGGTTTGCAAAGGATTCTGGGTAACATAACCTGGTCCGAGCCCCACAAGTCACCCCATCCTGGATTCCCCTAGGTCTCTAGTTTTCAGAAATGCACAGGTTTGGTAGGTTTCCCTAGGTGCCGGCTGAGCTAGAGGCCAAAATCTCCAGGTAGGCACTTTGCAAAAAACACCTCTGTTTTCTTTCAAATATTTGGATGTGTCCACGTTGCGCATTGGGGCGTTTCCTGTCACGGGCGCTAGGCCTACCCACACAAGTGAGGTATCATTTTTATCGGGAGACTTGGGGGAACGCTGGGTGGAAGGAAATTTGTTGCTCCTCTCAGATTCCAGAACTTTCTGCCACAGAAATGTGAGGAACATGTGTTTTTTTAGCCAACTTTTGAGGTTTGCAAAGGATTCTGGGTAACAGAACCTGGTCCGAGCCCCACAAGTCACCCCATCTAGGATTCCCCTAGGTCTCTAGTTTTCAGAAATGCACAGGTTTGGTAGGTTTCCCTAGGTGCCGGCTGAGCTAGAAGCCAAAATCTACAGGTAGGCACTTTGCAAAAAACACCTCTGTTTTCTTTCAAAAATGTGGATGTGTCCACGTTGCGCTTTGGGGCATTTCCTGTCGCGGGCACTAGGCCTACCCACACAAGTGAGGTATCATTTTTATCGGGAGACTTGGGGGAACGCTGGGTGGTAGGAAATTTGTGGCTCCTCTCAGATTCCAGAACTTTCTGCCACAGAAATGTGAGGAACATGTGTTTTTTTAGCCAAATTTTGAGGTTTGCAAAGGATTCTTGGTAACACAACCTGGTCTGAGCCCCACAAATCACCCCATCTTGGATTCCCCTAGGTCTCTAGTTTTCAGAAATGCACAGGTTTGGTAGGTTTCCCTAGGTGCTGGCTGAGCTAGAGGCCAAAATCTACAGGTAGGCACTTTGCAAAAAACACCTATGTTTTCTTTCAAAAATTTGGATGTGTCCACGTTGCGCTTTGGGGCGTTTCCTGTCGCGGGCGCTAGGCCTACCCACACAAGTGAGGTATCATTTTTATCGGGAGACTTGGGGGAACACTGGGTGGAAGGAAATTTGTGGCTCCTCTCAGATTCCAGAACTTTCTGCCACAGAAATTTGAGGAACATGTGTTTTTTTAACCAAATTTTGAGGTTTGCAAAGGATTCTGGGTAACAGAACCTGGTCCGAGCCCCACAAGTCACCCCATCTTGGATTCCCCTAGGTCTCTAGTTTTCAGAAATGCACAGGTTTGGTAGGTTTCCCTAGGTGCTGGCTGAGCTAGAGGCCAAAATCTACAGGTAGGCACTTTGCAAAAAACACTTATGTTTTCTTTCAAAAATTTGGATGTGTCCACGTTGCGCTTTGGGGCGTTTCCTGTCGCGGGCGCTAGGCCTACCCACACAAGTGAGGTATCATTTTTATCGGGAGACTTGGGGAAACACTGGGTTGAAGGAAATTTGTGGCTCCTCTCATATTCCAGAACTTTCTGCCACAGAAATGTCAGGAACATGTGTTTTTTTAGCCAAATTTAGAGGTTTGCAAAGGATTCTGGGTAACAGAAACTGGTCCGAGCCCCACAAGTCACCCCATCTTGGATTCCCCTAGGTCTCTAGTTTTCAGAAATGCACAGGTTTGGTAGGTTTCCCTAGGTGCCGGCTAAGCTAGAGGCCAAAATCTACAGGTAGGCACTTTGCAAAAAACACCTCTGTTTTCTTTCAAAAATTTGGATGGGTCCACGTTGCGCTTTGGGGCGTTTCCTGTCGTGGGCGCTAGGACTACCCACACAAGTGAGGTATCATTTTTATCTGGAGACTTGGGGGAACGCAGGGTGGAAGGAAATTTGTGGCTCCTCTCAGATTCCAGAACTTTCTGCCACAGAAATGTGAGGAACATGTGTTTTTTTAGCCAAATTTTGAGGTTTGCAAAGGATTCTGGGTAAGAGAACCTGGTCCGAGCCCCACAAGTCACCCCATCTTGGATTCCCGTAGGTCTCTAGTTTTCAGAAATGCACCGGTTTGGTAGGTTTCCCTAGGTGCCGGCTGAGCTAGAGGCCAAAATCTACAGGTAGGAACTTTGCAAAAAACACCTCTGTTTTCTTTCAAAAATTTGGATGGGTCCACGTTGCGCTTTGGGGCGTTTCCTGTCGTGGGCGCTAGGACTACCCACACAAGTGAGGTATCATTTTTATCTGGAGACTTGGGGGAACGCAGGGTGGAAGGAAATTTGTGGCTCCTCTCAGATTCCAGAACTTTCTGCCACAGAAATGTGAGGAACATGTGTTTTTTTAGCCAAATTTTGAGGTTTGCAAAGGATTCTGGGTAAGAGAACCTGGTCCGAGCCCCACAAGTCACCCCATCTTGGATTCCCGTAGGTCTCTAGTTTTCAGAAATGCACCGGTTTGGTAGGTTTCCCTAGGTGCCGGCTGAGCTAGAGGCCAAAATCTACAGGTAGGAACTTTGCAAAAAACACCTCTGTTTTCTTTCAAAAATGTGGATGTGTCCACGTTGCGCTTTGGGGCGTTTCCTGTCACGGGCGCTAGGCCTACCCACAAAAGTGAGGTATCATTTTTATCGGGAGACTTAGGGGAACGCTGGGTGGAAGGAAATTTGTGGCTCCTCTCAGATTCCAGAACTTTCTGCCACAGAAATGTGAGGAACATGTGTTTTTTTTGCCAAATTTTGAGGTTTGCAAAGGATTCTGGGTAACATAACCTGGTCAGAGCCCCACAAGTCACCCCATCTTGGATTCCCCTAGGTCTCTAGTTTTCAGAAAAGTACAGGTTTGGTAGGTTTCCCTAGGTGCCGGCTGAGCTAGTGGCCAAAATCTACAGGTAGGCACTTTGCAAAAAACACCTCTGTTTTCTTTCAAATATTTGGATGTGTCC
The DNA here is from genome assembly GCF_031143425.1 of Pleurodeles waltl. Lineage (NCBI taxonomy): Eukaryota > Metazoa > Chordata > Amphibia > Caudata > Salamandridae > Pleurodeles > Pleurodeles waltl. The sequence continues at coordinate 146,969,861 of NC_090439.1, forward strand.
ACGTTGCGCTTTGGGGCGTTTCCTGTAACGGGCGCTAGGCCTACCCACACAAGTGAGGTATCATTTTTATCAGAGAGTTGGGGGAACGCTGGGTGGAAAGAAATTTGTGGCTCCTCTCAGATTCCAGAACTTTCTGCCACAGAAATGTGAGGAACATGTGTTTTTTTTGCCAACTTTTGAGGTTTGCAAAGGATTCTGGGTAACAGAACCTGGTCCGAGCCCCACAAGTCACCCCATCTTGGATTCCCCTAGGTCTCTAGTTTTCAGAAATGCACAGGTTTGGTAGGTTTCCCTAGGTGCCGGCTGAGCTAGAGGCCAAAATCTACAGGTAGGCACTTTGCAAAAAACACCTCTGTTTTCTTTCAAAAATTTGGATGTGTCCACGTTGCGCTTTGGGGCGTTTCCTGTTGCGGGCGCTAGGCCTACCCACACAAGTGAGGTATCATTTTTATCTGGAGACTTGGGGGAACGCTGGATGGAAGGAAATTTGTGGCTCCTCTCAGATTCCAGAACTTTCTGCCACAGATATGTGAGGAACATGTGTTTTTTTTGCCAAAGTTTGAGGTTTGCAAAGGATTCTGGGTAACATAACCTGGTCCGAGCCCCACAAGTCACCCCATCTTGGATTCCCCTAGGTCTCTAGTTTTCAGAAATGCACAGGTTTAGTAGGTTTCCCTAGGTGCCGGCTGAGCTAGAGGCCAAAATCTCCAGGTAGGCACTTTGCAAAAAACACCTCTGTTTTCTTTCAAATATTTGGATGTGTCCACGTTGCGCATTGGGGCGTTTCCTGTCACGGGCGCTAGGCCTACCCACACAAGTGAGGTATCATTTTTATCGGGAGACTTGGGGGAACGCTGGGTGGAAGGAAATTTGTTGCTCCTCTCAGATTCCAGAACTTTCTGCCACAGAAATGTGAGGAACATGTGTTTTTTTAGCCAACTTTTGAGGTTTGCAAAGGATTCTGGGTAACAGAACCTGGTCCGAGCCCCACAAGTCACCCCATCTAGGATTCCCCTAGGTCTCTAGTTTTCAGAAATGCACAGGTTTGGTAGGTTTCCCTAGGTGCCGGCTGAGCTAGAGGCCAAAATCTACAGGTAGGCACTTTGCAAAAAACACCCCTGTTTTCTTTCAAAAATGTGGATGTGTCCACGTTGCGCTTTGGGGCATTTCCTGTCGCGGGCACTAGGCCTACCCACACAAGTGAGGTATCATTTTTATCGGGAGACTTGGGGGAACGCTGGGTGGTAGGAAATTTGTGGCTCCTCTCAGATTCCAGAACTTTCTGCCACAGAAATGTGAGGAACATGTGTTTTTTTAGCCAAATTTTGAGGTTTGCAAAGGATTCTTGGTAACACAACCTGGTCTGAGCCCCACAAATCACCCCATCTTGGATTCCCCTAGGTCTCTAGTTTTCAGAAATGCACAGGTTTGGTAGGTTTCCCTAGGTGCTGGCTGAGCTAGAGGCCAAAATCTACAGGTAGGCACTTTGCAAAAAACACCTATGTTTTCTTTCAAAAATTTGGATGTGTCCACGTTGCGCTTTGGGGCGTTTCCTGTCGCGGGCGCTAGGCCTACCCACACAAGTGAGGTATCATTTTTATTGGGAGACTTGGGGAAACACTGGGTTGAAGGAAATTTGTGGCTCCTCTCATATTCCAGAACTTTCTGCCACAGAAATGTCAGGAACATGTGTTTTTTTAGCCAAATTTAGAGGTTTGCAAAGGATTCTGGGTAACAGAAACTGGTCCGAGCCCCACAAGTCACCCCATCTTGGATTCCCCTAGGTCTCTAGTTTTCAGAAATGCACAGGTTTGGTAGGTTTCCATAGGTGCCGGCTAAGCTAGAGGCCAAAATCTACAGGTAGGCACTTTGCAAAAAACACCTCTGTTTTCTTTCAAAAATTTGGATGTGTCCACGTTGCGCTTTGGGGCGTTTCCTGTCGTGGGCGCTAGGACTACCCACACAAGTGAGGTATCATTTTTATCTGGAGACTTGGGGGAACGCAGGGTGGAAGGAAATTTGTGGCTCCTCTCAGATTCCAGAACTTTCTGCCACAGAAATGTGAGGAACATGTGTTTTTTTAGCCAAATTTTGAGGTTTGCAAAGGATTCTGGGTAAGAGAACCTGGTCCGAGCCCCACAAGTCACCCCATCTTGGATTCCCGTAGGTCTCTAGTTTTCAGAAATGCACCGGTTTGGTAGGTTTCCCTAGGTGCCGGCTGAGCTAGAGGCCAAAATCTACAGGTAGGAACTTTGCAAAAAACACCTCTGTTTTCTTTCAAAAATGTGGATGTGTCCACGTTGCGCTTTGGGGCGTTTCCTGTCACGGGCGCTAGGCCTACCCACAAAAGTGAGGTATCATTTTTATCGGGAGACTTAGGGGAACGCTGGGTGGAAGGAAATTTGTGGCTCCTCTCAGATTCCAGAACTTTCTGCCACAGAAATGTGAGGAACATGTGTTTTTTTTGCCAAATTTTGAGGTTTGCAAAGGATTCTGGGTAACATAACCTGGTCAGAGCCCCACAAGTCACCCCATCTTGGATTCCCCTAGGTCTCTAGTTTTCAGAAAAGCACAGGTTTGGTAGGTTTCCCTAGGTGCCGGCTGAGCTAGTGGCCAAAATCTACAGGTAGGCACTTTGCAAAAAACACCTCTGTTTTCTTTCAAATATTTGGATGTGTCCACGTTGCGCTTTGGGGCGTTTCCTGTCACGGGCGCTAGGCCTACCCACACAAGTGAGGTATCATTTTTATCAGGAGACTTGGGGGAACGCTGGGTGGAAAGAAATTTGTGGCTCCTCTCAGATTCCAGAACTTTCTGCCACAGAAATGTGAGGAACATGTGTTTTTTTTGCCAACTTTTGAGGTTTGCAAAGGATTCTGGGTAACAGAACCTGGTCCGAGCCCCACAAGTCACCCCATCTTGGATTCCCCTAGGTCTCTAGTTTTCAGAAATGCACAGGTTTGGTAGGTTTCCCTAGGTGCCGGCTGAGCTAGAGGCCAAAATCTACAGGTAGGCACTTTGCAAAAAACTCCTCTGTTTTCTTTCAAAAATTTGGATGTGTCCACGTTGCGCTTTGGGGCATTTCCTGTCGCGGGCACTAGGCCTACCCACACAAGTGAGGTATCATTTTTATCGGGAGACTTTGGGGAACGCTGGGTTGTAGGAAATTTGTGGCTCCTCTCAGATTCTAGAACTTTCTGCCACAGAAATGTCAGGAACATGTGTTTTTTTAACCAAATTTTGAGGTTTGCAAAGGATTCTGGGTAACAGAATCTGGTCAGAGCCCCACAAATCACCCCATCTTGGATTCCCCTAGGTCTCTAGTTTTCAGAAATGCACAGGTTTGGTAGGTTTCCCTAGGTGCTGGCTGAGCTAGAGGCCAAAATCTACAGGTAGGCACTTTGCAAAAAACACCTATGTTTTCTTTCAAAAATTTGGATGTGTCCACATTGCGCTTTGGGGCGTTTCCTGTCGCGGGCGCTAGGCCTACCCACACAAGTGAGGTATCATTTTTATCGGGAGACTTGGGGGAACACTGGGTGGAAGGGAATTTGTGGCTCCTCTCAGATTCCAGAACTTTCTGCCACAGAAATGTGAGGAACATGTGTTTTTTTAGCCAAATTTTGAGGTTTGCAAAGGATTCTGGGTAACAGAACCTGGTCTGAGCCCCACAAGTCACCCCATCTTGGATTCCCCTAGGTCTCTAGTTTTCAGAAATGCACAGGTTTGGTAGGTTTCCCTAGGTGCCGGCTGAGCTAGAGGCCAAAATCTACAGGTAGGCACTTTGCAAAAAACACCTCTGTTTTCTTTCAAAAATGTGGATGTGTCCACGTTGCGCTTTGGGGCGTTTCCTGTTGCGGGCGCTAGGCCTACCCACACAAGTGAGGTATCATTTTTATCTGGAGACTTGGGGGAACGCTGGATGGAAGGAAATTTGTGGCTCCTCTCAGATTCCAGAACTTTCTGCCACAGATATGTGAGGAACATGTGTTTTTTTTGCCAAAGTTTGAGGTTTGCAAAGGATTCTGGGTAACATAACCTGGTCCGAGCCCCACAAGTCACCCCATCTTGGATTCCCCTAGGTCTCTAGTTTTCAGAAATGCACAGGTTTGATAGGTTTCCCTAGGTGCCGGCTGAGCTAGAGGCCAAAATCTCCAGGTAGGCACTTTGCAAAAAACACCTCTGTTTTCTTTCAAAAATTTGGATGTGTCCACGTTGCGCATTGGGGCGTTTCCTCTCACGGGCGCTAGGCCTACCCACACAAGTGAGGTATCATTTTTATCGGGAGACTTGGGGGAACGCTGGGTGGAAGGAAATTTGTGGCTCCTCTCAGATTCCAGAACTTTCTGCCACAGAAATGTGAGGAACATGTGTTTTTTTAGCCAAATTTTGAGGTTTGCAAAGGATTCTTGGTAACACAACCTGGTCTGAGCCCCACAAATCACCCCATCTTGGATTCCCCTAGGTCTCTAGTTTTCAGAAATGCACAGGTTTGGTAGGTTTCCCTAGGTGCTGGCTGAGCTAGAGGCCAAAATCTACAGGTAGGCACTTTGCAAAAAACACCTATGTTTTCTTTCAAAAATTTGGATGTGTCCACGTTGCGCTTTGGGGCGTTTCCTGTCGCGGGCGCTAGGCCTACCCACACAAGTGAGGTATCATTTTTATCGGGAGACTTGGGGAAACACTTGGTTGAAGGAAATTTGTGGCTCCTCTCATATTCCAGAACTTTCTGCCACAGAAATGTCAGGAACATGTGTTTTTTTAGCCAAATTTAGAGGTTTGCAAAGGATTCTGGGTAACAGAAACTGGTCCGAGCCCCACAAGTCACCCCATCTTGGATTCCCCTAGGTCTCTAGTTTTCAGAAATGCACAGGTTTGGTAGGTTTCCCTAGGTGCCGGCTAAGCTAGAGGCCAAAATCTACAGGTAGGCACTTTGCAAAAAACACCTATGTTTTCTTTCAAAAATTTGGATGTGTCCACGTTGCGCTTTGGGGCGTTTCCTGTCGTGGGCGCTAGGACTACCCACACAAGTGAGGTATCATTTTTATCTGGAGACTTGGGGGAACGCAGGGTGGAAGGAAATTTGTGGCTCCTCTCAGATTCCAGAACTTTCTGCCACAGAAATGTGAGGAACATGTGTTTTTTTAGCCAAATTTTGAGGTTTGCAAAGGATTCTGGGTAAGAGAACCTGGTCCGAGCCCCACAAGTCACCCCATCTTGGATTCCCGTAGGTCTCTAGTTTTCAGAAATGCACCGGTTTGGTAGGTTTCCCTAGGTGCCGGCTGAGCTAGAGGCCAAAATCTACAGGTAGGAACTTTGCAAAAAACACCTCTGTTTTCTTTCAAAAATGTGGATGTGTCCACGTTGCGCTTTGGGGCGTTTCCTGTCACGGGCGCTAGGCCTACCCACAAAAGTGAGGTATCATTTTTATCGGGAGACTTAGGGGAACGCTGGGTGGAAGGAAATTTGTGGCTCCTCTCAGATTCCAGAACTTTCTGCCACAGAAATGTGAGGAACATGTGTTTTTTTTGCCAAATTTTGAGGTTTGCAAAGGATTCTGGGTAACATAACCTGGTCAGAGCCCCACAAGTCACCCCATCTTGGATTCCCCTAGGTCTCTAGTTTTCAGAAAAGCACAGGTTTGGTAGGTTTCCCTAGGTGCCGGCTGAGCTAGTGGCCAAAATCTACAGGTAGGCACTTTGCAAAAAACACCTCTGTTTTCTTTCAAATATTTGGATGTGTCCACGTTGCGCTTTGGGGCGTTTCCTGTCACGGGCGCTAGGCCTACCCACACAAGTGAGGTATCATTTTTATCAGGAGACTTGGGGGAACGCTGGGTGGAAAGAAATTTGTGGCTCCTCTCAGATTCCAGAACTTTCTGCCACAGAAATGTGAGGAACATGTGTTTTTTTGCCAACTTTTGAGGTTTGCAAAGGATTCTGGGTAACAGAACCTGGTCCGAGCCCCACAAGTCACCCCATCTTGGATTCCCCTAGGTCTCTAGTTTTCAGAAATGCACAGGTTTGGTAGGTTTCCCTAGGTGCCGGCTGAGCTAGAGGCCAAAATATACAGGTAGGCACTTTGCAAAAAACTCCTCTGTTTTCTTTCAAAAATTTGGATGTGTCCACGTTGCGCTTTGGGGCATTTCCTGTCGCGGGCACTAGGCCTACCCACACAAGTGAGGTATCATTTTTATCGGGAGACTTTGGGGAACGCTGGGTTGTAGGAAATTTGTGGCTCCTCTCAGATTCTAGAACTTTCTGCCACAGAAATGTCAGGAACATGTGTTTTTTTAACCAAATTTTGAGGTTTGCAAAGGATTCTGGGTAACAGAACCTGGTCAGAGCCCCACAAATCACCCCATCTTGGATTCCCCTAGGTCTCTAGTTTTCAGAAATGCACAGGTTTGGTAGGTTTCCCTAGGTGCTGGCTGAGCTAGAGGCCAAAATCTACAGGTAGGCACTTTGCAAAAAACACCTATGTTTTCTTTCAAAAATTTGGATGTGTCCACATTGCGCTTTGGGGCGTTTCCTGTCGCGGGCGCTAGGCCTACCCACACAAGTGAGGTATCATTTTTATCGGGAGACTTGGGGGAACACTGGGTGGAAGGGAATTTGTGGCTCCTCTCAGATTCCAGAACTTTCTGCCACAGAAATGTGAGGAACATGTGTTTTTTTAGCCAAATTTTGAGGTTTGCAAAGGATTCTGGGTAACAGAACCTGGTCTGAGCCCCACAAGTCACCCCATCTTGGATTCCCCTAGGTCTCTAGTTTTCAGAAATGCACAGGTTTGGTAGGTTTCCCTAGGTGCCGGCTGAGCTAGAGGCCAAAATCTACAGGTAGGCACTTTGCAAAAAACACCTCTGTTTTCTTTAAAAAATGTGGATGTGTCCACGTTGCGCTTTGGGGCGTTTCCTGTTGCGGGCGCTAGGCCTACCCACACAAGTGAGGTATCATTTTTATCTGGAGACTTGGGGGAACGCTGGATGGAAGGAAATTTGTGGCTCCTCTCAGATTCCAGAACTTTCTGCCACAGATATGTGAGGAACATGTGTTTTTTTTGCCAAAGTTTGAGGTTTGAAAAGGATTCTGGGTAACATAACCTGGTCCGAGCCCCACAAGTCACCCCATCTTGGATTCCCCTAGGTCTCTAGTTTTCAGAAATGCACAGGTTTGGTAGGTTTCCCTAGGTGCCGGCTGAGCTAGAGGCCAAAATCTCCAGGTAGGCACTTTGCAAAAAACACCTCTGTTTTCTTTCAAATATTTGGATGTGTCCACGTTGCGCATTGGGGCGTTTCCTCTCACGGGCGCTAGGCCTACCCACACAAGTGAGGTATCATTTTTATCGGGAGACTTGGGGGAACGCTGGGTGGAAGGAAATTTCTTGCTCCTCTCAGATTCCAGAACTTTCTGCCACAGAAATATGAGGAACATGTGTTTTTTTAGCCAACTTTTGAGGTTTGCAAAGGATTCTGGGTAACAGAACCTGGTCCGAGCCCCACAAGCCACCCCTTCTTGGATTCCCCTAGGTCTCTAGTTTTCAGAAATGCACAGGTTTGGTAGGTTTCCCTAGGTGCCGGCTGAGCTAGAGACCAAAATCTAGAGGTAGGCACTTTGCAAAAAACACCTCTGTTTTCTTTCAAAAATTTGGATGTGTCCATGTTGCGCTTTGGGGCGTTTCCTGTCGCGGGCGCTAGGCCTACCCACACAAGTGAGGTATCATTTTTATCGGGAGACTTGGGGGAACGCTGGGTGGAAGGAAATTTGTGGCTCCTCTCAGATTCCAGAACTTTCTGCCACAGATATGTGAGGAACATGTGTTTTTTTAGCCAAAGTTTGAGGTTTGCAAAGGATTCTGGGTAACAGAACCTGGTCCGAGCCCCACAAGTCACCCCATCTTGGATTCCCCTAGGTCTCTAGTTTTCAGAAATGCACAGGTTTGGTAGGTTTCCCTAGGTGCCGGCTGAGCTAGAGGCCAAAATCTACAGGTAGGCACTTTGCAATAAACACCTCTGTTTTCTTTCAAATATTTGGATGTGTCCACGTTGCGCTTTGGGGCGTTTCCTGTCATGGGCGCTAGGCCTACCCACACAAGTGAGGTATCATTTTTATCGGGAGACTTGGGGCTGGGTGGAAGGAAATTTGTGGCTCCTCTCAGATTCCAGAACTTTCTGCCACAGAAATGTGAGGAACATGTGTTTTTTTAGCCAACTTATGAGGTTTGTAAAGGATTCTGGGTAACAGAACCTGGTCTGAGTCCCACAAGTCACCCCATCTTGGATTCCCCTAGGTCTCTAGTTTTCAGAAATGCACAGGTTTGGTAGGTTTCCCTAGGTGCCGGCTGAGCTAGAGGCCAAAATCTACAGGTAGGCACTTTGCAAAAAACACCTCTGTTTTCTTTCAAAAATTTGGATGTGTCCACGTTGCGCTTTGGGGCATTTCCTGTCGCGGGCACTAGGCCTACCCACACAAGTGAGGTATCATTTTTATCGGGAGACTTGGGGGAACACTGGGTGGAAGGAAATTTGTGGCTCCTCTCAGATTCCAGAACTTTCTGCCACAGAAATGTGAGGAACATGTGTTTTTTTAGCCAAATTTTGAGGTTTGCAAAGGATTCTGGGTAACAGAACCTGGTCCGAGCCCCACAAGTCACCCCATCTTGGATTCCCCTAGGTCTCTAGTTTTCAGAAATGCACAGATTTGGTAGGTTTCCCTAGGTGCCGGCTGAGCTAGAGGCCAAAATCTACAGGTAGGCACTTTGCAAAAAACACCTCTGTTTGCTTTAAAAAAATTGGATGTGTCCATGTTGCGCCTTGGGGCGTTTCCTGTCGCGGGCGCTAGGCCTACCCACACAAGTGAGGTATCATTTTTATCGGGAGACTTGGGGGAACGCTGGGTGGAAGGAAATTTGTGGCTCCTCTCAGATTCCAGAACTTTCTGCCACAGATATGTGAGGAACATGTGTTTTTTTAGCCAAAGTTTGAGGTTTGCGAAGGATTCTGGGTAACAGAACCTGGTCCGAGCCCCACAAGTCACCCCATCTGGATTCCCCTAGGTCTCTAGTTTTAAGAAATGCACAGGTTTGGTAGGTTTCCCTAGGTGCTGGCTGAGCTAGAGGACAAAATCTACAGGAAGGCACTTTGCAATAAACACCCCTGTTTTCTTTAAAATAATTGGATGTGTCCACGTTGCGCTTTGGGGCGTTTCCTGTCGCGGGCGCTAGGCCTACCCACACAAGTGAGGCATCATTTTTATCGGGAGACTTGGGGGAACGCTGGGTGGAAGGAAATTTGTGGCTCCTCTCAGATTCCAGAACTTTCTGCCACAGATATGTGAGGAACATGTATTTTTTTAGCCAAAGTTTGAGGTTTGCAAAGGATTCTGGGTAACAGAACCTGCTCCGAGCCCCACAAGTCACCCCATCTTGGATTCCCCTAGGTCTCTAGTTTTCAGAAATGCACAGGTTTGGTAGGTTTCCCTAGGTGCCGGCTGAGCTAGAGGCCAAAATCTACAGGTAGGCACTTTGCAAAAAACACCTCTGTTTTCTTTCAAATATTTGGATGTGTCCACGTTGCGCTTTGGGGCGTTTCCTGTCACGGGCGCTAGGCCTACCCACACAAGTGAGGTATCATTTTTATCGGGAGACTTGGGGGAACGCTGGGTGGAAGGAAATTTGTGGCTCCTCTCAGATTCCAGAACTTTCTGCCACAGAAATGTGAGGAACATGTGTTTTTTTAGCCAAATTTTGAGGTTTGCAAAGGATTCTGGGTAACAGAACCTGGTCTGAGCCCCACAAGTCACCCCATCATGGATTCCCCTAGGTCTCTAGTTTTCAAAAATGCACAGGTTTGGTAGGTTTCCCTAGGTGCTGGCTGAGCTAGAGGCCAAAATCTAGAGGTAGGCACTTTGCAAAAAACACCTCTGTTTTCTTTCAAAAATTTGGATGTGTCTACGTTGCGCTTTGGGGCATTTCCTGTCGCGGGCGCTAGGCCTACCCACACAAGTGAGGTATCATTTTTATCGGGAGACTTGGGGGAACGCTGGGTGGAAGGAAATTTGTGGCTCCTCTCAGATTCCAGAACTTTCTGCCACAGATATGTGATGAACATGTGTTTTTTAAGCCAAAGTTTGAGGTTTGCAAAGGATTCTGGGTAACAGAACCTGGTCCGAGCCCCACAAGTCACCCCATCTTGGATTCCCCTAGGTCTCTAGTTTTAAGAAATGCACAGGTTTGGTAGGTTTCCCTAGGTGCTGGCTGAGCTAGAGGACAAAATCTACAGGTAGGCACTTTGCAAAAAACACCCCTGTTTTCTTTAAAAAAATTGGATGTGTCCACGCTGCGCTTTGGGGCGTTTCCTGTCGCGGGCGCTAGGCCTACCCACACAAGTGAGGTATCATTTTTATCGGGAGACTTGGGGGAACATAGATTAGCGAAACAAGTGTTATTGCCCCTTGTCTTTCTCTACATTTTTTCCTTCCAAATATAGGAGAGTGTGTAAAAAAGACATCTATTTGAGAAATGCCATGTAATTCACATGCTAGTATGGTCACCCCGGAATTCAGAGATGTGCAAATAACCACTGCTCCTCAACACCTTATCTTGTGCCCTTTTTGGAAAAACAAAGGTTTACTTGATAGATATTTTTTACTCTTTATACAGTATTTCAGCAAATGAATTGCTGTATACCTGGTATAGAATGAAAACGCACTGCAGGGTGCAGCTTATTTATTGGCTCTGGGTTCCTCAGGTTCTTGTTGAACCTACAAGACCTATATATCCCCGCAACCAGAGAAGTCCAGCAGACGTAACGGTATATTGCTTTCGATAATCTGACATTGCAGGGAAAAGTTACAGAGTAAAACGTAGAGAAAAATTGATGTTTTTTTCACCTCAATTTCAATATTTTTCTTTTTCAGTTGTTATTTTCTGTAGGAACCCCTTGTAGAATCTACACAAATGACCCCTTGCTAAATTCAGAATGTTGTCTACTTTTCAGAAATGTTTAGGTTTCTGGGATCCAGTATTGGTTTCATGCCCATTTCTGTCACTGACTGGAAGGAGGCTGAAAGCACAAAAAATTGCAAAAATGGGGTATGTCCCAGTAAAACGCCAAAATTGTGTTCAAAAATTGGGTTTTCTGATTCAAGTCTGCCTGTTCCTGAAAGCTGGGAAGCTGCTGAGTTTAGCACCGCAAACCCTTTGTTGATGCCATTTTCAGGGGAAAAACCACAAGCCTTCTTCTGCAGCCACTTTTTCCAATTTGTTTGAAAAAAACTAAATTTTCACTGTATTTTGGCTAATTTCTTGGCCTCCTTCAGGGGAACCCACGAAGTCTGGGTACCTCTAGAATCCCTAGGATGTTGGAAAAAAAGGACGTAAATTTGTCTTGGTTAGCTTATGTGGACAAAAAGTTATGAGGGCCTAAGCGCGAACTGCCCCAAATAGGCAAAAAAAGGCCTGGCACAGGAGGGGGAAAAGGCCTGGCAGCGAAGGGGTTAAATGTACACACTAAGGTGCCCCTTGGTCCTCCTTAGAAACTCAATCCCCTAGTTCTCATGTTAATAATAAGTCCGTTTTCAGTTCCAGTGCAGGGTTAGATGGCTCAGTGGGATCAGAACAAAGGATGCAATACAAGCCCATAAGTAGTGCAGTGAAACTGCTGAATAATTTGAAATTGACTCCCCGACTAAATCTAATGGGGCCCTTGATTGCTTATATCTGCCCCCTGAGGATACCCCATATACTTTGGTTCTGGTCAGTGTTCCGCCTTTAGAAAAAGTCAAGTATGAGGATTCCAGGAGTCTAATGAGCAAAACAGTGTTCTGGTGTACAAGAAATACTAATTGGAACCCAGGAGTGAGTAATGAGCTTATGATGGCTCGCAGAGTTAGTTGGGTTGGTCACACATTAAAATCGATTGAAGGGGATTGCAATGTTTTAAAATTTAAAGATCTTGCGAGTGTTCATGTTTATGTTATCAGCACATGTGAGTTTTTTGAACCCGGGTGGCAGTAGAATAAAGGCATATCCACTGGGCTTTTTTTGATCCTCCACCCCCAGGTCAATTTTCTAACCTGAGCCAGCGTGGGCCTTATGGGACCAATATTCCAACTAGGTCTATTTTGAAGCCAAGCTGGCCAGCATCATATGTTTTTCCTAATCACATTGACATTTTATCACGGTTATCCAATAACAATTGACGCTCAGTTCAGCCTTCGAATCATGGAACAGAGTCCCCTCATGATATCAGAGAGACTTCATCTAATAGTTTGGATTGTGTTTCTACAAATCATATTGTTATAAAGGAATCATCTGTATGTATAACGGCTCCGGAACGTTGCAGAAATCCAGAATAAAAGTGCGAACAATGATTAGGCTAACCATATCAACAACTATAATATTATAAGCCGCCAAGAAACCTGGGCCTCCGACCCTTCTTCTGCTGAATGGTTACATGTCCCATTGTTCACCTGCTCTCCCATCGTCAGCTGGTAGGGGGAGCAGAAGTCTGGTTATTTTTATATTATGTGCGATAGGCAACTTGAAGACCAAGGTAATAGCAATCTGCCCTTATTTTTAGGGTCGAGCCTGCGTTGCATGTGCTCCCGCATGAATATCGCAGTGAGACTGTTTAGTGTTCAGAAAAGGGCTCGGAGTCCTGTCAACGTCACGTCAGTGTTTTTTATTGGTTCATGGGCTTGCCTAATAAAATCTGCTTGCTTTCATTAGTCGAAGGCATGCATACCTCATGCCTTTTCCGGTGGCTAGCCCTCCTCGAGCGCAGCGACCAAGTATAGAAAACATGCGAGGCTCACTGTTTTCCATCGGGCTCGTGGACTTCTTTTTCTCTAATTTACGAGCGCGATCTCGCTTGTCAGAAGTCGATCGCTTTACATAGTTAATTGCACTTTTTTGGGTTATGTATATAAATGCACATTTGCCCGATAGGTGAAAAGTCGGGTTAGGAGTTTACAACGCTATCAGCTCTAACATGAGCAAACGCGAGACCCGCTGCATTGTAAATGCTTGTTTAATTTTACGTTTGCAAAAGGCCTCTATGTTCAATATGATTTTAATTAACTTCTGTTTTAACCATTTTTCCTCACAAGATATGGATGTTGTGGAAGAATAAGAGAAGAGCCTTGTGTGCCTTTTTATTAGATCATAAAAAAAAACACCTCTATTATATGGGCTTGGGATTTTAATACGGTGAAATGCCCATTTTAGCGGGGAACGCATATGTGGCTTTACTGATGTGTTCTGGGACCGCATCGTCCATTTTACACATTCAGCCTATAGTGAAACAATAAATAAAATTATTCTGTCCCATAATCTAATAGATGTATCAGATATAATAAGTCAGAACTTTCCCACCTTTACTGGTAGAGGTAAAGGCAGATTTATTTATTTTATATTGTTATCCTCTCATTTTAGTGTATAGTTTGAGGGATTTCAAACTACTTCCTTTACCTTTTAGTGACCATAATCCAATGCACTTACTTCTCACTTGTAATCTAGAACTCAGTGGAGAAGAGGAAGCTAGGTTACCTATTAGGTATACTTCGGATAGAGGGACTACGCACAGGGCCACATTTTCGCGGGCAATAATAGCTGATTGTCTGAGACTAGACAATGTGTATGCCGTTCTGTGGTTGAGCTATGAGAGGGACAACATTTACAGCCTTGCTCTGAATTGTCTTTATGATTCCCTGGCTGAATTTTGCTGCAAAAGGAAAGATATTGTTAAAAAGATCTTTAGAGACAGTTTTAAGGTCTATGCAGATTTTTAATGCCGCAGCTCCAAGCCCTTATCTATATTGGTTAACTAACTCTCAACATAGGTTTTATATGACACGTTTCAGGCTTAATACAGTGCATCATTTTGTTGCCTTCCCTAACGTTGGCTCGAGAACAACACTTTTTTTCCTGTTGCCCATGTGATAACGTCTCTCTACATTCTACTGTGCATTTTATTGTCTTTTGTAAACTGATCTCTTCATTTGGGGCCCAATTTATCTATCCAATGTTGAAGCATAAGCACTTTAGGTCGCAAATGGGTGGCCTTAAGTATCTGCAATCTGCAGTATCCTTGGAGAGCTGTTTTGCTGCAATAAATTTTATTAGAGGCTAATATCAAATACGGAAATCATATGGTACATAATTGTTTCTTTTTACCGCTTGAAATACTCATTTCATGTATGAGCCTGAAGCTCGTTTTTTAATTTCTTGTTTTAACTTCTATATAAACTGTTTTTATCTTTTTATTATAAACTGTTTAATCCTGTGTACTTTTATGGTCAAATGGTACGGAATAAAGATTACGAATGAATGAAGTAAGAGAAGGTGTGCCTCGTTACTAATTATTTGTCTTCATGTAGTTCAGTGTTCAGCATTCCCTTTTATTAAATGAAACCATAGTTTTTCCCTCCCTTTGAGCTAGTGCATGCGATATGCACGCCCTAAATATCAAACACACCTTTATTTTCTGTCTCGGTATCTGTTTCTATCACCCCCTGGTCTCAGCCTATGTAGATGGGACCAAGGAGTTTAGCATTTTACATGTGAGTGTATACTATGTGTGGCTTTTCATCGTTCATCACTGAGCAGCCGGAAGGAAACAAAAACAAATAACACTTAAGTAAAAAATGGTGGAAATCCAGAATATGGAATAGTATAGCCTATTAGCTGATTTTTACGTCAAAGCCCAATTGGGTACAATTTAGCAGCCTTCACATTTTTTACGTCTCAGATGATGAGAAGGATTTCAACAGGAAGTTATTTATCCTGCATCAGATAGCGCCACCTACTGGCTAATACGGTACATATTCGAAAGTATTAGAGAGCTTTACATCAGCACCAGTTACTTTTTTTATGGCGCAGTTTTATTTAGCACTGACATCACCCGAAAGTATTGGACACCAGTTACTTTACACGTTCACTGCCGCCATCGTCTCCTGCCGCCTCACTTGTCCTCCTTTCCTGTTCTGGTGTTCCAGCATTCACTGGGACACCAGAACAGGCTCCCGAGCAATCCTGGCACTGCTTTCATGCTAAAGCTAGCATGAAAGCAGTGCCCGGACTGGTCTGAGCGACTCGGAATGCTGCTTAGACACAGCCCGGGGCCTGTGCAGTTTCTCCAGACCAACTGTGTACACAGCCAGGATGGAGAAACTTAAGTGCGCATGTGTGTTTGGCCAGCCGTCTTGGGCCGTCCAAACACACATGTGCACTTTTTGCACTCAATTCTTTATCCCCACTCCTACCTCGTGACCCAGTCCCCCCCTTCCCTTCACATGCTGGCTGACCAGCAGCAGAAAGATAAAACAATATTAAAGTA
The DNA here is from genome assembly GCF_031143425.1 of Pleurodeles waltl. Classification (NCBI taxonomy): domain Eukaryota; kingdom Metazoa; phylum Chordata; class Amphibia; order Caudata; family Salamandridae; genus Pleurodeles; species Pleurodeles waltl. The sequence continues at coordinate 146,985,198 of NC_090439.1, forward strand.
TTGTTATATTTTTCTGCTGCTGGTTCTTAGCCAGTTGGGGGACGCTCCTCTGCATTTGCGGAAAAGAAGCCCCTGCACAGCCCACATTTCCTGTTGGTTGCCTGTCAACCTTCCGCCTGTCGCTGCTTGCCTAAGTTGAACTCCTGTTGCACAGACCCCCCTTTCCCCAGATCCTCTCTTTCCCCAGATCCTCTCCTCCCCGTCTCTGCTTTTAACATTTTTTGTGCAGTTTTATGTAAAGCCAACACTGGCCCAAGGTATTGGAGCACTTTACATAAGCATCAATTTGTTTTGTTTTCTTTCAGTTTTATATGGTGCCCAACTCCATCCGAAGGTATTGAACTGCTTTACATTAGCACTAGTCACTTTGCACAAGGACACATTCCTTTTTGTAGGCAAGGGGAGATTATGTGATTTGTCAAGTACAAAAGGGCATATTTACAAGCCTCAAGTGCCACTTGCACCGCACTAGCATAATTTTTTTTACACTAAGGCGGCATTAAGGAGGCTTTTCTACCATGCTGTATTTACAAAGTGGTGCAATGCCATTTTTTCAATCATTTTTAATGCCTGCTCAGAGCAGGCGTTAAAATGATGCACTCACTTCAATCAATAGGCTTCCCTGTGCTTTGCTGCACTAGGGTCAAAATTATTTAGTCTAGTGCAGCAAAGCATGACAATAGCGTCAAAAATTGTGATGCTAGTGTCCTAATGACCGCCATGATACACCGGTGGGGCAGGTGTGACGTAAGAAAAGTGGTGCATCGAAACCGATGCACCACTTTCTTGTAAATATGCCCCAAAGGATGTTAAGATGACTCCAAAACTGAAACCTGGTTTCTCAGCTCCATAGTCAGCGGCTCTGGCCCATATGCCACATCTTCTCTCAAGATGGCACCACACTGTCTCCCTAGCCACGGCCTCAGTTCCACATTTGTGATTACAGGCAAATCATTTAATTTCCCTGTGGCTGCTCACATTTTTCTGTTGGTTGCCCGTCCACCTCCTGCCCGTCGCTGTGTGCCCCACCTGAACTCCTTTGCAAAGATCCCCTCATCCACGAACACAATTTTAACTTTTTTTCTGTATTTTTATATAGTGCCAACACCACCTGAAGGTATTGGAGCTATTTACCTAAGAACCAGTAACTTTTTCGTGGTGCACTTTTATATAGTGCCAATACCACTCAAAGGTATTGGAGTGCTTTACATTACCACCAGTTACTTTTTGTGTAGTTTTTAATAAAGCCAACAAAACCCAATGGTAGTTGAGCGCTTTGTATTAGCACCAGTTTGATTTTTTCTGTTGTTCTATCTAGCTCCAACACCACCCAAATGTATTGAAATGCTTTACATTAGCACCAGTTACTTTACACAAGGTCACATTCATTTTTGTAGGCACGGGTAGATTAAGTTATTTGGCCAAAATTTAGGATGAAAAGCACCAGCACACTACATTTCCAAAGCAAGTAGGTCTAAAAGACGAGACCTATTGATTATGCCAATGCATGTATATGTTTTTTCACCAATACTGATAGGGTTGTGGGAAAAATCTTCATGCACACATTATTGTGATTTGCCTTTGGTCATGCTGGTGGTCCTTTAACATTACTATGTTGACATGCCTTAAGGTGTTGCTGCCAGTTTGACTTGTACCAGTGTGGCATCTAAGCACCCACTGACAGATATGAGTCCTGATTCCATCTCGTTGATGGTGGGAAAGCATAGACTCCATTATTGTGGAAAATGCCCTTTATTAGGACAGGATTGCAATAAACATCATAACGTATAACAACCATTAACAAATTGAACTTGTTAACATTACAGCTGTGTCGTTTAATTTGCCCTTCTCTCCACATAATGCCTCACGCGCTCTATTTCCATTCAGCATGGTCACTTCCCCCCATCGCCATCGTCCTCCTCTCCTCCTTTCCAAAACATCCTCCAAACACCACTTCATTCACCTGTTCCAGCCAACCTTTCCCCAGATCTCCTTTCAACTGATCTCATTCTTCCTCCTCCCGAGAGGTGGATACGCCTGCATCGGACTCTCCATCCCCGATATATCACCACCCAGAAAAACCTCGAAGGGTGTTTTTCTGCCCCACCCTTTAATATCTGCACTACTGCAACACCGTCACGCTCAATGGCTCTTCCCACACCAAATTTTTCGTTCTGATAACTTGCCATCACTTCCCTGAGCTCCATTGTATAATAAGCGTAACCCAAATCACGAAGGTGGACCCCATCATCCTGAAAAAGTGCCTTTTCTTTCTCCCGAATGCCCCCTTGAGCCACCACCATTATTCCCAGGCCTGCACAAAAAACCCTCATTGCCCTGTTGACCTTCTTATGAGCCTTGTCAATCGCTTTGTGTTTAACCGCATCCCTTTAATGCCTGCGTGGCACAGATTCCATCCACACTAAACAAGCCCCATGCAACTTACAAGTCAGTATCTCCAGGTCCCGCTGCAAGTGTTGCAGTAGTGACAATCCTGACAATTGCACCAAATAATGTTCCCCTAGATGAACCAGCAACATGTCAGAACAACCTCTCCTTGGCACCACTGACACCACAAAAGGCAGCAAACTTCCCCATCTCATACCCCACTCTCTCCACCATAGCACCTCATGCCGTCTGCTTGGCAGTCCCAAGTTACATCCATAGTTCTACCACTCAGCAGATTTCGCCGCCCAGTACACAAAGGAATGTCCCATTCTCCATGTCACAGCATTGTGTCTTAACGGGCATCCCACTCAACCTAGGGAAAAAAGAAATAGGTTAGCTAAGCTCATTGCACTACTGCCACCCCAGCTAACCCCATCCCCAGCCACACTTTTACTTCCACATGTAACGCTCACAGCACTTCAATTATCATGTCCCAATCTGACGAATCTTCGACATTCCCCACCCTAGATGCACCACCGATGTCTCAGTCACTATGCGAAAGAAATAGGTGCTGAATGCAGCAGAATCCTAGCCTGCCACTGCCCTGTGCAGCACAGCCAACAGCTGAAAAGCTGTGACCTTGGTACCATTTTGATGACAACAACCAACCCCTGCCTGCACTCCGTCCATGCCAAAAAATCCCGCTATTCTCTCACCAGGCACGCTAACTCACACCTCCCCTCATTCAACCAAATCCATTTTCCTCTCACCTCCAGCCCCAAAAAATGTCCAAATCATACCCAAATGGAGCAACGCCACTCCAACCTTGTCATAACAGCACCTCCCCAAACAACCCTCAACATCACAAGTCAGCTATAACATTGTTCACTCTTGGCACCTGAGTCGCCCTGAAAATGATATTCTTTCACAAGCACAACAGCATAAACCACCCCAGCAGCCACAACACTCTCAGTGCAGCATGCCCTCTATTATTCACCAGCTCCACTACCGTCATGTTATCCACAAGAAACATCACAGTCCTGTTTTGCAATTCGTCCCCCCACACAGCCAACACCACCAGGAGGGGAGAAGCCTCCACAAACGCAATGCACCGCCCTGCTGCAGCCAAGTCTGAGGCCAGCACTCCACATACCACCTGCCATACCAAAACAGCCCGAAACATGTGCCCCAGCTGCATCGGAGAAAATCTGGACCTGCTACACGATCTTCTCTTCTTAAAACCACATAGATACTCTGCTGAAATTGTCAAGGAAAGAGTACCAAAACCCCCAAATCCGCTCTCACTGACATGGACATCCAAATCCTGTGATGCGGCAGAATAGCATAGCATAGCACCAGACAGGACCAACCTACCTGCAAAAAGTCCTACCCCCTGTACCACATACAAGCAAATTTTAGGAAGCCCAACAGTTTCTGCGCCTTCTGGAGCTCCAGACGTCTCTCACCCATCACTTCCTTCAAGACATCCTGAAACTCCCGCACCTTCAGTCTAGGCAGACTTGTAATCATAGTAACTGTATCTAGTTCAATCCCCAGAACAACTGTGTTGTACTGGGCCCTCTGTCTTCTCAGGAGCCAAGAGCACCGCAAATTCATCAGCCATGACCTCAAACTGATGCAGTGCTCTACCACACTAACCTGTGCCCGTCCAGTCGACAAACAAGAATTCTTCCAGGTAGTGCGTGACCCCCATATGTCTGCTGCCATTTACAAAGCCCCATTGAAAGAAGGAGCTTAAAGTCTCAAAAAGTGCACAGGAAATGGCAAGACCCAAAGGCAAAGCCCTGTCAACGTAAATAGCCAATCAAATCAAACTGCAACCGCAACAAGGAAAAATCTCCTGGGTAAACAAAAAGCAGACTTGATATCACATTTTGCCAGGCAGGCCCCAGCCTGCATTGTCAGACCAAACCCACTGCATCATCAACTGAGGCATACACCACTCTAGTATATTCTGTAGCTATGAAGTCATTGACTGATGTCCATTCTGGACATGACAGGAGGTGTATCAACCTATTCTCCCCCTCCTGCTTCTAGGGCACTACCCCCATTACAAGTTTTTAGTGATGCCAACGGTCTAACGGCCTCGCCTCCCATGCCTTTGGCTTGGTTGGACCACTTTTCAATAGCTCTTAACCTGACCACCCCGGTTGCAACTAAACCCTCCCAAATTTCAGCTCAGGCCTATACGTGCTCGCATTTACTTAAAGCCAGAGATTGGATAAGTACTCTAGATATCCTGAAACCTGCCTTAAGGGGAAATATGACTTGTTCCCTGGAGTTATATAATGACTGGATCACCAAAAGCCTTGAAATTGTCCTCCCATATATGGCGAGGGCGAGAGGCCATTTAAAAAAAGGTGCACCCTGGGTCTCCACCCACTTACATCTACTAAAGAGGGATTGCAGACGCCTGGAAGAAGATTGAGAAAAACTTACGATATCTCACTGAAAGATGAATATGGGAAAGCCTTTAGGCTGTTTCATGCAGAAATAAAATCAGCACAAAGTACCTATTATTCCACTAAAATAGAACAGAGTTCTAACTCTCCTAAAGAGATCTTTCATCTTCTCAGACAAATTACTCACTCACTCACATTCTCATACTCATTCTGTGGAAGCATCTTACAGCAACACGGTAATAATCTGGGTTTAGTCTTCCAGACAAAAATCTTAAACATCTATATGACCTTCCTGATGGGGTCCCCAGGACTCATGTCCTTAGGGAGGAATGTACCAACCACACAACTGTGCTCTCACAGTTTCCACTGCTCTCCCCAGAATGGGTAACAACATTATTGAGACCCTTAAATATGGCTCCCCACTGGACCCTGAACCCCCTAACATTCTAGCGCAGGTATCATCAGCCATAGCCCCTATTTTGACTGACATGTTGAATCTGTCGTTGTCCAGCAGTAGCATTCCTTATCAGTGTAAACATGCTATAATTAAACCTTTGCTTAAGAAACCTCACTTAGATGCGTCTGTACTTAATAACTATAGGCCCATCTCCATGTTGCCCGTCCTCTCCATGATACTGGAAAAACATGTTCACACTTGTCTCTCTAATTTTCTTGAGGAAAACAATATCCCCCATCCTTCTTAGACGGCATTCAGATCGCTACACAGCACTGAATCAATACTGATTGGCATCACGGAAGAGGTCAGGAAACGCCTTGATCAATAGCTGGTTTCAGAGATCATTCTTCTCAATCTCGGTGCCGCATTTGAGACTGTGGATCATAGTATCCTTTGTCAAAGCATGAAGGAGATTGGAATTGCTGGTCAAGCTCTCAACTGGCTCTCCTCTTTTCTAGAGGCAAGATCATTTCAGGTACTAGATTGTTTGTTTCTCTCCAGATGCTTTAACAGCAGCTGGGGAGTGCCACAAGGTTCTTCTCTTAGCCCTACTTTATTTAACATCTATATGTCACCTCTGGCAAAGATAGTGGAGCCATATGGTCTATCAGTAGTTTCATATGCGGATTACACCCAATTGGTAGTCTCCTTGACGACTGAGCAAAACTAATCGGAGACAGCACTTGCTCCCTGCCTAAGGGCAGTATCTGAATGGAATGTAAACTCAAGTTAAACAGAGATATGACAGAGGTTATGATCCTAGGATACCCCTCTCGGCCTAATTCTATTTCTCCTTTGCACTACTCCCTGGGAGAGCTGCCCCCACCTAAGGAATACATCAAGAGTTTAGGAGTATGCCTCGACCCATGGTTAACCATGGATCATCAAGCTAATAAAATCTCCTCCACCTGCATTGGTACGCTAAGACTCCTCACAAAGGTATTTAAAATACTTCCATTTATTGCAAAGTCTCATAATCCAGGCACTCATTAACTTTTGCCTGGATTATTGGAATGCCCTTTACATCGGTGCCCCAAATTATGTTAAAAAGAAACTACAAGTGGTGCAAAACACTGCGGCCCGCCTTCTTTTCAACATACCTAGACATGAATCGGCCAAACCCGCCCTGTTTACTTTGCATTACCTCCCTGTTGAGCAGTGGATAAAATGTAAAACACTTTGTTACATTCACAGAGCTCTCCACAACAAAGGTCCCCCGCTCTTAAGAATCCTTGCCTCCTTCCATATTCGTACTAAGCATCTCAGGTCCTCCACGGCGGCCCTTGCCATAATCCCCTTAATAAAAAAGGCCAAATGGGGTGGAAGATCATTGGCCTTCCTTTCTGCTAAGTTGTGGATCTCACTGCCGATCAGCTTACGACAAACTTGCCACAAACTTTCCTTCCATTAGCTACTTAAGACCTGGTTATTTTGAGCCTCATCTGTAGCCTGTGTTTCAAAGTCTTCTGGTTCAGCGCTGGGAGGCTCCCTGGGTAGCTATGCGCTATATAAGACCTCATAACATAACATAACAATAGAGAAATCATGAGATCTGACATGGGCCAGTCAAGGAAGTGGCCCGCAATCCTCCCTTCCCTCGTTTCCTTGCTCAATTTTGCCCTCCACACTTCTGGCAGCTCTTTGGCTGACTGCAAATTGTCAGCCCATCTGTGACCCGTAGATCCCTGATATCCTACTCAAAAACCTTACCGAAAACCCCAATCCAATCTCAGTGTCACATCCGCCTCAGGATATCGGGCCAGCCATGGCAACAAATGCCTCCAATTTAATTGTCATAGGAGCCCCTTGGACCAGCATGGCCCTGCTGTCCCCTCCCCCTTCCGGCCTTCCATTGCTCTGCCAGGCTCGCCAGTGTAAAGCATTGTGTGATGGGATGTCTGCCCCCGCACTAGGAGCATTCGTGCTTGAATCTGCATGGATTTCTGTTGCAGAAAACGTTGTTATAATTCTAACATGCCCCGGATGTCTCCCTGGCTGAATTACTTCTGGCCCCAGTGTTGACTGCACTACCCACTCCCTGCTGAGTGGGACATGGCTGAAAGGACTTATGAGTAATAGGCAAACCGCTGGCAGTATGAGTTGATGCCGTAGACTGTGTGGATGACATCCACTGCATCTATAGTTCCGAATCCATGTCACCCCACAGCTTGTCCGGGTTGACACTGACTCGTGCCCAGAACTCCTCATCATAGCTAAGCCAGAAAAAACAAAACAAAGTTAATCTGTGCCTTCCTCATGATGTCCATATATATAAACAAGGTGATTGTCCTGTCAGGGTATTTATCACAATAAATGCTGGCGTATGTTAAAAACACGCAGGTCCAGTTTTTCATGGCAAAGGGAACCCTGGGTCTCCTAGCTAACTCTCATTCCTCTTCCTTGGATCCCTCTTTGGCCTGAATATCCCTGTGGAGAAGCTTAAACACATCCTCATATTCATGTTTCCAAATCCTACGTTTCATTTTGACAGATAGATGTGATCCCAGCAGCATGGTAAACCCATATAAGGTAGCCGTTTTTTTAACCCCTGCCTTTTCCCTGCCTCTTCCTTGTCCTCCTCACTCTCTACAGTGCCACTCACTGTTGGCTCAGATGGGCTATCCTTATTCCCCCACCTGACTTCTCCTCTGTTACCCCTAGTAACCCACACTCCTTCCCAATAACCCCATCCCCCACGCCAATGGATTTGAATTACTTTTTAACAAACCCCCCTTTGCATCCTGCACAGCCCACCAATCCTTCTTACCTGCTGGGATGCTTGCATCCTTCTTCTGCCACCTGGCCGCTGGGCCCACTTGTTTCCACCTCCCTTGTGTGCCACCAATATCAGCCCTTGTTTCTTGTAATGTGGCTTCACCCAATGTCTGGTTCTCTTCATCAGGCCCTGACATGCTTTTCGGACCGTCCCTCACATCCTCACACCCCTCTCCCTCCTCCCAAGCATCACTCTCATCATCATAATCAAGCTCCAGTTTGTCCTTTAACTCAAAAGTACCAACCACCTTAGCTTGTGTGACCATGGAAGGTCACGAGGCCCCTTACCGTGTTGCCTTGACTTTGGATGTCGTAGAACATCCATGGGCCAACAATGTTGGGAGGGCCGCATTAAAACCACCCAGGAGCCATCATACTCCCCGTTGGTATTCCCATCCGCTTGTCAGCCTCATCCATGTGCCTCGAGCCACTGTCCATCTGGTTGCACCAACCAGGGGTATCGCCACCAGGAACATTCCCACAAACTCCTCCAACACACTTTGCCTGCAAACCATCTTCCGCATCTGCCGGTACCCACAGCCAGTGACCCAACAAGGCCTTGACTCTCCGAGTCACTCTTATGTGCACCCTTGACGAACGCCCCTTTTGCCTTCTTAACCTGCTGCACCTGCTCAACTCTTGGGTATGTGGCCCTGCACAACTTTTCCCATAAGGCCTCTATCTTCTCCACCCCCCTACGCTACTCTCTGATCCTGGCCTCCAAATCAATCACCAGTCCCCAGCCTAGTCCACTGTCCAGGTGGGTCTGATCTCCTCTGTTCTGGTCTCTGGGCCCCAACCGCCCTGGCACGCCTGTTGCCACCTCCAGAAGTGTCTGAACCTTTCCTGACACCACAGTCGCCGTCCCCCATCTGCTTTCTCTTGCCCCTATAGCTTCAGGCAAGGGCAACCGTCCCCAGCATACAGGGCCCCATCCCACCTACAGTCAGGTCCAGTGGGCGTTCCTACCCTGTGGCACAAAGGTCTACATCCTCTCCCTGTCCCCTCCTGTAGCCCTGTCCCCTGTAACCATCTGCCCCCCCACTAGACACCACTGGGTCCAGACTCCTCCTCCTCTTTCTCCACCCCACATGTTGAACGCCTTTCCACCCCAGGGAAAACTAACTTCCATTTTCCCCCATTGCCTTTGCTCGACCTCTCCCCTTTGAGGGGCTGCACAAGCCCCTCAACGTTACCTGGGACAGTCTCTCCATTCTGATGACTTGGAGGAAATGGTGGCAGCTGTCATCCCTGAGGAGTCGATCACAGGAGTCCAAGGGCACAGTAGTGCAGCATATGATGAACCACAACAACGATAGAGTAAGATGCACTTGGGGGCAATGTGGGAAATATGTTATGTTAAAAGAGGAGACCGCCACGTCCCTGCCCCAACATGTACTGTCTGCAGGCTAGAGTGGCATGCTTATGTTAAACAGCAAACAGATGTTGTGGCTCACCTACAAGTCCCTTGCGCTGCGGGTGCCTAACTTCTTCACATTTAAAAAGGGAGGAGGGGGCAGCCATGTCCCTGCACCAAAAAGTACTGTCTTCAGGCTGGAGTGTAGGAGGCTGGCATGCTAAAGGTTGAACAGCAAACAGATGTAGGGGCTCACCTACAAGTCCCTTGTGCTGCTGGTGCCTCACTTCTTCACATTTAAAAAGTGAGGCACCAGTGGTGCAAGGGGCTTGGAAGGAAGCCCTGTAATGTCAAAAGGGGGAGGCAGCTGCGCCCCTGCACCAAAATGTACTGTCTGAGGGCTAGAGTGTAGGATGCTGGCATTTGTATAGTTATCCAGCAGACATATGTGGGGGCTCACCTACAAGTCCCTAGCACTGTTGGTGCCTCACTTCTTCACATTTAAAAAGGGAGGCAGCGTGGGTGCCAGGGGCTTGGCAAAAAAGCCCTGTAATGTGTACTGACCTACCACAAGTAGCGCATCCCAGGTCAGAAATGGCATCTCACTTACCACATTTAGTGAAGTGCAGCATAATTTCAGGTGTACCCCACTTTGGGCCTCATGCACAGGGCACTACTGGCACACTGTGCCACAGGAGCGTTATTCTCCATGTCACTTTGATACTGCAGTGTGCCAGTCCTTACTTACAAGGCCACACAAAGCCACCTTGCATGGCTTGTTTTGGCCTTGGAAATATGGACACCTTTCACACATAACACTGTGAGAAAGGGGCATTCCGTCAGAGTTGCTTGGGGTGCACTTATGCACAACTCATTGAACCCAACGAAACCTAATGCATACACAGATTTACAACGCAGGGAATGTGTCACATTCATACGCCACCCCAGGGGTGGCATAAGAATGACACTACGGGAAGAAATATCTTTAATACTTATCTTGTGGTACCATTACTAGACGATAACACCCAGGGATGGCATAAGAATAACACTACAAGGAGAAAGATCTTCCATCCTCCTCTAGTGGCACCATTCCTCTGTGTGCTGAAGAATGCAGCAGACATAGAAATATGATAACACTCCTTGGGGTAGTTCCTGTACAGTAAGGTCTCCCTTCATGCACCTAAAATGTCCTCCCCACAATGCAGGCATCCTCACACCATGGTCCAAGGGTATCTGTGTTGGCACTAGCCAGCATTTTCTGTAGCACTGTAGGCAGAGAAGACAGCAATGCACCCTATCTTGTACATATGGCACATCTCTGCCCTTTCCTGGTGGCACAGGGCAGCACAGTGCCACCCTGCACCACTGGCCATGTAATTGAGGTGTCTAGTGCCTCATGTTTGAGGAAATTATGCAGTGCAGTCACACAGCCAGCTTGCTGTCCTGGGCTGTGTCATGTAGAAATTGCAGGCATGTTTTGCACGTACCAAAATGAAACAAATAACTGTACTTTCCTCTGTGATGGTGTACTCACTGCTTACTAACACCAACACAGGCACACTTGCACCATGGTGTAGGGGTGTCTGCGTTGTGGGGATGATTGCCCATGTGCTGAAAGGGCTACTTTCCTAAACTTGAACAATCATGTTTATCCTCTTCCAGTTGCTATGTGTGCTGCAGGACGAGCACACATTGAAAGAGGAAAAATGGGGGCTACAATGACAGATCTCACTGTTGCACCACTTCAATGCCATCCCTGACATGGTTTAGGAATCTGACGCATGTCCAGATATCTGTGACTGTGTAACATTCCTTAGGGAATACATGGGTGTTGTGAGGGAACACCCACACCAACCCCCTTAGAACTCAATTATTATGTAGTGTAAGGTGTGAAAGGGATAAACATTTACATTGTCATCACAAATAACACAAATTAGCATGGTGCGGTCTGGTAAAGTAGTGGCCTGCACACTGTACCACTGGAGCATCAAAGTCACTGAGACTCCAGTAGTGCAGTGTGGTGCTAGGGCCTTGGAAATGAGGCCCCAACAACGCTCAGTTGCAAACCTTTATTATAAAGATGATCACACATATCAACATCTAGCAGAGCTCAACATTGACTTGCCTCCATTTCAATGCAAAGGACAAAACCATACCTCCTGGCCAGCAGCCTGTCCTGGGCTTTGCTGATGATCTGGATGACCAGCTGCAAACCATCAATGACGAGACTCTCCAGGAAATCCTGAGTGCCATACATACACCACCTATAGTCGTAGGGAGGCCAAGCAGTGTTTCGGGGTCTCCATATCATCCACCCAACAGGCAACAAACACCACCTGCCAGCTCAACCCCAGCCCTGGACTCTGAGGACCCAACAGTCACATTCCAGCAAACTGCAGTAGGAGTCAAGTAGAAGCTGGCAGATACGGTGTAGGCACGGACGGAGACTGTAACGGGTACCCTAGAGGTGGTCCAGAGGTGCCTCAGTCTGAACAAGGACAACTCGGCGTTCATAAGAGGCACATACTCTCTGCTTCAAGGGCTTCAGCAGTCCCTGGTCGACATTGCTGGTGTCATGAGGCAGAGGCACAAGCTAATGCCCTGCCAAAGTGGCACCAGTGAGATTGACAACAGGCTGGGGGAGATACAACAGGTATTTGAGTCAGTGGAGCTGAAGCAGGACTCCCTCATTGCCAACCTGGGTGCCTACCACCATGACACTGCTGCAGTGTTGCAGACACTGCAGGCCGTACTTGCTGCTATGCTGTGTCATGTGTTCTCACAGATGAGAGCTGGCAGGGACACAGCATCCACATCTTCAGCCCCTGATGTGCACGTACCTCCCTCTACTGCAACCCCTATAACACACTTGTCACGGGAGGCACCCCATACATCAACGGATGAAGATGTGGAAGGAACATCTTTCCCAAGAAAAACTGCCTGGTAGCTTTTCTCTGTGGCACATTGCCCCTTTCTCCTTTGCTCTGTGCTTAAGATCATGCCAGTGTCATAACGTCTGGCACTGTCCTCAATTAGTCTTTCCCACTGTCGACCTCTCACATATGTGAACTGTCATTCTGCTCAATCTTCCCTAACAGCAATGCACTCCTACTCCTCAAGGAAGCAGTCCTCTCCTACACAAGTCCCAATGGCTAATTACATCTGTTGGGGTTGTCATCAAATGTAAAGTACAGAATTACTGCACACAAAATCACAGTTGTAAATAAATTCACCTTGCATAAGCTTGTTGTGTGTCAGAAGCATGAACAACAAGGACATGTTGCAATGTGTGTAGCTAACACACTGACTGTTTACCAAAGGGATATGTGGAGATTTTTGACAGACACAAAGCCAAACACACTTACTGAAACATAAGTGAGGTGACTGATATCTTTGTTGACTATCGAGCAATTCCTGAGGGTCCTAAGCACATGATGCTACAGGTAGCATGCATGAATTGTGACAGCTGTTAAAATCACAACACAAGTGGTTGGGCTAAGCAAGGAGGTCAACCTTCATGTGGCAAACATGTGACCAACAAATGATGCATGCCCAAGACTGTGAGGGGCAGCCATGAGTGTGTGAGGAACACATTCTTAAATCAGGGTGAGTGCACCAACAACAACAGTTCAACAATGTATGTCCCATGACTTACCAACACAGACAAAGGGGGTCATTCTGACCCTGGCGGTAAAAGGCACGTACCGCCGGTCAGAAGACCGCCATAATCCCGCTGCGGCCGCGGTAAACCGCCACGGTCATTCTGACCCACAACTGCCAAACCGCCAAAAACCCGACATCCACTGAAGGCCGCCTCATCAGCGGTCAGCGATAACCTGGAGATGACCAAACCTCCACCGTCACGCCAACACAAACACGCCCATGCCATTACGACCCACGAATCCACGCGGCGGTCTTTCAACCGCGGTATTCCATTGGCGGTACACACCGCCGCGCTCAAAATACCCACACCTGTACAAAGCACAGCCACATTGGACAATTCCAAATACACACACCTGATACACATACAAACACCACTCCCACACACCCATCACCATATAAAACACACACCCACATCACCCACAAACCCCCACAAATCAAAATTCAGAGACACGGCGCAATACACAGAGAGAGAGCACAGGGAACGCAAACCACAACACACACAGGAACCCAACATCATCACCCACACCACATCTACGCACAAAACACCACACACCACTACACTCATCACCACAAACACCACCCCACACCTCATCCACACCACCCCATGGCACCCCAAAGACACCCCAGGTTCTCGGACCAAGAACTCAGGGTCATGGTGGAGGAAATAATCAGGGTAGAGCCCCAGCTCTTCGGCACACAGGTGCAGCACACCACAATAGCCAGGAAGGCGGAGCTATGGCAAAGGATTGTCGATAGGGTCAACGCTGTGGGACAGCATCCCAGAAATCGGGAAGACATCCGAAAGCGCTGGAACGACCTACGGGGGAAGGTGCGGTCGATGGTGTCAAGATACAACATCGCTGTTCAGAAGACTGGCGGCGGACCCCCACCCACTCCACCCGAATTCACAGCATGGGAGCAAGAGGTCTTGAACATCCTGCATCCTGAGGGCCTCGCAGGAGTAGGCGGAGGAATGGACTCTGGTAAGTCGCATCTCAACTACTTCACCCCCCCCAACCACCAGCATGCCAACCCACACCCCCACCCTCACCCCCAACCCCCCAGCACATATCCTCCCTGCTAATGTCTCACCAGCACAACCCACCCAACCCAACCCAAAACCCTGAATGCCAAAACAAACCATGGACACCCATCACCTAAGCATGACCACTGCACATACCCATCCCCCCCCACAAACCACCCTCACAACTCCTCCCACATGGGACTGCCAGCACTGGGGGACAAGGGCACCCACAAATCGCACGCCACGGCACACACAAAATCAATAACCATATTATTTTACCCCTGCAGGGCCCGAACGCCAACACACCGGCCAGGAGGGTCCAGATTTGTCCATCCCACCCCCAGAACAGGCCCCCAGTGATGACAGCAGCTCTGTCGACCTAGAACCTGATGACCAGCCCGGACCATCGGGGACCTCTGGACAGTCGGTTCCCCTCAGTCAGCCCCAGGCCACGGCAGACCTACCCCCCTCAGGAAATACCAGCACAGCACCCACCCAGCGGGCCCATGCTTCTGTCTCCAGGACAGGTCAAGCAGCGGTGTGTCTACCAGTACAGGGCACCCAGGGTAACCCACAACCCCAACAACAGCAGGGACCTGGGGGCACTGGTAGTGGGCACACCGTCCAGGGGACAGAGGCCCAGGAACAAAGAGGAACTGGGAGGGCTGCTGTGCGACAGAGGGAGGACAGGCCTAGGGAACCCACTGTCCAAGAGGCCCTCACCACCATCATGGGAGCGTACCACCACTCCCAAGAGACGATGGCGACGGTCCTCGACAGGTTCCAGGAGATCCAGGCCATGCAGGAGGGCCAGTACATGGGGTTCCGGGAAGAACTACGCACCATCAGTTCCGCAATGGGTACAATCGTGGTGGCACTCAACCAGATTGTCACCACATTGCGTGACCATGTGGCCCCCCAAAGGGCCCCTGCCACTAGCATGGAGGAAGAACAGCCCACCACCTCTGCCGGCGCTAGTGGTCAGGAGGCCCCGAATCAACAGCAACGGCCCTCCCGGACCCCACCCCCTGCAGAACAAGAACCACCCCGCAAGAAAGGCCTGAGATGGAGGAAGAAGACAGAGTAGGATGTCAAGACCCCCGCCATGCACGGAAACCCGCGGATGTCATCCCACTGTCCCACTTGTTTACCCTGTCCAACCTTGAACTGCCCCTGCTCCACCTTCCACAGGCATATGGACAATGGACCTGTAGGAACGACAGTCTGGACACTGCCATGGACATGCCTCCACCATCACCCTGTTTGAACCATACACCTATTTTAAAACTTCAATAAACACAATTATTGCACATTAACCAACTGGATTCTGCTATCTATTTATTTAAACCAAATATATTCGATATAACCAACAAAACAGTTCTAGTTACATTGTGATGACAACATACCAGTGTCACACAGCGGTAGTCCATGGGGAAAAAAAACAGAGGGCACTCCGTGGGGATCAGATCACTGAAATAGGAAGTGATATACACAACTAAGTTACCATACATTGGGGTGAAAGGTCAGACAGTAGAGAGCCACTACAGTTAGAGATATAATACAATGCTGGAGTAGATTATTACCTGTGTGCCACTGGAAATACTGCAGTATCACTCTGTCCCTGTTGTCTGTGTCGTCCTCTTGGTCTTCCTCCTCTTCACTCTCCGCAGGCTCCACAGCGGCCACAACACCACCATCTGGACCATCCTCCTGCAGGAAAGGAACCTGGCGTCGCAAAGCCAGGTTGTGAAGCATGCAGCAGGCCACGATGATATGACACACCTTCCTTGGTGAGTAGATTAGGGATCCAGCAGTCATATGCAGGCACCTAAACCTGGCCTTCAGGAGGCCGAAGGTCCGCTCAATCACCCACCTAGTCCGCCCATGGGCCTCATTGTACCGTTCCTCTGCCCTGGTCCTGGGATTCCTCACTGGGGTCAATAGCCAAGGCAGGTTTGGGCAACCAGAGTCACCAATTAGCCACACACGGTGTCTCTGTAGCTGTTCCATCACATAAGGGATGCTGCTATTTCGCATGATGTACGCGTCATGCACTGACCCTGGGAATTTGGCATTTAAATGGGAGATGTACTGGTCAGCCAAACAGACCACCTGGACATTCATCGAATGATAGTTTTTACGGTTCCTGGACACCTGCTCATCGTCTTTTGGGGGAACCAAAGCCACATGGGTACCATCAATGGCACCAATGATATTGTGAATGTGTCCAAGGGCATAGAAATCACCCTTCACTGTAGGCAAGTCACCCACCTCAGGGAAAATGATGTAGCTCCGCATGTATTTCATCCGGGCAGACAACACTCTGAACAACACCTTCGAAAACATAGGCTGAGACATCCCAGATGAAATGGCCACGGTAGTTTGAAATGATCCACTTGCCAAAAAATGCAGTACTGACAGCACCTGCACTAGAGGCGGAATCCGTGTGGGTTGGCGGATGGGTGACATCAGGTCTGGCTCCAGCTGGGCACACAGTTCCTATATAGTGGCACGGTTGAGTCTGTAGGTGAGTATGACGTGTCTTTCTTCCATTGTCGACAGGTCCACCAGCGGTCTGTACACGGGAAGATTCCTCCGTCTCCTCGCAAGTCCCAGCGGACGATGCCTAGGAAGGACAACATGGATCACAGAGTCAAGCAACCCACAGGTAAGTGCCCACAGCATGCCCAGTACACGTATCTCTCAGGATTGAAGGGCTAGTATGATTGTCAGGGCAAGGCCTAGCCATGTGTGACGCAGTAGGAATGAAGCCATGTGGGCCCTTGAAATGGCGGCTGCCTGACCTGTGAAGTGTGACAATGTGAAGTGAGGTAATTGCGCAAGCGTGGCACACCGTGGCGGTAGGCGGTCGCAGTCCGCGGCGCAAAGCCGCATTGGACAACATTGAACCCTATGGGTTTCAGGAGCCAATGGCGGTGAGCGCCAGCCGCCGCGGTACGCACCGCCGCGGCATGCACCGCCGCGGCTGTAACCGCCATTTTCTCTCTGCTTGACCACACGAGACCTGAGCATCCACAGGAGAGGACCTATACTGCAAGTGCTGCTGTGACCTCGGTCTGGAAGTGACAATGGCTGCTGCGACTGGGGAAAGGGCCCCCGCCTTCAGTTCCGAGGAGTTGGAGAAGCTCGTGGACGGGGTCCTCCCCCAGTATGCGCTACTCTATGGGCCTCCAGACCAACAGGTGAGTACACGGGGGGCAATGCATAGTGCCCAATGCCTGGCCTGAGTGGGGAGGATGTACGATGGAGGGGAGGGCAGCGAATGACGAATGCATGGCACGACAGATGAGAGCATGTGCCACATGGCAAGGTTGGGGAGGGGGGGCCACTCACATCGAGCATGCAGAAAAGTGATGATGTTTCTCTTCCCCCCCTGTACATGTCACATAGGTCAGCGCCCATCAGAAGATTGACATTTGGCGTGCCATCGCCAAGGATGTCCGGGCCCTGGGGGTCCACACCAGAAGGGGCACCCACTGCCGCAAGAGGTGGGAGGACATCCGCCACGGGAGCAGGAAGACCGCGGAGGCTCTGCTGGGGATGGCCTCCCAACCTAGGAGGGGTGCCAGTCGTACCTTGACCCCCCTGATGTCCCGGCGCCTCGCGGTGGCCTACCCCAATTTAGATGGGCGCTTGAGGACATCACAGCAGACACAAGGGGGTGAGTACCAGCACATTCAGCTATTTTGCGCGCAGTGGAGGTGCCTGGGTGGGGGAGGAGGGCTGTGGGTATCCCTTGGCCAAGGCGATTTCTGTAGGATAGGCCCGTCCGTGAAGTATGGTCCTGTGCCCCCGCCCCCCACCTCTGTAGGGTGCCTAGTAACGCGATTCATGGACCAGTGTATACTGTGTGGGCAGTTGTCGCCCATAGGCTTGTAGGGCATGTCCCAGTGAATGAGTAGTGTACCCCAAGTGCGCAGCGTAGTGCAGGGGGCTTCTGTGTCTGTCCTCTCCGCCAACGGTGTCCCCAATGCATGCACTCAACTTGTCTTTATGTTTTCCACCCCCCCCATTTTCTTTGTTTATCTGTGAATGTGTGCATTAGCATCATCAGGCGGAGGAGAAGTGGCATCGGCGCAAGAGGGAGCTGCATCTCACATGGCCCCGGAGGCCCATGCAACGGACTCCGACATGACCAGTGAGATGGAGGGCGAGGGGGGCTCCACCACGGGGACCCGTGGAGACGGCAGCGACACCGACACGTCCTCGGAAGGGAGCTCCCTTGCGGTGGCGGCAACATCTGTGCCCACCGCAGAAACAGGTACAGCCGCCACCCAGCGCACCAGCTCCGCCCTCCCAGCAGCCCCTCGGCCCTCGGCCCGTGCCCGCAAGGCCAGGAAGCCGGCCATCTCCTTCACCCCAGGCACCTCAGGTCCTGACCCAGTCACCCCTGCTGCCCTCAGTGAGGAGGTCATTGACCTCCTGAGGACCATCATTGTTGGGCAGTCTACCCTTTTGAATGCCATCCAGGGTGTGGAGAGGGAGGTGCATCAAAGCAATGCATACCTGGAGGGCCTTCATTCGGGTCAGGCTGCCCATCAACGATCGTTCAACGCTCTGGCCTCAGCACTGACGGCAGCCATTGTCCCTGTCTCCAGCCTCCCTCTTCTGACTCCCTCCACCCAGTCCCACTCCCCTGTTCCTCTGCCTATCCCATCCACACCTACAGACCAGCCTGCACACACCTCAACACCCAAGGGCAGCTCATCCAGTCATAAGCACCACAGGAGACACAAGCATTCACCCAAGCAACATCCAGATGCAGACATGCCAACAGCCACCACCTCCTCTGTGTCCCCCACCTCCTCGTCTACCTCCTCCCTCCCTGTGACGTCTCCACACACACCTGCAAGCACACCACCATCAGCCATTGCACCCATCACCAGCACACCCTCCACACCAGTCCGCACACGTGCAGTCACCACCCCCACTGCCATGTACACGTCCCCTGTGTCCTCTCCCAGTGTGTCTGTCACCCCCGCTTCCCAACCACACAAACGCAGGCAGGCACCCAAACAACAGCCATCCACCTCACGTCAGCCCCTGCCCAAGCACCTGCACCCAAAGACAGCACACTTGACTCTCCTACAACCACATCCTCTTCCTCCACTCCCATACCCACTCCAGCCACCCTTCCCATGGCTCCCAAGAAAATTTTCCTCTCCAAAGTGGACCTCTTTTCCTCACCTGACCCACCCCCTCCATCCCGTAAGAGTTCCACAAACACCTCAGCCACCGTCAGCCGAGCAACTCCAAAGAACGTCGTGCCTGGTTTTTGGAGTCCGCCCTTTCCTTGGGCTGGGACATCATCCAGCAGCAAAGGCACAGCCAGCCCCCCCCGGGAAGAGGACCAAGAAACTGAAGGGCAGGCGCGACAGGCCTGATACGCCTGCCCCCAAGGAGGGTAGCCTTGCACCGTCACCTGCCACATCGGGTAAGGGAGCCAAGGGCCACGGACAGTCTGCCAAGGAGGGCAAGGGCAGCAAGGAGCAAGGGGCAGGGAGCAGCCAACCTGGCCATGAGGGCCCCACCAGCCCCATTCCGGGGGTATCGAAGGAGAGCCAGGGCCCCAGGACTCCATCACAGGAGGGCCCCGCAACGGAAAGGTCCGTTGCAGAGTGAGCGGCAAATATTGGCCAGGTGTGGTTCACTGGAAACAGAAGACAGGCACCGCTGAACAGGGCCCCGCCGTGAGCAGAACCGCTGAACAGGGCCCCGCCGTGAGGAGCACCGCTGAACAGGGCACCGCCGTGAGCAGAACCGCTGAACAGGGCCCCGCCGTGAGGAGCACCGCTGAACAGGGCCCCGCCGTGAGCAGAACCGCTGAACAGGGCCCCGCCGTGAGGAGCACCGCTGAACAGGGCCCCGCCGTGAGGAGCACCGCTGAACAGGGCCCCGCCGTGAGCAGAACCGCTGAACAGGGCCCGCCGTGAGCAGAACCGCTGAACAGGGCCCCGCCGTGAGGAGCACCGCTGAACAGGGCCCTTCCTGTCAAGCACCGCTCCGCTGGGCCCTTCCTGTCAAGCACCGCTCCGCTGGGCCCTTCATCTCAAGCACCGCTCCGCTGGGCCCTTCATCTCAAGCACCGCTCCGCTGGGCCCTTTATCTCAAGCACTGTTCCGCTGGGCCCTTCCTGTCAAGCACCGCTCCGCTGGGCCCTTCATCTCAAGCACCGCTCCGCTGGGCCCTTCATCTCAAGCACCGCTCCGCTGGGCCCTTCCTGTCAAGCACCGCTCCGCTGGGCCCTTCATCTCAAGCACCGCTCCGCTGGGCCCTTCATCTCAAGCACCGCTCCGCTAGGCTCTTCCTGTCAAGCACCGCTCCGCTGGGCCCTTCATCTCAAGCACCGCTCCGCTGGGCCCTTCATCTCAAGCACCGCTCCGCTGGGCCCTTCATCTCAGGCACCGCTCCGCTGGGCCTTTCCTGTCAAGCACCGCTGGCCCATTGGCAGTCCCGGTTCTGTGTCGGGCAGGCCTTCACGACGCACTCTGCCCACCATGCCTCCTCCATGACCAGTGGTCTATATAATCCACCTGATGGACTGCGGCTTTGCACTCCCCAGGATGTAACAGTGGGCAACCCACCCACTGTAGAGACTTGTGAGACTGTGGCTTTGCACTGCCCAGGATGTAACAGTGGGCAACCCACCCACTGTAGAGACTTGTGAGACTGTGGCTTTGCACTGCCCAGGATGGCACAGTGGGCAATCCACCCACTGTAGAGACTTGTGAGACTGTGGCTTTGCACTGCCCAGGATGGCACAGTGGGCAATCCACCCACTGTAGAGACTTGTGAGACTGTGGCTTTGCACTGCCCAGGATGGCACAGTGGGCAATCCACCCACTGTAGAGACTTGTGAGACTGTGGCTTTGCACTCCCCAGAATGGCACAGTGGCCATGGAGGCCCTTCGTGGATCTGGCGTCGTGGACTCATGTGGCTGAGGTGCCCCCCCTTCCCCCTGAGGTGCCTGTCTTTTTATTTTAGTGATGCCCCAGCAGTGTTCTCTCCAATGGACTGGATCTCGTGTGTGGGCTTTGCCCATGTGTTGCTGCACATTGGCCCACGGACCTTGGGACTTTGATTGACTGGGCCGGACTTTTGCTGCTTGTATGGATGGGGTTCTAGATGTGTGTTCATTATTCATATATTGCTAAGGTCGCTATACTTTATTGTTGCAATAATATGGTTCTACTTTTACATGCATTGGCTTTTGTCTTTGTTTGGGGGGGTTGGGGGTGTCACTGTGACTTTTTTATCTACATAGGTGTGTAGGTATTTCGGTGGGGGTGAGGGTGGGGGTGGGTGTGTGGCGTATGTGTGTGCCCGTAACCTTTCCTCCTCCCCCCTCCCCTGTGTCGTAGGTGCAGTACTCACCGTTGTCGTCTGCGGCGTGGTTCGTGATCCTGGAAGAAGAGCAGGAAGGCAATGGCTGGGAGGATGTGGAGTTCGGGTTCCATGCTGTTCCGATTCCACGTGGAGTGTGTCGAGGTAAGCGTTTTCCATTGGAGATGTCTGTTTCCGCCGTGTTTTTATCGGCGGGGCTCCCGCCCCGGAAAAGGTGGCGGATTGGTGGGTCGTGATAGGGTGGGCGGTACATTGTCTGCCGCCTGC
This sequence comes from Pleurodeles waltl, assembly GCF_031143425.1. Lineage (NCBI taxonomy): Eukaryota > Metazoa > Chordata > Amphibia > Caudata > Salamandridae > Pleurodeles > Pleurodeles waltl. Next base: position 147,006,918 of record NC_090439.1, read on the forward strand.
CTGTTGGCGGTGACCGCCGCGCTGTTTGTTTGTACCGCCGTGGCGGTCGGAGTGTTAAAGCGGCGGCCTGTGTTGGCAGTTCCCGCCAGGGTCAGAATTCATATTTTTCGGCCGCCAGCCTGTTGGCGGGTTGGCCGCCGCTTTAACACTGTCCGCCAGGGTCAGAATGAGGGCCAAACTGAGTATAAATACATGTTTCGGGATGTGTTTTCATGCCCATACAGATTGTCAAGTACATTGCTGAACCATATCTGGAGATAGCTAATGTGACACCATTGTCAAGCTGACCGGTATTTCACCACAGGGGAAACACATAATCACACGTCTCAAAGTATTGCTTGAAGAGCCAAAGACTCATGCTTGTCATGACCTGTGCAGACATGCTACCATCCAGACATTGAATCATAATGAAGACCATCAAGATTTAATTAAAATATTACTATCAGTCTAAAATTCCCTAAACTAACCAACCTACCTATACCGACCTAAGCTACACCATCTTATCCTAACTTATACCTACAACTAACTTATCTTATCTTAACTTATCATATACATTTAATGCCACATGACAAGCATCAACTCCACACCACCCCTTAAACACATCTGTAGACAAGGGCAACAGGAACTACAGCTAAACATTAACTAACTAAACAGATAGCATAAACAAATATATATATATATATTTTTTTTAATGTTATATTTTTTTCAACACACATATCCAAAACAAAGCCCACCCCCCCTAGAAACACCAAAGAAAAAATAGAAACCCCAAAAGCCCCCCTAAGAAGAACCACTATGTACTAACAATAATCTACGCTACACAAACTAATTAAACAGTAACTATCTAAATACCCTACCTATGTTGAAAACTACATACAAGGGCAGGGGAAGTAGTGTCCATCCAGATCACTGTCCTCTTCGGTGACTCGCCACTGCAGCCTTGATCACCCTCAGCATTTGCATATTTTCTTCAGTTTTATGTTCCCGTCGGGAAATATGGTATTTTTGGTCTGCAAGCTCTATATAGAGTTCCTGCACATAGGGTGGCTCAACAAAGGGAGTAATAGCCTGGGAAATAGTTGGGGCACTTATAACTGCATCTGAAGGTGATGGTCCATACCCTGTAGACCCTGCCTTGTCTGTGATCTAAGACCTGCCTGCTCTGTAGGTACTGGAGGCGGATGGTCCCTTGGCTGATCCCCTTGAGGAAATGTCTTTATTGAGCCCCATACTTTCTCCCTCTTATAAATTCACCCCATCTGCCGGAAGCCCTTCTGCACCAGACGGATGGAGGGGTAGCGTTCTACCCGCTTTTCAAACTCCTGCTTCTGTGATGGGTCATGTTGGCAGCTGAAACGTGAATGGGACATGTCAGTAAAATGTATTTTAGGCAAATGAACAATAAGCATGCAATGGAAAAACCATCTGCAGTTGTCACACGTTGGCCATCACATATCACAATGACATCATGAAGGCCTTAGGCCCGGGCAGAGCTCTCGGAGTTCTACTCTGTGGAATTCCGTAGAGCTAGTTAAAAACTCAGTGGATTTCTACAGAGTTCCATGTGTGGCGACTGTCCCTTGGCTATCATCCTTGCTTATGCGCCCGATCTCAGAAGCGCTAAAGCAGGGTCGGGCAGCCTGACCCTGCTTAGCGCTTCCAAGATCCGGCACAAGTCTCCACCTGCACACTTCCTTTCACCAACTGCCCTCCTTCACAAACTTGCTACGGAGGGCCAAGCATACCCACTGTCTTGCAGCAGCCTTGCAATCGCTTCCTCTGGACTTACACATAGGCTCAGACCACCATTTCTTGAGGGCACAGCACTAGTCAGCAGCAAACCAGTTCACCACCAGCAGCAGAGTATTTTCACAAAGGACCTAGCTCAAAGGCATTCTCTCAGGCCACACACATCTGTCAGGGGCTTCTGAACTACCGCTCAGCAGCAGAAGCTCCCCCGGTCTCCAGCTCTCCCTCCTGGCCTCAGCACCGTCCCCCTTAACACCATTTCCTTTCCCATGAAATCTGGGGAGACAGGTTCCTTTCAAGTGGAAATCTGACTACATCTTTCCTTTTGTCCAAGCACAGAAACTCTCTCATATGCAAATACTGTCCATGCTCAGTGCTGGCCCCCATGTGCGCACGAAGAGAAATTGAACCAAGGCCTGTCTTACCTGCCTCAAATCCGCTGTCTGGGTCCAGGGTCCCCATTGCAGTGGCCTGGCTCTCTGCCTTACTTTATCCCCAGGCTGCTGAGGACAGTGAAAGGAGGAAGGCCTGGATCCAGAGCTGGCATCGGTGCAGCCCCTCAGCAGCATCTCCATGCTGACCAGCAGAAAAATGTACAGACCAGTTATGGGCCACACAACACAGGCACAAATTGTCTGTGATGGCGTTGTGGCCCATAACTGGCCTTCAAACCAGTTATGGGCCACACAGTGCAAGCACAGACAATCTGTGCTTGCACCGTGTGGCCCATAACACTAGTGCGGTAAGCTCCACTACGGGGCTAGCGGAGTTTTTGGCCAAACTTAGGTGGTCATTCTGACCTCGGCGGTAAAAGGCGCCTACCGCCGGTCAGAAATCCTCCATAATCCCGCCGCGGTCGCGGAAACCCGCCACGGTCATTCTGACCCGCAGAAGGCAAACCTCCGAAAATCCGACCGCCACAACAGACCGCCAGACCAGCGGTCGGCAGAAAGGTGGAGGTGACCAAACCTCCACCGCCACGCCAACAGAAATACGCCCATCCCATTACGACCCACGAATCCACGCGGCGGTCATTCAAACGCGGCATTCCATTGGCGGGACAAACCGGCGCGGTCAGAATACACACAAACGAACAAAACTCAGCCACATTGGACGATTTGAATCCCACACACCTGATACACATACACACACCACTCCCACACACACAATACAATATAAAACACACACCCACATCACCCACAAACCCCTAAGCTAAAAAATTCGTCAAGAAGGCAAGAGCGAGACACCAGCATCCAAAAAATAACAGCCACAGCCACTCAACACCATCACCCACACACTATCCACACACAAAACAACACACACCACCACACTCAACTCACTTAAATACACATACTCCACCCCACACATCATACACACCACCCCATGGCACCCCAAAGACAACCCCGCTTCACAGACGAAGAACTCAGGGTCATGGTGGAGGAAATCGTTCGGGTAGAGCCCCAGCTGTTCGGCACACAGATACAATACACCAGCATTGCCCGGAGGACGGAGCTATGGCAGAGGATTGTCGACAGGGTGAACGCAGTGGGACAGCACCCCAGAAATCGGGAAGACATCAGGAAGCGATGGAACGACCTACGGGGGAAGGTGCGTTCCATGGTATCCAGGCACAACATCGCCGTGCAGAAGACTGGCGGAGGACCCCCACCTCAACCCCCACAATTCACATCATGGGAGGAGGAAGTCTTGAACATCCTGCATCCTGACGGCCTCGCAGGAGTCGGCGGAGGAATGGATACTGGTAAGTTGAAGCTTCAATACTGCTTCCCCCCCACCTGCATGCCAAATCAGACCCCAACCCTCACCCCCATCCTCGAACCCCACCCTCACCCCCACCCCCATCCTCACCCCCACCACCATCCTCACCCCCACCACCATCCTCACCCCCACCCCCAGCACACCTATTCCCCGCCAATGTCTCACCATCACAACCCACACATCCCAAAACCTAGGCCTGCATGCGTCCACTAAGCATGGACACCCATCACCAAAGCATGCCCAATGCATATACACATCCCCCCCACAAGCCACCCTCACCAAAGCCCCCACACACGAATGCCAGCACTTGGGGACACGAGAACCCACAGATACACCCATATGCGACACATTGAAACTATAACCATACCTCTATACCCCTGCAGGACCCGACCGTCAACACACCGCGGCGGAGGGGCCAGAATTCTCCACACCCCCCACCCAAGAGGCTGTCAGCGATGACAGCAGCTCTGTCGACCTGGACACCGATGACCAGCCCGGACCATCGGGGACCTCTGGACAGTCGGTTCCCCTCACACAGGCCCAGGCCACTACAGACCCAAACCCCTCTGGGAACACCAGCACAGCTCCCACCCAGCGGGCCCATGCCTCTGTCTCCAGGGCGCGTCAATCTGCGGTGTGTCTACCACTACAGGGCACCCAGGATAACCCACCACCCCAACAACAACAGGGACCTGGGGGCAGTGGTAGTGGGCACACCGGCCAGGGGGCAGAGGCCCAGGGAAACAGGGGAACTCGGAGGGCAGCTGTGCGACAGGGGGGGGAGGAGAGGCCCAGGGAACCCACTCTCCACGAGGTCCTCACCACCATCATGGGAGCATACAACCGCTCCCAGGAGACGATGGCGACGGTACTGGCCCGGTTCCAGGAGATCCAGGTGCTGCAGGAGGAACACTATCGGGGGTACAGGGAGGACATCAGAGCCATCAACACCACCCTGGTTACCATGGTAGGGCTGCTGCAGGACCTCGTCAACAACAGGGCGGACACTGAACAACACCCAAGGGCCCCTGCCACTAGCCTGGACCAAGAACAGCCAACCACCTCCGCCGGCGCTAGTGGACAGGAGGCCCCCGCACAGCAGCAGCCCACCAGACCCCCACCTCCTGCAGGAGAAGAACCACCCCGCAAGAGGGCCCTGAGATCTCGCAAGAAGACAGAGTAGGATGTCAAGACCCCCGCCAGCAATGGATACCACCTGATGTCATCCCACTGTCCCACATTGTCACCCTGTCCATCCTTGAACTGCCCATGCTCCATCTCTCCACAGGCCTCTGGACAATGCACCTGTGTGACTGTTACTCTGGACTCTGCCATGGACATTCCTTCACCATAGCCCCCACCCACTTGAAACCACCCATCCCATTTTGAGCACTTAAATAAACACCTATTTTGCACCAAAATATCAGGAGTCTGGCTGTGATTTCAATAGATTGTAATTGACATGACAGTGCAAATATGTCCTTGTACATGGTGAAGTCAACAAACAGCTGCCACAAAGCTGTAGTCCATGGGGAAACGAAGCACAGGACTCGTAGTGGGGACCCCAGATCTGAAATAGGGAGGGAAAAGCCAAAACTCAGTCATCATACACTGGGGCAAATAGACAGGCAGCAGAGATGCTGGAGAGTAGTTAGCATTTACTAAATTATCTTTGAAATGTTACCTGTGTCCTATTGGAAGTACTGTTCAATGATTCTGTCCCTGTTGTCTGTTTCAGCCCCGTCGTCTTCCTCCTCGTCACTCTCCTCAGGTTCCACCGCTGCCACAACACCACCGTCTCGACCATCCTCCTGCAGGAAAGGCACCTGGCGGCGCAAAGCCAGGTTGTGAAGCATGCAGCAGGCCACGATGATGTGACACACCTTCTTAGGTGAGTACATTAGGGATCCACCTGTCATATGCAGGCAGCGAAACCTGGCCTTTAGGAGGCCAAAGGTGCGTTCGATCACCCTCCTAGTACGCCCATGGGCCTCATTGTACCGTTCCTCTGCCCTGGTCCGGGGATTCCTTACTGGGGTCAGTAGCCACGACAGGTTGGGGTACCCAGAGTCCCCCACTAGCCATACACGGTGTCTCTGTAGCTGTTCCATCACGTAAGGGATGCTGCTATTCCTGAGGATGTAGGCGTCATGCACTGACCCTGGGAATTTGGCATTTACATGCGAGATGTACTGGTCAGCCAAACACACCACCTGGATGTTCATTGAATGGTAATTTTTTCTGTTCCTGTACACCTGCTCCCTGTCTCTTGGGGGAACCAAAGCCACATGGGTCCCATCAATGGCACCAATTACGTTGGGAATATGTCCAAGGGCGTAGAAATCACCCTTCACTGTAGCCAATTCGCCCACCTCAGGGAAAATGATGTAGTTCCTCACGGATTTCATCAGGGCAGACAACACTCTGGATAACACCTTCGAAAACATGGGCTGAGACATCCCGGAAGCAATTCCCACGGTTGTCTGAAATGACCCACTTGCCAAGAAATGGAGTACTGACATGACCTGCACCAGAGGGGGAATCCCTGTGGGTTGGCGGATGGGGGACATCAGGTCGGGCTCCAGCTGGGCACACAGTTCATGGATAGTGGCACGGTTAAGACGGTAGGTCAGGATAATGTGGCGTTCTTCCATTGTCGACAGGTCCACCAGCGGTCGGTACACGGGAGGATTCATCCGTCTCCTCGCCCAACCCAGCGGACGGTGCCTAGGAAGGACAACATGGAGCACACAGTCAAGCAACCCACAGGTACGTACTCACAGCTAGCACAGTATACGATTCTCTATGCAGTGAATGGCGTGTCTGAGTGGCTATGCAAGGCCTAGGCCTGTGTGACGCAGTTGAAATTGAGCCATGTGGGCCCTGGAAATGGCGGCTGCCTGACCTGTGAAGTGTGACAATGGGATGTGAGGTCAATGCGCTGGCGTGGCACACCGCGGCGGGCGGCGGGCGAAGACCGCGGCGCGAAGCCGCATTGGTTAACATTGAAGCCTATGGGTTTCAGGAGCCAATGGCGAAGGGCGCCGTCGGTGGCGGGACGCACCGCCGCGGTACGCACCGCCGCGGACGTGACCGCCATTTTCTATCTACTTATCCACTTGCGACTTGATCTTTCACAGGAGAGGACCTATACTGCAAGTGTTGCTGTGACCTCGGTCTGGAAGGGACAATGGCTGCTGCGCCTGGGGAAAGGGCCCCTGCCTTCACTGGAGAGGAGTTGGAGAAAGTTGTGGATGGGATCCTCCCCCAGTATGCGCTACTCTACGGTCCTCCAGACCAACAAGTGAGTTTAATTCAATATGGATTTGGGGCCACTGGCTGGCTTGGGGGCCTGGCGGGGGGCCTGGCGGGGATGGGGGGCATGTTGGGCCTGGCGGGGGGGCATGGCGGGGGGCCTGGCGGGGATGGGGGGCATGTTGGGCATGGCGGGGGGCCTGGCGGGGATGGGGGGCATGTTGGGCCTGGCGGGGGGCATGGCGGGGGGCCTGGCGGGGATGGGGGGCATGTTGGGCCTGGCGGGGGGCATGGCGGGGGGCCTGGCGGGGATGGGGGGCATGTTGGGCCTGGCGGGGGGCCTGGCGGGGATGGGGGGCATGTTGGGCATGGCGGGGGGCATGGCGGGGGGCCTGGCGGGGATGGGGGGCATGTTGGGCCTGGCGGGGGGCCTGGCGGGGATGGGGGGCATGTTGGGCATGGCGGGGGGCATGGCGGGGGGCCTGGCGGGGATGGGGGGCATGTTGGGCCTGGCGGGGGGCCTGGCGGGGATGGGGGGCGTGTTGGGCATGGCGGGGGGCATGGCGGGGGGCCTGGCGGGGATGGGGGGCATGTTGGGCCTGGCGGGGGGCCTGGCGGGGATGGGGGGGCATGTTGGGCATGGCGGGGGGCATGGCGGGGGGCCTGGCGGGGATGGGGGGCGTTGGGCCACTGGAAAGGAAAATGCTGAGAAACTTGAACGTGGTATTTCTCCCTCCCTGTACGTGTCACATAGGTCCGCGCCCATGAGAAGATCGGGATTTGGCGTGCCATCGCCAAGGAAGTCCGGGCCCTGGGGGTCCACCATCGACGGGGCACCCACTGCCGCAAGAGGTGGGAGGACATCCGCCGCGGGACCAAGAAGACCGCCGAGTCTCTGCTGGGGATGGCCTCCCAACGTAGGCGGGGTGCCTGCCGTCAACTGAGCCCCCTGATGTTCCGGATCCTGGCGGTGGCCTACCCTGAATTGGATGGGCGCGTGAGGGCAGCACAGCAGACACAAGGGGGTGAGTACAAGCATTATCTACTCTGTTGTCGCGCAGTGGAGGTGTCTGGGTGGGGGAGGAGGGCTGGGGGTCCCCCTAGGCCAGGGCGATATCTGTAGGCTGGGCACCCCCGTAAGCCCCTGTGTCCCCAGCCACCACCCTCAGTAGTTTGTCAGTACAGCCATCCCTGGGCCGTGTCATCCATGGGTGCAGTTGTCAACTCTAGGCGTGTAGGGCATGTTCCACGGAATGCGTAGCGTACCCCAAGTGCGCAACTTAGTGCAGGGGTCATCTGTGTCTGTCATGTCCGCTAACTGTACCGGAGATCCATGTACTCAATATCCCTTTATTTCTCTCTCCCCCCCCTTTTTGTTTGTCTTTCTGTGCTTGTGTGCATCAGCATCATCAGGCGGAGGAGAAGTGGCATCGGGGCAGGAGGGAGCTGCATCTCACATGGCCCAGGAGGGCCATGCCACAGAGTCAGACTGGACCAGTGAGACGGAGGGCGAGGGGAGCTCCACGACGGGGACGACTGGACCCTGCAGCGACACGGACACGTCCTCGGAAGGGGGCTCCCTTGCGGGGGTGGCACCATCCGTGCCCCCCGCCATTACAGGTACAGCCGCCACCCAGCGCACCATCTCTGCCCTCCCAGCAGCCCCTCAGCGTTCGCCCCGTGCCCGCTCTGCCAGGAAGCCGGGCATCTCCTTCGCCCCAGGCACCTCAGGCCCTGCCCCTGTTACCCCCGCTGCCCTCAGTGAGGAGGTCATTGACCTCCTCCGAACGCTCATTGTTGGGCAGACTACCCTTTTGAATGCCATCCAGGGGGTGGAGAGGGAGGTTCATCGCAGCAATGCGTACCTGGAGGGCATTCATTCGGGTCAGGCTGCCCATCAGCGATCGTTCCAGGCTCTGGCCTCAGCACTGACGGCAGCCATTGTCCCTGTCTCCTGCCTGCCTCTACTAACTCCCTCCTCCCAGTCTCCTGTTCCTCTGCCTGTCCCACCCACACCATCAGACCAGCCTGCACACACCTCAACACCCAAGAGAAGCTCATCCAAACATAAGCACCACAGATCACGCAGACATTCACACACGCAACATTCCGATGCAGACATGCCAACAGTCACTACCACCTCTGTGACCCCCACCTCCTCGTCTCCCTCCTCCCTCCCTGTGACGTCTACACTCACACCTCCATTCACCTCACCATCAGCCAGTGTTTCCATCACCAGCACAACCTCCACTCCAGTCCGCACACGTGCAGTCACCACCCCCACTGCCATTTACACGTCCCCTGTGTCCTCTCCCACTGTGTCTGTCACCCCCTCTTCCACACCACACAAACGCAGCCACCCACCCACCCAACAGCCATCCACCTCACGACAGCCTATCCCTCCTGCACCTGCACCCAAAGACAGCAAACGTGACTCACCTACAACCACATCCTCTCCCTCCACTCCCATTCCCACTGTACCTACCACTCTCCATTGTCCCAAGAAGCTCTTCCTCGCCACTACTAACTTCTTTCCTGACCCTGAGCCCCCCCCTCCTTCTCGTCGGGGTAAGAAGAGCACCTCAGCCACCACCAGCCCTGCAGCCCCCTTGACAAGGGTGCAGGGGTATTGGAGCCCGCCAGCCCGCATGTCTGGATCTTCGCCCAGCAGCAAGGGGACAGCCAGCCCACCCCCTGGGAAGAGGAGCAGAAGGCGGAAGGGTCGCCGCAGGAGCCCGCCTTCTACATCCCCCCCGGACACCACCCAGAGACAGTCACCAGCCACAGCTCCAAAGGGAGGAAAGGGCCACAGGCCCACGACTAAGGAGGGCAAGGGCAGCAAGTCGAAGAGGTCAGGCAGCAGGCCTGCTGCCCAGGAGGAGCCCACAACCCCCATAGCCGCTGCCCCGGGAGGAACCGGCACAGCTGCCCCGGGAGAGCCCACCACCCCCATAGCCGCTGTCCAGGGAGGACCCAGCCCAGCTGGCCAGGAGGGCCCCACCACCCACAGCCCAGGTGGGCAGTGAAGGAGCACCATCCCCGCTGCCCAGGAGGGCACCACCAGGCAATTAGCAGTTGGCCATAGACCGGCCGCCGTCTCAAGAACCGCTGAACTGGGCCCCGCCGTCTCAAGAACCGCTGAACTGGGCCCTTCAGGGCAAGAACCGCTGAACTGGGCCCCACCGTCTCAAGCACCGCTCCGCTGGGCCCCGCCGTCTCACGCACCGCTCCGCTGGGCCCCGCCGTCTCAAGAACCGCTGAACTGGGCCCTTCAAGGCAAGGAGCGCTGAACTGGGCCCGCCGTCTCAAGAATCGCTGAACTGGGCCTCGCCGTCTCAAGAACCGCTGAACTGGGCCCTTCAGGGCAAGAACCGCTGAACTGGGCCCCGCCGTCTCAAGCACCGCTCTGCTGGGCCCCGCCGTCTCACGCACCGCTCCGCTGGGCCCCGCCGTCTCAAGAACCGCTGAACTGTGCCCTTCAAGGCAAGGAGCGCTGAACTGGGCCCCGCCGTCTCAAGAACCGCTGAACTGGGCCCTTCAGGGCAAGGAGCGCTGAACTGGGCCCCGCCGTCTCAAGAACCGCTGAACTGGGCCCCGCCGTCTCAAGAACCGATGAACTGGGCCCTTCAAGGCAAGGAGCGCTGAACTGGGCCCCGCCGTCTCAAGAACCGCTGAACTGGGCCCTTCAGGGCAAGGACCGCTGAACTGGGCCCTACAAGGCAAGGAGCGCTGAACTGGGCCCTTCAAGGCAAGGAGCGCTGAACTGGGCCCCGCCGTCTCAAGAACTGCTGAACTGGGCCCTTCAGGGCAAGAACCGCTGGCCCTTTGGCAGACGTGGCAGGGCAGGATCTATCTCGGGCAGGGCTGCAGGATGTCCTCTGGCCAACTTGCCTCCTCCAGTGGCAGTGGGGTCTGTTATGGACTGTATGGACTGTGGCTTTGCTCTCCCCAGGATGGCCCAGTGGGCAGGCCACCCACTGTATGGACTGTATGGACTGTGGCTTTGCTCTCCCCAGGATGGCCCAGTGGGCAGGCCACCCACTGTATGGACTGTTTGGACTGTGGCTTTGCTCTCCCCAGGATGGCCCAGTGGGCAGGCCACCCACTGTATGGACTGTTTGGACTGTGGCTTTGCTCTCCCCAGGATGGGCCAGTGGTCATGGAGTCCCCTCGTGGATCTGGCGTCGTGTACTCAAGTGGCTGAGGTGCCCCCCCTTCCCTTCCCCCTGAGGTGCCTGTCCTATTTTCTTTCTGATGCCCCTGCAGTGTTCTCTCCGTGGAGTTCTTGTCGTGGGACTGGGCCTTGCCCCTTTGCACAGGACCCCTGTGATCCACGGACAGTGGTTGGACTACATTTAGTAGCTGTATATATTTTGTACATAGTTTATTTATTTATTGGGATTACTGGTGTACATATTTCAATATATCTGCCCGTTTATGATCTCTTCTTTTGGTCTTTGCATTATTTCGGAGGGGGGTGGTTTGTGGGTTGTGACAGTGATCTGTGGGAATGCATTGATGTGTGTGTTGTAGTGGGTGTGGGTGGGTGGGTGTGTGCCGGTAATCTTTTCCCTCCCCTGTGTCGTAGGTGCCGTACTCACCGATGTCTTCCGCGCCGCCGGGCGTGCTCCTGGTATATGAGCAGGAATAGGAGTGCAGGGATGACCTGCAACTCTGGCTCCATACTGCCGGAATCTCGCGTGGAGTGCTTAGAGGTGAGCGTTTTCCCGTTCGTAGTCTGTTTCCGCCGTGTTCTTATCGGCGGTGCTCCCGCCCCGGAAAAGGTGGCAGATTGGTGGGTCGTAATAGGGTGGGCGGTACTTTGTCTGCCGCAGGGCTGTTGGCGGGAACCGCCGCGCTGTTTGTTTGTACCGCTGTGGTGGTCGGAGTGTTAAGTTGGCGGGCTGTGTTGGCGGTTCCCACCAGGGTCAGAATTGCATATTTTAGACCGCCGGCCTGTTGGCGGCTTGGCCGCCGCTTTATCACCGACCGCCAGGGTCAGAATGAGGGCCTTAGTTCTCCAAGTGAAGCACGGAGTGCCAAAAACTCTGTTGGCTCCACTAGCAGGGCAGAGCGCACCACCCACCCCAATCTGCACACCAACCATCATCTCCATATTGCGCATGTCCAAGATAGTAAGGGTAGCTAATGTCGCATAATACCACTGAGCCCCCTAGGAATATCTTCAAAGGACCATGTCACCATTGACTATGCTCATCATACAAATCAATTGTGTGACCATGGTGGTCACACTCATCATGTTGCATTGCTCATCAATGTGCCTCCTGTATGCGTCATTGCCCTTAGACTTGTTGGCGTATACCAAACTCATCTGAGCAACAAATGCAAGTTAAATGTAGTCGCCCTACAGTTTGTGTCTGATATGGCAAGGACAGATGTCTGGACACACTGCTACATAAAAAATGGATGTGACAGGTATCCTATGTCAACAAATGGAAGGTGGAGCACTCACCCATGTCACTCACAGCTGTTTCATGACTAAATGCATAGTCCCAGAGTACTTAATGTATCACACTGTACTGCCCATTGCCTGCATATGTGTCCAAAAATCTGGTCAGTGTGTTGCACAACAGCACTCAGCACTGCCATCTCATATGTGGATGCATGCATGCCTTATACCTTATCTGCACAGGGATCTTGGAACAACACTGGCTAATGCTGTACATTGTGTGAAGCTGTTTGTATTACAAGATGGACACTATGCGGACCACCACTATCTGATGATGCTTTGGGTGATAGCATGTCGTATGACAATGTTGTAAGGACATCCCTCAGGCCAAACACACATGTCAAGATCTGTGAGGATGTCCTGGGTTGGGAATGTTGCGGCATTCGACACAGAGTATGGGACATTAGACCACATGGGTGGGCAAATCCACGGCATTTTCAAGTGTTGTATGTTGACCACTGTCCTGCTCATCTTAGGGATCTACTCACATGGTCATTAATCACACCTTGACCGGAGCTACTGTGTGCTACGTTTGGCCCACTGAACTGTAACATGTTTAAAGAACAACATCTTGCCACCCTGCAGACGTGTGTAAGACCCTGCACTTCTGGCACATGTCCTTACTGTCATCACTGTGTTTGTCCAACATTTACAAGGCCCCTGCAGCACATGTTGTCATCATGCATTGTTTTCTTAGGATGGACATCCTACACACAACATCAATCGTACAGTTCATATCCATGTATAGCATATAATGTCTGTAGTAGTACACATGCACTTGGTACATGTCATTGAACAGACCATACAATATCACACACAATACTTGCACTAGCCATTACACATGCAGAATGGCACTCACTTGTAACATTGCGGTCTGCAAAGCTTGCTACCACTCCAATGGTATAAGGCTGGGGTCCACCTGCAAGAAATAACATGAGACATAGCAATGTGAATTTTGAACAATGACCACTATGGACAACTATTGCACATTACACATGATTTGCTAATGAACATAAAACACTTAGGTTAGTGAATACTCAAATAGGCCATTAGACATGTCTTAGTGACATGCAGAGGTAGGCCAGGCTGGCATGTACATATATGTGCTGCAACCATACATACATGCCTCAGCTACATTGTTCACATTTTGCAGATGACTTCCTACTGCAACATTTTTCAAGCATAGCTAATTGTAATGGCACTCTGCACATACATGACTCACAGGACACACTCAGCCATGACTCTCTTTACTCCAGCGTCACTTTTATTATCACATGTACATTAATATGCAACATACAACATAAGTCAGGCCCTTAGTGTACATAGGCACTTGTCCCTGGTACCCATGTACCCTTGCACCAGGTTTGTTGGCATTGGTGCAGATCAGAATTTAGTGGCTAAACACAGGGGACAAGACAGAAATATGCCATTTGTCTTCTTAAGGGTGCATTGCTGTCTTTGTCATGGTTGTTGTTTTGGTGCAGACCCACTACTCACAGCCCTGCCCTTTGTCATAACTTGGTAAAGTAGCCCCTTTGGTCAACAGACATGCACTTTCAATTGCAAAACAGGAGTCAGCCACATAGATTGTGTACTCACCCACAGTTCCACCGACCTCAATTCCCAGGTGGTCCAGAAGGTCCCGTTCCCCAGCGATGATGTCTGTTCAGCGGTGTTTTAATTGGTGGGTTGTGTGCTCAACCTCAAAGGCATGGGCCATGTGGAACAGGAACTTTCCCCAGCTCAGCTTGCATTGCTCCATCCGGTGTCCCTGGATGACTCTTTCCCCCATGGCCACCATATTAAGGAGGTAGAATGTGATGAGACAGGTGAATCCTCCAAACTCATTGGCACTGAGGTGATGGGCCCTTCCCCTCCCTAACATGTCTCAAACAAAACAAAGAAACAAAGAAAAAAGAACCCCAAACTACCTCTAATGACCCCAACAGATGAAGCAACCCCAAAGACAAACACCCGATTATGCAGTCACTAAAAGAAAAAAAGACACAAAAAGACAGGACTAAAAAAAAACAGACATCAGGGACACTACAGAGACAGAAGACAGCACAAAAGACACCTCTACCAGAACTCCTCAACACACTTCCAACAACAACCAACCTCTCTCCAACACAGACAAAAATACTGTGACTGTAAGAGAAAGTGAAAGTAACTTTTCAGTTCCTGGTGTGTAGCATGTTAGTTCCATTACCTCACTTCCTCTGGTGATGTGGCATGTTTTTGCCGATGCATTGTCTTTTTTTAATGCTACACGCCAATGCGTGCATTTTTCATGTCACATGAAGTTGCACCATGACAATGTTCCGACGCGTCACATGGGATGCATCACTTTTGACAGATGCGATGGATTGAAAAAACACACATTGGGATAATCGGCTGATTTTTTGATGCAATGACCGTAATATGTGTAACGTATTATGATGTCATGTGGAAAGCATTTTTACAGTCATGTGGATTGCTGTGTTGCTGTGGATTGTTGTGTTCCACATACTCCACTCTTTCCATGTGTCCATGGGTGAGAGCACATGCTTTACAAGGATCAGACAATGCATAGGCCACATTTCCTATGATTCGTGAACATGACACCTTCAGAGGGTTGCCTTATGGGCCAACTATATTTTGGCAACTGTTAGAAATGGGGTCGCTAGTTGGAATTCGGTTTGCACCCTGTCCAAGTAGGGACCCTCATCTAATCAGACTAAGGGAGATACCCGCTCAGATAACCCCTTCTCACCCCCTTGATAGCTTGGTATGAGCAGTCAGGCTTATCTCAGAAGAAATGTGTAATTTATTAGCTCATAACACACAGTAATAAGTGAAAACACTACAAAAGGACACTACACCACTTTTAGAAAAAAGGCAATATTTATCTGTGTAAAACAAGAGCAAAACAATAAAAATCCAACATACAGTTTAAAGATATGAATTTTGCAAGATTTACTCAAAAATACAGTTCCTTGAAGTCGATTGCTCCACCTCGGGCTATCACGGCGCCGTGATCAACAAAACAAACACTTCAAGCCAGCTGTGGCATCGCGTGCCAGCTACGGTGTCAGGGAGACCCGCAAACAGTACCATTGGAATTGCAGGGTGTCGTGATCCTTGCGGTAAGCTCCAAAGAGTGGCGTGTCTGGTGTCGTTGTGTCAGTTCCAGAGTCGGTGTGGGGGTCATTGGGCCCTTGAAGTCACACGTGTTGCATATCAAACTCCAGGCTGATGAAGTCAGGACTGCTGCCGTGGATGGCATCGGGGCTGTGGTGCGAAGCGGGACAATGCCACGTGCAGTTGCCACAGGTCACGGTGCAGGCAGTGGCTCAGTGATGGTGTCCAGCGGCGTCAGTGAGACTAGGGCTGTGGTGTGAAGCGGGGCGGTGCGACGTACGGTGTCACCAGGTCACAGTGCAAGCAGCGGCGTTGTAGTTGCTGAAGCTCTGTCGGTGGTAGGTTCAAGTCGGCGGTGCGGACCAGGATGGGCTCCATGCGGCTTCCACAGGTCACGGTGCAGGCGGGGAAGTATGTTGATAACATTGGAGTCAATTGTGCTGACGTCGGTGGACCAAGGCTGTGGTGCAGGACAGGATGGTGCTTTGTGCTCCTCACACGCGGTGTCCACAGGCCACAGTGCAGGCAAGGATGTCTGGTGACGACACTGGAGTTGATGGTGCTGGCGTCGGTGGACCAGAGTTGTGGTGCGGGACACTGCTTCGTGTACCTCACAAGCGGTGTCCACAAGCCAAGGTGCAGGCAGTGGCGCCAGTGTCAGCAGGAGCGGCGTCATTGGGGATGCACAGGCTGCGGTGTGAGCAGACAATGCCAGAGTATGGGGCTCACTGGTCGCGGTGGGAACAGCAGCTCGGTGAAGTTGTCCGATGACAGCGTTGGTGAGATTAGGGTCGTAGTGCAAAGCGAGGCAGTGCAGCTCCGTGTGGCATCAGCAGGTCATGTTGCAGGCCAGCGGCATCGGTGATGGCGTTGCAGTGGTTTTTCTCCTTGAACAGCACAAATCACACAGTTCCTAGTGTTACAGGAAGAGGAAACTGAAGTCTTTGATATCCCTGAGACTTCCAACAGGAGGCAAGCTCTACTCCAAGCCCTTGGAGAACTTTCTCAAGCAGGACACACAGCAAAGTTCACCCTTTGCACTATTTTCAGGCAGAAGCAACAACTGCAGGCCATTCCAGCAAAGCAACACAGCAAAGGGACAGTACTCCTCCTCCAGCACTTCAGCTCTTCTCCTGGGCAGAGGTTCCTCTTGATTCCAGAAAGATTCTAAATGTCTGGGGTTTTGGGTCTTCTTCTTATACCCGTTTCTGCCTCTGAAGTTGGCAAACTTCAAAGCAAAGTCTCAAGTGTTTGTGAGGTCCTTCCTTGCCAGGCCAGGCCCCAAACACACACCAGGGGGTTGGAGACTGCATTGTGTGAGGTGTGAACGACCAGTCCTCCTTCCCCTCTAGCTCAGATGGTTCATCAGGATATGAGGCTACACCCTGCCCCCCTTGTGTCACTGTCTAGAAAGGTGCAAAATAGCCCAAATGTCAAACTGACCCAGGCAGACAATCCACAAACAGTCAGAGTCACAGAATGGTTTAACCTAGAAATTGCCTACTTGTTAAAAGTGGCATTTTCAAACAGACAATTTTAAAACCAACTTCACTAAAAGATGTATTTTTAAATTGTGAGACCCTAAACTCTTTATTTGGCTCTGCTCTCAAAGTGATACTATGCTTTAAGGATATTTAAAGGCAGCCCCATGTTAACCTATGAGAGGGATAGGCCTTCCACAGGCAAAACCGAATTTGGCAGTATTTCACTGTTAGGAAATATACAACACACTGTTATATGTCCTACTGTAAACATACACTGCACCCTGCACCTGGGGCTACCTAGGGCCTACCTTAGGGGTGCCTGGCATGTAGTAAAATGGAAGGTTTAGGCCTGGCAAGTGGGTACACTTGCCAAGTCAAATTGGCAGTTTAAAACTGCACACACACATACTGCAGTGGCAGGTCTCAGCCATGTTTACAGGGCTACTAATGTGGGTGGCACAACCAGTGCTGCAGCCCCACTAGTAGCATTTGATTTACAGGACCTGGGCACCTCTAGTGCTCTTTACTAGGGGATTACCAGTAAATCAGATACGTCAATCATGGATGAACCAATCAACACTACAATTTACACAGAGAGCATATGAACTTTAGCTCTGTTTTAGGAGTGGTAAAGTGCCCAGAGTCCTATAGCCAACAAAAACTGATCATAAAAATTAGGAGGAAGGAGGCAAAATGACTGGGGATGACCCTGCAAAAAGTGGCAGGTGCAACAGCATCCTAGTCCATTGCTTAGTTTACCCCCAGGGATGACATGGACTAGCCATGGAATGTGGCCTGTACACCCACATGTGGGACTGCGCTCAATATACAATACAACAATATATTCTGCGTCCCAAACTAAAGACAGCAGGCTGTCACACAAGGCTGGCGGGTTACAGTGTGTGGTGCAAATAAATGTTGTGATACTAAGGGTCTCATTTGCAAGCTGCCAGCGCCACAGGAACTTCACTTTTGGTGAGGCTTCGGTGGCACTGTGCCCTGTATCATATTTCCAAGGTGGTGTTAAGCCACTTTTCATGGCTTGACAGCACCTTGTAAATTTTGAGAACCAGTGTTGCAAAAGAGTGACACTCCGGTGGTGCAAAGGGCTTGTAAAGCTGACCCTTAGCATACACATGTGTATGGATATGTGAATGATGCAATTTGTTCATGTTCCCCCTATCCATGGGCCTCCCATCATGGGACACATGGGCAGTTTGCCACAGGATATGGTTTCTGCACCTAGCACCACATTTGAAATACATCAGACAGCCAAAATGACTCTGCCCTATTATTTTCTAGTGTCTGATAGATAGTGTGATTCAACCTTGCACAGCCATCTACTAGAGACTTAGAGGTAGGGCGACTCCACCTCCCCCTATTATCTACTAGGGACTCATGAGTAGTGCAATTCCACCTTGCCCTATTCTCTACTAGGGACTTAAAGCTAGTGGGATATAACATTGCCCTAGTATCTACTAGGGATCTATAGGTAGTGTGATTCAACCTTGCTGTATTATCTACTATGGACTTACAAGACTCTGTCATTGGCATTTGTGCTTGTGCCAATTTAACCTTATGCCTATTGGTCAGAGTAGTGGCCTAGGCCTGGTTAGCAGAACCAGGGTACAGCCAAGGTCAATCCACACCACTTTCGGTGACTGAGAAATTGTAATATATGGAAACTGGAAGACTTTCACAAACTGTGCAGGTAATTTGGCCACACACTGGTTGTGATGCTATGTGTATTCATACATAGGCACTCTCTTTCTTGTCATCACGCTCTTCTAACATTGTGTGAGTCACTCATGCATGTCCCACACACATGACTAATTTTAGGTACTCAGCAAGGTTGCCGCCATTGATGCTACATGTTGGGCTTGTTCCCCATCTTCTACGTACTTGTCATCCAGCTGTTCCTGCTCCTCAGTGTCATTGGCCATGGGAGATTGTGGAGTGCACATGTGTTTGCCAATATGCAGCACAGTAATATTGGTTATTGTTGGAGAGTAGGGTAAATGGTCCCAAATCCTATCCTGACTCCAGGAGTACTACTGGGGAACTCTAGGATTCCCCTCCACAATGTAGCAGGTCCTGTTTATGCCATAATTTGGACTCTGCTGAGCTTCCATGTAGGTGTATTTGTGAGGAGTAGTCAGCCACAGCTACAGACTCTATACTTTGTCAACTGCACAGTGAGTGGGGTGGTTGTTCTAGTTAATGTTCCAACATACATATATAAGTCACTCTATATCCTGATGTATTCAGACCTATTGCCAACAGTATGGACATGTTATGACATTGACTGGCATACATGCAAGATGATCACTGATTTTTGAGACACTGTGCTACATGTATAGATGTACTGTCCTTTGTGATACAATTACTATTTGTCATGTATGTGAGTGCAAAAGATGTTGAAATTGTGAGTTGTCAGCAGTGTCATGAATCTTTCACCCATTGATTTGACACATATTTCATATTGAGCAACTGTTGTAGTTCCTGAAAACCATTCACAGACCTTGGCATACAGTGTTGCCCTGATGCATCATGTAGTAGTACCTATCTATCGGTTTTCCATTAGGAACAACAGTTTAATGGCAGAAATGACTGTTTTCATTTCAAAATGTTTTTTTGTCAGGCAAGGCAAACATTACACACCACACTTTTCAGAGATCAGTGAATCGTGTCTGGTACTTAGAGGATGACAACAGTGTTCACACTAGATTTACAAGTCTTGCAGTCTACTCATGGTTTCCTGGATGTAGAATATTTAGGAAATGTGACTGTGCCACACACTCTGGACATATATTGTATATGAACATTTATTCATATGTTTGGCAGTCATGCCTAACTTCACATGTAGTCAGCTTAAGAAATGCTGAACAATGTGGGCACATTGCTGTACAACAGCAGCAGTGTTCTGAATGCCCAGATGATTTGGCATGTTATCCTCCTTCTTTTCTGGGGAAGGTTCCTGCATCCATCCCGGGGGACATTTGTTTTGACACAAATATTGTGCAAGATGGCACATCAGGATCATCTTACAGACCATGGGGGGGAATACAACAGTCGCCCACCTGAGACATCCAGGCAGTGAAAGGTGGCTTGTAGCAAGCCAAGGGTCCTCTTTACAATGGTCCCGGTCTGAACATGTGCCTGGTCATAGGCCCTCTCCGTGTCAGTTCGTGGATCGCCAAAAGGTGTCATTACCCATGGCTGGATGCTGTAATCATGGTCAGCTGAAATGTTAGAGATTGTACTTGCTATGGTTTACTGCACTTGCATTCATCCTGCACGTGTGTCATGTATGTTTATTGGCATCCCAACTGAGTGACATGATGTGGCAACTGCCATTTCCCAATCCATGTTTGCATGTCACGGTGTTGTAACATTGTGTACATGTGAGACAGATTTATACTTGATTTCTGCACACATGACATGTATCCTGCAAAATTGTGAGTAGTCATCTGTTGGACAGCTATACAACTTCATGCACCATACTACATCTCTTAGGAGGGGAACTGGTGCACATTACTTGGGTCATCGTGCCAATTTGTGGTCCATAGGACTAGACTTATAGAGAGGTTGCCTCACAAGTACACATTCACACTTGCATCAGGGGTTGTAGGTGCACTTCTTAACTTTCAAGATGGAATTTGTGTCTGCAGGTGCACCTTCTAGCCAAGGCTCCTGTCTCAGTAGCATGGTGAGTGATGGCTGTGTATACCATTACACTTTACACATATGAGATGTGAGTTATTTAACAGTGCATTGGACATTTGTACAGCTACATGTCACCTGGCCATTGGCGTTGGTTTTTCATCTAGCACCTAGTGCCTCATTTATGAAGCCCATGGCACAGGGTGGTGCATCAAGTGCATTGCTGTGCTGCCATGCATCACTAAGAAAGACCAGGTATGCTTCATATCTATAAGATATGGTATCTTTCTTACCTCTTTCCATGCACTAAGGCACACATTGATGCCTGGCAAGAAGGCAGGCATTTTTACACCACAATACAGGGGTGCCTACATTGTGTGGATGATTGTTTCTGTGCAGGAAGGAATACCTTCCTGCAAATAAACCATCACAGGAGGTGTTTGAGGATTAAGCTGCGATGATGCATGAGGACCTGAACATTTATTGAGTGTGTGAGCTTCCGGTTGCAGTGCGTGTGTTCTGTTGCGGCAGACTTTGTCAAAGCATCATCAGGATTGGCTGGAAATGGCCAGCCAGGGTGCTCCGAAGCAGACTGGGAGCCTGTGCAGGCTCTCTCCAGCCAGGAAAGTGTGTTGCTGGGCTGGAGAGAGCCTACTATGCAAGTGTGCTTGACCAGTCCAAGACAGCCGGCCAAACATACATATGCCCTGACGAGGAGTGCTGTGCACTGCCCCTCAGTGCTCATCACAGTCTGTGGCCCAGCCCCTTTTACTAAAAAACGATAATAAACACAGTTTATTATCATTTTTTGGTAAAAGGTTTGCAGCTGCTGCTGCTTGCAGCAGGGGGGGCAGGTGCAACATTCCTCCACCCTAATACAGGAGCTACCCCTGCATATTTTATATGAAGTTTGTTGCATCATTTATAAGCCAAACATTTCCAGGACTCAGCTGGTGCATGGACTTTCAGTCAAGTCAGATCCTTGTCTGGCTCCCCATCTCTATTCACCGCGTGCTTATATTTTGAAATGTGCATGCCCATCTTAGAGAGAAAAAGCCTTTTCTAAATTCCTCCCAGTCTTTTTGTGTCTTTTCTGTTAAATGTCTGTTACTTCTTCAAATGGAATCAAATACCGGCCAGCGAAATAAAAGAACACATACGTTGGTGCGCTCAGCAATGTCTGTAATCCACTATTTGAAACGAAAATACAGTACATGTTTGTCATTCGTGCAATGGGAGTATTTGATCCCGCAATAAGAAAGATAACAAAACTCTACAAAAAAGAAAATGTATTCCAAGATAAAATAAACTAACGAAAGAAATAGAACATGAAATATTATTACACGGCCATTTACAAACATTCTCTGCTACCCTGTAAAAATAACAATATGACAAGGTAATAGAATTTTGCAACATTTCGAAAATCTAAAATCGGGAACACTTTCCAAATAATGATAATCTAACAATCAGCTTATCTGCAAGCTGTAAAATGAGACTAATAAAACAAACTAGATAACATAATGACCCCTTTTACAATTGGCATTGCTACAAGCGAAACCAAAACTAGAGATATATTTTATGACTTCTGAAACAAAAATTCTCAGAGTACTTGAAAAATAAAAAGTAAATTATTCAAAGTTGAAAATATACTTTTTTTTTTAGATTTCCTTATAAGCATTTAGAGAAAAACACAATAGAATACAATCGGTTCAGCCACAAAGGAATCAGTAGTGTGGAGGGGAGAAGAGGGAAAAAGGGAAATGGGGTGGATAGTATTGCAGTACAATATAACCGGATTCAATATCATGGTAAAAAAAAAAAAAAAGAGGGATGCTCCATTCATATTTAGATACAAGTAGTAAGGCAATAACACATGCACTTTTACTGCACACTGTATATAGCAACCTCAAGGTTAAATGGTGCCAGGGCAACGAGTTAGCTAGGTGGTCTAAAGGGTTAATTGGTATGATTGACGTAGGTCACTCATTATTATGTGCAGGGAGGATGGGGAGTGAAGGTCAAGATTATTAGAGAAAACCTCTGTGTCAGATTCTTGTGTATCTGATAGGGTGGAAGTCCTGTGACGCATGTTAGAGAGGGATAGTTCCCAGATATCTTTGGGGCTTGACCGAGCAGGCATCAATTCCCAATAGTATGCCAATTGCTCCTGACAGTACGAGGCATCTTTTAGCCAGCCGGATATAGTGGGAGTGGGGCTCCGGCCCCAGTGCATAGCCACCCTATGTTTAGCCAACAGGATCAGCATAACGATCAATCGGTGTTCACTGGTTGGGACATCCTTAACATACCCTAAAAGGGCTACGAGGGGGTACAAGGCACACAATGGTCAGTGATTTCGTGGATGTTAGTGAAAACGCCCTCCCAGTATGTTGCCATCCCTGGACACTCCCATGCCAGATGCCGGAAAGTGGCCTGCGGCATTGCACATCACAGTCAATCCACGCACTCCACCAGCCCACTCTGAATAACTATACAGAGGTGCTATATAGCTGATGTAGGAATTTGAAATATATAAATCTCAATCTATAGTAGATAGAGAGAGCTGTCTGGTGGTTGCAGCAATAAGACTATTGTGTGTCAGTGAGTGGTGGGTCAGTGTCTAACTGCCCGGTGGCACACGCACCCAGGGTAGTCATTGGAGAGGAGGTCCGCATGTTGGTAAATAGATGGGAGAATAATTGGCGTGTTGAGGGGGTAGGGAACACATATGCAAGGGCCAGCAGCGTTGGCGGAGGAGATAGGAATGTGTCATGTAGAACACTACAGGAAGCTCAAAGTTAGTAATATAGGAGTTTGTCCAGTAGCACTGTTTTTTTTTGTTTGAGACCTCAAAGGGGGGCAGGAATTGATCCCCAAGATAGAGGTCAAAGAATGTTGTGAATTGCCAGATGCAGTCGTGTGCATCAGAACACTGCATCTGATAGAGGAGGTAGCATTGGGCTGTGGTCTAACAGAACGGATGGGGCGTACAAATGATAAAATTTTCCACATTTCTCCAACCTCTCCAAGGCCCACTATACACAGCTCAAGTGGTCATTCTGGATGTTCTGTAAGGTTAAAAAAGGGCTGTAGATAGGGGATATGGTGCTGCCTGATCTACTTCGATGGCCACATGTTGTTGGAAGGGTGCAGGGTAAAGCCAGAAGTGTATATATTGTGCCAGAGCACATAGCGCCTGGAGATGCATGTCCAGGTCACCCAGACCACCCTGAGAGAGCAGGAGCATAAGAATCTCCCATGCAACACAAGACTGTTTCCTTGCCCAGGTAAAGGCAATAAGACTAGAGCACATATGGGGGGTCATTCTGACCCCGGTGGTCTCAGACCGCCGGGGCCAGGGTCGGCGGGAGCACCGCCGACAGACCGGCGGTGCCCCGCAGGGCATTCTGACCGCGGCGCTTTGGCCGCGGTCAGTGCAGGAAAACCGGCGGTCTCCCGCCGGTTTTCCGCTGCCCGTCAGAATCCTCCAAGGCGGCGCAGCATGCTGCGCCACCTTGGGGATTCTGACACCCCCTACCGCCATCCTGTTCCTGGCGGTTCGCCCGCCAGGAACAGGATGGCGGTAGGGGGTGTCGCGGGGCCCCTGGGGGCCCCTGCAGTGCCCATGCCAATGGCATGGGCACTGCAGGGGCCCCCGTAAGAGGGCCCCGCTTGTATTTCACTGTCTGCATAGCAGACAGTGAAATACGCGACGGGTGCAGTAGCACCCATCGCACCTTCCCACTCCGCCGGCTCGATTACGAGCCGGCTTCATGGTGGGAAGGTCGTTTTCCCCTGGGCTGGCGGGCGGCCTTTTGAAGGCCGCCCGCCAGCCCAGGGGAAAACTCAAAATACCCGCCGCGGTCTTCCGACCGCGGTACGGTATTTTGGCGCCCGGCGGGAGTCAGAATGAGTGTTTTAAATGGGCCATTAAAGGAAAAAGCAGGTATTAAAGAGGGATTAAAGCAGGTATTAAAGAGGGATACAAATTTCGGGAGAACAATCATTTTGGTAATAGCTATCCATCCCTAAATTGAGATGGGGATAATGGGCGCCTATGCCTGGTACTGTGGGAGACCGGGAAAGGGCCCAACAGCATTCCATTAAGGTGTACATGGGTGGTGGGTAGAGTATATAGGAGCCTAATCTGGCTAATAAAATGGCGATTCAAGCCCAAATGTTCTAATGGGAAAAACATGTAAGGCAACTCGATAGAGTCAAATGCCTTTTGTGGGCTAGGGCAGAACCACAGCCGCAGAAACCAGTGGTTGTAGGTGGTGAATGACAGCAAAAATGGTGCATAAATTGTAGGACATGGAGCGGCCAGGAATAAACTCAGATTGATCCAGACAAACCATCTTGAGCAGGAGGGGGAGAAGATGGTTGGCCAGAATCTTATCAAATATCTTGTTGCTCACCTTGATCATGAACAGCGACCAGTAGGAGTCACATTCCCTGGCAGGTTCATCCAGTTTTAGGAGTGTGACTGTGACAACCTTCCGAAGTGAGGGGGGCAATACATCTTCCGCTAATGACTCCTTGTACATGGCCAGCATGTGAGGTGCAAGTATTGACACATATTCTTTGTAAAACATAGTAGTCAGACCTTCTAATCCCTGTGTCTTATCACTTGGGAGGCCACAAATGACCTGCTCAATTTCCTCTGTAGTAATGGGAGAATCAAGATAGAAGCGATGAGCGCAGTCCAGCCATATTAGCTGTATGTCATTGTTGGAAATGGCCCTTTTTGCAGGGTCATCCCTAAACCTTTAGCCTCCTTCCTCCTAGATTTTCTGACCTGTTTTTGTTGCCTTTAGGACTCTGGCATTTTACTACCGCTAACCAGTGTTAAAGTGCATATGCTCTCTGTGAATATTGTATTGTTGATTAGGTTATCCATGATTGGCATATTTGATTTACTAGTAAGTCCATGGTAAAGTGCACCAGAGGTGGCCAAGGCTTGTAAATCAAATGCTACTAGTGGGCCTGCAGCACTGATTGTGCTACCCACATGAGTAGCCCTATAAACATGTCTCAGACCTGCCACTGCTACCTAACAGTGAAATACTGCTACTATTGCAAGGCCTATCTCTCTCATAGGTTAACATGGGGTATGTATTTAAATATTATTAAAGTGCAGATTCCCTTTAAGAGCAGATAGAAATATAGAGTTTAGGGTCTCTGAACTCATAATTTAAAAACAAATCTTTTAGTGAAGTTGGTTTTTATATTGTTAGTTTGAAAATGCCACTTTTAGAAAGTAGGCATTTTCTTGCTTAAACCATCCTGTGACTCTGCCTGTCTGTGGATTGCCTGTCTGGGTCAGTTTGACATTTGGGCTGTTTGTGAATCCCCTCTAGACAGTGAGACAAAGGGAGCTAGGGTGTAGCCTGCATAGCCTGATGAGCCATCTGTGCTAGAGTGGCATGAGGAGTAGTCACTTGCACCTGAATGGGCTGTGTCTGCCGTCTCACAATGCAGTCTTCAACTCCCTGGTGTGTGTCTGGGGCCAGGCCTGGGCGAGGCAGGATCTGGTGAACAACAGAGACTTCCTTTTGAACTGAGTCTACTTTGAAGGCAAAAATGGGTATAGGTACTGGATCCAAAACCCCTGAAAATCAGATCAGTTCTGGAACCAAGAGGAACCTCTGTCAAGGGGAGGGCTGAGGAGAAGTGCTGCCCCTGCCTGTGACTGTGCTTTGTTGGGCTATCCTGCAGTTGCTGCTTCTGCCTTTGAAAGGGGAGAGAGACTGGACTTTGTTGTGCATTCCTGCTTGTGAAGAATC
Organism: Pleurodeles waltl; assembly: GCF_031143425.1. Classification (NCBI taxonomy): domain Eukaryota; kingdom Metazoa; phylum Chordata; class Amphibia; order Caudata; family Salamandridae; genus Pleurodeles; species Pleurodeles waltl. Next base: position 147,033,224 of record NC_090439.1, read on the forward strand.
TCCAAGGACTTGAACTGAGCTTGCCTCCTGTTTTGAAGTCTCAGGGCCATCAAGGACTTCCTCCGGTGGCACATAGACTCTCTGCTGAGACTCCTGACCTGCCAAGTGGTGCCCTATCCAGGCCCTGGGCCCTTGAAGAACAGAAAAACCACGCACAGAACACCGTGTGGGGAGGAAATTTCCGATGCACCAGCTGCAACACGGCTGATAAATGACACGCCGACGGCTTCGCGGCTAAAATCAACGCTCCACCTGCATCGCAGCTGGGAGATCAACGCATTGCAGCAGGAGAAACTATGCGCAACACCCGCTTGTGGCTGCTGATAATGATGCAAACCCCACACAGGGCAGTTTTCCATCACTGTGCAACAGAATTTTCCACGCACTGTCCGTGGGCGTCAAAGTCAACCCGACTCTGTGCGGATCCGAGGTCCCCCATCTGAAAATCAATGCATCGCTCTTTTGAAAGGGAGGAAACAACACATCGCCAACCCGACCGGGGGAGAAATGACACAAGGCCTCAGTTGTGAGGAAGGAATCACGCATCACTGCCTTTTCCAATGCACGTTCACCCGTACTGCTTTATTTTTTAGCCTAACCAGGTACTTTGTGCAAAATCATCATTTCCATTGTTTTCAATGGAGTAAGACTCTTAGGGCCTGATTACAACTTTGGAGGAGGTGTTAATCCGTCCCAAAAGTGACGGTAAAGTGACGGATTTACTACCAGCCGTATTACGAGTCCATTATATCCTATGGAACTCGTAATACGGCTGGTGGTATATCCGTCACATTTGGGACGGATTAACACCTCCTCCAAAGTTGTAATCAGGCCCTTATTCTTTTGAAAATACATATTTTAACTTGTGTATGTTGGATTGTTGTTGCTTTGGTCTTGTTTGATTTAGATACATATTTCCAATTTTTCTGAATTGGTGTGGTGTCCATTTTGTAGTGTTTTCACTGTACTTCTGTGTGTGTTGGTACAAATACTTTACACATTGCTTCTCAGATAAGCCTGACTGCTTGTGCCAAGCTACCAAGGAGGGAAGTAGGGGTTATCTAAGTGTGTTTCTCACTTACACTAACTAGATTGAGGGTCCTTGCTTGGCAAGGGGTAACCTGACTGGCAAACAAAGACACAATTTCTAACAGTCATCCATGTATGTCTGCATTTCCATGACCAAGGGGGCAGAGATGTTGTTGTAGAGTTTGGTGTAAAAAGTAGTCATGGTATCAAGCAGGGCCTTTGGGGAGGACTGGGAATCCCCCTGATTATCCATTAACTCCACCATTTACGGAGAGGAACGTGGTCCATGCAGAAGACCAGCACTATACTTGCCATGCCGGTCTCCCTGTCCGTACCACTGGGCCGACCCCTCCCGTCTGAGGTAAAGAGTGTCTCAACTGGCTTCCTCCAAAAATTCAATTTGTTTCTCTTTAATGTCCACCAGCAGGGCTGTATCTTTGGTTTGGAAGTACTCCATTTCTAGAGCATGAATATCACGCTCCAGAGGGCACAGCCTGTTCCTTATGGCCTTTAAAATACCAGCTTTCTTGGTGATACACATGCCATGGATAAGGACCTTAAAAGCCTGCAAGAGTGTAGAGGCAGAGTCAACAGATTCCTTATTATGTGTGAAGTAATCTAGTATTTCTGTTCAGATCCTGTCGCAAAATAGTGGATCGCGCAGTGCTCTGGGAGAAAGTCTCCAGGAGAACACACAGGGAGTGACATCAGGAAATGAGGGCTCAAAAAAGACTGGGGCATCATCTGAAAACGTACGGGGCAAATGTATAACCTCAGTAACCCAGGTCATGGCATCACTGAAGGTCAGACAGTAATCTATCCTGGACCAGGTGTTATGTGATGTTGTGATGCATTTGCCCTCCATTCATGTGCTCTGTCCATGTCACCATATGTTGTGTAGGTGGTATCTTGAATGATAGTGTTGAAGGTAGATGCTGCATTGGGGCGCAGGAGTCTAGCAGTTCCGACCTGTCCAGCTGGTCATCTAATGGTATGTTAAAGTTGCTAACCCACAGTATAGTCCTGGGTCCTAGACCCATCATATGCCTCCAAACTTCAGAGAAGAAATCTGAGTCATCAGTATTGGGAACATACAGAGCAACAAATATCACTGGGTGTTTATGTAGAGTTCCAGCTAGTATCACGTTGCAACCATTAGCAGAGCAGAATAATTTTCTTGTTTGCAACAATAAGCCTTTGCATAGAATGATTACAACACCCCTGGCATAATTGGAGTAGAGGGAGGTGTGCTTCTCCCCCACACCCCACGCAACCCAGAGACAGTTAACTGGATGAAGTGAAACTCCTGGAGGTACCATATATCTATATGGTGCCGGGCAAGATAGGCATGTGTCAGTCGGGCTTTTATGCGATCGTTTAACCGGATGTTCCAGGTGAGTAGACACCTAATGGAAGTCACATCGTCAAGACATGGAACATCTGCGGAAATATGATGGGGAACTGAGCTGGGCTTCCTGGAGTGGAGCATGGCTGTGGGGACTAACCGTACTAGAGAACTGGGGGAAAAAAAACAACAAACATTAATAGAAAACATCTGTCCATGACCTCCTACCATCCTCTACAACCGATATTAGGGTTGAGAAAACTGCACCCTCCCTACAATGCAATAACCAAATAACAAAATAAGAGTTCATGTGGAACACATCACTGAAGATGCAGTAAAGGCGGGCGAGCGTCTCTACCATTGGAGACAGGGTAGCTGACTAGGCAATGACACCCCAATGGTTTACAGCAGTCTTCAGTGGGGTAATTTGGGGAAATAGTGGTCCTGAGGTGTCCTATGAAGAAGTGTTGGACTATTAAGAGGCATCCAAGGAGGTAGCCACAGCAATATAGCCACTGGGCCTGACACCTCACCACGCCTGCGGATTCTTGAGATGGCAAGCAGAGGACCACATTGTTAATTTTTGTCGCCAAGGGAATTGTTTGTCTGACTATGAGGGGAATCACCAGGCTATGACTTCTTGGAGATTAAGGCCCAGATTTAAGAGGGCCTAGCGCCATCCTAACGATACATTAGCATAATTATTTTAAGCTAATGTGGTGTTAGATGGCCAAAAACGCAGCACCATATTTACGAACTTTGTCACCCCTTGCACCACATTAAGCCTGCGCCAGGCCTAATGTATGCAAGGGAGGCGTTCCCCAGTTAGGGAGGCTGATAAAATGGCGCAAACAAATCTAAGAGATTTCTTCGTGTCATTTCTATTGTAATTTTTAATGCCTGCTCAGAGCACGCATTAAAAGGAGGCTCCCATTGTTTTCAAGGGGCCTCTGGGTGCTTTGCAGGATTAGCATCAACATTTCTGACTCTAATCCTTCAAAGTGCCACACTAGTTTAAAAAAGTATGATGTTAGTTCCCTAACTACTGCCATGATGCACCATATCTCAAATACAGCGCAATAGGGGGCGCTAAGGGGCACAAGAAAAGTAGTGCTGCACTAGGTGCAGCACCACCTTTCATAAATCTGTCTCTTTGTGTTGATATCTGTCCTTAAAAGAGATGCGTAATTTCACTGGAAAACAGCAAATAGGGTATGTCTGGTGGGCAGACAGACACAAGTTGACAGCAGCTATGAGTGTGGCGCAGGGAGCCATCAGGCATCAGTAGAGTAGGGGTCCCATACAAAGAGAAGCAAGTCTGGCACTAGCGGCTCCCAATAGGGGGGGACAGAACTTTCACTAGCAATATTAGTCAAAGGGGGACATACACTGATCAAAAAGGAGAACTGGGCCCTGAGGGTGGGCCGCCAGCACTTACCACCGACCTTGAGCGCCAGGGTCTGATCTTTAATTTAGCCAGGCAGGTCCTGGGCTCAGTGTGGTCCTCAGCAGCTGTGACCACACCTGAGGTGACCCTGAGGAAAAATACTCATTTTAATGGGCCCTGCTGCATGGGCCCGTCAGCCACCACCTGTCCCACAGCAGCAGGTTGCAGGTCAATCCCAGAGGCTACGACCACCAGATGCAGCCACAGCCAGCCCCTGAGCGACTGCAATCAGGGAGGCTGCACGGTTGTGGCAGTGCCACCCAAAGAACTCCTCCTCCTTGCTGTCGGTTTGGTACAGCCTGATGGGGGCCTGACATCGTCAGTGTCTCACCAAAAGGATTGCAGCGGCCCAGCAGGATGTCAGAGGGCAGGCTGCGCCACTTGTGCAGCACACCCACTCATAGGGCTGCAAGGACCCCCCAAAATTCGAGCAGGGGTAAAGGACTGAATCCAGGGGCAACGATTGTTGGGGAGGAGCTGATTGCCGGATTCATGTAAAATAATGCATCACCCGACAGAGCCTTCTAAGTGAGCAGCCATCTTGCTACTCAGTGTCATTGCCCTCAAAGCTGAAATTATACTTATAAGCGAGAGTGTAACATAAAAGAATGAGAAATAAAATATCATGAATCTCGATACAGGTTAATTACCCGAACAGTGGGGTCATCTATTAAATTCATCATTTCACATGTTATTTGAAACTGTAGGCCAGATTTTAGAGTTGATTGGTGTTCTAGAATGTTCTAATTTATGGAGCAAATGGTAACTCAGAGAGGGATCGACCAGTAGAAATTACTAGAATTTTAAGAGCCGTAAATCCCACCTGTGGGTTCTCCTCAAGATTTTGCATTTCCTTCCAAACTGGAGGATTTTCCATTACCACTTAGGAGTTCAGGAGAAAGCAAAGGGTAACTCCTCAAAATACTTCACTTATTCAAACCAACGCAAAACTGAGATAACTGGTAGTCACAAGTTGTTTATTTGTTAAATAGCAATTTACCCATTGTTGGCAATATTATGGCAGTGTTTTAAGAATTGTTCATGTGTCTGAGATTTTTATGTGTTTTTAATGCTGCTTTCATACAATATCACTTTAGCACAGGATCGCCAGATGGGATGGCAGAGGGGTTATTTTTCCCTACTCTGTTATATGCAGGTCCTTGTGCTTGACCTGCAACATTAACTTATAGTCGTTAAAGCAAACCTGTACTCATGACAAGACCCACTAGGTGGTGTCAGGTTCTTCTTTGCTTGTGTTTTCGCTTCCACTCATGACATTTTAATAGATCTTTGAAACAGGTCATTGTCCTATGAAGGAACACATTTCTGCAAGAAAACAGAGGGAGGACTACAACTGGCCTCAGAGAATGGCAAGCATGTTGGGAGGAATCAGGTAACCATTAAGGGCACATTTGTGGCCATATTAAAGGTATAAAACCTAAGAACACCAGTGATTCGTACATTACCAAAGATTCACAAAAACATTTGAACCCTCCTGGAAGACCAATAGTGTAGGGTTGTGGGTCTGTTTTAGAAACAATAGGACAATGAATCAACTTTTTTTCCAAACCTATCCCTCCTGCAATAGCAAGTTACATTAATGAAAGTATGCATTTTATTAATCAAATTGAAAGCCTGACATCTCCATCTTCAAATGACCTATTGACTACTTTAGATATAGAATAGTTATATACAAATATACCACAATCTGAGGGTATTAATGTGATGCAGAATGTCCTCCATGCAAGAGCTAGCTGACAGCAAGTCTCATAATTTTTCATCATCCCTTTACTCAACTTTATTACAAAAATCTTAATTCATTAAAAAAAAAGAATTAGCCGTAAAAGGTACTTCCATTGGAGTGGTTTTTGCTCTCAATTTTGCAATTCTACATTTTGATAATTGTATTGCTCTCAAGTAAAATAAGGGGACACAATGCCAAAAGAATGCAGCACTCTTAGTCTGAATATTGAATGTATTAAGGCACTTCCCATATATCAAATAAAGAACATACAAATATATGAGACTAAGCATATAACTCAAGTGCAGCAGAACCTGTGTGTAAACAAAGATAAAAGCATAGATCATGTAGTCAAGACTTAAAAAGAAATGTGCAATGCATCAACAGAGCATGCATACATGAGCTAAATAATCAAGTTTATAAAACTTCACCGATTGAGTTAAAGAACTCATCCTCTCCAGCGCGACTGAGGGAGCCCTCAAATCCATCAGACAGGAGACACGATTGGCATCATAAATCAGATCCTGTGCAGTGTATCCACTCCACAAGCGAGCTACTGTCTAAAAGCCAGGTCCCCCTTTCTTTTATATCTTAAAACACCTCAAGGAGAAGGTTCAATAAACCCCCTCCCCTCTGTAATGAAACTAAGCACTGACTGTACTTCAAAAACACCCATAGAAGCTGGCCAGGTTCACAAATTAGGTAATGCAAATCCCAGGGTGCTGTGGGTCTAGGGCCCCCTTTGATGCAACCCCAAAAAACTATTTGTGGACATGTAAAGTGCACTCATGCCCTAGGGGCACATGTGCGCTACATGTCATTTTTAAAAATATATTTTTAATGCATTTGTAAAAATTGCACGTGCTTTACCACCACACTTCAATTTGTGGTAATTACATTTCCTAAATGCCAAATTCGCATTCAGGCAATGGAAGATAAATGTGCACTGGTAATCACCAATAGGTATTCTCTATTTACGATTACCTATTTAGGGAATCACAATTTGCGATTCCCTAAATGGAGTCGCAATTTCAGGGAATCGCTATTTTAACTATTCCTTGAAATCGCACTGCGAATGCCTTTCAAAAATTCTGAAAGGCATTTTTTCATTCACAAACGGTGGAATTTTGTTGCACCGTTTGCGAAAGCAAAAAGCTTTGAGTCATCTGGCCCAAAGCCTTCACTTAGCTGGACTGTTTCCCTTTGTATTTCGAATATGTAAAGCTGAGTGCAGTGGAAACATCACGAGTCTTAGCCGTGTGAAAGCACATGCCGCTTCTGTCATTTTTGTTGGGATATAGGTGTAAGTGACATTACTGCAAGAAAATAACAATCCAACAGGTAATCTAAAGTGCATGATATGACTAGCAGCAGATAATACATTCATGCAGAACCTACCAATATCTACATTTTTGCACATTTTGTCATTTCTTTGCTGGCATAAAACTTGTTCCCACGGGATCTTTTGAGGGTGATCTGTTGTCACTTAAAGTCACATTTACGTGCATTTTCCAATGTTGTTGCCATCACAAGTTAACTTATAAAATGTTATCTGTGGTGACATTGTAAGTAATCACCTGAGTTAGTCTGTTCTTCTTGGCAAAAATGGCAATACTCATATGATGATAGATGAATTTGTAAGTCACTTTCTTCCACCGCCCCATCTGCATTAGTAGCCTTTAATATCTGCATCAAGACAAAAGCATGAGTAGGAATGGCAACTAGGCAGGTGGAAATGACAATGGTGTTGCTTTTCATATTTGTCATGCAAAAGTCTGACATGTTAAGAATAGTTTCTACTGGATGTATCCACACATTTTCAGAGGTGTCGATCTGAGCTGACGGTCGATCACTTCAGGGTTGTGGGATCACGGTCCCTCCCGACCACACTCACACCCGACCGAACACACTTCACGTAGCACCCTCAGAACACAGACACCTTCGAGTATGATCTGTAAAAGAGACACGTATGATTATTCTCGCAAGTGATATTTATCAGCTGGTACATGTTCCCACTTTTCTTGTCCTGGTTTCATGACCAACAGAATATTGTCTTTTTCCATTTGCTATGATTTCTGCTAATTCAATGGGAGAGGTCGGGTATTCCACCCACACCTTGGCACTGAGGTTCTTGTCAGTGGAGCCAAAGAGACTCTTCCCTCGCACAGTAAGAAGGACTGGGGCAGTTAAATGTTTTACTATTCCATTATACACTAAACTAATCACAATCTGAGCAGTTCTGGCTCCAGCCTGTATTATCAAATCAGCATCTCCACTGTTCAGTAATATCAACCTGATTTATCCTTGATAGTCAATAATATCACCTTGATTTTTTCTTGGTAGCCTGCATCAATCACTTCCCCAACACTTGAATGCCCTTAAGCGCCAGCTTGTGGAGCAATCAATCTGAAATGTTCTGAGGGAGATTGTATCCTGAATCCTGTCTCAATGAGTACCATATCTCTTGGTTTCAGTCTGCACAAGTTTAAAGCATGTGAATCAAGACCTGCACCCTCTGGTGTTGCCTGATACAGAGCTAAACCTCCTGTCTTTGTCTCCTAACATAATAGTATTGGTTGCCACATGGGGTTGTAATTGAACGCTGGGATTAACATTCACATCAAAGGAGTCTCTGCATTTATTAAAGGTCTATTTTTCAGTATTTGGAATGCTTCATTTAAATGATCTCTCCGATTTTTCAACAATCCATCTGACAATATCCTCAACTGAGACTTCAACAATACATTCATTCTCCCAGTCAATCCTGCAGCTTGTGGGTAATATGTAACATGATAAATCCACTCTATATTGTGCTGTGAACAATGGTCTTGTACCAACTTACCTTTAAAATGGGATCGGTTATCAGTTTGGATCTGGAGTGGAACTCCATAATACAACCTCAAAAAATCTAATGTCTCAATGGTATTGGACTGGGTAGCACACTTGCATTGGTACACTGTTAAATAGCCAGGACATGTATCTACCACTGTACATGCATACTCAAATCCTTGACTAATTGGCATTGGTCTGAATGAAATCAATCTGCCATATCTACCCTAACAACCTTCCTCTTTCTTGTTGACCCCTGGCTGTCTATGGAACATATCTCTGTTGTGTGTGCTGACAGAAAGGGCATTGGATTATTACAGCTTTTATCAAGTTATCAAGTCTGCATCCCCCTAATCTGTGCCCACCTGTTACTGGCCTTCTATCCTAGGTGTCCACATTTTTGGTGAGCCCACTTAGCCATCCCCACCAAATCAGAATCCTGTGTCATACTTCTGCTTCCAAAATGTTGGCTTTTTCGTCTGCAAAGAAAATAAACCATTGTTCTAGTGAGTCAGTGGGACAGTGGGCATCTACATGATATATAGTGACTGTACTTTGCTTAACATTTCCCAGATTTCCTGCTACAGTTCTTTGCCCCAAACCTCCTTAGAATGTATTTGCCCGTTATGTGCATGCTACGTGGGCAGCCAGGTAGCTAGCCCCTTGGCAGTAGAACAAGAATCAGTATAAATTTGACATTTCCCAGGTAATCCTTGATTTAAGGCTTGATACATGGCATACAATCCTCTGCATATTGACTGCTCTTTCTTTATTCATTAGTGGAAAGCAGCTTTTTTGTCACTAGATTGAACTGTCTCTTGGCCCCCACATACTTAGCTGAACCCTCTGTGAATGATACATGCTTCCTGTCCTTCGGGGACAAGGACTCAAATGGCTCACCCCTCTTCACAGGAGACTTTTTTTTACCTCTGGCACCTCCTGTAACACCACCTCATCCACCATCTGGGCCTGTGTCACCTTTTCATGCAGGACCACAGTTCCTCCTGGTCCCATCCTGGCCCGGTCCTGTATGCACCATTTCCACTTAATGACACTTGCTTCTTGTGCATGGACTATTCTGTGAGTTTTGGATAAACTCATCACTCATTACATTATTGGAATCTCAGGACTCAGAATCACATTGTGCCCTATTTTCATCTGCTCAGTATCCGCTAGAGCCCAATAACACACCAGTAACTGTTTTTCAAAGGGAGTGTACCTCTCTCCAGCATCTGGTAACAAACCTAGGCCACCCTCTTCCTTCCCTGTTTTTGCCACATACTCCAGTTTGCGTATTGCCAATGAACTTTCACATGTAACTCAATGTCTCCCTGCTGTACTGGCCACAAGTCTAAAGCATGTTGTAGGGAGTCAATTGTCAATTCAAATGCACACTGCGCTCCTGCTCTGCCCATTCAAACTCATGTTTCTTCTGAGTCACTTTGTACAAAGGGGCCTAAATCTGACTCAAGTGAGGGATATGCTGCCTCCAGAAACCAAACAATCCAATGAACTGCTGGGTTTCCTGCTGATTACAGGGTGTAGCAATTTCCAGTAGCTTTTATCTCACCTGCAGCAACACATCCCTATGTCCCTGATTCCATTAAATTCCTAGAAACTTCACACCTTGGGAACGTCCTTGTACCTTTTTTCTGGATTTATCATCCACCCCTTCCTTTGCAAATGTTCCACAATTCTGTCCAAATGAGTCTGCACCTCTTCTAGTGTTTCTCCCAGCACCATCACATCATCAATGTAATGAGAAAGCTGCACCCCTGGAATGACAGGTACGTAATCTATGTGTTCTGCTACCATCCAATGAAAGATAGTGGGGCTATGTACCTAGCCCTTAGGAAGGTTTAAAATTTTTAGCAGTCTCCCAGATCACAGGAATGGGAATTTCTCTTGATTCTAAGGGGCTAATGGTATTGTAAAGAAGGCATTGGCAATGTCAATTGTTGCGTACTTGGTTCCTTTATGTCTCTGTATCTTTTCAATCAAAGTAATGGTGTCTGGGACGGCGGCAGTCAAAGGGGGTGTATGTTTACTAATTTCACTGTAATCAACTGTCATTCGGTCATGCAGTTTGCGCACGGGCCCCTTCCTTTGCAAATGTTCCACAATTCTGTCCAAATGAGTCTGCACCTCTTCTAGTGTTTCTCCCAGCACCATCACATCATCAATGTAATGAGAAAGCTGCACCCCTGGAATGACAGGTACGTAATCTATGTGTTCTGCTACCATCCAATGAAAGATAGTGGGGCTATGTACCTAGCCCTTAGGAAGGTTTAAAAATTTTAGCAGTCTCCCAGATCACAGGAATGGGAATTTCTCTTGATTCTAAGGGGCTAATGGTATTGTAAAGAAGGCATTGGCAATGTCAATTGTTGCGTACTTGGTTCCTTTATGTCTCTGTATCTTTTCAATCAAAGTAATGGTGTCTGGGACGGCGGCAGTCAAAGGGGGTGTATGTTTACTAATTTCACTGTAATCAACTGTCATTCGGTCATGCAGTTTGCGCACGGGCCACACAAGATTATTCCATGCTCTGGTGACCAGGGCCACCACCCCTGCTTCTACTAAACCCCATAAGGTCTTCCATATCTCCTCATGCCCTTCCAGGATCCAATACTGCTTCGAATTAACCACTTTGGTGGCTGGGAGAACCTTTACTGGAGGTATTTTCAAATAACCCACTCTCACTGCCACAGCTGAAATGTATCTCTGTGACCCAAATTGATAGCACCCATGTTCCAAATACAGAGTCATGCCCTTCAGAATATCAATCCCAAGGATGTATTTCAGAAGGGGCACTATTAAGGCAGTCTAGTCCTGTTTTGACGTGCTCCCTATTTTCATTTAGACCTTGGTTTGCATGCAGGGGTTTCCTTTCCACCTAACCCTGTATTTGTGTAATCCTGCCCTTTGAACTTTTTTGCATTTACATATATCAAAGAGATCTCTGCTTCGGTATCCACAAGAGCCCAGACCTTTTGGACATTCCCGTTTTTCCAAGACATTTCTAATCAACATGGGGTCTATTATCCTTGCAAGGCTATCCCAGTACCGGTGCTTGGCCTATTTCCTAATCTGATTTTAACCTATTGAGCTTCGCAAAGGTCAAATGAGGATAAATGCTATGATACCTACGGTGTGACTCCTCTTCCCCCTGTTCTCCTCAATTAACCAATCTGTGTCCAAGTCTTCCTCTTCCTCCACCTGTGGGGGGCTATTTCTCTCTCCTTCCTTCTCTGCATCCTTCGCTTCTGATTTGCCCTGATTCATCTGCTTATCATCCTGTTTGTTCACTTTCCTGCTCCCCTCTTTCCTGTCTAGCCCTCACTTTTGATACATTTCCCAACAGACTTTTGGTATCTGTTCCATCCATCTGTTCTTTCTTCACACCATCCTTCAACAATGCCATGAATATATCTCAGTCTCAACCTCGTATTATCTGTATGGCCCTCAAAGCAGGAGGCTCTTTCAGGTTTTATACACTCACCCAACTCTCCCAACTCACAGACTGCCTCCCATACATCTTTCAATGCATGTCCTGTCTATTTAATTAGCAAAGTCATTATCACTTTTTGTAAGCTGGGGGAGCTAAACAAATAATTTTATTTTGCACTGATACTGTCAGTGGCGCCTCCAACAGATTGTGAGCCTCGCCCAGAAAAACAGCAGTTTTCATTGCTCTTTCCTTAAGTCTCTGCATAGCATCTCTCAATGTGTACCAGGGTTTATCATTTGGTGGCCAGTCCAACTCTGCATAGTATTTTCGATTACATTCCATAACTGCTAATTGTAACAAGTTAGTTGATTCTTCATCCTCATAACCCATACATTGCTCCTGTATAGTGGGGTCAGTGCTCAGTATACAGAGCCTCTGTGCATCTCCTGCATCCAGCATACTCCAGAGACTCCAATATCAAACAATCACACCAGCCATTTAAGCAACGCTTCCCCACGTTTTTCACTAAGCCTATCCATTATGTTGTTAATTTCTTGCTGTGAGTAATCTTCCAAAGAGTGTATCACTTCTTCCCCCAGCGGGCACCTTGTATCTTTCGCCTGAACCTGGGCTATGCGTGGACCATCTTCTGCTCTTCTGGCTTACCTTGACCGCTATTTTGACAAAACTATTACCAAGAGTCTGAAAACTCCAAAGAATCCCAAATATTACCATCCCATTCCTCGGGATTCCAGTATAACCGTGCTTTGGCAATGGCTAAATTAACCTTCCTTTTGTTAACTCTTCCCTGGCTCTTCTTGTATTTGTTCTGTGCCATGCACACAGCGGCTCTCTCAGCCACAGTCTGGTAAGTACCTAACTTGTCTTGTAATAATTTATTCTGACATGATAACATTGTGGAAGTATTTTTGGCTTCCTCTAACTGCTTTTCCATCTGCGCACATTTCTCATGCATTTTACACCCATTTTAATCACATAAGAGAATCTAGACTCTCTGACCTAACGTGATAAGTTATTTTACTTTTTCAATTGGCACTCTCTGCAAACAAGCTAATACATCTGCTAGCTCAGCATCTGCTATGCATGCATTCCTGTTCTAACTCAGGCCAGCACAGTGAGACCACTCATGCGCCAACATACCATATGGGGCTATTTCCCACGCAGGTATTTCACTTGGTATCTGAGAAACTGCCTTTGTTTTTTTGCCAAATCTTTTTCACTTTAATCTTTTACTTCACATCCTGCAAGTGACGCCAAAATGTATTCCTTTCACTTAAACTAAGAGGATACAATTCCAAATGAATGCAGCACTCTTACTCTGAATAATGAACTTATTAAGGCACTTCCCACATATCAAATAAAGAACATACAAATATATGAGAATAAGCATATAACTCAAGTGCAGTAGAACATGTGTATATACAAAGATAAATGCATGAATCAGGTGGCCAAGACTTGAAAAAAATTTGCAATGCATCAACAGGGCACGTATACATGAGCTAAATAATCAATATTTAAAATACTTCACTGATTCAGTTGAAGTCCTCAACCTTGCCAGCGTGACTGAGGGAGCCATCAGTTCAGCCAGGAAGGAGACCCGATCGGATCACAAATCAGACCCCGGGCAGCACGACTGCTCTACAGGTGCTCTCTTGTATGAGTGCCAAGTCTCCCCATTTTATATACCTGAAAACACCTCAAGAAGAAAGTTCTAGAAACCCCCTCCCCTCTGCTATGGAACTAAGCACTGGCTGTACTTCGTTTTTACCAAAAACACCCATAGAAACTGGCCAGGCTCCCAATGTTTGTTCTAAGACAGATTCATACATTCATCTGATAAAAAAAGTCTTAGCTTTATGAACTCTTATGAAGTCCACATCCCACATAATATGTTCCAGCACTATCTGACCCTGTTCTTGTGGAGAGAAAAATAACTTCTGTGAGGAAAAACATCTGCACTGTCCTGCAACTACTGCAGGGCACAAACTGGAATCACTCGAACAAAATGTAGACAATGGTCAAATGATGGTCAAATCTAAATAGCATCACAACAATGTAGAGAGGATTCAACCCATTAAGGGAGAAATACATTTACAACATTTTTCTGATTTGGCAAGACTCACATTCCCTCCTAATGCAACTCCATACCTGGCTAAAACAAAAGAGTAACAAGTTACGTTTCTCCAACAAATGATACAATATAGAGATGGTGTTCCCATACCTTATAATACAAACTGATAACAGCCACCTTTATACCTCCTTATATAGGAAACGAACTGAAAAAAACACTCTTCTGGAATACAATAGTTTCCATCCATGCTCACTAACAGAATCTCTACCCTGTAGGCAATCTCTACTCATTAGGCATCATTGTAAGCACAAGGAAGATATTTTTCAAACAAACAGAGATACTTTCTATTAAACTCTTAGCCGGTGGTGTCACAACTCCATCTTGTGCCATATGTGCTGTGGGTTTTTACTTGCCGGGCTCATGTTACTCTTCCCTTCTGGTGCCTCCCTGCCACAAGTACTCCAAGTCATGCTTCCCTTGTGGCACCTTCTAATCTCGAGCACTCCATGATTGCCTTCCCAGGAAGACTGAAACATTTACCCTCCTGTTCTGTTCAATACACGTTTAGTCTGTTTTGCACCTGCAGATTATCAATTGTGTTTTTAGGATAAGTATGCCTCCTTGGTGACCGATTGAACTGTCCCATTATGCATTAGGGTTCTGTTACATCAACTCCTGCATTCACCTCCTGAGTCTCCTGGAACTTCCAGCACTCTAGTCTTCAAAGCCTTTGAAGTAAGCTGTAGATCGAAGGGAAGAATGGGGTCCACACTTCAAAGGGTGTCTTCTTGTGAGTTTAATCCTTAATTATATGTTACATATAATAGGAACTCCAACTACTCCTAAGCCCTGACTGCTGCTCGCAACTGTCCAGAAAAGAACCCTCTCAACCTTCCAGACAGAAGAACAGTCAGTATGCCAGGTGGAGAGAAGGGACATACCAAGTACCACAAAAACGAGGAGGTACATAAAACACAATAATGAGAAATATAACTATAATGAAAGGAAAAACTATGATGCTACACTACAATACTACAGCCTTCCTGATGATTCTGCGACCCTGGCATGTCCAATGCTACCAGTGTCTTCCTTCATGAGCTACGATTCCGCTTTCTCTTGAGTTTCTTGCACCAGGTCCTCTGTTATCTTCAGACTCCAGTTCATGTAATGTCAAGGTTAAGTACTTTCTCCTCAGGTTAGTGGGCTCTAATCTATAGGTTAGCAAATAATCCAAAGACTGATTCCTTTGAAGGCATGAGAATGTTTTCTGATATTGCACATTGTTTGAGTATTAACTCCCATGAGGCCCAGCGCTCTGGACTCTTAAATTGCAGAGCTCTGAACTCTACTGTACCTGAACTGAATGTTTGCTCTGTGTTTCCTAACAAGTTGTATCCAGTATTTTGGGGGAAACTTCTAGAGGTTGAAGTTGTATTTGAGTTTGAATCTGATTCTGGAATGTTCCGGAGTGCTGGATAATCACCAGTTTATTCTTGAAATGGTTTTTGTTCCCTCTCTCATGGAGTATTTATGATGAAGTATGTAAGCGTACAAATAGTGTAAACAATTGATAAATCATTTTGAATTGAGAACCTATGGTTAACATTCAGTGATTAATTTGAGCAGGTGGTTGCCAGTGGGGGGGCACCTTCACTTATTTTGGGGGGATGACACTTATTTTTCTGCATCAGGCATTTCCTGCAAGCAAAAGACAGATATGGGAAAGAGGGAGGAAGAGAAAGATGGAAAAGTGTCAAAGAGGAACAAAGCTCTAAGAGTGAACTGAAGGGGCAGTGAGTGGCTGCAAATGGATTAAAGAGGACCAAGACGGTTGTAGGATTATGCTGCCTCAGTATTTTGTGCTCACACATTTAAGTGCAGGAGCTGTGTGTTTCAGAGGAGAGCTTTCAGCACCAGCACATTTTTATTTACAAATTAAGTACTGATAAAATTGACTTGTTGTTTTTAGTGTATCACACCTGCATTAAGGATAACAAGTTCCAGGGGATCTTGATCCTACGAGGCAATGCGCAAGGCAGCCAAGCAGTTTCATCAGTGACGCAAGTTCATCTTTTCTTGTTTTATCCCATCTCCCTTTGCCCACCGGGGGCAGTTTGTTCTAACCAGACATTTGACGCTCCAATGGTGACCTATGAAAAAGGAAAAAATAAAAGATCATGTGGTTCATGCTGCCATTCCCACTATGAAACCCATGTTGACCCTTACTGGTGTCATAGGCCATTTGTAAATGTGGTGGTTGAAATGTCTGCCAATTCACTACTGGGATAAGAGGTGTTCTCTCACAGCAACATTACTGTACACGTACAAAAACTATCCAATTGTAATACTGTTAATGTTATATATGCCATACCCTGCTCATGATCCCAACTTTATATTAGTTAGACTATGCAAAAAGAGAAAATCATAGTTTGTCAACTTCATAGTAGGATCAGATGCAAGGTCCTGACTGCCCCATTGTTTGCTCACTTTAATAATTCTAGTCACTCTGAAAATGATCTGAAATGGTTTGTGAGTCATACAATATTGATACTAGTAGTAGGAGAAAATCTTGAACAACTCTTGGAACAAAGAAGAGCTGAAACAGTTACTCACATTGGTCACAATGAATTCTGGAGTCAATCGTCATGAAGACTGGACAATACTGATCTAGAGACTCATGCTCACAGAATTCTTTCGGCATAACAAACTCCTCTGTTTCTCTACTGTGACCGGAGCATATTTTTGAAACAAAAAGACTGAACTGACCGAACTGTATGTATTTCTTGTGGTTGGGGTCTTGTACTGATGTACATATCATTCTATGTTTCACTGGGTATGAAAACAACTAATTTAGGTCTTAAGTCTTCATGATACCCTTGTACTGTTCCTATTTCATCCTTCTATTCCATGTACACCTCCAGATTGACCACTAAATAGGCCCTTTTTGGTTACCTGATTCTGCCCAGCATGACTGGAATCCTCCTGGCTGATCGTAGTCACTGTAGTTTATTGGCTTCTTCACTCTTGCAACATGGCCACCACATTTCTTGATTGTAGTCATCAGACATTTCTCCTGCTTTGGCTAACGGGACTTCATTGCTCCTGCTTCTGTAACCTTTTTCAGTCCGCCCTGCCCTTTGTCTGCCTCATCGTGATTCCACACGGAGGCCCTCACAAAGACTTTCATGTGAGAGACCCTTAACTTATTTTGTCCAATTTGGAATTTAAGGTAACATTTTCATACATAAAATTATTGCTTTTTGTAGTACATGAACCCCTGTAATTATCTTATTGCTATCACTACTATTCACTGGCTATTCTGATTAATTCTTTTTGATGTATGTCTGCCGAAGAGTTATTACGCTTCTCAGGTGAGCCCATCTACCTTCCCTCTTTTCTGAATTTGAACAGCACTTTAATTCTTTAAATTTACTCACTCTGCTTTCTTCTTCAATTTTATTTTACAGTGCCTCTTAATATGGTGTTGGGCTCATGATAGATGTTAGAGTCCTGATGATGATCCAGGTATTTATTGAGGGTCGGAACACTTTTGTCTGATCATACCGTAGACCCACTTTTGAATATATGATTTGATATGATTGTCTGTTTTCTTGCTATTGTAATACACAAATTGATCACATTTCTCACATTTGTCTTTCACTTATGAAAGAGCACAAAGCACGTTGTACTGCACTGGCACCCACTATGCTGTTTCTGTGACTTTAGTTGTTTAATTGAATAAAGTTGTCATTTGACTGCACATAATCTGTGCACATTCCTTCAACGCGAGACCTCTGTTCCTTGCAAAAACACCTGCCATTCCTGCTCTAGTAGCATGCAGAATAATAAAATCAGCTCCATGGTGATGATAGGATGAGCCACATGCTCACGGTAGCTATGCTCATAAGACTGGTAAATAATCATTAGTCATCTCCCAAATGTTTCCACTTCTAATTTTCACTGATGTCTCTGTATGTTGGAGGTGCTCCATCTGCAGCTGTTCCTTACTAATTAGGATGGGCCACATATCCTGGCTTCCTGGGGAATCAGGTTAGCCTAAGGAGCCTAGAGAGTTACATCACAGTATAGGACAACACACCCACACAATAATGTATATTGTTATTACTTGATTTTTAGCACAACTAGATGAATGTATCTGTTGGAAAATGGGTTATTGGTAGGGCAGGTAGGTACCTACACCTAGCAACAAGCCACTAACCTCCACATAGGTACAGTTAGGTCTCAGTAAATTAATCCCAGGTCAACCCTTGGTAGCTTGGCAACGAGCGTCAAGGCTTAACTTAGGAGACAAAGTGTAAAGCATTCAAATATCACAAAACAGTAATTAAATAAAACACAGGAAACAGTTTAAAAATCCAAAACCAATTTATAATAATAGTTTATATTTTTATCTTTAAAATGACACAAAAACGATTAAAATCGGTTCAGGGGAACCGGAG
Source organism: Pleurodeles waltl (assembly GCF_031143425.1). Lineage (NCBI taxonomy): Eukaryota > Metazoa > Chordata > Amphibia > Caudata > Salamandridae > Pleurodeles > Pleurodeles waltl. The sequence continues at coordinate 147,051,618 of NC_090439.1, forward strand.
ATATGAATTTTTAAAGAATTATTACTTTTCTAGCGCTTAGAAACAAAAAGCGCCAATCGGGTCATCTGGTTGCACCTCGACCGGGGCAAAGTCAAACTTTCAGGCCGACCGCGATGGAGCCCTGCTCGGCTACAGGTCGCGGGAGGCCTCGGTTAAAAAGTTACCTTCTGACTTAGTCTTTATTTTGAAGTTTTTCTTCACCGGGACGAACCTGCCAGTTGAATCCGACCTCCTGGAGCCCTTGTCCGGATACGCGATGTGGGTTTCCTCGGTGGAGACTTTTACCTTCGGACTTAGTCGTTTTTTCGAGATGAAAATCCTTCGACCGGGGTAAACCTGGATCTTGATCCGACGTCCATGGAGCCCTTCTCGGATACGATGGCTGGGAGGTCCCGGTCAACTTTTTACGTTCGGACTTAGTCTCTTTTTTGGATGTTTTTCTTTACCGGGACGAACCACGAAGTCAGGCCGGGTCGCGGTTGAGGCAAGCCGGCTAGAATTTCTGCGGCGGGTCGGTCCCTCTCTGGAGCTTTTTTCCAAAAATTCTCAAATCTTTTCCAAACTTCTGGGGCTTCACCCAGAAGTTCTTTTAAGGTTCTTTTGTGGTCCACAGCTCACCCCAAGGGTCCAGAAGTTCTGTGATGGTCCTTGGGGGGTGCGGACTTCAACTCCCAGAATGCACCTGGCGCAAACTCCTTTTTGGCCACTGGACAGTGGTCAGCTGGTCGCTTTCTTCAGGAGTTGGTGCAGGGGACTCTGGTTTAGCAATTTTTCACCTGTAGCAAACAGGGAGTCCCTCCTTGAACCAGTTGAAGCCAGGCAAAGTCCTTCTTGTGGTGAAGCCCAAGTGTGCAGCTGGTGCAGTCCTTCTGAGTGCAGGGTCCAGGTGCAGGCCAGGGGTCCAGCAGGGCAGTCCTTCTTCTTCTTTAGTTCCTTTCTTGTTGAATTCTGGAGGGGATCTGAGGTGTGGGGGCAGGTCTGCCAGTTTTATCCTTGCTCCTGGGTGAAAAGCAGGGGGGTCCTGGTCCTCCAATCAGGTACAGGGTCGTCCCCCTGTGATGACCACTTCCTGGGAAGTGTGGCAAAAATCCATCCCAAAAGGCAACAGTCTCTAAAAATCCAACATGGCTGAATCTGATTTTTGGAGGTTACATCTGGCTGAGCCCACCCACTGGTGTGGCTAAAAATCATAAACACACCCCTCTCCTGCCCTCTCCTAATCTAATCAAGGGGGCACCTAGCTGTCTGGGGTTGCAGGATGTGGGGGTGTTGCTGGGTGCTCCAAATGTCCTTCTCTGCCTTTGAAGACCAGTTTGGCCGCCCTCCCCCTTCCTGCCTCACCATCTGCTGAGGGGAGATTCTCTCCCCCAAGCACATTCCTTTGTGTGAAGCCTGGCCACTTCACACCTCATCAAGGCAGCCTGGCAGAAGCTGCTGCAGGCTGGCCAATCAGAGCACAGCAGCAAAAACAATGCAGAGCTGAAATTGGCAACTTTTTAGGTAAAGTCTAAACTTTTTACCTGAACTAGTTATATTAAATCCAACAACTGGAAGTTGTAGGATTTATTACAACAATTAATTTGATAGCAAATTCTTGGTATGCAACATTTAAGGAGACTTTAAAATTTAAAATAAACTCTGCCCATTCTAGCCTATGAAGGCCATTTACTTCAATGAGGGAAAAACGAATTTGGCTGTTTTTACCTCACCAGGGCTTATAAATCTATTTTTATAAAGTCCCTGCTTGTAGTTACATGGCACCCAGCCCTAGGGGCACATAGGGCACACCTTAGGGGTGACTTATATGTAAAAATAAGGTAGTTTAAGACTTTGGAAGTACCTTTAATTCCAAAGTCGAATTTGCATATAACTTTAATTTAAAAGCAGCCAGCAAGGCAGGCTTGCTTTTAAAATGACACTGGGCACCTCAGCAATGCACCTAGGTGTGCACCACCTATGCTGTGGTCCCTAAACCTACATGCCCTACCATATACTAGGGACTTATAGGTAGGTTAACTTAGCCAATTATAATTAGCCTAATTTGCATATCCATTTTACACAGAGCACAGGCCCTGGGACTGGTTAGCAGTACCCAGGGCACCATCAAAGTCAGGAAAACACCAGCAAAAAGAGGAAAATGGGGGCAAAAAGTTATGGGGCCTCTGCAATCAGCCCTGTTTTCTCAAACAACCCCCCCCAGCCCACACGCCCAGGAGACTCAGCCCAACCCTGGGAGAGTCTTCCTGGCTTGTTAGGCGAGGAAGACAGTGAAGAAAACTGGCTGTCCCTTTGCAGGGCCTGCTCTGCCTTATATCCTCCTGTCAGGGTCACTCCCTATGGGTAGTGAAGCCATCCCAACAGTAAAAGGACCCAACTCAAACTGAAACTTTCCTCTAGGGGGGTCTTCCTCCTTTCTCTCTGCCAACTTGGGTAGTGAGGTGCCCACCTCCCCTACTCCAAACTTTGCTAGGGCAACACCTAGCTTACCCAAAGAGGTCACCCAACACTTGAGCAACCCCACCATGACCAACAGGGTCAGGGGGCCTACTTTGCTATTGGCCTTGGGGTCTGCCTCCCAGGCCAAGTACATTGCTGCCAGGAAGGCTAGCACCCAGCAGAGGCTACTGACAGCTGTCAGTACCCAGAACCACACCCTAAGCTCTCCACTGACAGGTGGCTGAGCTGCTTTAGGGGCATCTTTGGGGTCCTGGCACCCCTCTTGCTGTCTAGAGTGGGGGGCTACCACCTCCTGTGGCAGACACCCTCCTTCCATTCTCCCTTCTGTCAGTGCAGGGGCAACACCTTGCATCTGGACAGCTGCCTGACTATTCAGGACTTCCTTGGGGTCAGGTGAGGCCTCACCAGTGCCAACTCTGGGCTCCCCCCCTACTGGGGCAGAAGGCCCTTGGCTCCCTGGAACTCTCTTTAAGAGTGGCCTACTCTTCCTTTTTTTTCTTCTTTCCTTTTCTTGGGGACCCCTGTCTCCTAACTGTAGGGACTGACTCCCCAGGACTTTGGGTTGGGGGGGCGCCCTGGGCGACCACCCCATCTGTGACCAGACTCACCTCTGGGAGGTCATTGCCCAGGATACAATCTAGGGGGAGGTCAGCACTGACTACCACCCTAATCCAGTCAAGGATACCCTCCCTCTCTAGGGGCACTATGGCTACAGGTTTGGAGGTGACCTCCCCTGTGGCTATCCTGACTTTCTTTGTCTTTCCTGGGACATACATGTCTGGCGTCACTAACCGGTCACTCACTATAGTGTGACTGGCACAGGTGTCCCTCAGGCCAGTGGTAGGGATCCCATTCACTTGAATGTGGTGGAAGTGCCTACTCCCACCCTCAGGGATCACCAGCTTACCATCTGGTGCTGTCTCCCAGCACAATGCTAGGAGGACTTCATCATCTGAGGAATCCTCCTCTATGGCTACACTGGACAGCCCAGTGCTAACCACCTTCCTTGGACAGGCTGCATCTCCTCTGAAGTGACCTGTCTGCTGACAGTCAAAGCAAGCCCTACTGTCCAAGAGTTTTTTTAACCCTGGGTCTCCCTGTCTCTGCTTGTCAGAGTGGGAGTGGGATTTACTCTCCTCCTTCTTAGGGTTCTGGGGTACAGAGGGAGTCTATGTGGTGGGCTTACCACCTCCCTCCTTAGGTTTTTGGGGACCTGTCCCCCCCTTCTTGGAGTCTCCCCCCCTGGGACTTGACAACCACCCTGGTTCTCAACCACTCATCAGCTGCCTCCCCTAGCTCTCTAGGGTTGGTCTGCTTAGAGTCCACTAGATGCTGGCGTAACCTTTCTTGGGTACAATTGGTCAAGATGTGCTCTCTCATGATCAGATTGTATAACCCCTCATAAGTATCTACTTTGTTACCAATAATCCAGCCCTCTAGTGCCTTTAGTGAAATGTCCACAAAGTCAACCCAAGACTGGGTACTGACCTTCTGGGTGTCCCTGAACTTCATTCTATATTGCTCTGGGGTCAGACCAAACTTCTTGGCTAAGCACCTCTTCATTCTAGGGTATGAATCTGCCTCCTCCCCCCTTAAGGTCAGAAGCCTATCCCTCCCTGAGTTGGGGACCAACTCCCACAAAAGGGAACCCCAGTATTGAGGCCTAACCCTTTTCATTTGGAGTGCCCTCTCAAAGGCACCCAGCCACTTATCTATGTCATCCCCCTCTACATAAGCAGGAACTACCCCCTTGGGTAACCTGGGGCAAACTCCCCCACCCATGGACACCTCAGCTTCTTTATCGCTGCTTCCATCTCTTTTTTCTTTGTATGCCCACTTTTTCTTTTCTAGGGCCAGCTTCTCTGCTTCCAAAGCTATGTATGCTAGCTGGGCCTCCAGCTCTCTTTCTCTGATGGATGGGTTCTCTCCTCCTGAAAGGACCCCCTTCCCACCACTAGCTTTGGATCTGCCCCTAGTGACTGTGTTTACTGAGGACCGTTCTTCCTCATCCTCACTTAGGCTCAGATGCCTTCCCTCCCCTGAGTGGTTAGAGCTTGCATCCTCCCTTCTTTCTCCCTCCTCTGGAGCTTCTTCTGACTCTACCTCTTGGGCCTCAGCCCATGCTGTCAGGGGTGTGATCAGGATTTGCTTCCTGAGATCAGTGGTTGCAGGCAACCCTCTTTCAATACACAACCCCCTAAGCTGGACTACTGTCAGTGTGGGTAGGCTAGCCAGATCAAGCTCCATGGTTCCCTAGTTTTGTGTCAACAAAAATTTTTTGCAAAAATTGGAAACAAGAATTTAGAAAAATTACAAAAATTCAATAATTGAAATTAATCCAAATTAAAAATTAAAAACAATTTTTGCACTAGGACAATTTAAAGGATTTTTAATTTGTTTTACCTAAAACTGTAACGTGATATTGAACACAAGTACAGGATCCCGTCGCTGCTTCCAATTATGTTGGAAAATGGGTTATTGGTAGGGCAGGTAGGTACCTACACCTAGCAACAAGCCACTAACCTCCACATAGGTACAGTTAGGTCTCAGTAAATTAATCCCAGCTCAACCCTTGGTAGCTTGGCAACGAGCGTCAAGGCTTAATTTAGGAGACAAAGTGTAAAGCATTCAAATATCACAAAACAGTAATTAAATAAAACACAGGAAACAGTTTAAAAATCCAAAACCAATTTATAAAAATAGTTTATATTTTTATCTTTAAAATGACACAAAAACTATTAAAATCGGTTCAGGGGAACCGGAGATATGAATTTTTAAAGAATTATTACTTTTCTAGCGCTTAGAAACAAAAAGCGCCAATCGGGTCATCTGGTTGCACCTCGACCGGGGCAAAGTCAAACTTTCAGGCCGACCGCGATGGAGCCCTGCTCGGCTACAGGTCGCGGGAGGCCTCGGTTAAAAAGTTACCTTCTGACTTAGTCTTTATTTTGAAGTTTTTCTTCACCGGGACGAACCTGCCAGTTGAATCCGACCTCCTGGAGCCCTTGTCCGGATACGCGATGTGGGTTTCCTCGGTGGAGACTTTTACCTTCGGACTTAGTCGTTTTTTCGAGATGAAAATCCTTCGACCGGGGTAAACCTGGATCTTGATCCGACGTCCATGGAGCCCTTCTCGGATACGATGGCTGGGAGGTCCCGGTCAACTTTTTACGTTCGGACTTAGTCTCTTTTTTGGATGTTTTTCTTTACCGGGACGAACCACGAAGTCAGGCCGGGTCGCGGTTGAGGCAAGCCGGCTAGAATTTCTGCGGCGGGTCGGTCCCTCTCTGGAGCTTTTTTCCAAAAATTCTCAAATCTTTTCCAAACTTCTGGGGCTTCACCCAGAAGTTCTTTTAAGGTTCTTTTGTGGTCCACAGCTCACCCCAAGGGTCCAGAAGTTCTGTGATGGTCCTTGGGGGGTGCGGACTTCAACTCCCAGAATGCAACTGGCGCAAACTCCTTTTTGGCCACTGGACAGTGGTCAGCTGGTTGCTTTCTTCAGGAGTTGGTGCAGGGGACTCTGGTTTAGCAATTGTTCACCTGTAGCAAACAGGGAGTCCCTCCTTGAACCAGTTGAAGCCAGGCAAAGTCCTTCCTGTGGTGAAGCCCAAGTGTGCAGCTGGTGCAGTCCTTCTGAGTGCAGGGTCCAGGTGCAGGCCAGGGGTCCAGCAGGGCAGTCCTTCTTCTTCTTTAGTTCCTTTCTTGTTGAATTCTGGAGGGGATCTGAGGTGTGGGGGCAGGTCTGCCAGTTTTATCCTTGCTCCTGGGTGAAAAGCAGGGGGGTCCTGGTCCTCCAATCAGGTACAGGGTCGTCCCCCTGTGATGACCACTTCCTGGGAAGTGTGGCAAAAATCCATCCCAAAAGGCAACAGTCTCTAAAAATCCAACATGGCTGAATCTGATTTTTGGAGGTTACATCTGGCTGAGCCCACCCACTGGTGTGGCTAAAAATCATAAACACACCCCTCTCCTGCCCTCTCCTAATCTAATCAAGGGGGCACCTAGCTGTCTGGGGTTACAGGATGTGGGGGTGTTGCTGGGTGCTCCATATGTCCTTCTCTGCCTTTGAAGACCAGTTTGGCCGCCCTCCCCCTTCCTGCCTCACCATCTGCTGAGGGGAGATTCTCTCCCCCAAGCACATTCCTTTGTGTGAAGCCTGGCCACTTCACATCTCATCAAGGCAGCCTGGCAGAAGCTGCTGCAGGCTGGCCAATCAGAGCACAGCAGCAAAAACAATGCAGAGCTGAAATTGGCTACTTTTTAGGTAAAGTCTAAACTTTTTACCTGAACTAGTTATATTAAATCCAACAACTGGAAGTTGTAGGATTTATTACAACAATTAATTTGATAGCAAATTCTTGGTATGCAACATTTAAGGAGACTTTAAAATTTAAAATAAACTCTGCCCATTCTAGCCTATGAAGGCCATTTACTTCAATGAGGGAAAAACGAATTTGGCTGTTTTTACCTCACCAGGGCTTATAAATCTATTTTTATAAAGTCCCTGCTTATAGTTACATGGCACCCAGCCCTAGGGGCACATAGGGCACACCTTAGGGGTGACTTATATGTAAAAATAAGGTATTTTAAGACTTTGGAAGTACCTTTAATTCCAAAGTCGAATTTGCATATAACTTTAATTTAAAAGCAGCCAGCAAGGCAGGCTTGCTTTTAAAATAAATGACACTGGGCACCTCAGCAATGCACCTAGGTGTGCACCACCTATGCTGTGGTCCCTAAACCTACATGCCCTACCATATACTAGGGACTTATAGGTAGGTTAACTTAGCCAATTATAATTAGCCTAATTTGCATATCCATTTTACACAGAGCACAGGCCCTGGGACTGGTTAGCAGTACCCAGGGCACCATCAAAGTCAGGAAAACACCAGCAAAAAAAGGAAAATGGGGGCAAAAAGTCATGGGGCCTCTGCAATCAGCCCTGTTTTCTCACACACATGGTTCAATAGCTTCAAGAGAGTGGTCACTGTGCCAAGTATGTTATGAGGTTAAAGGACCTTTCATGTGTTCTGTGGCAAATCACTCCCCGCACTTATATTTTTGCTAGTTTATGTTTGTGCACTTTGATTTCAGTTGTGTTGTTTCCTTTCATTAGCATTACTGATGCTATAGTAGAAATATATTTTGTCATCCTAGAATTTTTAAGTTTTGTTGTGAAGACAGTAAGTAGCCTAGCTTATGGGGATCTACCCACATTTTTGTGGTGTTCTCTTGCTCCTAAATGAATTCCTTTCCTTCGGACTGGCCAGTTATGGGGCATTTCATTTTTTAGAAACATCTTAATGGAAGGCATATCTTAGAATTCTATTTGTATATTTATTTATTAGAGATCTTGGTGATCTCAAAATCTAAGAGAGATTCAGGAAGAGGGTAAAGTTGGGTGAACGAACCGGTCCACAATTGTTATAGGTGAACTTACAAATATGTGGAAATAAAGAGTTCAAGTCATATGTAATACAGAGTAGAGTGGTTTTCTGCGCTTTTCTCAGCCGATCAAAAGTAGTAGTGGAGAACCTTTATTATAGCTAGTAAAGGGAACCACCGTTAAACTAAGTGCACTGAAGTCAATGGACATTGAATAGGCACACCTAAGGTGTCTGGTCAGTTTTTGTCGGCATTCTTGTTAAACATGCTTCCAACAAAAGGGTTAAACAAGAGCAAAACAATGGCTTTTAAGTTTTAATGCTCCACAGAATATGTAACCATATTGTAATAAAAAGGAGATTATGGAAATAGTTACAAAATGAAATAGGCAAGGTATCCCTCCATCACTCAGTATATCACAGAGTGTGTGAAGGGTGATGAGCTGTACAATGAAATGCAATGGGATGAAGAGAACACAAAGCTGTAATTACTCATGAAAAGGTTGATGCATTTCATATGTGATTTTGTTTTTAGCTATGGAAAATGATATGAAAACACACATGATCTGCACATTTCTTTACTACACCATATGCATCACTGGCTTCTATGTGATCCTGGAGAAAAGCATACTTATGGTATTCAAGGGCATGTTTATAATGCCCAGTGCCACCGTGTGCCACATTAACGTCATTATTTTTTACGTTAATGTGGCCCAGCGAAGCCAAAATCCCTGCGCTGTCTTGACAGGGTGACACAATGCTTGCATTGCTTCACTCTGTAACCCTTTGCCCTTCAGCGGTTTGCATAACCCAAAGGACATCAATTAACATGATGTTGGATTTCTAAATTCTAGCAGCCTTTCAGTTTTTCCCCTGTTTAAATGAGTAAACGGGAACGGGACAGGCACAACTGGGACCTGTGAACTACACTGTAAGTAGCAGTCTGACACAAGTGATTATGGTGGCGCTGCTTGGGGGGCTGTAGAGCTGGACCCCTCCGGAGAAGGAGGGCATGCAGGAGGGGAATGGGTGGAAAAGAAACAAATTACTTTGCCACGATCCGAACACCACTGACATATTGAAGCTAGGCTCGTGCAGATTGGGGCTAAAGGGCCCCGCACACCGAAGCATTCCTTCTTAAAATTGATAGCCTTGCATGGAACATTTTTTAATTTTGTCCATTACATGGTGGTAGACAGTGCAGACCTAATGTCTGCACATGGTGCAGTCTGGGTTCTGCACTCCAGCCTCAAATGTTAAAATGGCAAAAAGAAAACAAATTTCATCCATGACCTGTTCACCTGGCAGCCCTGATCCGCACAGAACAATTTATTCAGCAGAGTTCGTATACAGTGGCATTTTCATCCACTTCTGACATTTAAGGCAACTGAATTCTGGGACTTGTAGTTTCACTTCCTGCATTCTACAAATTGGCCTCCAAGTCTCAATTTGCACGCTTCTATTTGCTGGCTGCGTTATGTACTAAAGTTGCTGCTCATGTCTGATGCAAGTTTAAAGGGATGCGCTGAACATTGAAAAGGGGACTATGAGACCCAGACTGCTTTGGGCCCCAGGAGGCAGCCATTTCCAGCTCCAGGTGCCTCACACCAACCTGCCAGCAAGCGCTATGAAGAGCCAGTGAGACACCGCAGTTCAGGACTTGCTGAAAATTGAAAGGGGGACTACGAGTCCCAGACTGCTTTGTGCCCCAGGAGGTGTCCATTTCCAGCTCCAGCTGCCCCCATTCACCTGCCAGCAAGCGCTATAAAGCACCAGAGAGACACGGCAGCACAGGATGCGCTGAACATTGAAAGGGGGACTATGAGTCCCAGACCGCTTTGGGCCCCACGAGGTGGCTATTTCCAGCTCCTGCTGCCCCCATTCACCTGCCAGCAAACGCTATAAAACGCCAGGGGGACACGGCAGCATGGGATATGCTGAACACTGAAAGGGGAACTACTAGTCCCAGACCAGTTTGGGCCCCAGGAGGCAGCCATTTCCAGCTGCCCCTACTCACCTGCCAGCAATCGCTATAAAGCGCCAGGGGGACACCGCAGCTCTGGACATGCGCAGGCCGCACCCGGGCCGCACCCGGGCCGCCCCAGACTAACGGCGGGCCTATTCACACCTGTCAGAGCCAGAAGGAGGCTGAGCTGGGCCACCCCCTTAACATCTATCATCAAGCAGGCCCTGTTGGTGTTCTACATTACTTTACATTGTATTGCTGTTTTCTTCCTCTGGTTTCTAGTGCACTCAAGTTAAAATGGGCAAAAGAAAGGTGAGCGCTATGACTTCCTCAAAAGATACTAACCCTACAGCTTCCATAGTATCATACCTTACCACAGCCATGTCCACATTAAAAACCAAAATTGAATCGGTCGAAGAAGGACTTGGGGTATCAAGAAAAACACCTGTTTCCTCGTTCCCTCCCATGTCCAAGTCAAGTAACATTGCAACTATGGGAGGGGAGGAGGACGGGACCCTCCTGGAGGCTAGTAAGCCAAAGAAGGGGTGCAAGATAACAAGCATACGAAAGGGATGCATCTTGCGGAACAAACTTAACATCTCATCTGGTAGAGAAGACGACCTGTCCAACATAGATAAAGACACAATTTTTGGAAGATATGCTTCTCCCCTTATAAAACGGAAGAAGTCCACCCCTGGGAATTCGAGCATGTCCAAGTCAAAAGCCTCCAAATCCAACAGGTCTAAGTGGGGCAATTTGTCCGTTTGTTCGTTAGCTTTATTTCGGTAAAGATGAATACCATAAAAGCACACCACAATTCACAAATTCATAATTTTACAAAAGAACAAGCTATGTATAAAAATCCTCAGAAGTAAAACGTTGAACTACATAAAAAACTTTAAACATAAACATTTTCCCTCTAAAAATTCATACCATATTATGTGATTGTGCGAAATGCAACATTTTTCATGATATGTATCAGGAGTCAAATGCATACCTAACTAGACACAATAAATAAGATAAAAATAAAACATTTCTATTTAAAAGGTATAAGAATATATAAACATAAAAGATTCATTGAACAATAAGAAATTGATAAATGCATACATTGAAATTCACGAGTGAGTTCATCAGTGACCACTCCCAACGTCTATTGTTAAATTTTCCCCTATTTTTTTCAGCATATTCAATCTGCAATACCAAATAGATTCTAAATATTTTGCCAAACAGCAAGCCACTAAAACAGATGAATCAGATTTAAAAACTCTCAGAGCCAATAGACAGTTCCTAAAACCCATTTTTCTACATAACGGAATAATCCAACGAGCCCTCTGTTTATGGTATGCAGAACATTGAAAGAGGACATGGGTTATAGATTCTTCCCTGGCACAACCCATCGGGCATATCTTAGAGGTGCAACTAGTATTAGTCCATTTGTACGTTAGGATGCGCAGAGGAAGAGAACCTATCCTAAATCTGGTATACAATGCACGTGCACGTGGAGAAAGTACTGTGTCCATATATTGCTCAGATTCATAGTGGCATTTGATTTTTAGAAAGCTGCCAGACATAGATGATGATGAGACTGCAGACAGTTGTGTAAGTTGGACATTAAGCCAAAATGCATCCTTCAGAGTCTGTGTTGCATTTTTTGGAATAGATAACGGATCCTTCCAGTATGACCCCAAACCAAGTAGTACGAAGGTCCGTTCTACATACGCACCCCACTTGATTTTTAAACTAGTGTTATTGTCCATCAAGTTAGCTAGCCCGCATCTATAGGAAGTAAGAGAATCTAGTGACCATAGGCGAATCCAAAACAACAGAGTCCTGAAAGCAGCGATCTGGCTAATGGGAGGCAAATTTAGATCCATTCGAATAGGAAGCATTGGGGTACTGGAGGGAACTCTTAACAACATCCTTAAGAAAGAGTTTTCCACCCTTGTCAAATCATCTAGATTGCAATGGCCCCACAGTTCAGCTCTATAAAGGCCCCCCCCCTTGCTTGCGATTTATATATTTCAATAGCAGGCGTCATGGCGAAGCTAGGAGATCTAGCTGCAAATCTTACGATACCACTCGCCCGTTGTTTCAAGCGGAGGTTTGCTTTCTGGAGATGAGAGTGCCACTTATGTGAATCTTCTAGTTTCAGACCTAGATAGTCGAAATCACCAACTCTTTCCAGCGTGGCACCCTCTAGGTAAATAGGTCGCCGCATCCTGCCTTTTTTATCCCCAAACACCATACATTTAGTTTTTAATCGACTGATTTCCAGGCCATGGTCATTACAGAAATCCATGAACCTCGAAAGCAGGGTTGAAAGGCCTGTAGCTGTTTGGGATATCAGCAAGGTGTCATCGGCAAATAGGAGGCAAGGAATCTTCTGCCTTCCTATTTTGGGGGCATCATTGGAACACTCCATGAGATAGGGAATGCATGCATTTATAAATAGAAGAAATAAAGTAGGGGCGAGTATGCAACCTTGTCTCATGCCACGGGCAGTGGGAAATTCTTCAGTTAATTCACCTTGCGGACCCCATCCAACTCTGGCATAATTGCCAGTATAGAGATCTCTAATGATATTTAAAATAGAGCGGGGACTCCCAGTTTGATCAAGACCTCCCACAATTTATAGCGGGGTACTAAATCAAAAGCTGATTTTAAATCAACAAATGCTACGAATAGGTGACCTGAGTCCACATCAACAACTTTCCATTTAATGGAAATAAAACGGAAAATCTGGTCTATTGTACTGACTTTTTCCCTGAAGCCTGCTTGGAGGTGGCTTAGGATTTGGTTTTCCACTATCCAGGCTGATAGGTCTATAGTTTCCCGGGGAATTCCTCTCTCCTTTCTTGTAGATGGGCACGATGATTGCCTCTTACCATGAGTCAGGGTAGGATCTAGTGATCCTAATAGCGTTAGAAAGCCTATTGATATACGGACTCCAGATGTTCTGGTCCGCTTTGAACATATCTGAGGGGATCCCATCCGACCCTGGGGCCTTCGCTGCTTTTTGAGCAGTGATGGCCAGCGCAGTTTCATTCAATGTAAAGGGAGGCAGGGAGGACATAGGCGAGTAAGATGCTGTCAACTCTCCCAAACTTGGTACATCACAGGCCAGTGGGGAGCCATACAGTTCCTTGAAATGGGAAAGCCAGGCATCCTGAGTAATATGAGACTCCAGATTGGGTGCTCGGTTCTGGTCGCTAAGAGAGACCAGAAGCCAGAACCGTTTGGAGTCGTGGACCCTAGCTGCCTCAGATAATTCGCTCCAAAGCACCTCTTCATACTCATGTTTGCTCTTATTACATGTAGAAACATAAATGCGCCTACTGTTAATAATTCCTAGTCTATCTTTTGTCCTTAACACCTTTACCAAGGTATTTTTAGCCTCTCTACACCTCTTGTTAAACCATTTGCTGCAGGGTTGGGCACAAAAGTTAGTCGATGGCCTAACGCATTTTGAAAACAGCTCTTTCAAGATTGCAAAGAGGTCCAAATGTAAAGACGTAACTTCAGATGGGACAAATATAAGGCTATCGTCGAATAACTGGTGGGTAGAAATTAAAACACACAGTTTATCTCGAAGCTTGTTCGATATCTGGAAGGAGTCTCATCTTACCGTACGCCTATTGCTAGACAACTCCATGTCACCAGAAGGAGCAGAAGAAAATACAGCTCCTACTAAAAGAGATCGCTTATACGTAATCTGAAGAGGGGTGTGGTCACTGGTATGTGGATTACCCACTTCCACATCTGATATGAGGTGCCAAACTCTTAAGTCAAAGAAAATGTAATCCAGTTTGTTACTATATAAGCCCCTGAAAAAAGTTGGTCTGGCAGGAGTATCAGCTGGAAAGCGGCCATTACCAAGACGGAGACCATGAAGCATTATAAGGTCTATTATCTGCGTAGCCCTAACACAAGGTTTATATGAAGTTTGTTGTATGGGATAGGGGGGGATAATCCATATGCTGTCTTCAGGCTGTATAACCTCTATGAGGTCTGTATTGAGTTCAAGTTGGACATTAAAATCCCCTGCTATTATAATGTGGTATTTTAAACGGAGGTCCGGGATTAAAGTATTCAATAGCTCAATAGTAATTGAACGATGGAACAGGGGAGCCTGAGCTTGGTTGGATAGCAATGGCCAATATATCAGGGGAATCTACATATACCTCCTTAATTCCTCCCACCTCTGTCGATTTTACCAAGGTGCATAAGCCCCCTGCTGCCCTACCTGCTAAAGATGGCTTAGCTGGTTTAAAAAAAGAGCTAAACCCCTGTCTATAAGTGCATTGTGGAGGGGAGGAGGCCGGGACCCTCCTGGAGGTTAGTAAGCCAAAGAAGGGGTGCAAGATAACAAGCATACGAAAGGGATGCATCTTGCGGAACAAACTTAACATCTCATCTGGTAGAGAAGACGACCTGTCCAATATAGATAATGACGCAATTTTTGGAAGATATGCTTCTCCCCTTATAAAACGGAAGAAGTCCACCCCTGGGAATTCGAGCATGTCCAAGTCAAAAGCCTCCAAATCCAACAGGTCTAAGTGGGGCAATTCCCTGGTAATGTATAGCTGGGAAAAAACAGAGGGTGGAACCTGTTGGTCCCCAAGATCCTGAGGCCGAACATGGGGACAAAGCCTACATGGAATCCATGTTAGAGAGAGCCCTTAAACCTCTAATAAACTTGTTGCAGAGTATAGACTCCTCAGTAAAACACTTAATAGAATCTACAAAGTATAGCCCAGCCGTTACCCCGACCACGGAGCCAGCCACAGTGATCTGTCCCCCAGGCACAGCAGCAGAACATTTTGCTTCTGTATATCAAAAGGATCATTATCCTAGATCAGGAGGACAGAATAAGCTGATAAATGCTCCTATGGACCAGCCCACCAATAGCAGTAGAATTCCAGCTAAATACTTATCTGCACCTCTAGGGAAAAATGGGAGAGGACAGGCCCCTGGGAGTACAGGGCTGGTGAAGTTTAAAGCACATAATTCACCCAAGGGAAAGAACCTACAAACTCTGCAACTTCCACCTCAATGTACCCCCTATATAATCGTGCAAAAAAATGTCCCACCCCTGTCATTCAATACTAACGAGCAGGATGACCAACTTAAAAATAAGGTAGCCCATTGGCTATATAAAACACTGGGGGAACAGTGAGTGCCTTTGAAGTGGTATTACTGGAGTAAGGATGGTACTTTGACTGGGTATCAGTAAGAAAAGCCTCCCAGGTGAGTGTGTGGCAGTAAAATTTAAAAATCCACAGCAAGTTGAATGGATATTGTAGCAGTGTGAAACCGTGCAGGAGAGTAATGTCAACATCCAGGCTGTACTGCTGGGCTATTTCTATCAGCCACGAAGGGCGTCGGCAGTAACCCTGATAATGTCCCAAAATGTTCTGTCCCCACTCAGAACAGATATAGTTCTCTGAGCCATCATCTAGATGAAGTTGATTGACTGAGAGAGAGTAACAGGCCTTCGACCTTGACCCACTCGCTCACTCTGACACAAATGACGAATGCAGACACTGCTAATCATGACTGCAGGCACCCTCAAAATTGTCCCGCTTATGAGGGCAAGGGTGAACACAAATGCAGAAAGGAACACGCTCTCGACCAGAATTTGGAAGTTGAGAGTTCTGATATACAGGGGCACAATTCTATTTTGAAGCATGTGGGGGCTAAAAGATTTTCCAGACAGCACTGGCAGTCAATCTTTTGGAACGTAGCGGGCATTGGGGAGAAATACCACAGTAATGATTGGCTTGCCTTGTTAGAAAACAAGCAGATGGTTTGCATCCTAGAAACATGGGCCAATAGAGCGATTCATACCAATGGGTTTCAATCAGTCACGACCTTGGCTACGCGAAAACCTGTCGGGCGCATCAGTGGGGGTTGTTGGTGCTGATCAACATCACCTGAGGCGCTAAGGTAACTAAATGTCGGACTGAATCCCCTTACTACCAGCTAGTGTTGCTGTGTATGAAGGGCAGTCCGTTAATGCTTTTGGTTAATTGTTGCCATAATAATTTTGTGACATCTAACGTTGAGATTTTACACGCCCTAGAGAAGGCCATTGAGGAAATGGTTTGCTGCTTAGATTAGGATTTTAAAATTACATGGGGTGGGGATTTCAATGTCTCCCTTTGTTCCACAGGGGATGATAGGATCTGTGGATTAAATGATGAAGATGATTGCAACTATGTCCACTTTACCCACAACCCCTGTGGGGACAAGTTAAATAATCTTATGAGGACTCATGATTTAGTGTTGGAAAGTGGCATATCACCGACCTTTACACCCTCTATTACTTTTATTGGGAGGGGGTGGCGGGTCTGTAGTTGATCACATAATGATGTCAGGGTCCTGGCAGAACAAACTGGGTGCATTTAACGTTGTGCCAAGTGGCTTTAGCGATCATCATCCGCTGGTCCTATCGTTCCAATATGGTTTCAAAAAGAGAAGTCTGCAGAAAATGGGAGGCCCTGTTGAATACCATAGGAATAAAGGTGTTCTAAGTAAAGGGCAAAAAGTAGACAAAGAAACTCTACTAAGTAGGGTTGTGGGCAAACATTTGGACACCTTTGAAACGTGCCTAAACACTGACTTACCCCTGTCTCAGATCCTGGTAGCTTTCGCAGACATCTGCATGGCAGTTAGGACACTTTTAACTCTACCTACCCAATCTCCCAAAATCAAACTTGTAAAATGGTTTGATAAATCAACCACTTACGCCCATTCAAATCTCAGGTGGGCATTAAAATCCACTCCGAGAAACAAATCAGAGGTCACAAAATGCAGGGCTCAGTACAAGAAGGCAGTTTCAGCTAGGAAGAAAGTGATAACAGAAGAATCATGGGAGAAATTGACCATTGCCTCAGCTATTAATAATGGCACCATTTTGGAAAGTCGTTAATACCCCTTTTTGTTTAGCTGTGACACAAACAAAGGTGTTGAGGTACACATCCAAGAGCAGAGATGGGTCAGTCATTTTACAAAGCTGTATGAAGGTCATTCAGATGACTGCAAACGACCATTGTAAATGCCCCTGCCATGCCTGGCATTGAGGAACTGGACATTTACCTGAACGATGTCATACTAGCTATTAAGGGGTCATTGCCAGATAAGGTCCCAGGACCAGAGAGGGTTCCAGCTGATCTCTTTAAGTACAACATTGATCTTTGGGCACCAATTTTGGTAAACATTTTCAGAGGCTGCATCAACCTCTGTCCTCCCTCCATCATGATCTAGTGCCATTATTGTATCGATCTTTAAGAAGGAAGACCAGAGTGACTTTGCTTGTTATCTTCCAATTTCTCTGATTGACGCCACTGCAAAGATTTTTGGGAGAATCCACCTGGACCATTTGGAAGCCTGGGCGCTAGACAATAACATTATCTCCAAGTCTCAGTTTGGCTTCAGGAAGGAGGTGGGGACAGTCAACCAATGTTTGAACCTCCACCTGATTAGAGAAAAGTATGTGGGGTCGAAGCAAGGGTATCTCTATTTGGCATTCATGGATCTAACGGCAGCTTTTGACAATGTGGACAGAAGTGAATTATGGGCAATGCTAACCGATAAGGGTGGTAATCCAAAGATAGTGTCCCTGTTGGCCCAACTCCACAATGCTGTAGAAGCTAAGGTCAGATTTAGGCAAGAGGGGCAATGTCCCAGGCCCTTTAAGGTTAGGAAAGGAGTAAGACAGGGTTGTGTTCTTACACCCTCCCATTGTGTGTTTTATATAAATGGTCTAGAGGGAGCTCCGATTGACGAAAATGCAGATTCCCCCTAAGACTGCCGACAGACCACAACTGTCATTATTGTACGCTGATAATTGTGTTCTGATGGCATGGACTGGGAGGAGCTTTCAAAAACTCATAAGCAGATTTGTGGATTTTATGGCGGCCTTGGGATTGCCCACAAATAAAACAAAATCATACACTATGGTTTGTGGCCGCCCAAGAACTAGAGCCCCTCAGGTTTACATTGAAGGTATCCACCTGAACAGTGTGAATACCTTCACGTATTTGAGGATTCCCTTTGACAATGGGTCTAACTGGAAGCACCTCAGAGAAATCAGGGTCACACAATACAACCAAGCAGTGGCAGCTTCACGCAAATTCATCATCAAACTAGGCTGCGCACCAATAAAGGCCACTACCACCATCTATAAGGCAGGGCCTACTTTGATTGTCAGATATGGACCTGGGGTATGGGACTATTTGGGTGCAAATAAGAGAAAATACAATTCTGAGACGTCTACTCTCACTCTCACAGAGTGTTCCCGCTATAATTTCACATGCAGAATTAGGTCTCCCTTTCCTGGAGGACCTGATTAAGTTAGCCCCTTTAGCCCTCTGGATGGCTGTTTGGACTAGGCCGGGAGCAGCTCTCACTCAGACACTGCTTATGGACTGCATGAGGCTGGATGGTGTACAGAGATGTGCCTGGGTTATGTACATTAAAGAGACCCTGAGCAGCCTTAACAGATCAGACTTATTTTTTAACCCCGGGGCTAATGGCAAGCAGGACATCCTAGTAGTAAAAAATGAATTCCAAGAGATATTAGCTACTGATAGAGAGAGGCACGATCTGGGGAAAGGCATGGTGGCAGCTTCTCTACCCTTATGAACTACATCTAAAATCGAACCTTATCTTTTAACTGTCTCGTTGCATCATAGATTTTTCTTGTCAACGTTTTGTCTCGGCCTGGCCCACTTTTTAGTGGCTCATCCCTCTAAGGTGCACCACAATAGGGATCTAATACCCTGTCCATGTGATATGCGTTCAGATCAATCGCAAATTCTTATGTTTTTATTTTGTAAGCTGTACAAAGAGCAGAGGAAGGTATTTTAATGCCCCTTTTTAAATCACTAAATATAAGGAGTTGACAGGAAGCTATTTTTCATCTGGAGTTACTCCAGTCTGATATGATAACCAAATGACTATCTGATCAGGTATGCACATTTTAAGAGATTCCATTTATTGTACTGATCTTCTTGTGTACATATATCCCATTTGCTATTTAATTTTAATGATTTACAGTTCTGCAAATAATATTTTAAGTTGACCAAATGACTATTTGATAAGGTATGCACATTTTTAGAGGCTCCAATCATTGTACTGATTATTTTATGTACACATATTCTACTGCTATTTATTGATGTTTTCTTTTTCTCTCTCTTATCTTTTTAACCTATTAATTAATTTGTACATATGCTCTTTTATGGATTTCTACCAAAGATACGAATAAAGATTTTCAGAGTAACCCTTTGTGCTCCATTATGCTTGCACCAGGCATAATGTATGCAAAGGGGACATTCCCCGTTAGAGGAGCTGGAACAATGGCGCAAGGAAATCTATAAATCTACAGGAGCAGGCTTTAGAAGCATTTTGGCACTACTCCTGCAGAGTACATCAATAGCGTCATGAAAAATTATGCCATTACCCCTCCCCTGTGCCATGGTGCGCCGTGTAAGGGGGTGGTAAGGGGCACAGGGAAAGTGGTGCTGCACTCGGTACAGCGCCACTTTCCATAAATCTGCCCCACAGTTCCAAAAATAAAGCCTTCAAGAAGCTATTTTCTCAAATGTTACCAAATAAACACATTTTTATGGATGTTGAACGCATCCTGGCAAATGCTCTGCATATCAAAGAAAATTCTCTCTTTTTTTTCAGGATAACGTTTATCTGCTACATGGATTGGATAGATGGATGGTACTAAATAACTTCCTTCATTCCCTACTATGATAATCTTTTTTCTAATCTTCTTTGTGTGTGAGGGACCCAGGTCCCTCACCTTTTTCTCTCTACCTGTCTTCATTCCAATTCCTATACCCTAGTACCCCCCTTCTTCATGAGCTGTGACCTTTTTTTCCATTTTCATGATTTTTCCCGTTGCTTCTTCATCCCACCAGTAAGTTGCAGACCTTCACTGCAACATGATAAGAAAACGAAGAGAGGACTGTTCAAATTGTGCAGTCTACACCGAAGAAAGAAAGCAGATGGCAAGTGGGAGAGGAAGGTCATCTGGAAGAGGAGTGTCACTTTCTAATCCCCAAAGCAGGTAAAAAACTGAGCAGTGAAAAAGGCGGTTCCCAGACAAAGAAAAGAAAAACAGAGAAATCTTCTGGTGCCAGGTTGCAGAACTGCAACTGTAACACAGAAGGCAGAAAGGAAAAGAAAAAGTATTGCAGGAGTGCAAAACAACCTGTTAAGATTATGATGGTCTGATGATAGACCACGATAGGGCAATAGCCATGGACAGACACAAGTGAGGAGCAATATTGCAAGATGAATCTGAATGGAAAATCGAACAGCCGGGAAGTTAAATGAATTCCCACAAACCAATTCATCCCTTCACACCCATGTAAAGTGTTTTTACAATCTATATTTTTGTGCAATAAATGATTAACAATTTTTATTTTGAAACCACTATGCAAACAGTAACTCAATATGATTAGAGTCAAAATAAGTTGAATATGAGGTTCAGAAGTGTGTTTATTAACATGAATTATTCGTGCCACATTTACTTGAAACTCCATTTTGGATGTGATGCTGATTCTGTCATCCACTCCTATATTCAGCCCCCCATCATGTCCTTCTGCAAATCTTTTCTTCTCACAAGCTTTGCAGAAGCAAAGACAGGTTTTTTTCACCGTTATGAATGCTAAGCTTGTCAATGACGCATCTAGTGCTCCTGATATGTTGAAACATCCAAGGTCTTTCATCTGTAGTTCAGCTGGGTAAATAAGTCCTCCGCCTCATGCGGAGGAAAATTATATTTTGAAATGCTTTATATTTTGTTAGTGAAAAACACAAAAGGTGGTGGGAGGAATGCTTGCAATGTGACTAACCACCGGCAAGCATTCGGGGTAGCATACCGACCCATTGTTTCTTTGCTCACTCTGCCAGCTCAGTTTGGACCCAGCCATATGCAAATCATTTGTGACCCTGGTCCTCAAGGGAACAGTCAAGTCTGAATTGTCAGGCTAGGTCTTCCCTGAACGCAACCACAAGCAACCCGGGACCAGTTTCACCATCTTTATTGGTTCATCAGCAGGTACAGTTTTCTTCTGGTGGGACAGTGAGCACAGGCTCCACATCTGGGTAAACCCATGCTACTTAATGCAGTTCACAAAACACAGAAAAGATGATGGGAGGAACAAGTTCAGGGTTGCTTGAGTTCAAGTTCAGGGAGGACCAGGTCTGGCTGTTCGATCTGAAACGTTCCCATCAGGAGCAGGGTGAAGACTGATTTGCATATAGCTGGGTCCAAACTGAGGTGGCATAGTGAGCAAAAAATATGATAGGTTGTGATGTTACTCAGAGTGATTGCAAGTGGTGAGACAAATTGCAAGCATTCCTTTCATCATCTTTGGTGTGTTTCAGGTTTTGTTTGAAAATCTCTGGATGCCAGTAGCACAGAAGATGCTGGATGGCCTCTTAGAATGGGAGAGTACTAATTTATTAAGGTATTGACATTATTCTTCAGATTTGCTAAAATACTGTTACTAATGGTCATGTTATGATGATTCTGTAGTTTTAGCTAATTTTCATGAAAAAGGTGTTCATAAGAACCCATTGATTTTGGGTGGTGAGCCAAAAGACATTCCCATTCTATTAGGGATACTGCCCAGTTTCTTTGAGATTTTGAGAAGATTGTCTGAGCTTTACATGTTGCTAATAGAGATGATGCTTCAACATTTTCAGTTTTTCTGTTTATTTGGGACTTAAAATGATTTCTGAATTTTGACTCATTTGTTATAACTTTGCATTTGAGCCTTTATGGCATTTATTCTGTACCACTTAATTTAAAAAAATGGTAGGGAAGGTACCTTTATATTCAATTCTTTTTAGATGAGGAGGTAACATTTTGGTATGGAGTATATCTATTTTGGTATGCCCAAATTATTGGGATATGTTTTTTGCTACCACACACCTAACACAACAAATGATGCATAAGAATTATGATTGGAATCCTCTACTAATGCCCCCAATGATCCTTCCAGTGACTGTGGTGGCTGTGGTGGGATGACTGGTGAGAATGGTAATAGCCCACACCTAGCAATGCCACTGTATCCATGCCTTCTATTCATCCATTCCATACCTAGCTGGTCAGGTACAAAGGGCAGTAAAGATGTTCTTAAAATTAGCCAACTCTTACTGTTTTGGAGTCAGAGCAGCACAAGGCTTCATTTCAGAAATGGAGGGTATCATAAACAATACAACACAATGGGAAGAGTAAGAAAATGGAAGGTGTCTTGCGCAGTGAAGATACATTGAAACATATTATCAGGCTGAAAGTACTTATCACATAAATAAAAATTTAATGGGTTTGATCTGCAAAACTGTTGGAGGAGTGTCATGTGAAACATGGTGGAATGGGACATCTGCCATGAATCTGCATGTGTTCTACTCCACCCTACTTGTGATTCTCCCATCTCATTTAGAGATAGGGGATCATTTACTTCAATTCACCAAAATGCCAGAAAAGTGACATTACATACCCTTTGATCTTAATGGCTTAACAAAAGTGACATCAGTTAGTCTTTTAGTCTGAAGTGATGCTACATAACCTAACCCTCTTGATATTGCAATAATTGATGTTGCTGAAGTTCCCTAATAGCTGTGTGATCAATATTACATCATGACACAGGCATATATCTATTTATTGAATATATACTATATTATTGAGTTAAATTATTCCTTTTTATACCTGGCATTATCGAAGAACTTTTGATTTTACTAAAAGTAGACATTTAAGGCCTCATTATGAACACTGCAGGAATCCCCGCACAGACCGCCAGCCCATTGACGACCCCACCGGCTGAATTACCAACATTCCTCTGGGCCGGCGGGTGGAAACAGTGTTTTTGCCAGCCGGCCCAGAGGAATGCTGGGCCTGGACATTGCCGACGGCTCCACATGGAGCCGCCGTCAATGCCACAGTGCAGCGGGTGCAGCAACACCCTTCGCACATATCACTGACCTGCACAAGGGGCTATGCATGGGGGCCCCTGCACTGCCCCGGGGGGCCCCGGAGCACCCCTTCTGCCAGCCTTTCCCTGGCGGTGAATGGCTGGTGGAACACAGGTTCCTTATCCAGAGGTCAGCACTGTTTGCAGCGCTGCCCTTTCAGATACAGAACTCCGCCATCGTCAGGGTGCCTGGCGGCAGTAGCCTGGCAGTGGCGGAGGGCCACCTTTGGCGGTCACCCCGTGTTCATAATATGGTGGTCCAGACCCCCATGCTGGTGGCAGTAATTTCCGCCACTGCCGTCATGGCAGTCTGGAACACCATGTTCATAATGAGGGCCTTAATATTCTTTCTAATAAAGGCTATCAGCCAGTTACCTTAAAAATATTGTTATCTTCTGTTGTACACATTTTTCTTCTGCTAATTGCAGTATCCAGCATAGGATGAATGGTCAGCCCACTTCAGCCACTGGCTAATGTCACTGTGAGTAACAACTGTGAGAAAAACCTCCTTTTTGAGTTATCATCTACATTTTGCTGAAGATTATTGCTGGATTCTGAACACTGCATGGTGGGAGGCTGATGTCCAAACCCCAGTGTATGTGCTTTGACCCCTAAAATATGGTAAACTTGGCTAATCCCCAGTTGGTATTTTATTTTAACTTTCCATTAAGGACATGGTGCACGGTGCAGGAAAATGCAGTCAATCAATACAATTATTTGGGAGCAGGTAACCAGTGTGCTGTCCTTGATGATTCAACCCTCGTAGAGATAGTTGCATGACTTCGGTTACTGATAGATCTCATTGAAGTGGTGGTGTTCATATGGGGTACTGACTGCACGTGTTGGATTGGAGAGTTTTTTTTTAGTATTTCACGTGTCTCCATCCGTATTATTCACATTCACGGATTGTTGCATGTACTGTAGCACACATACCTTAGATGCTAGCTGCTACCAACTGTGTAGTTGTTCTCACAGTGGCTCAGTCATATGGTAGCGGGAAATGTTTATTCTCAGCGTCTGGAGGACACAGCATCTCTAGCATTCACAGACACAGAGCAGACAATGCCGATGGTATGGTTTTTGTCTCACCACCTGGAGTTACGATAAACTCCCTTGTGGTCGTGGTGTATGAAGACACTTCTGCTCAGACACTTTTGCATGGGTTTTTGCCTCTGCCATTTGCACCACATTTTTGACACTCCACTTTGTTGGACACTTTAGCTTTTTCATTGTGTATGATTGAATTTGGATATACTACTGACATATTGGTGTCACCTTGTTTTGTGTTTGGGTTGCTCATATGGATAATAAGCTAAGATGTGGATGCTTGTTGTGCAGGTTGTTTCACTTGAGAGTCACATTGTGCATCCAAGTCAATGTGATCAGGGGCGGAGCATGCTGATTGTTGGTGGATTCCTGCTCCAAAATGAAGTCATTATTTTATCTGATATTTCTATAGGTGAACCAGTAGGATTGATTCCATAAGTTCATATGCAAGGTCATCTGTTACATACATTTGTTTATAGTCCATAAATTCCTTCTTTTGTAATTATCTACACACAAGAAGTGCAAGAATGTACCATTAAGGGACCTATTTCTATTTGTAGGTCATCAGTTGGATGGCGCTGTCCTGAGGTGACCCGCTGATTGGTTCCTATATGGACTGAAACAGCAAAATTTTCACGGGGTTATCCAATGGACATTGTTGTGAAAACTGTTATATTCAGACTGGAACTGTTATACAATGTGGATGCCACATGATATTAGGATGTTTATATCTGTAAATAGTTTTAAACTGTTGTTTGTTCTTCACTGAGCATGGTAATTGCACCGTGCACTGATTACACTGATTGTTCTACTTTATTATGATGATACTGTCAGAATAGATATCACACTGACACAATAGTTTGGACACATTTGGCTCTTATAATTATATGCTATCACACATACTGTGGAATTGTTTTACTGAGTGTGATAAATCTGTGTCTCAAGTGTTAAAACCACAGGACCATTGTGAATATACTACATATTTGACGTGGGTTCTTGTCCCAGGTGTAGAAGTCAGTGCTTGTATTTTGGTATGGGAAAATACATTATGCCTTGGCAGGTAAAGTGCCCACTGCAGATTACAGCACCTATTGTGCTACCCACTAGGCTTACAAGGAAAAACATGGCTTCAACCCTACATCTCTAGCCTGAATGCTATTGATTTTAAACTTGCAAGTGAACCTGACAAAATAAGATTTTTTTTTACAAGAAATAACGCTTCTTTTAAATAAATATGTAATAAGTCCCCCCTAAGTAGCCCTTAAATCCCAAATAGTTATGGTGCCTAGAATTTAAAAGTGGAACATGTAAGAATTTCATTTTGACATGTTTGTATAGTGACTATACCCACAAGCAAATGTTTTGTGGACAAGGCTGTAGCTGATCCTTGAGGAGAACAAAAGTTCAAAAAAGCAGTTTTTCTTACTTTGAGACTAGCTACAGAAATGATGCAACCTCTGTTTGTAATGTTTCCACAGAAGTACAGTTCAATAATGACATTGAATTTGATAGAAATGCAGGAAACATATATTAAAAATGAATGATAACTTCTGCCAGGGACTGTGGTGTCAGGTTATCAGCTCAGGGGCAGAACCCATTTGGTGTGATTGAGTAAGATAAGACACGCTTGTTTCCCTAGATAGACTCCTGTCTGGTACAACAACCACCTCAAAGGACCGAAGGGTTGTGCCATGTTGGACCCAACTCAAGATAGTGCACTGTGGGATAGTTTGCAGCAAAGTAAACAGCATGTGCTCTACAAGTGGGAAAGTTTATCTCAGAAACGTTTTTCACCTTGATTTGGGAATGTTCATGGGTTAGACTCACCCGCTGGCTAGTGTATCCCACAAAAGTGACCCCTCAGCTCATCAGAACACTGGCTGAAGAACAATAGATGAGTATACCTGCTTTATTTGACCTGAGGGGAGACCTCAGGGACTGGACCTACTCCCTCTTGTATCTAGGACTCAGAAGTAAACTCACTTGGCTGACCTCCTGTGTGGCCACAAGGACACAACACAGTGAAAGAGGTCTCTTTGCTGGAGGTACCAGCTGAAAAATAAGAACTGAACATCATCTGAACCCTGCTGTATTCCCTTTACTGAAGTCAGTCCTGGCCCCTAATTGGTGTTTCTGATGTCTTATGTAGGCTTAGCAGAAACCAAGAGTAACTGCTCCAGTAGGACTGAAAGTTGGGATTTAAAATCGTTTTGGACTTTCAAGACCTCTAAAGCCTCCAGGCTTGCCATGCAGGAAGCTAAGTCCAAAGATAGAAATCTTGACCAGGCAAAGATGTGAAACATATTCATTTTACAAGAGGACTTTATAGTCATAAAATTTAAATATTTTTACTCAGAGAATTTTTTCTGCCAAAACAAACAGCTTCAGTGAGACCTCATCCAACAGCTATCTGAGTTTGAGAGGACTTCGCTGGATAAAGCCTTCAAACTTACATCATTCGAGGATTTCACCTTCCATTTGAGAGCCTAAGTCAGAAGGTAAAATCATTGTCTTGGAAAAATCTCTTTGTCTGACCTACACTACATTGAGGTCAGCCTGAAATTTCTCCAACATCCTGGTTAACAGCAAAGAGTGACTTCATGATTGGAATTTAACTTTTTCGTTGTGCTTTCTAGCGTATGATTTTAAAAATTAATATCTCCTGGTTACCTTATCGGATTTTAATCATTTTGTGTCATTTGTCTAATTAAATTGTTCTCTCTTTTTAGAAATTAGTTGTGGAATTTTGATTGTGTTATGGTTTGACCTTTTGTTTGTTTCTGTAAATGAAGCCTGTCTGCTTTGTGCCGATATACCAGAGGTTGAGTCTGGGTTTATTTATTGAACCTGTGTGTTAGACCTGACATAATTTTAAACTCACGTCCTGTCCAAGTAATAACTCATTTTCTTACAATGGCATTCTACTCTTTCAGAAGGAGCACACCCACATACAAAATAGTCCTTGTAAGTGCTAGAGGCTACTACATTAATGTGGGCTTTTTTTATACCCAAAAAGATTTTTGCATTAGGCAATTTCTTCTATATTGGCAAGAGCCCAAAAATTAAAAGATATTAAACCTGTGACAAAACAAAACAAGTTTAGACAAAGCCAAAAGCCTGGCCTCCAATACCAGACTTATTCATTTTTCCACTGTTTGATAATACATTTTGATTTGTGATTATTTTTGTGAGGCACTATTACTCGTACGAAGCACCAAGGTGGACGTTTTATTCAAACATGTTGTTTCAGGTACTTGCAATAATGAAACATAGCAACACCTTGCGTATAAATGTGATTGATTTTTAGTTTTTTTTATTGTATATATTTTACATAACCTACAGCAAAAATTCCCAGTGTTGAAGCTGCAGAAAGTAAACTGTGCTCATAAAGCCACTGTTTAGTTTTTGTTCTTCCAATGGTGACGGGTGCAGCATAATATTTACCCCAGACCCAACCTCTTTTGATGCGGGTTCAGAGAGTTCTTTTCTTCAAAAAATTGAAAATAATGGAGTCATAATATGCATATTGAAGCACAACTATCATATCAACATGCTAAACATCCATAGGTTCTGAAAGGACATGCATGAAATATTCAAGTTATTTCATGGTGTGCCAAGCCAATGAGATTGATGCTCCCCAGGAATTGACCTTAATTTTTCAAAATGTGTTGTGGGTGCTTCCATGTGTCAAAAATTACCTTCATATTGCCAGGTTCAGCATTTTGTTGTGGATGTCCCCAAATGCCATGGGTACACCCTTATGGCAAAAGTTACATATAATATTGCAGTGCAACAAGCTTGCAGCTGGCAGCATGGTTGAAAATTACCTCTTGTATGTCAGGGTCAGAGTTTGTCATGGGCCATGATTTACCTCCCTAATGCCAAGAAATATCTCTAATGTACCAGCACCAAGAGATTGTCTCAGGTGTTCCCCTTCAAAGAATTTCTTTCAGTAAGCCAGAGCACTCACATTTCCTTTTTGCTCCTATGCCAAAAATTACTATAGTGTGCCAGCATTTTTCTTTGGCTGTCTTTATGCAAATTTTTGCCATGGGTGACATATAAGTCAAGCACTGTCTCTAGAATGCCAATGCACGTATTCTGTCACAGGTGCCTATAATGCCGGGAAGTGCCTGCAGTATGCCAGTGGCAGTATTTTTGCATGAGGGCTTCCCTAACCCAACAATTGCCTTGAAAGACTAGCAAGCATAATGCTACATTGTCACACATCCTCATTGATATTCACTGTTATCACCACTCACACTCACTTTTGTGCCTACATTCTAACTCACTTTTACTGATTCATTTTCATTCATTTTCTTGCACTCACTGTTCCTCTCACTCATTCACTCATTTGCACACACTCTCACTCACTTTTACTCTGTCACATACACTACATCAGTCACTCACACTTACTTGCAATATTAGCTATTCATTCTTATTCATTCACACTCACTCACATTTAGCCTTACTCTCACTTTTTAACTCACACACTCACTTTCACTCACTCATTATTCTCACTCACTCCTTCTCACTTACCCTGACTCACTTATACTCTCACAGTCTCTTATTCTCACTCACTACCTGTCAATGACTATCACTCACTCAATTTTACTCACACACACATGTTCACACATACATACAGGACAGACTTACGCATGCCAACACTCTTCTCTCAAACACACTCTCACCCACATACACTCACACAACATACATTTAAAAGCTTTAATTTTACTTACCCCAAGTCTGGTTATAGCTCCTCATGCTCCATTTTATTATTAAACTAATAGTGTAGCATAACGAATATTCAGTATTAGTGTAATAACAAATGAACAGAAAAGCAGAAGTTATATGCTGCAAAAAATAAAGTGGAAGTTCCCATGTATCATAGGCACTGATTTTGTCACTTTTGAAGCCACACGCCTGAACTAAAGTGGCAGAGATCTCAAGTGGCAAGCCAGGGGTCGCAGCTGTGACCGCATGGAAACTGCTAAATAACATCCAAGAAGGGGATCTGAACGATTTCCAAAAGGAGAGCATCAATGGACTATATCATAGTAACTCTTTAGTCAGCATCTCGGCTTTCAAATAACTGCCGGCTTTATTGAAATGGAAGGCTTCCCTTATTAACGGCAAGCCTTCCAATACTCTATTTCTTGTCTGCCACTACCATGTAACTCAGGTCAGTGATAAACAGAAAGAACAATGACCCTCATTCATTGGGACAAGACTTGTAGCACATCTAGGTAATTGCTTTCACTGGGAAGTAGCACTTTTGGGATTTTCTTCTGCAGAAACAAAAAAAAGTTACTTTGCCAACTTGACATGGCGGCAAGCTGGCATTGTATTTTTTTCAAAAGTGCTCCTGTTGTGAAGCTAGGAACACAATTGTCAAAACGGTGCCCATCATTAGAGCAGGAATCTCTAAAGGTTGCTGTTGTTTTGCAACTTGGCCTGCCTAGGTTGAACATCCACTGCTCTAGCAGGATGATGTACTGACTAACAGGGTCTAACTAGTATTTCTCTCAGGTAAGCTCTGGGATGGAGTTCATAATAATACTGACTCTTAAAGCAAGTACTATTGAGCAGGAAAGGGGAAATTAACTGGCCCATAGACCAGAACACAGCTCTTAGAGCAGGGTTTCATGTGACTAACAGCTGTTGTTTCAGGAGGTTAGCCTCATCTTTCTTTCTGTCAGAAAACTTCATCAGCTTTTTTATCGGAGAGCCAGACCCAGGAGCTAAAATGCTAATGTTCGTTTAAACTAACAACCTTACAGATGTCCTCTATATTAGAAATGTGCGCTTGATTTAAAGTTTGGGGGGTGGGTTGTCTGTCAAAACGATTCCAAATATCACATCTACCTTCTTCCAAGTGCATTGGGATATAATGCATGTGAAAGATGAGGAAGGACTATTCTTCACATTTGTTATGTAGTACCCCTCCACCGAACTCTGTTGTATAGTGTTGTCTTTATGTGGGGCACTGATGGATTAGCACTGTTTCTCAGAGAAGTTGTTATTAGTGTGAAATTATATTTTAAAATATTTTTTAAATGCTGTATTTTTGTTAAGACTCGTCAGAGGTAGATTATACGAGTGGCTATTTGTCTAATCATCTGCACACATACTGTGATGAGCAAATTAATTCTTCTTCAAAATGTATCCTAAGTTTGGGCTTGAGGGATTACCACACTAGATGACCACTTATTTCAGAGTGGGCAAATTCAATACTGTCTACACTTGGCATCCCCATTCTTACATTTGTCTATTTTTGGTTTGTGCATTTAATTCCTTTAAATAACACTATCTGGTAATTGTGGAGAAAATCGATTAAAAAACAGAATAAAATAGGGACGCATAGGACAAACAAGAAGAGACACAAGCTTTTCCATATGTGCATAAAAATGTACCAGAGATATACCATTTCTGTAATTGTGACCTGTTTGACAAATATCCAGGGTCAGGACATTATGGGTCCGATTCACAAAGGAAAACTTAGAACCAAAGTCTAACTTTATCACTAGTAAAGTTAGACATTTGGTCGGCATTTAGACTTTTGGTCTAAAAATAGATCAAAAGTCTAAACTTAGACCAAAAGACTAACTTTACTATTGTCTAAGTTTACCTTTGTGAATCAGGCCCGATATGTTCAGGTAATATATGATTTATCTACATACCTCAAATTAGGTTAATTTAGGCCACATATAGTTGGACTTAATGGAATATCAGTACAATGAGGATAGAAAGCTGGTGTTCTATTCTATGAGAGTCAGATAACAACTCTGAAATGCCTGTCAAGGCTCATTTAGACCCTCATCTGTTAAAGTGAAGCACATTCTTGGGACTTCACAAACAATTTTCAGCATGACATAAATTCATATTCCACTAGCAATGTACAACATTTCTTACTTGCATCTCAGTAATGTTGGGAGGATAGTTATGTCCTCTTATATTCTCAAATAAATCATTAATTTTTGTTGCTCTGCAAAACAGCCATTGGAGCACTATTTCAATTTGTTTTCCATTTGTGCTACATCCTTTGCTAAAATTTTAGCACAAATAACTTAAAACAGGCTTTCCTTTGGGGTATGTTACATATGTATCATTGCCAGGCATTTCGCATCTATGGTTTCCAATAACATTGACAATATGTATTAAAAAATTAAATTATATTTAAGTATAGTATATTTAATATTAACATTTCAAATATTTTGGATCTTCGCCTCTTTTTTAGGATTGTTGGTAGCTGTAGTTCTAAAAGATTTTGTTTTTCTACTTTTTGTTTTTCTTCTTTTTGGTGGTTTACGATAGACATGGAAACTTATGTTGAATTCATTTGTTTTTAAATATAAATTATACTTGTCATGTTAGAGAATATCTTTATAACGACATAAAATTATTTTATTGAGCTGTGGCCTTTTACATCATACATTTATTTTTTAGACTTTATTATGCTTAAGTATTATTAGTGCCATTTATGTTTATGGCATTTTCTCTTGATGTTCATACTTTTTCTTTTTTTTCTTAATATTTGGCTTTCAATTCTTCCGGTTTGGTGTCTGTGTTTTTGAAGTATCATTTTTAAAAGGTGTTGAATATCGTATTCAGTATTTTAAATTTTCATTTTGACTATTTTTAATCTAAAATATTTTTGTATTACTTTGGTGTGGTTTCAAAACTTTTCTTCTTATCTCTGATGCAGTCCTTCGTAAATGTTTTAATCAAACGAGATGACACTGTCCTGGTCTGGTGCCTTCAAGTTCAGCTGCATTCTCATTAATATGAGACTTCTATAAAAGGTGAAAATAAAAAAATGCAAGCCTCAACTAAATATTTAACCAATCAAATAAAAAAACGGTTAACAAATAGAACCAAATTCCTAATTACAAAAGGTGAATTAATAGGGCATGAAAAAGTAAATACCTGCAGATGTCCTGACTGACACTGTTTTCTAATATCAAAGGTTTGAGGAAGTACTACCATATCAGTCGCATCCTGACGGACTTCAATGGCTGCCACAGTGTTAAATTCTATCTGGAATTGTTCTAAATGGGGTTTCTGGTTGACTAGTGTATGCACCTAAGCCGGGCAGAACCCACCCACTCTAATCTGGGCAAGAGAGTTACACGTCCAAGGTACCCCCCTTGGTAGCTTCGCATGAGCAGTCAGGCCTATCCCAGAAGCAATGTGTAAGGCATTTGCACAACACACACAACACATGTGACACACTATCCCTACCACAAAGGAACCACAACACTAAGTTCTATAAAAATAAACTGTATTGTACACAATATCATTAGACCAAACACAACATGTCAGTAGTACCCTGCTACCGAAGCAATTGTCAGAACATTACACAGTACTGTTACTCTACAAAACCCATCAGTTGTCACATATAACACACAGGTTACTTATTATTCTGCAACATAAGCAGTAGTCAGGAAAACATTACTATAGAAATGCACCTGTCATGAAAGTATCATAAATGCCCATCCCAGGAACATTAGAACACATATGGAAAGTCATGAAAACATACGAGCATATCATGCCCATAAAAGGAACATTAGCAGATGCCTTTGGTACACTATAAAAAGAAACAGGTTAGCATTACATTTCCAGCATAGCCACAAAGGAACATAAAGGAACATTATGCAAAATACATGGCAAGTCATGAGCAGACGATATGTCAGCTATCACAGCCATGACAGACCCTCCCGGGGAGCAGGGCAACGCAACAAAGGGGGGTCCAGCAGGACAGGGAACCTCTGTCGAGGGTTCCCGCCCGCCCTCAAGCCTCTTGATGCAGTTGGGGTTCCTGGTGGAGATGGGGTCTCAGATGAGGCCTCCACCCTACTATGACACTGGCTTCTGCCCCCGATGCGGTGCGCGAGCCTCCGCAGCCCTCCCACGTAGCATCAATGATTATGCCACAAAGTGGAGCCAGCTGGTGCCCCAGGGGCACTCCTCAGACCACCGTTAGGAGCACGCTCGCTCCAATCTTCGGTAAGCGGTGCCCCGGGGGCACACGAGGCGGCGCGCTTTTGACACGCTCAGGTTTCCTCAAATGCCCGGGTCGCAGCAGTGATTCTTCTCAGCAAAAATGTTGGTAATCACTTAAAAAGCACTTGTGGCCACAAAATCAGAGCATTTTTTTGAGGCGCTAATGATTTAAAAGAAAAGGCACTTACCAGGTGCCAAGCATAAGGTAACAGACGCTAAACTGGATCATAGGAAAGCACTCTCATGGTGCTATGGAATAAACCATGAAGCGCTCCCTTTGCGCTTCCCACAGGCAACTGCAGGGGGTCAGCGGCAACAGCACCCAATTCCTGGGGACACTGAGGTGGAGCACAGGGCGGTAGGGCCCATCAGCAGGTCAGCACTAAGGGAATGCAGACAGTGGCAGTTCCTCCAAGTGACCTAGCAGGTCACAGGTCAGCACAGCAGCTGCAGTCCAAGGCGGTTCCTGGTGTTTCCCTCCAGCAGCATTCTGTGTCCAGTCACAAGTATGTTTCAGTGAACTAAAGCGTTTCCATAGTGTTCCAAATTGTGGGGGGGGGGACCCCCAGTAATTATACTCAGTTTTTCAAAGGTTTAACAAAGAGGTGGAGAGGAGGTTCCAACCAGTTACAACTAGTTCCAGGAGTGTCCCCTCCCTCCTGCAGCACAGGCCCCAAACATCAGTTGGGGGTAAATGAGCCTATTGTGTGAGGCTAGGGCACAGCCTTTACAGATGCAAGTGTGCCCTGCCTTCCCCCGCAGCTCAGGAAGACCATTCAAAATGCAGATGCACCTCTGTGACACCTCCACCCTCCCTGTGTACAGGCTGTCCGAAAAGTATGCACAAAGCCCAACTGTCACTCTAGCCGGAAGTGGATTGGAGTCGAGCTGCAAAACTCCAGAGTCAAAAGCACAGAGAAATGCTCACTTTTTATAAGTGGCTTTTCTGTAATGATAATAAAAAATCCACTTACACCAGTGAGCAGCATTTCTCACTACCATTACAATCATATCAAACATGCCTGCACTACACCTTATAAATCAGACAGCACAGGCAGTGAGAAACCAAATAAGCTGTTTGTCACTACCAGGACAGGCCATGCAACCAGTCACATGCCCTGCCTTTAACATACATAGCACCTTGCCCATAGAGCTAGGTAGGGCCTACCTTAGGGTTGACTCACATGTAGTAAAAGGGGAGTTCTGGGCATAGCAAGCAAATTTAGATGTTGGGCCGCTGTGCTAGAAAACTGCACATGCAGGCCCTGTGCTAGCAGGCCCATTAGTAGCATTTAATTTAAAGGCCCTGGGCATAGGGATACCACTATACAAGGGACTTATAGGTAAATTAAATGTGCTAATTAGGTATAAGCCAATTATACCAACTTTAGAAGGGAGAGCACCTACACTTTAGCACTGATCAGCAGTAATAAAGTGCTCAGATCCCTAGAGCCAACAGCAAAAGGTCAGAAAAAATAGGAGGAGGAGGTAAAAATTCTGGGGATGAACCCGCAAAAAGGGCCAGGTCCAAGAGGAATGTATTATTTCAAGGAAGAGTCAGTTGCAAGGAAATGTTGGGGAGTTGTTCAATAAAGCTTATATACTTCTAAGTTTGAATGTAAATTCAATTTTGTAAATTACTTGAATGGTTGTATAAATCCAGATTGCTACATTACTGCATTACTCCAGTGAAGTGTAAAAATGGTGCCATGGACCCACAAGTAGAAATGGATTACTGAGCTATCAGTTTTAAGGAGCTTATTGATTGACTCTCCTATTTAAATAATTTAAATACTGAACTTTTTACTCAAGATGCTCAAGGTATACTGGATTACTGGTCACAGCGCAATATAAAGTACATTATATGCACACCACTACTAATAGTACCATTTTAAATCTTCACCTCTTACTTGATAGATTTGATAGCAGTTAGTCTTTGGCAATTAAACCTGTGACCGCTACCTTAATCCCAACCAGCACAAGCTAACTATAAATGTGCAGTGCAGTGCTAGAACATTTTTTGGGCTCTCATCTCCATATTGTTGCAATATGCATCTACTGAAAACAGCTACCACAGCAAGGAATCAGACAACATGTGTGTCGTAGATTGCAAAAAATTGTGGGAATGTACTGACCTTTGTGTGTGACATTGCTGTAAGAAGTTGGGTTATTAGTTGAGGAAAGTGGAGGCTCCACCCACACAACAACCACAATCCTTGTCATGGTGAACAACAAAAGTCACTAAATTAACCTGTGCTTAACCCTCTGGTAGCTTGGCACAAAGCAGTCAGGCTTAACTTAGAGGCAATGTGTAAAGTATTTTATGCAGCAGACAAACAGCAATAAAGTGGAAACACAACAAAAGAACATTTCTAAACAGCTTAGAAAAATAGGGTACATTTTAATACATAAAAAAATAATGGACTGCAAACACCCAAGCAATAGAACCAAAGATATTCAATTTTAAAGGTTTAGTAAAAATAGCAGCAGGAAGCTAAAAGTGCCACTTGTGCAAATTTGGTTATGTATGACTGAATGAAAGTCACAAGTTCAAGTCGACTGCGATGGAGCATGGGTCAGAATACAGGGACCAAGTTAGTCATGCTGAAGAATTGCCTTTTCAAGTTAAATGCAAGAGTTCTGCTTACATTAGAGGAGGCTGTGAGGAGGAGGTTTTAAGTGGGAAGGGCAGGTCTTGCATTGTGGATGGTTGTTGCGATGGTCAGGTCACTGCCAGATCTTCGTGTTGGCAGTTGACGTGGACTGTCACTGCTGTAGCAAGAAGTACAGGTCTCATATTGCCAGTTTTTGTGGAGGATTTCTATCATTGAAAAGAGCAGGTCACAGTGGCAGGGTTTAGATGCAAATGGTCCTGATTGCAGTTGCAAAGAGCCCAGGTTCAGGATTTTCACCTTTTTCTTCTTTGAGGAGCTTCCATTGATGCTATCTAGGGATCTATGTCCTGGGGACTACCTCTTGGGGGTCAGGCCTCTCTTCAGCAGAGGCCAGTAACAAGACTCCAGCAGGCCCAGGAGGTCACCCAACTGATCCTTGAGGTCACTCTGATTAGCCTGGGATCAAGACAAGCAGATCCAGACTTCTTTCTTCAGACAGGAAGGCAGTCCTCCAAGAAGCACGGCAGTTCCACTAGCCCAGGTGTGTTCTGACACGTAGTTATGAAGGGGTAGAGTGTAGTGGAGAAGAGTACAGTGGGGTAGCATAGAGTGGAGTGGAATCAAGTGACTTTGAGTTATGTAGAATAGAGTGGCATAGATTAGTGTGGTATAGAGTACAGTGGCATAGAGATGCATAGTGTCAAGTGGGATACAGTAAAGTGGGGTAGATTGAAATTGAGTAGTGTATAGTGGAGTACAGTTGTGTACACTGCAGTGGCATAGAGTGTTGTTGCATTGGATAGAGTGGTACAAAGTAGAACACTGATGCTGGCCCCTGCTATAGTGAGGCCATATCCCCAAGTGGTACCCTCCAGGTCCTGGAATCTTTGAAATAGTGTCCCTGGTGCTCCTCCTAACAGAATCCAAAATCTGGAGCTTGGGAATTTTTCTATCAAAAACTGCCTGGAGAACTGTCAAAAGACTATGACCTAACTAACAGCTGATCCGCCCAAGGTGCATTGCCGGTCAGCCTGACTTTTTAGTAGCTCCTGCTACTTTCTTATGTGCACCATCCTCTTCAGCGGGATCTCCCAGCAGCAGTATCAGACCTTGTTGCGCCATCTTTGGCTCTAGTCAGCAGCCTTATTCCGTTGGGTGAATCTGAGCTCCAGAAAAACTTCTAAATAAAAAGGTATTAATCTCCACCGGTCTCAATGAAGACCAGCACCCCATCAACCACACAACCTCCTTGGCCTGGAAATCCAATTTCTCCTGCCCTAATAACTAGTCCAGTGGCTCCTCATCATCGATGATGTGCCCTTGGATACACCCTGCTGGGACTCTCCATTCTCCATTAAATCGCAAGGTAAGACAAAACCGGGCCCAATCCATCCCTTGTATTCATCCCATACGCCATTGTGATTGGCTTTAACTTATGAATTTGATCTGGTCACGTGTGACCAGAAACTACAGTTTGTGCTTTGATCTTTTAGTCACCACTTTTGACTAAAATATTTAAAATCATAACTCTTGTTCTACTGATTTGTTTGAATTAATTTATGTGTCATTTTATTTATGGAAACCTACTCTATTTTTTTTTAATTGTTGTGAGATTTTACTTGTGTTGTGATTTCACTTTATTTTTGTTTATGGTATGCTTAACTATTTCCCACATTGCCTCTAAGACAAGCTTAGCTGCTTTTGTTCCAACCTACCAGAGGGTTTAGTATAGCCTAATTTTATGAGATTGTGTGGTTCACCCTGACAAAGACTATGGTGGTCATTCCAAGTTTGGCGGGTGGCGATTGCCGCCCGCCAAACTTACCCCGCCACTTGGCCGCTCCGCGGTCAAAAGGGGGAGTGCCCGACGGCCCAGCGGGAAAGGCCCTGCAACACAGAAGCCGGCCCCGAATGGAGCCGGCGGTGTTGCAGGGGTGCGACGGGTGCAGTTGCACCCGTCGCGATTTTCACTGTCTGCTATGCAGACAGTGAAAATCATGCTAGGGCCCTGTTAGGGGGCCCCTGCACTGCCCATGCCAGTGGCATGGGCAGTGCAGGGGCCACCAGGGTCCCCATGACACCCGTTCCCGCCATCCTGTTCCTTGCGCCAGAAACAGGCTGGCGGGAAGGGGGTCGGAATCCCCATGGCGGCGCTGCAAGCAGCGCCTCCATGGAGGTTCAGCCCAGCCAGGGGAAATCCGGCGGGAAACCGCCGGATCCCCTTTTCTGACCGCGGCTTTACCGCCGCGGTCAGAATGGGCAGGAAAGCACCGCCAGCCTGTTGGCGGTGCTTTCCGTCGTTCACGGCCCTGGCGGGTTTTACCGCCAGGGTCGGAATGACCCCCTATGTCCATTACTTGAGTGGGTCTTCAACCCCTCACAACAAATAACCCAATTTCTTACAGGTATAGACTAAAATTGAGAAGTGGCTAAGGAAACATTGAATTCAAGGTAAGGAAGAACTAAAGCAGATATAGGTATGTTTTGTCAGAAACAAAGGTGACAAGAATGTGAAGGTTATCATGGACCAACGGGTTAAAATAAATTGTCAAAAAATGTAAGCAAATTAAGTTCCAAGTTTTCTGAAAGCACACGAGTAACCAAGGTAGGGAGGAACTAAGCCAAGGTGTATAGCAGTAGTGTATGGAATAAGAGCGAAATAGTGGATTTTGATAAAGACAATTGTGTTGTCAGCATAGAAGGAGGAAAGAAGAACAACATGTGTGATGACAGGGGGTATTGAGTATTGAGTATGCAGGAAAGGTGCTGGAAGTAGAAGTGTGGGAGATGTCACAGCATCCCACATGAACCATGATGGTCTTCAGAAGGTGAATGAGCCAAAAAGATGCCTTTACATTTTGTCTTTTGTTTCATCTTGTCACAGATGTCAAATGTCAGTCTATAGCTTCTGATTAATTGCTGCCCATTCTTATTTTTCAACTATCTCTTTATTATTTTCATTTTTTGTTCAATTGATGATAAATACATGCAGTGCATGCATTATTATAACACACATCTTCAATATAGGAATTGATATAATACATAGTGCATCATGGTACAGTTGACAGCAGCCATTTGGACTTGTGCAATTCAGGACAATATTAACTTACTGGCAATAAATAACCAAGAAGAGCAACATCAACAAAGCAGTATTGACGATCAGTGGCACTGCTAATGGCAACCATAGGTGTGAGGGGAATGACTGTATGGTGTCCAAGAAAAACAATCTGGAGTCACAAGCAAGTGCTATATAGGAGCAACAATAGCCATAGGAAACAAAAAAAAGAAACAGTAGTTGTCTGTGTGACCAGTAGCAGGTGTTAGTGTGCCATGGGTCAGGTGTTGAGGTGGAGAAGAAGATAACTATCCAACTGTGCAGTGTACAATTATCTTGGAGCAGAGGTATTCAGTCACCCTTTCCATCTCTGATCCTTGAATGTATTCAAGAGAGATAACCCTCCTTCCCCTCCAGGAGGTTGGTCGTCTGAGTTAGCCTACAGATCAACTATGTATGTATCCAAGGGGTCTAGAGCTGGCACTGCTCCCGTGTCTATGCAAATGATTTCCATATCGTTGTCTCACTGGTTGCCAACTTATGTAGGTCCTTCAGTCAGAGTGGTAGCAACAGCGCCACTGCCAATTTCCAAGTCATGGCTATTCGCTAGTTTAGGAGGCTGAATGCCAGGACAATGAATCAAACAATGTTCTTATTCTTGCATGAGTGGGTTGTCAGTCCCAGTAAATAATGAGGCGGATCACACTATAGAGGGCAGCCCATCACCTTTGAAAGAGCCTGAACAGCCTCCCCTCAGAAGCGAGCGGTCACTTGGCAATCCCAGCCCATTTGATAGAAATCCATCTCTGCAGATGGACAGCGGGGACAACCTGGAAAGGCGCCCAGAAAAGTACGGTGAAGGCACACTGGAGTCAAGTATGTCTGGTGAACATAATTTAATTGGGTGTATTACAGGCACCTCACTCCATTGTTTGGCCATCTACTCTCGAAAGGTAGATTGAGCCAATTTGTCCCAAAGAACCTGGAGGTTGTGAACACGGAGTTCCAATAATCTGCTGTAAAACAGTGTGATAACATGTCTGACAGAGTCATGCTCTAGTAACAACTGTAAAGACAAGGACGTGGGTGGGTCAGCATAGTGCAGTCCCTAGTAGCTTCGACCAATGCATTGTAGGTCAGAAACTGACCCTTGTGGACCTCATATCCCTCCCTGAGATCTTGGAAGGGCTTATTAAAGCCCCCCCCCCATTGTGAGAACTTCCCACACCCATCCATGCAGCCTGATCCTGATTTTCAGCAAGAAAGGAATGCCTGGCCAACACACAACAGCAAGCATGGTGCATGTGGAACAGGGCTGCAGCGCGGGGTAACGTATTGGTATAGCAGTACTCGCCCACCGTGATCAGGCACCCCATCTTCCTCATAGTATATCTAGGACCCATAAGGCGGAAACAGAACAGAGAAGGCAAAGGACTCACCTCTGTACACTCAAGGAAGAACCACAACGCCATGGAGCCCGAGTTGCACATATTTCCCATGATTGTATACCTTCTCCTACACCAGGAATGCCAACGCCAGTGACGAAGACCACGGTGAGTACTGCAGCCTAGCACACAGGGAAAGGGGGAGGAAAAAGAGAGTGACACACACATGCAACACCCCCACCCCAACACCATACACCCAAGCAGATGCAATAATATTACATATTCACACCCCACCGCTCAGTAATAATGCAAGGACAAAATGACTGGAAGAAAATGAGTGTAATAATACAAAATATTAGACATACGTCCTCAAAAATCAAAACAGTATTTACAGATATACAAATGAAGGGACACTGCCCAGTCCATAATGTCCGTGGGCCACAGGGCCATATCACATAGGCCAAGCCCCACTTGACTCCTGACACAATACGGAGAGAACACTGCTGGGGCATCAGGTTGAAAATACACAGGCACCTCAGGGGGAAGAGGAAGGAGGGCACCTCAGCCGGAAGATGGTACAATGTCACTGCTCCTGGAGGGGGCGACATGCCCACTGCTTGGTCCTGGGGAGTGCAAAGCCCCAGTCTCTCAAATGGGTGGTTTGCCCACTGCTTGGTCCTGGGGAGTGCAAAGCCACAGTATCTCAAGTGGGTAGTGTGCCCACTGCTTGGTCCTGGGGAGTGCAAAGCCACAGTCTCTCAAGTGGGTGGTTTGCCCACTGCTTGGTCCTGGTGAATACAAGGCCACAGTCTCTCTAGTGGGTGGCTTCTCCACTGGTTCTAGAGAGGGCATTGTGCCCAGTGTGCTTCATCCTGGCAAGGAGGGGGTGAGTGGATGGCTTCTTCCACTGGTTCTGGAGGGGGCCTGGTGCATAGTGTGCTTCATCCTGGCAAGGAAGGGGCAAGGAAGGGGTGAGTGGATGCCTTCTTACACTGGTTCTGGAGGGGGCCTGGCGCCTAGTGTGCTTCATCCTGGCAAGGAGGGGGTGAGTGGATGCCTTCTTCCACTGGTTCTGGGAGGGGGGGCAGGTGCCCTGTGATGCAGCCCTTGGGGAGTACAAGGTCACAGTCTCTCACCTGGGTGTCAGATCCACAAGATTTGCTGTGGGCAGGATGCATGGCACTCCATGGAGGCAGGAGCGCATCAGCCCCTGCCCAACATGGACCCTACCCTGCAATGTCCAGCCTGGCCTAAGGACACCCACAGGCCCACATCCCCCACCCAGAGACCACCTCACCATGCCCTGAAGTGCCCATCCAGCTCCGGATAGGCCACCGCCAGTATGCAGAAAATCAGTGGGGTCAGGGTTCGACAGGCACCCCTTCATCATTGGGAGGTCATCCCCAGCTGGGCCTCTGCCGTCTTCCTTGTCCACCGTCTCAGGTCCTCCCATCGTTTGCGACAGTGGGTGTTCCACCTGCCGTAGACCCTCAGGGTCCGCACGTCCTTGGCGATGGCACGCCATATACCGTTTTTCTGATGGGCGCTGACCTGCAGAAAAATGAAAATGGAAAAGGGATCAGTCATAGTGTCCGGCCTGTTACACCCATGGCCCACCATATCCCTCTCATCCCTTTACGCACATACATTGCCCACCAAACATGCTGCACGCTGCCCAGGACCCCTCCACCCCCCCTTAAGCGACGCCTTCACACACATCACACCATTCATTCATGCCCCATGCATCATGCCTACAGTGTACTCACCTGTTGGTCTGGAGACCCATAAAAAATTGGTACAGGGGTAGGACCCCATCCACCAGTTTCTCCCACTCTGCAGCAGCGAAGGCAGGGGCCTATTCCCCAGTGACTCGAGCCATGGTCGCTTCCAGACACAGGTCACATCAGCACTTGCAGTGTAGGTCCTCTCCTGCTGAAGGTCAGGTAGCAAGTGAGTGAAGAGATAAAAAATGGCAGTCACATCCGTGGCGGTGTCTACCGTCACTGCCGGCGTACATCACCATTGGCTACTGTAACCCATAGGGCCCAATGATAACCAATGAGGAGTTGCACGTCCTTGGCGATGGCACGCCATATACCCTTTTTCTGATGGGCGCTGACCTGCAGAAAAATGAAAATGGAAAAGGGATCAGTCATAGTGTCCGGCCTGTTACACCCATGGCCCACCATATCCCTCTCATCCCTTTACGCATATACATTGCCCACCAAACATGCTGCACGCTGCCCAGGACCCCTCCACCCCCCCTTAAGCGAGGCCTTCACACACATCACACCATTCATTCATGCCCCATGCATCATGCCTACAGTGTACTCACCTGTTGGTCTGGAGACCCATAAAAAATTGGTATAGGGGTAGGACCCCATCCACCAGTTTCTCCCACTCTGCAGCAGCGAAGGCAGGGGCCTATTCCCCAGTGACTCGAGCCATGGTCGCTTCCAGACACAGGTCACATCAGCACTTGCAGTGTAGGTCCTCTCCTGCTGAAGGTCAGGTAGCAAGTGAGTGAAGAGATAAAAAATGGCAGTCACATCCGTGGCGGTGTCTACCGTCACTGCCGGCGTACATCACCATTGGCTACTGTAACCCATAGGGCCCAATGATAACCAATGAGGAGTTGCACGTCCTTGGCGATGGCACGCCATATACCCTTTTTCTGATGGGCGCTGACCTGCAGAAAAATGAAAATGGAAAAGGGATCAGTCATAGTGTCCGGCCTGTTACACCCATGGCCCACCATATCCCTCTCATCCCTTTACGCATATACATTGCCCACCAAACATGCTGCACGCTGCACAGGACCCCTCCACCCCCCCTAAGCGAGGCCTTCACACACATCACACCATTCATTCATGCCCCATGCATCATGCCTACAGTGTACTCACCAGTTGGTCTGGAGACCCATAAAAAATTGGTATAGGGGTAGGACCCCATCCACCAGTTTCTCCCACTCTGCAGCAGCGAAGGCAGGGGCCTATTCCCCAGTGACTCGAGCCATGGTCGCTTCCAGACACAGGTCACATCAGCACTTGCAGTGTAGGTCCTCTCCTGCTGAAGGTCAGGTAGCAAGTGAGTGAAGAGATAAAAAATGGCAGTCACATCCGTGGCGGTGTCTACCGTCACTGCCGGCGTACATCACCATTGGCTACTGTAACCCATAGGGCCCAATGATAACCAATGAGGAGTTGCACGGCAGTACTCATCCGCCTCCCGCAACGGCGCACAACTTCTCATTTCCACCTGTCCCTCCACACAGGACAGGCCTCCGCAATTTCAGGGGGGGGCAGACCATGGCATCTAACTGCGTCACAGCCGACATAAGCACCGTTTGGGAATAAACATAAAGATACTGTTTCTGTCACAACATACAATGCATTGTACAATGAGGAAATGTTGGAAACTGGCCAGATGCTCATCATTTTGCCCCCTTAGAGTAGAACCGCTAAGGATGAATAAGCGATGAAGACATCCCCCAGTGTACAGGCCCCTGGTGGACTTGGCAACAATGGAGGACAGACACATTATCCTCACCTACAGACTTGATAGGGCCACAATCCAAGAGCTGTGTGTCCAATTGGAGCCAGACCTGATCTCAGGTATCCGTCAGCCCATTGGGATCCCCCCTCTTGTGCAAGTCCTATCTGTGCTCCATTTCTTGGCAAGTGGCTCCTTCCAAGTTACAGTGGCCATGCCAGCAGGAATGTCCCAGCCAATAATCTCAAACGTGCTGACCAGAGTGTTGTCTGCCCCCTTGAAACACATGCACAGCTTCATTGTTTTCCTCCAGGTGGAGTATTTGGCCACAGTGAAAGCAGACTTCTATGCAATGGGACATATCCCGAACATTGTTGGGGCAATTGATGGTACACATATTGCCTTTGTCCCCCCCCCCCCGGAGAAATTAACAGGTGTTTAGAAATAGAAAGAGCTTTTACTCGATGAAAGTACAGATAGTGTGACTGGCGGACCAGTACATCTCCCATGTGAATGCTAAGTATCCTGGGTCTGTGCATGATGCCTATATCCTGAGGAATAGCAGCATCCCATATATGATGGCTCAACTCCAGAGGCACAGGGTGTGGCTAATAGGTGAGCCCATGGTCCCCACCCAGAGTATATTGGTATAGGGGTGTGAGGTTGGCCCTAAGGGTGAGTGTCTGGCTAACAGGTATTTCTCGATATTTACTGGTGACTCTGGTTACCCCAACCTCTCATGGCTACTGACCCCAGTGAGGAATCCCAGGACAAGGGCAGAGGAACTTTACTATGAGGAACATGGGTGAACAAGACGAATTATAGAGCAAACCTTTGGCCTCCTGAAGGCCAGGTTTCGGTTCCTCCATCTAACAGGTGGATCCCACCCAAGAAGGTGTGCCAGATCATCGTGGCATGTTGCATGTTACACAACCTCTCTTTGAGACGCCAGGTGCCTTTTCTGCAGGAGGATGAAGCTGGAGATGGTTGTGTGGCAGCAGTGGAGCCTGTGGACAGTGACGAAGAGGAGGCAGAGGATGAGGATACGGACAACAGAACATCTATCATTCGACAGTACTTCAAGTGACACACAGGTAAGACACTGTAACTTCACCTTCCATTGCAGTTTTGTACTGTAAATTTTCACTGACAGGGTGCTATTCCCACTAATATGGCCACTTACTGTACCCTTTGACATGTCTATTCACATATATTTGTGCCCTAATCTGGCTCCTGGTGTATTGACTGCAGCACAATACAGGTCATACCTATGTATACATTACTGTACAGTCTACTTGCAATGTCTACAGATTGTTAAACAAATACATACTTAAATCTTGTGACATACTACATACTTGTATTTTTTCAAAGGGTGTTTATTTACTTGCTGGAAATATAATGAGGCTGTGCAATGGGCTGGGGTGATGGTGGAGGAATGTCCAGGATAGAGTCCATTCTATGTGGAACACAGATGCATTGTCCAAGGGTGCATAGGAAGGGGAGCAATGGCAGTTCAAGGTGGACA
This sequence comes from Pleurodeles waltl, assembly GCF_031143425.1. NCBI lineage: Eukaryota > Metazoa > Chordata > Amphibia > Caudata > Salamandridae > Pleurodeles > Pleurodeles waltl. Next base: position 147,096,542 of record NC_090439.1, read on the forward strand.
GGGTGACAGGGTGGGACACAAGGGTGACATTCAGGAGAGTCTTATTTCCTGACAGGGATCTTGGCAATGTGCTTTGGCTTCTGCCTGGATCGCAGAGACTGTTTGTGTGGTGGTTCTCCCTTTGCAGGGGTGGGGTGATGATGGCCTGTTGTTCTTGTGGCGGGGCCTCCTGTCCACTAGCGTCAGCGGAGGTGGAGGGCTGTTCATCGGTGTGGCTAGTGTCAGGGGCCCGATGGTGTACCACTGCCTCTCTCATGGTGTTGTCCTTGTCTGCCAGCACCCCTGCAATGGTGACCACGTTGGTGTGGATGTCCTTCAGGTCCTCCCTGATCCCCAGGTACTGTCCCTCCTGCAGCCACTGGGACTCCTGCAACTTGGCCAGTATCTGGCCCATGGTCTCCTGTGAATGGTGGTATGCTCCCAGGATGTTGATGAGTGCCTCCTGGAGAGTCGGTTCCATGGGCCTGTCCTCCTCATGTCTCACAGCAGTCCTCCCAGCTTCCCTGTTGTCCTGCGCCTCTGTCCCCTGAACCGTGTGCCCACTGCCACTGACCCCAGGTCCCTGATCGTCCTGTTTTTGTGGGGTTGCCTGGGGTCCGTGTAGTGGTGGACACACTACTGATTGACGTGTCCTGGGGACGGAGGGATGGGCCCGCTGGGTGGGTGCTCTGCTGGTGTTTTGTGAGGGGAATGGCTCTTTGGTGGTATGGGACTGTGCCTGGTTAACCGGTTTTCCAGAGGTCCCTGATGGGCCAGGTTGGTCATCCTGATCCAGGCGAGCAGAGCTGCTGTCATCACTGTTGGCCTCTTCTGGGGGGGGCTGGATGTTGCTGGCACCTCCTCTCCGGTGACGTTGTGTAGGGAACCTGTGGAGATGTAAATGCAGTGTTATTGATTCTGCATGTGACATCTTGTGCATGAGTTTGTTGGCCTCTATGATTGTGAGTGCCCTGTCAGCTTTGCCTTGGGTGAGTAGGTATTTTGTGGGCTAGGTGACTCTCTCTAGTGTGCATGCTGTGGTGATGGGTGTCCATGCAGGGCTGTGAGTGGTGTCCATGCATTGGTGGTGCATGTAGTGCTTGGTACTGGGATGGGTAGGTTGTGATGGTAGGGTGTGTGGGAGGTGGTGGAGTGATGGGAGTGAGGGTGAGGGTGAGGGTGGGAGTATGTGATTGCATGCAGGTAGGGGGGTGAAAGGAGTAAAGATTTGACTTACCAGAGTCCAGTCCTCCTGCTACTCCTGCCAGGCCCTCAGGATGCAGTATTGCCAAGACTTGCTCCTCCCATGTTGTTAGTTGTGGGGGAGGAGGTGGGGGTCCACTGCCAGTCCTCTGTGCAGCTATCTGGTGTCTTTCAACCACAGAATGCACCTTCCCCCGTAGGTCATTCCACCTCTTCCTGATGTCATCCCTTGTTCTGGGGTGCTGTCCCACGGCGTTGACCCTGTCCACAATTCTCTGCCATAGCTCCATCTTCCTTGCAATGGATGTCTGCTTCACCTGTGATCCGAATAGCTGTGGCTCTAACCGGATGATTTCCTCCACCATGACCCTAAGCTCCTCCTCCAAGAACCTCGGGTGATGTTGTGGTGCTATGGGTGTAGTGTGAGTGGTGTGGGTGAGGGTGTGTAGGGTGATGTGTTGGGGTGTGTGATGTAAGGTGCGTGGATGGTGTATGGGTGATGGTGGTGTGTGGCTGTGGTCTTGTCTGTGGTCTTGCTATCTCTCTTGTGGCACTTGTTTGTATTCGTAAAGGATTGTGGGTAATGTGTGTGTGTGTTTTATCGTGGTGTGGGTGTGGTGTGTGAATGGGTGTCAGGTGTGTGTAGTTTGAATTGTCCAATGTGGTGTTGTTTTGTATGTGTATTTTGAGCGCAGCGGTATGTAGCGCCAATGGTTTACCGCCTTTGAATGTCCGCCGTGGTGATTCATGGGTCATAATGTTGTGGGTGTAGTTCTGTTGGCGTAACGGTGTGGGTTCTGCTACCGCCAGTTTATCACTGACCTTTGGGCTGGCGGACTTGTGTTTGTGTCCGTATAGTGACGGATTGCTATGTGTGGGTCATAATATGGGTAGCGGTATACCGTCGCGGTATACCATTGTGGTATGTTGGCAGCAGTTGGCATGGCGGTAAGCGGGACTTACCGCCAATGTCATAATCAGGGCCAGAATGTATTATTCTTTACAATCAAATTCAAGTATTGTTTATATTCAGGAACTCAGAATGAGGTCCACATACAAAGCAATTGGATGAAATATATACATAGACAGTCTAATACTTTACCCATCCGCTCATAAAAACACAAAAATAATCATGAATAAAAAAGGTACTCACAAACAGTACCCAACTCTTCATAAAGTGCATTATAATAAAGTGCCTCAAAACCACATGTAGATCAGAGGGTTAAATATGAGCAAATACCTTGCTCATCCGCGCATTAAAACACATAGGTAGATATATGGAAGAGCACATAAAAACCTTGCCAAAACATGTAGGGGATAAAGGTATAATAAAGTGCATCATAATAAGAGAGCCACCTAATTATATTGTTTCATATAGCACCCCTAACCCAGCCACTCAATGGTGCCCCAAAAGCGGCAAATTAACTTGACGGGGCTGCTGTCATATGCTTTAGGCCTCACATCCGGTTTCAACAATTCTACTGAATGTTTCAAATTTCCTTCAAAGAACATTTTGGCTATTAATGTTATTTTAGCCCCTCTATCAAATAACATTTTGACAGCCAATCCATGTATCCACATGACTCAAAGGGCCCCTCATTCACCCTGCCTTTGATTTTCAACACTACCTCTTCACATTCCGAATCAATGTCACACATTACCTCTCTCACATGTTCCGTGTTTCTCATGGACCTACAACAGGATGTAAAATGCCCCTCTCTTCCAAACATTTTGCATGTAGCTTCCCATCCTGGGAATTCTTTGAAATTCTCCACATGCCTCACATTACCACATCTAAAACATTTACCTCTAAGTTTACTTACTCTTTTTCCATCTTGCTGGCCATCAAAAGCTGGTCCTCCCTCCGATTTTAAAACTTGGACACTTTCTCTTTTATCATCACTAAGCATATATTTACAAATTACTTCCACACATGCTTGCAAGTGTTCACACAATTTCGCTATTGTAACAAATTTGCTTAATGTGGGATTGTCTTTCAGCCACACAGCCTCCTTTGCCCAAAGCATACCCTAACATGAACTGATCACATAACAGCTCATCGGTTACTGCACCAAAGTTTCGTGTTGAGGCTAGTTTTCTTAAGACTGTAGTGTACTCTTCAACAGACTCCCCTACATGTTGCATTCTCCTAGCAAAATGATAATGCTCATGAATATAACTCAATTTGGCAAATAATGAAAATTCAACTTTTTTTAGACATATTTCATACTCATTCAGACCATTAATATAATCTGAGGTCACATCTGGCAAATGCTCAACATCCCCCTGCCCCTCTGTGGTTAAACAATGCATTAGCAGTAATATATATTCCCCTCTGTACCTAGCAAAGTACCACACAGCCTGGTATAATGGTAAAAAACGTTCTTCCACTTCTCCCATGATATTGTGGGTTCGCCAGGTGAGGAAAGAAAGAAAGGAAATACAGTCAAGTTCTGCATATCTCTCAAAAAGCCACGATTTCCAAAATCAAAATGTAATCACACACACACCTTCTTACCAGTATAATATGTGATAGACACATTTTTCAACTGATACCGGACTTGGTACTCAAGTATCCAAATAGTCAAAGTTAAATAATAGTGCACGTCTAAAATGCCACAAATGAATGTATCCAATGGAACTTTTAGATTATGGTACAACCCACAACAAAATATTGTCTCACAAGAAAACCTTTCAAATATGTTCCCAACACCAGTAGTACAGCTACAACCTGTACCGGATCGTAGCACACAAAAAAATCAATCCCATGCCTTCCTCTAGGTGTCGACACAGGAATCCCTAGTTTCTTTCCTTGGCTGAGGAGAATTGTTGTCACGGAATAATTGTTGCGGTTCAGATGCCCTGTTTCTTCAAAATAATGGTGGAACAACCAATCCATTTGAATGTTAAGTCAGCTTGTATGTTTTTGCGAGTAATCGTCCATCAATTCAAGTTTGATCTGCGGCCTGATCCGGTACGGCTGCATATCTGATGTTGCCAGCAGCCCAATCCATATGGCTGTCCACTGGTTATTGCATCAGTAAGCTTGTTGTCGTTGTGTGTACCCACACCCATGATGTAGACTACATCGATAATGAGGCCCGAGAAGCCTTTTGCATGGGATGGTCCTTGCACAAGAATCGGAAGGTGAAGCGAATGAGGCATGAGCCGATGATTGCATGGGCTGGTCTGCGCACAGTAATACGAAGGTAAGGCAGCTCGCTGTAACTGTGAGCTAGCAACAACAGAAATAAAATGGCTGTTACCTCAAAAGTAAGGCCCACACCTACCACTCTCGAATGCAGGTTCACTTGGTACTCCCAGGGTGAACATGAATTCCAGAGTATCATTTTCACACCGACAGGAATCAAAACCAAGTCTACGTCAGTGTAGCTGTCTTCGTCGTGCTTTATAAAACCACCAGTATATATCGAGGTCTGCTGAAATCGGGCCACTTCTCCACTCATCAGCAATGTAAAAGTAATGGTTCTCATACAGATAATGTCCAAAAATATTAAGAATCTTAACAATCTAGACCCCATCTAATCGTGTGACAGCCTCAGCACCGCTCCTGGTAACATCACCTCCGGTTCAATTCATTAAATTTCAATTTCTTGGAAACAGGACAATATCACTCTAGAGGCATATTACAACATGGTGCATAGCAACATGCTCATCATACTACACCCACCATCTCTGGAGGCCAGTGGAACTCACAGAAGGCTGTGTCACTGCCACACTGGCAGTCACAAACTCAGGAAAAAAGCCTTGACAAAGTCTATGTTATAATGTTCTAACTCAGAGTAGGCTCATTCCTTTAGTTCTCTATGTCTGAAAGGAGATAAAATTGAACTGCAAGGCACCGCTCATTCACCTTGTTGGACTTGGCCCTTTTTATAGGGACATCCCCAAGATTTTTGCCTTCCTCCTCCTTTTTTTTACCTTGTGTTTGTTGGCTTTAGGACTTGGAACCACCGCAGGTTGCCTTGATGCCGACACATTGCAGCTGTGGCTAAGGACGAGGACATCGCATTACCGATTGCACAGCTCAGGATAGATACATCGCCATTAGCCCCAATGCAATACCTTTTTATTGCCTGCTGCGCAGCCAGATGATGACGCATCATCTTCTTCACAAAGGGTTTGCTGTTGAAGCAGTGCTCAAGGATTGATGACTGCGTAGCTCAACGATGATGCATCTCTAACTGCGCAGATCAGAACTGATGCATTGCCTTTGCATTGCCTCCTCTGCTCCTCGCATTCCATCTTCGATGTCAACTCAACCCTACAACAAGGCACTTTTTCAACAGGACAAAGTTGGTCCCGGGAGCCAACGTGCGCTCAATCATGTTGTCTTGAACTTTGGATTTACCCCGGTTTAGCACACCCAGATGGCCCTAGTTGGTGCTTTAAGCTGTTAAGAACTACATTTGCAGATATCATTTAAAAATTCATATCTCTACTTCTAGCTATTGTATTTTTGTTGTTTTGGTCTTGTTGTGCTCATACAGTTAGGATCTATTATTCTAGCACGGTGAGGATTATTTTTGTGGGGTGTTTCATTGTTTTACTGTTTTAAGTTTTGCACAAATACTTTACACATTGCCTTCTAAGTTAAGCCTGCTTGCTGTGTGCCAAGCTACCAGAGGGTGATCATGGGTTAATTTATGGTGTGTATTTGGACTCTGACTCGGACTGTGGTTTCAGCTTGGACAGAGTGCATACCTCTGCCAATCAGAAACACAATTTCTAACATATCTTTAACAAGAAACCTCAAATGAGACATTTCTTTTGAAAGAACCTAACCCCCCGTCTACACGTTTTTGGATCAACATCTCCCATTGTGGTGCATAATATCCACCTACTTGCCAGGTAGAGCTGCCCAAATTAACTTCCAATACATGCATATTGCATATCTATTGACCTTCAAAAACACCAGATTGCAATACGGTAAAGTGCAATAACTGTGTTTCTTGTCTATAATTAAGCTATATGCTCCTTATGTTCTTTCACCTTGTAATTCCGGCGGCATGTTATGTTCAGGTTTCAAACTTTTATTACTCATTTTTAAACTTTTCATGGTTTACAGTTCAGTTTTGTTTGTCTTCCTTTACTTTACTTTACTCAGTGCGGCAAATCAATAGCAGATGGGACGTATCACATTAAAACTAATAAGAAGGAAGCTCTTTGTTTGTCATGGCATTCAGTGATTGCACCTTGGTGATATATACACACCTTTTAGAGGATGGGGAAACCAATTTGTTTCTGATAGTCAGTGCTTTAAATGGGCCGGTACTGTCCGGTACTGAGTACCAGCACTTTTTTATTTTGAGAGGTAGAGTACCTGCACTTCTCAAGAAAAACATAATACTTTTAATTGGAGAGTACCGGCACTTCTCAGAAACAAGCAGGTACTCACGTACAAAGTACCTGCACTTCTATTTTTCCATTTCAAGCACTGCTGATAGCCAAGCCTCGGATGGCTTTGCTTTGGGAAGCAGCGCTCTGTTGCCCTTCTGCCATAATTCCAGTGGTTTCAGAACATTGCAAGGCAACAACCCAATAAATATGCTGGACTTTTTGAGGCTCCTCTCTCTGCCAAGCTTTGCTGTTTGACGCACTCTCACCACTTCAGGGCCTCTGCTTTTTTATTGCACATAAACCCCTGCATTCAGAGTTTGCTTCAGTGACAGAAAAATGATGCTGATTGGGCCACCCTGCATTACATGTTCGACAAAAGTGCTCTTGCAGTTTTGAGGAGAGCATATTTAGTGGACATTTCCCACCATCTCAACATGGAACTTTAGCTGCTATGGGCAAGCCTCAGTAGGGTCAAGTGAAGTAAGCACCTCTGCAGTCCCTGAGACGGCTAGTGCGCCTGGTCCTTAGTAAGTAAACTTACAAGGGGACGCGTATAGGCCAATGAACCTTTTGGATCACATGGAGTATCCTAGTCATTTAATGATCAGTGACATCAGTAATCAATGTAATCAATCAATAACCACTAAGAAAATCATTCATCAATAGACAATTATAAGCAACATTTCATGAATAACCACAACTCAATAAAGCGTTTAACACATTTTATTTCCCAATTGATTACAATTCTAAAGCATCTGATCAACTCAATGTTACTCAATCAGCTCAGAATTAGTTTATTAATGACCACCAATAACATAATCTAATCAGAACTTGAATAAACATATCCTCAAATGCTTCAGCATAAGCCAATAAAGATAAATACAACAGCATTAATAGCAGAGTTCAGCAAGCAGTCCGTCAATCATTTGTCACTGTCAACATCACCTATAGGAAACCTACCTAACCCAGAATAGCATCTGCATGTGGGACCTCATGCAAAACAATTTAGAAAAATATGAATTTGGAAAACATCTAGCTAAGAGAAAAACTATAAAACAGCACAGTTGGTAACTAGAAGAAAAGGTAAAAAGTTAATCAGTCACATTGTCATAGCTACCTATCCACAGAATGGATCAGCAACAAAGTCAGGCTTCATCTTCAGGTCATTAATAGATCAGCAACGCATCAGGCTCTCACGAGTATGCGCTTAACAACAGAATCTTGAACTGAGTCTCCTGACGTCATCAATTCTCCCCTTGCATCTCAAAATGTACCCTTGCATCTGAAGTTTTAGCCCCTTGTCATGACTTTTTATTAGAGTTTTTCAGTCTGTCCCCCCAGTTCCCAATTGGTCAGTCAATCAGCAGATATGACTCTAACCTATAATATTAATTTTTCAAATCTATGAGTTCTAAAATTTCTTCTTTCTCGTTTTCATCATCCGGTTCTTCAGGTATTGAAAATGCTGCATGTTCCTCTTAAGTCAGTGCTCTCATTTTTCAAGTCCTGGGAAAGTACATTTAGCCTACTCTACACATAATGGTATCAAATTAACTTCATCATCTCTTGTCCGTTGGTACATTGCAGAAAATTCTAGCTAAGCAACTTTAACATCGGGTGGTTCAGGGTCGGGTCATGCACCGGCTTCTCTGCAGTGCACTAGAAATTCAGCTTCTTGTGTGAGGCCTGGAAAGACTAGGCCACAACCTCAGCTAAGTTAATTCTACAAATTAACGCAAAGTATAGGTTTATACATTTCAATATGACATATTACTACATTATTTTTATATATTTTCATTATTTCACACAATTTTAGTTCTTTTAGTACAACTTTCGTATAAGTGGCTGCCACAACCAGTGGGCACATTTCCAAACGTGCACATTATTTTCTCTACGATTAATTTCTCTATAAATTTTTAATTGATGAAAACATATACACATTGATTAATACTTTCCAATTAGCATATCTGCGTCAACAAGACCCTGTAACAATTTGTAGGTTTACTGTTTCCAAAGCAGTATTTAACGTTTAAAATAATAGTAGAAATAGTACAATATTGCCCAGGGCGAAGAAAGTGCCATTTATTAAATAAGATGTCGAACAAACCAGTGTTTTTTTTAAACAGCTATCTCCTGGTATTAATTTAATTGTGCAGCAGCAAAAATAAGTCTTTTGTTTCTGATAAGAAAATCAACAAAAATATACAAGTAAAAAAAATGGCTTCACTGTGTGTAGAAAATCTCAACGCTAGTGATATATTCAATTTAGATCCCTTCATATCTAGTCGCTATTAATTAATATATGGTCCTTTGACGTTTCATCAATGGAACCTCAACGGAACCTTCAGGGCGTAACAATTTGTATGCGAAAACACATCATGAATACCTTCTGACATAGTTTTGAGACCTCCATCACGAGAGAAATACAGACCGAGGTGTTTGTATATGTTATATTGACACCTGCTCTCCAATGCAAATTCAGATGTCTGATTATAGAAGCTATCTATTTAAAAAAAACGAGAAGCAAAGAAAATAATCAGTGAAGGTTTTGGAAACTGTGAAATGATGTAAATCAGTACTTTTTAAGCCGAGCCAAAGTGAACCTCTTGTACACGAGGCACTAAAGCAGATGTGATTGCCTTGAAAATAACGATTATTGCTTCATATGCTAATGCATCCAATCTGTGTTGGAGTAATTTATCAAGAGCTTTGGTAAGATTCTGATCTTACAAATGTAGGATTTTTTTACCAAGATAAAAGCTGCAGACCTTTTTCTACTGATAGGAGATTCTCCCAACATTTTCTTTCGTTTCTAACAGGTTGAACCTTTGTTACTGGAATTAGACTGCAAATTGCCTGCTGATGGTCGGAACAGAAAGCAAATTACATATTACTAGTGAATTTATTGGGACGAGGGGCGTGCTCCCAAACATGGGAATCTTCTCACCCTTTTTGGCTGGAATTTCAGTATTTCTCGACCATTCCATCCGAAACGCACGACCAAAGCCCTCAAATTCATATTCAATTTGTACTGCTCCCTAGTCCCAACAAATGTGAGGGTTGGTCTTGCTACCACTATTCTACCTCTTGTACACCTCTTGTATGCGTCAGCCATAATGTATGCAAGGGGGGCATTTTAGCTTAGGAGGCCCGCAAAATGGCGCCCTGATATAATTTCACTGCACTATTTTTGGCGTCATTTTTAACTCTGCCCAAAGCAGGTGTTAAAGTGAAGCACCCATTTTAATCAATGGGCCTCCTTGCACTTTGCTGCACTAGTGTCAACATTTTTTACGTTAGTGCAGCAAAGTGCCACAATAGTGTTAAAAATGTTGATGCTATTGGCCTAACGTGCGCATGGTGCACCATTTTGTAAACACACGTATGGTGTTGTTAGGTGGGGCAGGGGTAACAGTACAAAACTGGTGCATCAGAACTGAACTGACAGTTTCTTGTAAATATACCCCCATGGGAGGATCGGTGAAGGGTAATTGTTTTCTTATAAGAATATATATCCTAGTCCCTCTTATTTACGCTTATTATATTACACACATTCACTTGATGCTGCGAAAGTAGCACAAACTAGCAGAATGGGTTTAAATGAAGCTTGACGTGTGTTTCACCATCAATTACAACTATGACCTGACAGTGAGAAAGGAATAAAGGCTCATAAGATGGGTTTAAATGTGGCGAAACCAGGCATATTTTTCTTAACCAATAAAATGCTAGGCTACTTCCTCAATATAGGCCAGACAGGGTGGGGGAGTGTAATTGTCGATTTAGCCCTTCAGAAATATATTAAAGCAATTAGATAGCTAGCCTTTGACATTCACCCATTCACAATGAATGTATTAATGATTGGTGTATTAGGGATTTCTGCATCATTCTAGATGAGGATGCAGGGAATAGTACTCTTTACATTGTCAACCAGAAGTGCATGTTCTAGCACCCGGAATGTCAGTTGTCACTTTGAATTCACATCTGGAGTCTTTACTTCTCGATCACCGCGAGCACCACTACAAGGTTGTACTTGAATGACTGAGTTTATTTTAATTAATCACATTTTAATTATTAACATAATATTTTAATGATTAGCTATACTGTTTTTTTCCTTCTGCAGAATAGTCTAAGGAAAAAAAAAATCTTAATCGCCCAGGTTCACATTCCGTAGACTGAAAAAAGAGTAATTTGATAACGCTATGTGCACGTACATTGCGAAAGAGGAAACATTGCTCATTTCCTAAACGAACGTGATATTGATTCTGGCTGAGAATTTTACTGCCAGAGAAGACTTCAAGTTCCATATTATTAAAAGTATATTTTATTGGATTTATAAGCACCTCATCGTAAACAATATCATCACAGCGAAGAATCATTGATTCAGAATCAACATTTCGCCTCAGCTTATGTTACTGCAGTCATTTACGTGGTGCCCAATAGCTATACATGCCAATATTTTAGAAGCGGAAAGCGGCGGATTTTAAAAACATAATCGGGAGAATGTATTTCTCCCATTGATTTAAGGAGAGACAATTTCAGAATCGAGACAGTCAAAACAAAGCCAAACTCAAACCCAAAGGCTTCAAATATCGGAAGACTCCTAGTTGAATCGGGTCTATTGGTATGTATGCCTATATGCATATAACACTTTATTCTAGACACGTAACCCCCTTCTAAATGTACATCTTCCATTCTTTTAGTACATATTCTTATTTTTTTTAGATTGATATTTACCCATTAGCTGATGGACCTTCCCACCCCCAGTGCTGAGCCCTTTTTTTGGCTATTTGGGGTAGTTTGCGCTGAGGCCTTCATACCTTTTTGTCCACATAAGCTATCCGTGCCAAATTTACGTCCTTTTATCTAACATCCTAAGGATTCTAAAGGTACCAAGATTTTGTTGGATCCCCTGGAGGAGACCAAGACATTAGCCAAAATACAGCTACAATTTAGTTTTTTTAAGAACAATTGAAAAAAAGGGCTGCAGAAGAAAGCATGTGTTTTTTCCCTGAAAATGGCATCAACAAAGGTCTTGCGGTGCTAAAACCACCATCTTCCCAGCTTTCAGGAACAGGCGTACTTGAATCAGAGAACCACATTTTTCAGCACAATTTTGTCATTTTACTGGGACATACCCCATTTTTACTATTTTGTGTGCTTTTAGCCTCCTTCCAGTTAGTGACAGAAATGGGTGTGAAACCAATGCTGGATCCAGAACAGCTAAACATTTCTAAAAAGTAGACAACATTCTGAATTCAGTAAGGGGTCATTTGTGTAGATCCTACAAGGTTTTCCTACAGAAAATAACAGCTGAAATAAATAATATCGACATTGAGGTGAAAAAAACAGCAATTTTTATCCACGTTTTACTCTGTAACTTTTTCCTTTGATGTCATATTTTCAAAAGTAATATACCATTACGCCTGCTGGGCTCTTCTTGTTGTAGGGATATATGGGACTTATAGGTTCATCAAGAACCCTAGGTACCCAGAGCCAATAAAGGAGCTGCACCTTGCAATGGATTTTCTTTGTATACTGGGTGTACAGCAATTTACTTGGTGAAATATAAAGAGTGAAAAATAGAAATCAAGGAAACCTTTGTATTTCCAAAATGGTAAGAGAAGGTGTTGAGAAGCAGTGGTTATTTGCACATCTTTGAATTCTGGGGTGCCCATACTAGCATGTGAATTACGGGGCATTTCTCAAATTGACGTCTTTTTTACACACTGTCTTAATCTTGGAAGGAAAAATTGTAGAGAAAGACAATGGGTAATAACACTTGTTCTGCTAATCTGTGTTCCCACAAGTCTTCTGATACAAATGGTACCTCACTTGAGTGGGTAGGCCTAATGCCTGCAACAGGAAATGCAACATGGACACATCACATTTTTACATTGAAATCTGACATGTTTTTTGGAAAGTGCCTCGCTGTGGATTTTGGCACCTAGGGAAACCTACCAAACCTGTGCATGTTTGAAAACTAGACACCTGGCGGAATCCAGGATGGGGTGGCTTGTGGGGCTCTCACCAGGTTCTGTTACTCAGAATCCTTTACAAACCATAAAATGTAGCTAAAAAACACTTTTCCCTCAGATTTCGGTGCTAAAAAGTTCTGGAATCTAAGAGGAGCTGCAAACTTCCTTCCACCGAGCTTTTCCCCTAGTCTCCCGATAAAAATGGTACCTCAGTTGTGTGGGTAGGCCTAGTGCCCGCGGCAGTAAATGACCCAAAACACAACGTGGACACATCTCCTTTTTTCGGAAGAAAACTGACGTGTTTTTTGCAAAGTGCCTAGCTGTGGATTTTGGCCTCTAGCTCAGCTTACACCTAGGGAAACCTAGCAAACCTATATAGTTTTGGAAACTAGACGCCTAGGGTAATTCAGAATGGGGTGACTTGTGGGGGTAGGCCTAATGCCCTCAACAGGAAACGCCCCAAAACACAACATGGACACATTACATTTTTACTTTGAAAACTGACGTGTTTTTTGGAAAGTACCTAGCTGTGGATTTTGGTCTCTCGCTCAACTGGTACCTAGAGAAATCTAGCAAACCAGTGTATTTTTTAAAACTAGAGACCTAGAGGAACCCAGGATGGGGTAACTTGTGGAGCTCTCACCAGGTTCTGTTGCCCATAATCCTTTTCAAACCTCAATGTTTGGCAAAAAAAACACTTTTCCCTAACATTTCGGTGATAGAAAGTCCTGGAATTTGAGAGGACCCACAAATTTCCTTCCACCCAGCATTCCCCCTAGTCTCCCAATAATAATGGTACCTCATTTGTGTGGGTAGGCCTAGTGCCTGCTACAGGAGTGGATCACACAAAGGTAAATGTTGGTCCTTACATGAGGGCAACTGTTGACCCTATGGTGATCCATTCCTGACTCAGGCACTAGGTACAGGCACTCAAGTGGGGTAGCGTTTTTATCAGGACAGGTGGGGAAACACTGGATGGTAGGAATTTTGTGGATCCCAGCATATTCCTGTAGTTTGTGTGACAGAAATGCAAGAAAAAATTGAGTTTTTATTCAACATTACTTTGGGGAATCCACACAAGTCACACCTCTGTTGACTCCACTGGATGTCTAGTTTCCAGAAATGGTTGGGTTTGGTAGGTTTCCCTATAAGGCCACTGAGCCAAGGACCACAAACGCAGGTGCCTGCAGGTGCCTGCTTTACAAACCCAGGTTGTTTTCTGATAGATCATTTTCATGTCTTCACAATACGATTTGGGTGGTGGAATTTGGGGTTGAACTAAATTATGGAGCTCCCAAGAGAGCACTCTCTGTGCTTGCCGCCGCATGCACCTGCTCTCTTGGTTGGGCTAACCCACTATTGTCCCGCTGCACAGACTGTGCTTGCAAAGGGACAGAAGGACTGTCCTCATCACCTCCCTCATAACCAATGGAAGAGGAGTTATCGAATGGGACTCCTCCGACTGAAAAATCACTCCCAGAGTCTGAGCTATTGTCCTATCCCTCAGATGCTGTCTCAGTATCTGCTGTCTCAGTCTCTGATCCTACATCAGAGCTGTCCTATATAACCCCAGTGAGGGCTTGAGCAGCAGTCATCCAACCAGATGCCATCTCTGCTACCGGCTAAACTGTTGCTCTAAAACACTAGCCTACGTAGGTAGTCACAAAATTGCTGGTGGGTGTGTGTGTGTGTGAGGTACGTGCAACAGTAGAGATCATCTTACCTTCGCTTCTTCCCTCAATCAGCACGTTCTTTCATGACAATCAAAAAGAGACACACTATCACTTCATCTTGTCACATACCCCCCAGCACATACATTTTGTATGGATTATAGTGCAGGCAATGGCTGACTTTACTAATGTACTCAGGTATTTACATAAAATACAGATTTGATCTTTGCAGTAGGCATATAAACCTTCTGCACTACTTTATGGCATCAAAACTGCAACTAGACAAAAGTCTGATCCTTTTGTAGCACAAACATAATCACAAGACTTACTTGACTTTTTTATTGCTGCCTAAAAGCTACATTTGAAACGTGTCAGTTGAAGTATGTGCATTGCTTTGAAGCCGCAAGCTGCAACTGCAAGACAACTGGTGGCAAATACACATATATATATATATATATATATATATATATATATATATATCTCTCTCTATATATATACAGTATATATATATATATATATATATATATCTATATCTATACATATATATATATGTATCTATATATATATATATATAGATATATATATATATAGATATGTATATCACTTTTATATGCGGGTGTGGTTTTCCTGGAGGCTGATCGCAGCCCCCAGTGAAACCACACATGCGTTGGCAAAAGTGATTGACAGTTGGGCTGGTTGCACCTCTCACTAGACAGTGACACAAAGGGAGCTGGGGTGTAGTCTGCATTTGCTGATGAGCCATCTGTGTTAGGAGGGAGGGGAAGAGTGGTCACTCACACCTGGAAAAGCTGTGCCTGCCCTCACACAGTTCAGTCTCCAACCCCCTGGTGTGTGTCTGGGGCCTGGCCTGGGCAAGGCAGGATTTCACAGTCAAGAGAGACTTTCCTTTGAAGTAGGCCTACTTCAAAGGGCAAAATGAGAATAAGATTGGCACCCAAAACCACAGATTTTAGAAACTTCTGGATCTCTATATAACTCTATCTATCTATCTATCTATCTATCTATCTATCTATCTATCTATCTATCTATCTATCTATCTATCTATCTATCTATCTATCTATCTATCTATCTATCTATCTATCTGTCTGTCTATATATATATATAAATATATATATATATATATATATATATATATATATATATATATATATATATATATATATATAAAATTAGATATCTATGTATTTTTTTAATAGCTGTATGGTTTCCTTGGGAGCCAAAGTAGCCCCAAGGAAAACCATACAACTATTAAAAGAAATGATTGCCCCCACAGTGGGTCTCGCTGCTCATGGGCAATCCCCTGTCAATTTCTTTTTTTTGTGCATTGGCTTTTAAGAAAAATATTTTTGAATCGCTGGGGGCCGCGGTCCGGCATGATCGGGCATGATCGCACCGCCCAGGGGTAAACCTACCTTTTTTAATAAAAGATTTGCCCCGGAAGTGGGGTCTGGCTCATTTGCCTAGGGACCTGACCCCCCAAGTGAAATCCTGGTGTCTAGTGGGGTTTCCTGGCCCTCAATCGCAGCTGAGCTGTGATCGAGGGACAGGAAACGGATTCAGGAAGGCCTCTTTTGAAAGGGTAGAGCCTCCCCTTTCAAACAAGGCTTTCCCGAATGTCGTGAAGGCCATTTGGGGCTGTTTTCCCCACCGGAGAAGGAAGTGGCCTTGCCATTGCTTCCTGCTCCAATGGTGAAAACAGATAGTTACGTCACAAAGGGGCGGGGGAGACACAGAAGATCTTCTGTGTCTCCTGCTGTATTTTTACATTAAACAAATCCTTGCGTGCCATGCTGTTAGACTTTTCATTCTTGGCGTGGTCCCCCTTAACTTTTTTGCCTCTGTTTCCCAGGTTGTTGATGTGTGCTGGACTCTGTTTTTGCTGTTTTTGTTACTCTGGTCACTTTACCACTGCTAACCAGAGCTAAAGTGCAAGTGCCGCTATACAAAATGTGTATGTAATTGGTTCATCCATGATTGGCATATTTGATTTACTAGTAAGTCCCTAGTAAAGTGCACTAGAGGTGCCCAGTACCTCTAAATCAAATGCTACTAGTGGGCCTGCAGCACTGGTTGTGTCGCCCACATAAGAAGCTCTGTAATCATGTCTCAGGCCTGCCATTGCAGTGTCTGTGTGTGCAGTTTTAAATTTAAATTCAACTTGGCAAGTGTACCCACTTGCCAGGCCTAAACCTTCCTTTTTGTACATGTAAGACACCCCTATGGTAGGCCCTAGGTAGCCCCAAGGGTATGGTGCACTGTATGGTTAAGGTAGGAATATAGTAATGTGTTTTATATGTCCTGACATTGAAATATTTCTAAATGTATTTTTCACTGTTGCAAGGCCTGTCCCTCTCATAGGTTTAAATCTGTCTAAAGTGTAGATTCCCTTTGGGTGCGGGTAGACATGTGGAGTCTGGGGTCTCTGAGCTCAGAATTTTAAAATACATCTTTTAGTAAAGTTGGTTTTAAGATTGTGTGTTTGAAAATGCCACTTTAAGAAAGTGTGTATTTTCTTGCCTAAACCATTTCTGTGACTCTGCCTGTTTGTGGATTCCCTATCTGGGTCAGTTTGACAGTTGGGCTGGTTGCACCTCTCAAAAGACAGTGACACAAAGGGAGCTGGGGTATAGTCTGCATTTCCTGATGAGTCATCTGTGCTAGGAGGGAGGAGAGGAGTGGTCACTTACAGCTGGAAGAGCTGTGCATGCCCTCACACAATGCAGTCTCCAACCTCCTGGTGTGTGTCTGGGGCCTGGCCTGGGCAAGTCAGGATTTCACAATCAAGAGAGACTTTCCTTTGAAGTAGGCCTATTTTAAAGGGCAAAATGGGTTTAAGAAGGGCTCCCAAAACCACAGACTTTAAAAACGTCTGGAAACCAATAGGAACCACTGCCTGAAGATCTGAAGATCTGAGGAAGAAGAGCTGCCCTGCCTGTTACTGTGCTTTATGGAGCTACCCTGCAGTTGCTGCTTCTGCCTGTGCTAGAGGGCAAAGACTGGACTTTGTGCTGCCTTCCTTCTTGTGAAGAACTCTCCAAGGGCTTGATTTAGAGCTTGCCTCCTGTTGTTTGAAGTCTCATGGACAGCAAAGACTTCTCTCTGCCAGCACCTGGATTCTCTGGAGATACTCATACTCTGTGAAGTGGTGCCCATCCAGTTCCTGGGACCCTGAAAGAAGAAGCTGGCAGCCCAAGAGTGAGAAATCCACGCACCGACTGCCACTGGGAAAAGATCGACGCAACTCCGATTTGCGGCTGAAAAATCGACTAACCACCGGATTTGCGGCTGAAAATCGACGCTCGCCTGTAACGCGACCAGAAGATCAATGTCCGGAGCTGGGTAAACAACGTGCAGCATCGCTGACGGAGGCTGGTGAGATCGCAACCCGCGCTGCGTGGTTTTCGGATCATCATGCGGCTGAATTCTGATTCAAACACCTCTGGGCATGTAAAAGGACGCAAGGCCTGCCCGGACTCGAGAGTGCTGATCGGATCGACGCATCGCTCTCCTGCAGAGAGGAGAAACAATGTATGCCGACCCGACTTAATGAGAAACGATGCAATGTCTCGCTCGTGAGTGATATCAACAGCCAAGAGCACTGAAGGGCACACAGAGGAGGAGGAGGATGAGAAGGAGGAAGAGCATTCCATACACAATGGTATTGTGGGTGGGCCTGTTATACCCAGGGAGATGGTCTCCAGGGCAGGTAGCAGTGTCTCATCTAAGGGTCTGACCCCTGGAGAGTTGTAGGACAGACAGGCAGAGAAGGAGCACCAGAGGGAGCTGGAGAAAATGAGGATGGCCATAGAGGAGAAAAAATTGTTGTTGGCTCATCTCAGCTTGAGGGAGCTGGATCAGAAGAGCCAGTCTATTAGGGATGGTGACAGCCACATCATAGTGCAGCCTGAAAGGAGGCTGCACATTCCTAAAGATCTTGTGAAGGATTATAAAAGGGAGGACGACATATACTTTTGGTTTAAGGGGTATGAGTCTGCTCTCCATATGAATCTGGTCCCTTAAGCTCATTGGGGGGGGCGAGTCAGTGGAAACACTTTAAGGTAGAGGGGAGGGATACACTGACAGCCTTAGGGGACACTCAGAGTCTCACCTACACTATCATGAAGGATGCCCTACTCACAAGATATGGTGTCACCCCTGAGCAGTATAAGGACAAGTTTAGGTCCTATAAGAAAAAGGAATCCCAAACATGGGTGGAATGTGTAGATTCTTATTGCATGTCACTGGATGGTTGGGTGAAGGGCAGTAAGGTAACTACTTATGGGGGGCTTTACAATCTGATTGCTTGGGAGCACTTGTACAGTTTATGTTTTCCAGACCTTCGCCAGCACCTGATTGACAGCAAGCTAACTGATCCCAGAAAGCTTGTGCAGGAAGCGGACCGCTGGGAGAGCACCAGGGTCCAAAAGACATATGGAGTAGACCACGCCAAGGGTGGCAGGGTCCCTCTCAGAAGAAAGGAGGGGGTTAGGGTAAACAGGGGGAGTTCTCTAAAGGGCCCCAAACTGATTCCCAGGGTAAGGATTCCCAGCCCCTCTGTGGGAAGAAGCCATGGTTCTCCCAAGAGAAGCCAGTGGAAGGTGGTCCCCCACGTAAGTGCTAATCATGTGACCAGGTGGGTCATGTGAAGGGGGACCCCAAAAGCCCCAAATGTACACCAGCACACACTGGTGCACCGTCCCAGGGTTTGGCTAGTGTAGCACTTGGGGAGGAGTTAGTTCCAGGTGGGTGGGAGCCAGTTGAGATGACCCTTGTCTCACTAGGGGACAGTGAAATGGTCCACAGAACCCTCGTGCCAGAGAACACTAAAAAGTACAGGCAGTGGGTGACCATCAATGGACGGAGGGTGGAGGCTCTGAGAGACACAGAAGCCAGTGTGAATACAGTGAGGAGTCAGCTGGTGTTCGAAGAACAGATTGATCCCCAAGTAGTTGCAGTGAAAAACTCAGAGCGCCTGTGCAGAGTGGCGTAGGTTCCCTTTAAATGAGGGTGGTCTCAGGTTCCTTGAAGGTAGCTGTGAGTCCAACCATGCCTGTTGGTTGTTTGCTATACAATGACTTGGAGGATTCCCCTTGGGAGGAGATGGAACACAGGTCTCACTTGGAGATGTTGGGTCTGCCTGGGTGGGTGTGCGTATCTACCCGGTCAATGGCAGCCCGTCAGGGTGGTCAAGAGCCCCTAGAGCCTGAAACAGTGGCCCAGGTGACCGCCAAAAAGAGGACTCTGCCAAGTGGTGCCCATCCAGTTCCTGGGACCCTGAAAGGAGAAGCTGGCAGCCAAAGAGTGAGAAATCCACGCTCCAACCGACATGCAGGGAAAAGATCGATGCTTCGTGGCTGAAAATTGACGCTCGCCTGCAACGCGACCAGAAGATTGATGCCCGGAGCTGGGGAAACAACGCACAGCATCGCTGACGGAGGCTGGTGAGATCGCAACCCGTGCTGCAGGATTTTCAGTTCATCGTGTGGCTGAATTTCTGACGCAAACACTGCTGAGCGTGTAACAACAACGCAAGTCCTGCCCTGACCCGAGAGTGCTGATCAGATCGATGCATCGCTCTCCTGCGGAGAGAAAAAATGACGCATGCCAACCCGACTAAAGGAGAAATGACGCAAGGTCTCACTTGTGAGTGATATCGACCCATCACAAGCCCTTTTTGATGCACACTCACCTGTGCGGATATATTTTGACACGCCCAAGGTACATTTTCACGCTAACAGTGTTAGTGTGTGTTTAAAATTACATGAAGACACTTTTTGGTTTTTAATTGATAACTTGACTTGTGTATTGTGGATTTTTGTCGTTTTGGTCTTGTGTTGTTCAGAGAAATATTTCCTATTTTTCTAAACCTGTGTTGTGTCATTTTGTAGTATTTTCATTGAATTACTGTGCATGTTGGTACAAATACTTTACACCTAGCACTCTGAAGTTAAGCCTACTGCTCGTGCCCAGCTACCAAAGGGGTCAGCGGGGGTTAGCTGAGGGTGATTCTCTTTTACCCTGATTAGAGTGAGGGTCCTTGCTTGGACAGGGGGTAACCTGACTGCCAACCAAAGACCCCATTTCTAACAAATGCACCCAGGGATTTTTTAACCTCCTCCCTGGTGTTAGCTACTGGTCGTGACTCGCACCAGGGAGGTAGTGTGTGCGCAGCCAGTGGCTGACGCCTGCACTAAAGTGGTTAATATTATGCACTGACATGGACAGCAGTTACACATTTCTCTTTACTTGACCATTCCAGTCATTTATTTGCATTCTCATAATGTGTCTAGTTAGTGGCGGCCAGACATCCAGTGGATCTGTCACTTGTCTCAAAATGTCCGCCCATTCAAAGCGATCTTCAGTCATTTCTTCAGCGTCCCGTGTAGCTTTATAATATGTTGTTCTGCAGCTATTGCCCTCTCTGACACATCATTTCTCCTTCCCTCAAACCTCGGCATCCTGTCTGTGAACCAATGAATCACTATCCCATGTTTCACAAGCACATTTCCCAAACCACACACTCATGCCTCAATTTATATATTTTTCTCCCAGGAAAAAACACACAGCAGGTATTGATCAATTTTTTTTCTCTGGCATGTACTTGCTGCTTTTCACAGAGCCTACATTACTTCATCCAATGAATGCTAAAACCCCACCTCAAGTCCGTCACATGGTATGCACGATGATGACCTACCAGGTTATATGTGAGCAAGTGTTTCTGATGTGAGATAACTTGTGTAAGTAGTAAAACCCATTTATTTTGATTCTCGTACTAGTGAAGATCGGTGACGGATTTTGTTTACAGGCTTTTGCTCCATTCTCCCTCCATCAGTTCATCAGAGCAGTAAGCTTATCATTGCCCTCTAGCTCTAGCTGCTTCTCGTAGTTTATCTTCCCTTACCGAAAAATAAAGATTTGTTACCAATGTTCTAAATCCTGTCAGGGTCAGGACTTATGCTATTGTGTCCTTGATAGAGGGGTATCTGGGAATGTTGTCCGAATTTCTCTTAGTATGTGTATCTCAAATTTCCATTCTGCAAAATCTACCCTCCACCTAAAGCCTCCTGCGACTCAAGAAAGGAGATAAAACTATCATTAATATGACACCCACTGTTCCATATCCACTCACTCTGCCATTCTGCTAACAAAATGTATCTGCTTGTATTCTTAAATAACTTAAGTGTTCACAAAGGCATATCAGACGAGAATGGCGTCTACCATAGCACTTTTTGAGAATTTTTCAATTACCTTAGGCACCTGGTGAAAGATTTATGGGTTGTCACTCCCAGCAGCATTTTTTTCTCGAGAGCAGGGGTGCATCGCCCCTCTTTCCGCTGCAAGCCGCACAGGCAAAACAAAAAATGGCAATGAAAAGTTTTTATTGCCATTTTATTTTTACCTACGCAAGGAGCACCAGTCCAGTGTCATGCTGAACGTGTCCTACGCACGGCTGACAGGACGCTCCAAAGTGGGCATGTCACTTTGGCCTGCTGTTTTGCACCTGTCAAAGTGACATGCACCGTTTGAAGCTCTCCACTCAGCTGTCTTAAGATAGCTGGGTGGGGACCCAACACAGGCCTCTACGGCCTGAAGGAGCATCCAGCCAGGGCATTCTATCAAATCCATGCACGTATCTCATGCTTGATAACAGCATGAGAGCAGGGTCTGGATTGGTTAGTGCAGGTCATCCAGCATCGATGAAGGAGAAAAGCACAGAGGATGACGCACAGCCCTTGTGTTGTTTTTTATTTTATATGTGTATGGCATGTATGTGTGTAATGCATGTATGTGCATAATGCATGTAAGTGTACTGTTGGTTTGTACTTAGTGTTGTAGTTTGGACTTTTGAAGTGAGGGGTGGTTTATGATGGCGTTTTGGAGGGAGGGGATTTTTTATTTTTTTTGGGAAGTGGTGGGGCACTTTACTTGCCACTTAGAAAGGGTACCAGCTGCTGCTTCTTCATAGTATAGAAATTTGCTTGGGAAACCCAGTTCCCCAGGTCCCAGTGAAACTTTAATACTTCAGGTTTGATCCTGCTACATTTAGGCACAGATTTATGTGGGCTTAGTGCCATTTTAACATCACATTAGTGCATTTTTTTTACCATATTTACAAAGTGGTGCAATGCTTGCAGAGCAGGCTTTGAAAAGAGGCTCCCATTGTGTTCAATGGGCCTCTGGGACCTTTGCAGGATTGGCGTCATCATTTTTTATGCTAATCCTGCAAAGTATCAGACTAGCGTACAAAAATGATGACGCTTGTCCCTCTCACTACTGCCATGGTGCGCCGTTTTTTAAATACGGCACACACATGGTGGCCTTAGGGGGCGCTTAGAGGTGCAAGAAAAGTGGCGATGCACTAGGTGCAGTGTCACTTTTCATAAATCTGCCCCTTAGTTGCATATATCAATGAGCTCATCAGCACATCTAGTTAGTTGAATAGCTTCTGCTACAAACGCCACATGGAATGCTGTAGGAAATATAGGCAGCATGGCAGAAAGACTATTTTGGCCAAAGAAATCGGGCTAACAAAGGATGGAGGGCAAGTATTCCAGAATTCTACCTATTTTCGGTTGCCATTCAGTACCCTTTTCCTACAGATGTTAAACTGCATTCTTGTGTGTGATTTTAAAGGCTATATTTCAACAGCTAACGGGTTCCCTTTGTATTCTTAGTATCAAGTTATATTTGAAATGTATGTTACGCAGCCTAAATCCTGCCTTCAGAACGTTGTCTGATTTTAACAGGTGCACCTGGTGTCTGTAGATACTGGGATTCCTGTCATAAAAAGCACTGTGAGTAATCCAGCTGCTCCGTCAGTGGTGCATTGTTTCTGGAAAATGCCCTGTTACTTCTTATCTGTGTCCTGTTTGAAATTTGTCAGAGGACATTATTAGTCATATCTTCTGATGGTATTCATCATCACTTCAAGGGTACATCTGAAAGGTAATGTGCAAGGTAGTGAGTGCTTTTCTTCACAATGTTGTTCGTATGTGCACCATGGAAGCTCACTTTTTTTTTTTTTTTCTTTTGTCCTCATTCACCCTAGGCCATATGCAAACCTCCTTTTCCTTTTTCAACCGAAGCGCAGGAGATTTTCCTTGGTCAGGGGTTGCTTATTACTCTCAAACAGTCCTCAGACTGTCCCAATTCTGTGAGGATTTCAGAGCAGGGTGTAAAATCATTGGACAGATGTCACAAATACAAATACAATTCTACTCCAACATTGAATACACAGACATCTATACATCAATCTCCTGATTTCCAATTCATTAATGCTACCCAAAAATTCCCTCGCGTCCTTTCCTTTCCCCCATCTTTTGATCCAATTCTGCTATAGAAAAAACATCCCTAAGCCATTCTGAATGGTTTGGGGGGGTCTTTAAAATCCATTTTCTACACATTTCTCGCCTCCTCAACAGTATTGCATAAAATACAAACTTTTTATCTGCAATAGTGTCCCGACCTAACCACCCCTGCTGATCTTGAACTTGCCCAAATATTATTAACTGGAGAGAGGGTTCAATTCCCCGATTCAGTATACATGAGATTGTTTTGCATACTCTTTCCCAGAAGAATCGAATATCAGGGCATTCCCAAAACATGTGAATATCAGTTGCTTGTAATAAACCACATTTTGGACATTCCACCTCTTGCCCTCCTTTCATTTTAGATAGTTTCTCGGGGAAATATAAACTCTATGTAATGTAAAATAATGATTTTTCCTAAGAGTGGCTGGTTTCACAATATCAAAAAGCATTTTTAATGACTCTTCCCACCCGCTTTTAGCTGCGTCTTCTGAAAAAAAAAAAAAAAAAAGAAATTCCTCCACAGATCGCTAGGTAATACGAACTCACCATCTACCCCTTCCAGGATCCCCCAATACCAAGTAGACACTGTGTGAGGGCCTCCTAGTGGGCCGGGGTGATCTCACTCAATGGATTAGGCATACCAACACCTTCCTTTATCCCCTGAGCCCATTTTCTTATTTGTAAAAATTTCCATCTGGACAAAGCACCACCCATCTTTAACTGTTATTCCTCCCAAGAGAGAAGAGTCCCTTCCGAAAACAAATCTCCCCAATATTCTAATCCCGCTTGTGTTATCGGTAATGCCAAAACATCTCGAAAACATTCCGGGGTTCCCGGGGAGTCCCAGATAGGTGCATCAATGTTATAGTAAGTAAGTTTCCCAGATTGCCTAATGTGATACCAACTTTCTGCCAGCCCTCGCATAATTTTCAACCTTATCTTTTTTTAAAATTTAGGGTCCCCAAATTTAAACATAAAATTGGTTGAAGCACCGTTAATTCTAGAGGCCATTATCTTAAACATTAAACCCGTTGTCGTGGAATCTGACGAAAGAGACAAAAGTCTAAGATTTTTCAAAAGAAAGGCCCATGCATAATATTGCAACTCAGGCAATGCCAAACCTCTCTGAACCTTACGCCGACGCAACTTCTTCTGAGAGATTCTAACACCCGTAAATCTCCAAATAAAATTGCTTATGAGGCGCTGCATTTTTTCTATGTGTATGTTCTGCATTGGGAGTGGGGAAGTAGAAAACAAAAAATTCCATTTTGGAAGAATGGCCATTTTTACCAAGTTTACTCGACCTATTATCGTCAAGGGAAGATGCATCCAACCTTGCAATAAACTCTTACATTCTGCCAACAATTTTTCCTGGTTCCTCTTCGCTAACTGATTAATATCTTGAGGTACCAAAATTCCCAATGGAAGCTCACTTTGTGTGACAGTGTCTGCCTCCGTGACTTGAAATTAATCTAGACACACCACTACCGTTAGCATTCTGGATAGCTACACCATGCCATTTGCCAGAAAAGTAACTGGAACAAGCAGATAAAAACCCGGGACCTGTACATCAATTCTATGCAGAGCATTGCTCGCCTTTTCTGGTTGTATTAGTAAAATCAGTGGTTTCTCGATTGTGAGCTGTGAAATGTCAACTTACTCTACGTCTGTGTATTTCTCTTTTGTCTGTGCGAAGTTGCCAACCTCATAACACCAACTCTTGATATTTTAACCCCTGATTCAGCTGGAGCTATGTCTATTTATTTATTGCCTTCGGCAAACTGATTAGAAATCGAGTCATAAGAAAACTCTACATTAACGGCTAGCAATAATGTGCGCAGATGCAGGTGTGAAGTTGCAAGAAGGGAGAGGAGGTAACATATCTCTTTCAGCAGAATGGCACAACATTGATCCCAAGCTTTGAGGTGTTCTCCTTTCTCGTTCATATCTTCTGGGAATAGGGGAGAGATGCTGGGGGGATGTCCCAGATATGCTGCACAGGTGTGTACCTCATCGTGAATGCTTCACAGCATGCGGAACTGGTATCCTGATGTTTTTTTTGTTCCTGGAGCTCATGCTATTTTAGGTCTGTCCCTGATAATGTGAGGTACAGAACCTGTTCTATTCACTGGGAGATGCCCAGAGAAGCTCTGAGCGAACATAAGACCACTTCTAATGACCTGTTTAAAACACAAAGGCCCTCATTTCAACATTGGCGGTATTGACCGCCTACCGCCACGGCGACGGCCGCCAACATACCACCGATGTGGCTACCAGTCGTCTACCGGTATCATGACCGCGACAGTATTCCGCCAGAATGCTAGTGGAACACCCCCCGCGGTCAGGGCGGCGGACGGCGGTAAGGTGGCACTGGTGAGAGCAGCCCTACCACGCCAGCAAAACACCGCCGACCGTATCAGGAGCACTGATACGGCCTGGTGGTGTTTTGCTGGCGAATGCTGCTGCTGACAGCAGCGCCGCCATACCGCCGTCTGCCGCCGCGGACCGTCTCCAGCTGGAGGACCCTCTGCAAGCAGGTAAGTCGGGTTCTCTAATCGGAGAGGAGGGTGGGGGGGATGTGTGTATGTGGTGGGGGTGTGTGTATGCATTGGCATGCATGCATGCGGCTGTGAGTCACATAGGAGACATGCATGAATGAGTGATTGTGTGTTGTGAATGCATGTGTGTGACAAGGTATGTTGGTGTGTGTTGCAGTGTGTGGGTATGTATGTGTGTATGCATGGGTGGTGGTGGATATGCGTGTATGCATGTGTGTTTATGGGTGCGCGTGTGTATATGTGCTGGGGGCAGGAGAGGGAGGGGGAGGGTGGGGGAGAACTCTGGGGAACAGGAGGGGGCAGGGGGAGACCCCTATCAGTGAAAGGGAAGGGATTCCCTGGCACTGATAGTGCCTACCGCCATGGTTTGCGTGGCGGTAAGTTTGGTACGAAAACCATGGCGGTAGGCCGGGTCATAATTCCAAGGGTTGGACTGTGGCGACCGCCGGGCTGGAGGCCGAAGTCTCCGGCCCAGCGGCTGTTACCACCCTGGTGGTCGGTGTGTTAAAATGGTGTATTTGGATGGCGGTAACCGCCATGGTCCAAATCCCATTTTTCTTACCGGTAGACTGTTGGTGGTATTACCGTTGCTTTAACACCGACAACCAGGGTTGTAATGAGGGCCAAAGTCTATTGTCGCCAGGGTACCAAGTTTTAGAGAATGTTAACTTTAACCAAATCTTTTTCTTGGAGTCTAGAAAGAGCAGGGAAAGAGTGTGGTTTATTGAACCTCCTTGAGTGAATTTCTGCTTTGTATGTGATCCCCAGGCTGTGCACTGACATTCTGTGTGCATGACAATTATGTATATGTGTAACAGGTGTGTGTCCTGTGTGGAAGGTGGTCATCTGGGCTAAGATTTACAAGGCCCTTACGCCTCCTTATGCCACATTAGCGTAATTTTTTCTGATGCTAATGCTGCTTTAAGGAGGCCATTCCCATTCAGCATATTTATAAAGTGGGGCAATGCATGCATTGTGCCACTTTATAACCTCTTGCGCCACATTATGCCTGCGCCAGGCATAAAGTATGCAAGGTAGGCGTTTCACACAGGGAGGCCGCAAAAACTGTTGCAGTGAAATTTACAAGATTTCACTGCATCATTTCTTCTGTCATTTTAATGCCTGCACAGGGTAGGCGTAAAGGGATGGGCCCATAATAACCAAGGGGCCTCCCAGGTACTGTGCTACACTAGCGCCATAATTTATGGCACTAATCCAGCAAAGAACCACAATAGCTCCATATATTATGATGCTATTTTGGAAACGAGCTCCATGGTGCATCGTATTGTGAATACAGTGCTACCATGGTGTCGTTAGGTGGTGGTAGGGGGCAAGAAAAGTGGCGCATCAGGACCAATGCACAACACTCTTGTAGATCTGACTGCTTATGTATTTAAAGACTCAGTACCAGGACCAGTGTGGTCTATTTTGGATGACCTTTGATTTATTATGGTACAAACTGTACAAGATGGAGGATGGATACACCTTTATTAAATGGTGGACGTAGATTTCCAAAATGTGGAGACACTTAAGTTAGGGAGGATTGGGACAAGGCTGGCTGCCTTTAGAAATTCCATTAGGACCTTGTTAGCAAAGGGCTGCTGATTATGTCTTCCTGAGCAGTACTATTTGGTATATGTTAGTCGAGAACTGTGGACTGTAGTTTCTGTTGTTCATTGTGTGGATGTTCAGAGGCACAGCTAACCAGTTTGCATGTCTATAATTTTCACTTTAGGAAGGCTGGCAGCCAAATGCAGAAATCTCACACTCAGGTGTGTCCTTGTTTTGGATACTTCAGCATCGAGCCAGCACAATTGTTAGTTGCTCTGTGAGCCATCACATGCAGTAAGACTGCGTCTGAGAAGCAGTCAGAAAATGACATTTGAAAGAAAGTCAACTCAAATTGGCTCTTAGGTTTAAATACTGGTTCCTCATCCCCTGTCTGAAAAATGAACACAAAAGTGGTATCTAAAACATCACACTTTGATCATATCTTAACTTGTTCTTGCCAAAGGAAGGGAATGATTCAAAGTGTAGTCAATGGACTGCTGTCTGACCAGAGCAGGTTTCTGCATGACAGCCAGTCTCCCAGGGGTGCATATCACCTAATGTCTGCAACTTGCACAAACAATAAGAGTGTGCATAAGGGCCTAGAAGCCTGCCTGCTCAGAGAGGCAAAGAAACTGCATTGAGCTGCAGAAGGAGAGGCTGTCCAAGAAGAGAAGCCCAGTATATTCCCCGCTTATGGAACAGCCGGAAGTGGCATACTGCCAACAAGAAGTGAGGTCAGTGCTTACCCGTGGGAGGTGTTTCTGAGTCTCCCAATACAACTCCTGCATAAGGAGTTACTCATTAAGTCATCACTAGGATTCCCAACTTTTTTGCCACAAACTTGACCTGTGTTGTTGATACCACTAGAGGAATCACTGTACTGACCTGATGGCAGCAACTGCCGAAGAGCAGTGCTCACATACATCTACTTGGATGCAGTAACTGTTGCTGAGTGTCTGCTGCATTGGCCCCAAGGGGCAACGATTGCAAAAGATGAGCATACATCACTCCTTCAAATATCCACAAGAAAGGGTGGGAGGAAAATTTTTTTATTCCAATTGGGATTGTAGAACACAGTCTCCCTAGCTTAGACCAGTCACCAAAGGTATTCTCCTACCGTAACAACATACTGAACCTGATAGTACAATTGGAGATTTGTGCATGGTACATTCTCCTTGTGACAATAGATCAACAATTCTATTTGGTTTTATTGGTAACCCTCACCCACTCTAATAGTGGCATGCTTCATCATCAGGTCACATCCCGGTCCATAAAAACCAAGATGGGCACAACCGTGTTCCAGGCAGCTCTTTTGATATTATTGCTGTGAGAGACTGGCCCCTTGTTGCAGTACCCCCGCACACTTTTTGCTTGGTTTCTGAATGCAACTTGGAACGAAGGGCACTGTGATCTTGCTAACCAGGTTCCTAGTGCTAGTGTTCTTTCCCTAAAACATTGTAAAAGTAATTGCATATACCTTTAGCTACCACTATAAATCCCTAGTAAAAGGTACTTAGGTACCCAGGGCATGGGGTACTATGGGTAAGCCCCTGAGGGCCGCAATACTGATTGTGTCACCCTCTAGTGCCATGTATCCAGATGCACCCAGCACTGCTAAAGCAGGCTGAGTGTTCTGGTGCAAACCTAACACACAGACTCTACTGTCTACCATTCACTGTATTTACTATGGGTAAGACACCCCTCTAGCAGGCCCTACAGCCCTAAGGCAGGGTTCTCCATATTATATGTAAGGGTATAGCTGCATGAGCAATGTTCCTCCACCGTGTCCTTGCCAAACCTGGGACATAGTGAGTGAACAGAGCAGCCATTTCAATATATGTGCTGGACACTGGTCAGTACAAGTTTCCCAGCTGGGTTGTTTGGTATCAAGCAACTCAAAAATGATAAATCCAAACTGGTACCAGTACTGGACTTATTATAAAATGTACCCAGGGGTCACCTTAGAGGTCACCCCTGGAAAAGCTAACTATCCTGACATGGTTGTGACTGGTTCCAGCCAGCCAATATACAAACCTTGGGGGCGAGCCCAGTCTCTCTGGTTTGTAAAACAATGCCCTTCTTGGGTGGAGGAGCTAACACCCCCTCTCTCAGGATCGTGCACTGCCCTGACATTGAGCTTCAAAGGGCTACCATCCTTGAAACTCGATCCCCAGATCTGCTGCTAGCAGCAGATGGCCTCCTCCTTTGAAAATCCCTACTTTTGGAGGAAGCCAAGCCGGGAAACCAAACAAAGGCTAGGAGGAGTGGCCTCATCTAGCCTGCACCTCCCCTAGGATGTTGCCTGCACAGTGAACCCTCAAATTCAGTTTCCTCCATCTTGGAATGGAGGAGAATAGCAAATCAGGTCTAGGGAAGTGACCCTTCCACAGAAAGTGGTCACCAAAGTGGGTGGAGCCACCTATAGGTAAGTGTCCCATTGGACACTACCAGGTTTCCCCTACAATGCCCACTAAATTCAATATTTAGTGGGTATCTGTAGGAGGCTGGTCTGGCTTACAGTGGGTATCTGATGGTACTTACACCTTGTGCCAGGTCCAGTTATCCCTTATTAGTAGATTAGTAGTGTTCTAGCAGCTTAGGCTGATAGAGGTAGCTATAGCAGAGCAGCTTATGCTGAACTAGGAGACATGCAAAGCTCCTACTATACCACTTATATCATATAGCACTATATCATAAGAATCACAATATTTTGAGTAACTAAAAATAAAGGTACTTTATTTGAGTGACAATGTGCCAAAAGTATCTCAGAGGATCTACTCCGTTAAGAGGTAAGTAAAATACACAAAATATACACACAAACTAAAATCAGGTAAGTAAACAGTTAGAAATGCAGTGCAAACACTGTAGAATACAATAGGATGCAATAGGCCTAGGGGAAACACAAACCATATACTAAGAAAGTGGAATGCGAACCACTTAGGGACCCCTGGTCTAGTGTAGTAGGTAGAGAGTCCCTGGGAGTGTAAGAAAACACTAAGGGTGTCCAAGCTACCCCACCCCAAGACCCTGAAAAGTAGGAGTAAAGTAACCCTACTTCCCCAGAAACACACTAAAGTCGTGATAGGAGATTCTGCGAACACCACAACAGATGCAAAGCACTGAAGACGGATTCCTGGACCTGAAGAAATGCAAAGGAAGGGGACCAAGTCCAAGAGTCGTGAAAGTGTCCAGGGGGGCCAGGAGCCCACTAAACCCCGGATGAAGGTGCAAAATGGCTGCCTCCGGATGGAAGAAGCTGACGATTCTGCAACAACGGAAGATGCCAGGAAGTTCTCCTTTGCACAGAGGATGTCCCACAGAGGGCTGGAGGATGCAGAGTTGTTTATTTGGAGAAATACCTCAAACAAGCCTTTCTAGCTGCAAAGGTCATGGTTGAAGAAATAGGGTGCTGCCCGAGCCCAAGAAGGACCAGGAGGTAGCTACTTTGAAGAGGAGACAGAGGAGGCCCTCAGCAACACAGAGAGCCCATGCACAAGAAGGCAGCACCCGCAGAAGTACTTGAACATGGGTTCAGGAAAACTGAGCATGGCAGTCATTTCAACACTACAAAGGAGGGTCCCAAGAAGCCAGTGGTCAACTCAGCGAGTTGAGCAATGCAGGAAGGAGTGCTGGGGACCTGGGCTAGGCTGTGCATTAAGGATTCCTTACAAAAGTGCACAGAAGCCCTAGCAGCTTCAGCTCACACAGTACACAGGATTACTGTCTGGAGAGGGGAGGCAAGGACTTACCTCCTCCAAATTTGGACAGATGGATGACTGTACTTTCGGGGTCACTTTGGATCCACCACCTGTGTTCCAGGGACCACGCTTGTCACGATGAGAGGGGACCCAGAGGACCGGTGAAGCTGAAGTTTGGTGCCTGCATTAGCAGGAAGAAGACTCCGTCAAGCCACGGAGATTTCTTCTTGGCTTCCAGTGCAGGGTGAAGGCAGACAGCCCACCAGGAAACAGTCGAGAAAGTCAGCAGGATTAGGCGCTACAATGTCGCTGGTAGTCTTCTTGCATGCTTTGTTGCAGTTTTGAAGGTGTCCTGGAGCAGTCAGCGGTTGATCCTTGGCAGAAGTCAAAGAGGGAGAAGCAGAGGACCTCTGGTGAATTCTTGCAAGTCGTTATCTGAGGAAAAGCCCACAGGAGAGACCCTAAATAGCCCTCAGAGGAGGATTGGATACCTAGTCAGGTAAGCACCTATCAGGAGGGGACTCTGACGTCACCTGCTGGCACTGGCCACTCAAAGTCCTTCATTGTGCCCTCACACCTCTGGATTCAAGATGGCAGAGGTCTGGGACACACTGGAGGAGCTCTGGGTACCACCCCTGGGGTGGTGATGGACAGGGGAGTGGTCACTCCCCTTTCCTTTGTCCAGTTTCACGCCAGAGCGGGGACTGGGGGTTCCCTGAACCGGTGTAGACTGGCTTATGCAAGGACGCCACCATCTGTGCCCTTCAAAGCATTTCCAGAGACTGGGGTAGGCTACTCCTCCCCAGCCCTTAACACCTATTTCCAAAGGGAGTGGGTGTAACACCCTCTCTCAGATGAAATTCTTTGTTCTTTCTTCCTGGGACTGGGGTGCCAGACCCCAGAAGGACAGAAGCCTGTCTGTGGGCTGGCAGAAGCAGTAGCTGCAGAGAAAACCCCAGAGAGCTGGTTTGGCAGTACCCAGGGTCCATAGTGGAGCCCTGGGGATGCATGGGATTGGCACCTCAATACCAGATTTGGCATGGGGAGACAATTCCATGATCTTAGACATGTTACATGGCCATATTCAGAGTTACCATTGTGAAGCTACATATAGGTATTGACCTATATGTAGTGCACACGTGTAATGGTGTCCCCGCACTCACAAAGTCTGGGTTAATTGCCCAGAACTGTGTGGGGGCACCTTGGCTAGTGCCAGGGTGCCCTCATACTTAGTAACTTTGCACCTAAGCTTCACTAAGTGAGGTTTAGACATATAGGTGACTTATAAGTTACTTAAGTGCAATGTAAAATGGCTGTGAAATAAGGTGGACATTATTTCACTCAGGCTGCAGTGGCAGTCCTGTGTAAGATTTATCTGAGCTCCTTATGGGTGGCAAAAGAAATGCTGCAGCCCATAGGGATCTTCTGGAACCCCAAAACCCTGGGTACCTAGGTACCATATACTAGGGAATTATAAGGATGTTCCAGTGTGCCAATTAGAATTGGTGAAAATGGTCACTAGCCTATAGTGACAATTTAAGGTGGAGAGAGCATAAGCACTGAGGTTCTGATTAGCAGAGCCTCAGTGACATAGTTAGTCACTACTCAGGGACACACATTCAGGCAACAAACTATGAGCACTGGTGGCCTGGCTAGCAGGATCCCAGTGAGACAGGCAAAAACAAACTGACATACAAGTAAAAATGGGGGGAACATGCCAGGCAAGATGGTACTTTCCTACAGTATCCCTAGACCAAGAAATCAGATTTGAAACTATAAAGAAGACTAGCATCAAAGAAAATCCAAAGCAAGAGAACTGTGGACCTGCTGCACAAGAAAAAGTGCCAAACCCTTCATGTTGCACCCAGGAACCGAACATCATTGCATCTGAGGATCCAGACACTCAACTGACCCCAAAAAAATGAGGGGATCTCCGGCTTCAAGGGGTCACCCCAGATCTCCCTTTTGAGGGGAAGCACCACTCAACAACCAAGCAAGAACCAATAATCTGGTGAGGGTCACTTCATTGACGGGCGGATATCTCTGTAACTGGTCATTACAGCCAGACCCGATGAAACACCAAAGACTGCTCAGATGTGACCTACAAGTGTACCAAGTTTGGGGGAACTGTGTCCTCTGGTGGCCGAGTTATGCCAATGTCCTGGGTACTGGTCAGCTCACATTGGTCAACCAGAAAACCAACTCCCTCAGAGCTGAAAAAGGATCAGGGGAAAGCCCCAGGCAAGGGACTTCAGGAACACCCTGGAGTTCTGACCAGAGTGTCCCCATTGTCCTGTAAGCAGCCCTGAAAGAGACTCACCTTCATCTCCAAAGTACTCTGTTGCGCCCAGCTCTGGATGTCAAACTCGCCCTACATTCGGCAGCACTGCACCCTGCAACGAGGAACCAGCTGTGCTCCATGGGTCCCCAACCCCTTCCAACCTTGACAGCCAAAGGGGACCTCAAGGTACCATCTTTAAATCTGTAAACCAGCTCCATTTCCAGGTGGCCCCTCCAAGTGGCCCATTGCCAAGAGACTTTCCAATGCTTCTCCTGCTGGAACCGGGAGACGCCGGAGGCTCTCCAGCTGGCATAGTGTGTCCAATGACTATTTCGACCTCTTTGCAAAAGAAGAGACTGGTAACTCAACTGTATGGTTTTTAATGCATTTTTAAAAGTGCGGTCTATTGATTCCTATGATAAGTAATTATGCACACAAAGACTAACTTTATTAAAACTTTGAAAAGTCATATCTCAAAAAATACCTAATGTATCTTAAAGATCTTGGTTTTAAAATGTATATAAACGTTTGAAGTATTTTTTATAAATTCTTGTCTTGAGTTATGTGTATGGTGCATGAATGGATTTGCGAGTACAGCAAATACTTAGCACATCTTCTGGATTAGCCGAACTGCTCCACCAGCTACCTTATAAATTGGAGCATTAGGTGGTCTAGGTTTTAGCTCTGGAAACCAATGTGTGGTTGCCTGGACTCCCTGCACAGTGTGACCAGTTTTGCACACTACATAGAGGGCCACCCTCCTAAAATTGTTCACTAGGGTTTAAACTAAAATATCTCAAAACACTCATATATCCCTTTTAATCAATAATGTTTTATATAAATGAAAACATATCTTGGGTGAAACAGGAAATTTTTACTCTGCAGCCTAAAACCAAGTTGAAATGTTTCATCTCTTACTGGCAATTGGTCCAAAAGGCTCTGTGGGTTTTCATCAGGGCCACAGTATACCCTGGTCTGAATGGTGAGAAATTTCGGGAGGTGCTACTGATCTCCTATACTTTATCTCGTGACCTATCCTATTTTGGTGGGACAGACAGATAACAACACACAACATGCAAATAGGCTACTTGCCCTACATTTTAGTCAGTCACTTCAGATCCCTTTTAGGAAGAGAAGAAAATAAACCATGGATTGTATTTTTACACATATATTTTCTGCATGTAATGCTTAATGTCATTGCCCACATTAGCAATGCATTTGAGAGCGCGCGTCACACCACATAACTGGAGCATTCGTAGAGCTTGGCAGTGGCAGATAGCTGAAAGACTTAAATAATGGGACCTTATTGCATTATACTGTAGCACTCATGTGTGTGGCTATATCATGTAATACAGGACAGGCAGACATAAATTCTAAATCACATTTGGGCTCTCTGCAGTGTCAAAGACACATGTATGTGATCACTCAGTGCAGTTAAATTCCTGCGGTCCTCTGCAAATGCAACTTGAGGTAAAATTGTGACATTAACCTTGCTACACTAAGGCCCTGATTGCAACATTGGTGGTAAATGCCACCTAACACCGTGCTCACGGCCGCCAATATACCGTGACCCCGGCGGTATACCGCTACGGGTATTATCACCCACACAGAGAAATCCGCCACTATACAGACACCCACACAAGCCCACCAGACCAAAGGTCAGTGATAAACTGGTGGTATCAAAACCCACAGCTTTACGCCAACAGGAATACGCCTACAATATCAGGACGAATCTCCGCAGCGGTCTTTCAACTGCAGTAACATAAAACACACAAGGAGAGTACTGGGAGTGTTACTATCCCACACCACCTCCCAAGAGAAATCTATATAACCACTAAGGGTGTGGGATAGTTGGTGTTGTGGGTGGAGTTGGACCAGTGTTCCCTCAATTATCAGTACCGATTAGGTCGCATTTTGTCAGAAAAGAGGAAGTGCATATGTGGAGAGTGTCTCTGGAGCGGAAGGCTGTGTTGAGTAAGGGGGAGGGGGGAGTCCCCTTACAGACTAGGTGGTCTCACACACATAATAGTGTCTTGCTTCATCATTTGACCACCTAGCCCCACCCAAGTAAGATGGTACTACTTGGGCGGACTCAACCTCTTAGTTAAAAGAACAAGAGGGAGTGCTGAAATTAAACTGGCTGGATAAATTACAGGGATCCAGATAAGGTGGAAATAAAATTACCATACATGTCACCAATCTCTATTAGTTAAACTTTAATGGGGGTGCATGTTGGTAAGGTTAAGAACGGGGAAGGAGGCTCACTAGAGGATAGCTAACAGAGAGAGAGAGAGAGACAAGCCAGGAGCACCCACTCAATCTGAGCTCAGAACACCATCACCCATACACCATACACCCACCTCACAGTACACACCACATCACCCCACACATCCTCACACATACCACTCACACCACATCCATGGCACCCCAAAGACACCCCAGGTTTTCAGAGGAGGAGCTAAGGGTCATGGTGGAGGAAATCATCTGGGTAGAGCCACAGCTATTCGGATCAGAGGTGCAGCAGACGTCCATTGCAAGGAAGATGGAGCTGTGGCGGAGAGTCGTGGACAGGGTCAATGCCGTATGACAGCTCCCCAGAGCAAGGGATGGCATTAGGAAGAGGTGGAATGACCTACTGGGGAAGGTGCGTTCCGTGGTTCCAAAGACTCCAGGTAGCCGTACTGAAAACTGGCAGTGGAGCCTCACCTCCTCTCCCACAACGAACAACATGGGAGGAGCATGTCCTGGCAATAATGCATCCTGAGGGCCTCACAGGAGTAGCAGGAGGACTGGACTCTGGTAAGTCAAATCTTTACTACTATATCCCCCACCCTACCTGCATGCCATCACAAACTCCTACCCCTACCCTCACCCCCATCACTACACCACCTCACATATACCCCACTATCACAACCCACCCATCCCAATACCAAGCCCTGCATGCATCACCTATGCATGGACACCCATACCCATCACAGACCTGTATGGACATGCATCACTAAAGCATGCCCATTATAGAGAATCACCTAGCCCACAAAATCACAACAAACACATGGCAAAGCTGACTGGACAATCACAACCATACAGGGAAACACAGCCATGCACAAGAAGGCACACACAGAAACAATAACACTGCATTTACATCCCCACAGGACCCCCACTCAACGTCACCGGAGAGGAGGTGCCACCAACATCCAGTCCCCCCACAGAAGCGGCCTACAGTGATGACAGCAGCTCTGCACGCCTGGATCACAATGAACAACCTGGCCCATCAGGGACCTTTGGACAGTCGGGTAACCAGGCACAGTCCCATACCACCACAGACCCTCTCCCTCAGGAAACACCAGCACAGCACCCATCCAGTGGGCCCATTCCACTGTCCCCAAGACACGTCAATCAGCAGTGTGTCCACCACTACAGGGACCCCAGGCAACCCCACAAACCCAAGACAATCAGGGACCTGGGGTCAGTGGCAGTGGGCACACGGTTCAGGGGACGGAGGCATAGGACAACAGGGAAGCTGGGAGGACTGCTGTGTGACGGGAGGACAGGCCCAGGGATACCACTCTCCACGAGGCACTTGCAGGGATCCTGGGAGCATACCACCATTCCCAGGAGACCTTGGACCCGATACTGGCCAAGTTGCAGGAGACCCGGCGGGTGCAGGAGGGACAGTACCTGGGGATCCGGGAGGACCTCAAACACATCCACACCATCCTGGTCACCATTACAGGAGTGCTGGCTGACATGGCCAACACCATGAGGGAGGCAATGGCACACCAGCGGGCCCCTGACACTAGCCACACAGAAGAACAGCCCTCCGCTGGCGCTAGTGGACAGGAGGCCCCTCCACTGGAACAACAGGCAACCAGCACCCCACCCCCTGCAGAAGGAGAACCACCCCGCAAATCGTCCCTGCGATCCAGGCAGAAGCCAGAGAACATTGCCACCAGGAAATAAGACTCTGCTGATTGTCACCCTTGTGTCCCACTCTGTTACCCCGTGTACCTTGAACTGCCATTGCTCCCCTTCCTATGCCCCATTGGACAATGCACCTGTGATACAAAGAGACTGGACTCTAACTGGACATTCCTCCACCATCACCCCAGCCCATTGCACATCCCCCTCAACCTCCTTGGAACAAATACAAGTCTGGAGTCTGTCAATTGATTGAAATATGTATTAGTTCAATAATCTGTAAACATTGCAATTCATATGTGCAGTTATATATACATTGGTATGACCTGTGGTGGGCAGCAGTAAACACACCAGGAGCCAGAGTGGGGCACAGAGATCTGAAAATAGAGATGCCAAAGGGTACAGTAAGGGGCCATAGACATAGGGAAATCATGCTTCCATGTCCACTGTCCAACATAAAACTGCAATGTAAAATGAAGTTATAGTGTATTACCTGTGTGTCACTGGAAGTACTGCTGTATGAGAGAACATCTATTGCCCACATCTTCATCATCTGCCTCCTCTTCCTCACTGTCCACAGTCTCCACTGCTGCCACAAGACCATCTCCAGGCTCATTCTCCTGCAGAAAAGACACCTCACGTCTCAAGCCCAGGTTGTGCAACATGCAACATGCAATGATGATCTGGCACACTTTCTTGGGTGAGTAGTACGAGGCACCTGAACCTGGCCTTAAGGAGGCAGAAGGTTCTTTCATTTATCCTACTTGTTCGCCCATGTGCCTCATTATAACGTTCCTCTGCCCTTGTCCTGGCATTCCTCACTGGGGTCAGTAGCCATTAGAGGTTGGGGTAACCAGAGTCACCTGCAAATATCAAGGGATACCTGTTAGCCACACACTCACCCTTAGGGACAACCTCATACCCATACACCAATATATACTGGGTGGGGACCTTGGGCTCACTCCCAGAGCCATCACATATGGGATGCTGCTATTCCTCAAGATAAAGGCGTAATGCACAGAACCAGGATACTTGGCATTCACATGGGAGATGAACTGGTCTGCCAAACACACCATCTGCACATTCAGAGGGTGATAGCTTTTTCTATTCCTGAACTCTTGTTAATTTCTCCGTGGGGGGGACAAATGCTACCTGGGTACCATTAATGGCACCAATGATGTTGGGGATATGTCAGCCTTCACTGTGGCCAAATCCTCTACCTGGGGGAATATGATGTAGCTATCATGTGTTTCAGCAGGTTAGACAACACTCTGGTCAACACGCTGGGGAACATTGGCTGAGACATCCCTGATGCCATGGCCACTGTTGTTTGGAAGAAACCACTTGCCAGGAAATGGAGCACTGACAGGACCTGCACTAGAGGGGGGATATCTGTGGGGTGGCGGATAGCGGAAATCAGGTCTGCCTCCAATTGTCCCACAGTTCTTGGATTGTGGCCCTATAAAGTCTGTAGGTTAGGATAATGTGTCTGTCCTCCATTGTCGCCAGGTCCACCAGGGGTCTGTAAACTGAGGATGTCTCCATCTCATATTCCTCCTCAGCGGTTAAAGTCTAGGGAGGAAAATGGTGAGCAGAGGGTCACATTCACACATCTATTGAAATAATGATGTGTATCTTCATTTACAGAACCAGTATGTGAATCCGAGAGTCAGTTGATGTGCCAGTGTCTGCTGTGACGCAGTTAGGTGCCATGGCTTGTGCCCCCCTGAAATGGCGGCTGCCTGACCTGTGAGGAGGGACAAGTCAAAATGAGGTAATTCCTCTGGAGTTGTGCGCCGTTGCAGTCGGTAGTTGACGACCGCCATGCACCTTCGCATTGGTTAACATTAGGCCCTATGGGTTCCAGGAGCCAATGGCGATGTACGCCAGCAGTGATGGTACACACCGCCACGGATGTGACTGTCATTTTTTATCTGTTCACTCACTTGCTACCTGACCTTCCACAGGAGAGGACCTACACTGCAAGTGCTGCTGTGACCTGTGTCTGGAAGCAACAATGACTCATGCGTCTGGGGAAAGGGCCCCTGCCTTCTCTTCGGGGGAGTTGGAGAGACTGGTGGATGGGTTCTACCCCAGTACACTTTATGGTCCTCCAGACAAACAGGTGAGTACACTGTGAGCATGATGAGTAGGCCATGAATGTATGGAGTGCTGTGTGTGTAACCCCTATGTATGGGGGAGCTGAGGTGTCCTGGGCAGAGTGCTGCATGTCTGGTGGTCAATGTATGTGCGTAAGGGGATGGGAGGGATATGGTGGGCCATGAGTATGGCAGTCCAGATGGTATGACTAATCCCTTTCCTGCTGTATTTTTCCTGCAAGTCAGCACCCATCAGAAAAAGGGTATTTGGCCTGCCATCGCCAAGGAGGTGCAGACCCTGGGGGTCTTTGACAGGTGGAGCACCCACTGCCGCAAACGGTGGGAGGACCAGCGCCGCTGGGCAAGGAAGATTGTGGAGGCCCATCTGGGGCTGGCCTCCCAATGAGGAAGGGATGTCCGTCGTACCCTGACCCCCTTGATGTTCCGTATCCTGATGGTGGCCTATCCGGCGTTGGATGGGCGCTTGAGGGCATCACAGCAGCCACAAGGAGGTGAGTACAAATTCAGAATCATGACTTTGCGCGTGTTAAGGTTTTACCTGGTTGGGGATGTGGACTGTGGGTGCCCCTAGGCCAGGGCGAACATGGCAGTGTAGGTCCCTTATTGGGCAGGCTCTGAAGCACTCTAACCTCAATGGTGTTAGTGGGCATCTCCTACTGGTCAGGGCCCTGTTATTTCAGGTGTGCAGCTGATGACTAGTGACCTCCTGAGATCCCTCACTGTTGGGCAGTCAACCATTCTGAATGCCATCCAGGGTGTTGAGAGGCATTTGCAACAAACAAATGCACACATGGAGGGCATTCACTCTGGCGTGGCAGCCCAACAGAGAGCATTTCAGGCTCTGGCCTCCGCACTGATGGCAGCCATTGTCCTTGCCTCCAGCCTCCCCCCTCCAACTTTCTCTACCCAGACCCATTCACCTCAACCCCAGTCTATCCCAAGCACACCTTCAGACCAGCATTCATCCAAATCAACACACAGAAGTGGCTCAGGCAAACACAAGCACAACACTTCATCTCACAGGCACTCACACAATCACCATCCCCATGCAGACACACCAACATCCATTGCCTCCAATGTGTCCCCCTCCTCCTCGTCATCCACCTCCCTCCCAGTTGCGTCTCCACTCACACTTGCATGCACTACATCCTCATCCACTGCCTCCATCACCAGCACGCCCATCACTACACACCCCTCACTGGCAGTCATCACCCCCACATCCATGCACACATCCCCTGTGTCCTCTCCCACTGTGTCTGTGACCCCTCCTCCCAAAGTACACAAACGCAAGCACACACCCACCCAACAGCCATCCACCTCACAACAGCATCCAGCTCATGCACCTGCACCCAAACACAGCAGACTGACACCTCCTACAAGCACTCCCTCTTCCTCCACTCCCAAACCTTCACCCTCTTCCCCCCATGTCCCTAAGAAGCTTTTCCTAGCAAACATTGACCTCTTCCCCACCTGTCCTTCACCTCAGGCTAGGGTGGCCAAAACCCATCCCAGCACCTCAGCCACCAAGTCCACGTCCGCTGTGGTGTCTGCAGCTGTCAGAGGCTCAAAGGGGGCATCCATCAGCCCAGCCAGTGTGCCACCAACCGCTGACAAGGCCAAGTACATTCCGCTACCTGGCAAGGTGAAGAAGGAGACAGCATCCAGCAAGGGGATGGAGCCACAACCACCCAACAAGGCCACCTCAAAAACTCCAGCTGCCAGACCCAAGGTGACACCACCATCTGCCAAGGGCAGGAAGGGGCACAAAACACCAGCCAAGACACTTCAGCTGTCTGAGCCTGCAGGTGAAGGCCTGGTGGCTTC
This sequence comes from Pleurodeles waltl, assembly GCF_031143425.1. Taxonomy (NCBI): domain Eukaryota; kingdom Metazoa; phylum Chordata; class Amphibia; order Caudata; family Salamandridae; genus Pleurodeles; species Pleurodeles waltl. Next base: position 147,138,012 of record NC_090439.1, read on the forward strand.
CAGCACAACCGCCAGCACTGCCACCTGCACCGCAGCAAGCACCGCAGCAAGCACCGCAGCAAGCACTGCAGCAAGCACTGCAGCAAGCAGCGCCACAAGCACCGCCACCTGCACTGCCACCTGCACCGCAGCAAGCACCACTACTGTCTGCAGCAGCAGCCCCAGTGGGCAGCCGTCCAAAGCTGTAGGAGAAGGGTTGGCGCCTGCCCCCACCACTGGCAGCACCGGCACCTGCACCGCGGCCAGCACTGCCACCTGCATCACTGCAAGCACCGCCACCTGCACTGACGCAAGCACCACTACTGTCAGCAGCACCAGCCCCAGTGGGCAGCTGTCTGAGACTGCAGGAGAATGGCTGGAGCGTCCCCCCACTACTTTCAGCACCGGCACCTGCACCGTGGGCAGCACCGCCACCTGCATTGCTGCAAGCACCACCACCTGCACCGCCGCAAGCACCACTACTGTCAGCAGCAGAAGCCCCAGTGGGCAGCCGTCCAAGGCTGCAGGAGAAGGTGTCGCATTGGCTCTCATTATCCTAAATGAGACTACTGGATTTCTAGGTAGCAGAGTCGTTCCTGGTGTGGGGGACTAAGTCTGACCCACTAAGAAGGCCCCCTGTCACCTGCAATCCGGTTTTGCTCCGGCTAACTAGCAGTGCCTCATCTCTCCCAAGGGGAAGGGATGATTAGGCAGCCGAGCACATGACATCTTTAGAACTTCTCAGGGAAGTTGTGGTCGCTCAGATCCCAACCAGCTCTCTCATATACAGTATGATCTCATATACAAATGACAAAGGCAGTGTAAGTTTTATAGATTGATTTAATAAAATGACTGCATTTTAGATAATAAGGCGTAAGCCGCAATAACCAGAACCATACAACACAGTAGGATTGAAATAGTAACGAGGAGAGTGAAACTAAAGAATAACGCTATCATAGTGTTAACAGATTCCGTTCTCTCTAATGAAGTTCTATTTTGAACACAGCATGTTAAGCTCTAAGCTTGCCTTTCAGATTCCCTGGGAAGACATCAACCCTCATACCTGAGCAAAGGCCTGTGATCTGGATCAGCATCTGCAACAGGGCAGTCAGTGTCTAGTTGTGGTTCCCTGGTCGGAATCTCCCTCTTATCTGTATTAGGACTAGGAAGTGTTTTTATAACTAACATGTCGATGTGGTAACAAAATGTCCCTACGTAAGAATGTGTATCGTCTACAAACCAAAGACTAAACTCCTACCACGTCTATTGGCAATGTACCAGACTGTATCCTTGACCGAAGCACAGAGTGAGCGAGAATGTGTTATTGAGAGCTCCGGTGCTGAAGTAGGCTAAACAGTGTGATATAAGAAAATAAAACAAGACCGTAGCACTGGTTATTGAAAAAATAATAGTACGAAGCTGAATAAAATGCATCTAGAGCAAAGTGCACAGAGGCCCGATGCTGCGAGCAAAGGAATAAAATGCATCTAGGATATAGTGCACAAAGGCCTAATGCATGAAGCAAACGTGCAAAAAGCTGAATAAAAATGGCTACACTACAAAGAGCTGGAGCCTCCCCCCACCACTGGCAGCACCGGCACCAGCACCGCGGCCAGCACCGCCACCTACACTGCTGCAAGCACCGACACCTGCACCGCTGACAGTAGCACCACTGCCAGCAGCCCCACTGGGCAGCCATCCTAGGCTGCAGGAGAAGGGCTGGAGCCTCCTCCCACCACTGGCAGCACCCCCACCAGCACCGGCACTACCAACACTGTGTTGCCATAGCCGCTGGCGGATTGACTGTAGCCCTCCCTCCATGGACTATCATGCATCCTGGTCACTGCAAATCTCGTGGCTCTGACACCCAGTTGAGGGACTGTGACCTGGCACCCCCCATGTGCTGCATCACTGGGCACAAAGCCCCCTCCAGAACCAGTGGAGAAAGACATCCACTCACCCTATCCTTGGCTGGGTGAAGCACACTGGGCACAAAGCCCTTCCAGAACCAGAGGAGAAAAGCATCCACTCACCCTATCCTTGGCAGGACTAAGCACACTGGGCACAAAGCCCCCTCCAGAACCAGTGGAACATGTCACCCACTTGAGAAACTGTGGCTTTGCACTCCCCAGGACCAAGCAGCGGGCAAACCATCCACTTGAGAGACTGTGGCTTTGCACTCCCCAAGACCAAGCAGTGGACAAAGCACTCACATGAGAGACTTGAAAGACTGGGGATTTGCACTCCCCAGGACCAAGCAGTGGTCAAAGCACCCACTTGAGAGACTTGGGAGACTGTGGATTTGCACTCCCCAGGAGCAAGCAGTGGGCAAAGCACCCACTTTAGAGACTGTGGCTTTGCACTTCCCAGGACCAAGTAGTGGGCAAAGAACCCACTTTAGAGACTGTGGCTTTGCACTCCCCAGGACCAAGCAGTGGGCAAAGCACCCACTTGAGAGACTGTGGCTTTGCACTCCCTAGGACCAAGAAGTGGGCAAAGCACTCACTTTAGAAACTGTGGCTGTCCACTCCCCAGGACCAAGCAGTGGGCAAAGCATCCACTTTAGAGACTGTGGCTTTGCACTCCCCAGGACCAAGCAGTGGGCAAAGCACCCACTTGAGAGACTTGAGAGACAGTGGCTTTGCACTCCCCAGGACAAAGCAGTGGGCAAACCATCCAATTGAGAGACTTGAGAGACTGTGGCTTTGCACTCCCCAGGACCAAGCAGTGGGCAAAGCACCCACTTGAGAGACTTGAGAGACTGTGGCTTTGCACTCCCCAGGACCAAGCAATGGACAAAGCACCCACTTTAGAGACTGTGGCTTTGCCTTCCCCAGGACCAAGCAGTGGGCAAAGCACCCACTTTAGAGACTGTGGCTTTGCACTCCCCAGGACCAAGCAGTGGGCAAAGCACCCACTTGAGAGACTTGAGAGACTTGAGAGACTGTGGCTTTGCACTCTCTAGGACCAAGAAGTGGGCAAAGCATCCACTTTAGAAACTGTGGCTTTGCGCTCCCCAGGACCAAGCAGTGGGCAAAGCACCCACTTTAGAGACTGTGGCTTTGCACTCTCCAGGACCAAACAGTGGGCATGGAGCCCCCTCAAGGAGCAGTGGCTTAGTACCATCTTCCGGCTGAGGTGCCCCCCTTCCCCATGAGGTGCCTGTGTGTTTTCGACCTGATGCCCCTGCAGTGTTCTCTCCATTTTGTGGCAGGAGTCAAGTGTGGGCTTGGCCTATGTGTTATAGCCCAGTGGGCCATGGACTATCTTTGTGTGGACATTGTCCCTCATTTTGTACATTTTGTATATATTGTACATACTGTTTATTTATTTATGAACGTATTTCTCTAAATTTCTAATATTACACTATTTTGACTGAATTCCTTTTGTCCTTGCGTTATTCCAGAGGGTTACGGGGTGTAAATGTAAAGTTGTTGCATGTGTTTGTGTGTATGGTGTTGGGATGAGGGTGGGGGTGGGATGTTGCGTGTTGCATGTGTGTGTCACTCTCTTTTTCCTCCCCCCTCCCCTGTGCACTAGGTGCAGTACTCACCGTGGTCATCGTCGCTGGCGTTGGTACTCCTGGTATATGCGAAGATACACCAGCATGGGTAACACCTGTAGTTCGGGCTCCATGGTGTCCTGGTTCTTCCTTGAGTGTCGAGAGGTGCGTGGTTTCCCTTCAAAGTACTGTTTCTGCCTTGCTTTTGATGGTGTTGGTACTGCCCCGGAAAAGCTGGCAGATAGGCAGGTTGTAATGGGGTGGGCAGTACATTGTCTTCCGCCTGGCTGTTGGCGGTTACCGCCGCGGTGTTTGTTGCTACCAGTATTACCGCAGCTTTAACACCGACCGCCAGGGTTGTAATGAGGGCCTAAGTTACCTTACCTGATTTGGGACCTGTTTAGTGTGACATCAAAGGAAGCTGGGGGCATGCCCATTTAGTCACACACTGTATGTTATAGGTGTCAGTATTGGTGGGAACAATATGTGAAAAAAACACGAAGATAGTCTTAAAAGCTGCACTTACTTTTAAGAAGACTCACACACTCTGGCCTCTGCCAAGAGTGTCATGTTTCTTCTTGAAACCTACATTAACCTGCAATCCCTTCCTGGCTGCTCGCTCCTTGGATTATAAAAGACTCAGGCTGGCTCTCTGGACGAGTGAGCAGCCAAGAAGACATCGGGAGTTTTGGAGGTGCCTAGAAGAGACATGGCACACTCGAAAATGTGAGTAACTGCTTGCGGAGCACTAAGCATGTGAATCTACTGGTAAGTAAAAGTGCAGCTTTGAAGCCCATATTTTTGTTTATTTACATACTTGTTACCGCAATATTGGCATCTACAACATACAGTGCAGTTACTTACTACATAAGCAGCTCATTCATGCAGCAGTACAACTTGCTATCAACAAACACTCTACAGCTATAATCATGCATACCAATGCCTTATCAACGTCTTCCCTCTGAGTGCGTAGAGCAGGAATAGGCTTGGATCAGTCACTAATAAGTTTGTATCTGCTACAAACAAATGGTAATAAGGTGCAAGCATATCTCCATCCATGTGCATCCTTGACATGGGTTGGACAAGGGTGCTGAGAAGAAGGATTTCAGTTCTAGACAGCCAGGGAGGTGAGAGAAATAATGAAAAATTACTTGAAAAAGCAAACTTAAAGAAAGGGTTTGAAAAGTAGAGATATGCGAAGGATGGGGGGGAGGAATAATTAACAAAAGAAATTAATCTGGAAGGAAAGAAATAAAAGTACGTTTCTTTATAAGAACTGAGAAACCACAATCCCACTGATTTTTATAGTTATTGAAAGCATTGAAAAATACTAAAATAACCCCACCAGAAAGTACAACAAATAGAAACTGAAACCAGGAAGTCCTACCTATCACTGTGACTTTTTTGCTCTTAATACATGGTCTCTTTTTGTAAGCACGTACCAGTGCTTTTTTTATTGAAGCAACCGATCTTCCATACTAGATTCTGTTGGCTGCTTTTGCACTGCTCCCACAAATCAAGATAATTATGGCAACTTATTTTCTAGCTTACAGTTTCAAATTCCTTCAACGTTATGTAGCATTTTGAAACTTGCAATTTTGACTTTCTATGCATATACATTCTAGTAATCTGTTAATATTATTTAATTTTCTAAATATTCACAGGAATCCAGGACCAGATTTATCAAGGGGGCACAAAGGTGATACAAAACCTAAGTGAAACTTATCAACCCAACCAAGACAAGGCCATGTTGCGTGGCTCTGCATGGCTTGATAAATTTAGAGTAACTCAAGGCAGCGCAAATGGCTGCCTTGTGGTACTCAGTGTAGAGAGGTGTTTCATCAGTAGAGTGTGTGTGTTCCCAAGCATTCACCAATGGATTCTGTCACATTCTCAGATTTGAATGACACACAAAGATATGGCAAATTCTGATTCACACTCTTAGATTCTGAAAAGAGTGATCCCCTATTTCTTAATTCTCTGCTCTTCCCCCTAGGTAAACATATGTTGTTTAACCCACATATTTGTGGCATGCTTCATTCTTAGCAAGTCCGCCCCATCAGGTTAATCTGATACTAACCCAACAACCTCAACCCCAAACCAAAAAAACTTTTATTAGGAACGGGAGCTCAGAATAAAGTATGTCCTGGAGAACATAAGGAACCATGTCTTAATAAAATAAAACTGCCTCTGTGTATATCCTGGATATCGCCTCTACTAGTTGTATTGCTCAGGGTAGGATTAAAACTTGTTGCTCCAATCTCAGGAGTAAGCTAAAAAGGGTTTCAGGGAATTCTTTGGATTCACCACGCCCGAAAGCTGTTGATGCCAACATGTTTTGATCTATCCAAAAGCAATACTTGCCTGGAGTAAGAAAATGTTTTTAACTTGGAGCAGGGTCCCGGCCTTCGTCAGGGCACGCTCGTCTCACAGGTCCCTCCCGTCTGTCAAATATATCTAAAACCATGCATAGAGGTAAGAATAAAACAACATGAATTAAATAATGAGTCCACACAATTAATGGAAACAGGAGATAACATGAAAGGCACACTAGTGTGAATCACATGTCAAAGCATGTAGTGAAAGAATCACATGGTGAAAAAAGTCACACAGTGCAAAAATATGTGAGTAATCCTCATCTAAGTTGACTGTTCCCATTCTTTGTATTGCACTACGCTGGGTAACATACAAAGTCTTGTCCAGAACTTACCTTGCAGTCATCAGGGATAAATCTCTTCAGTCACAATGAGGTGGGATCTCACCTGTAGTCACACGGGGAGGCATTCCCAGATTTTGGTAGACCTGGGAATACTTCAACATGTTATGCCTCCCCAGGAGAGGCATAATGAGGAGAAATAGCTTTATTTCTAATTTTTTTCAGCTTTCTAAGTGTGCTGCATTCTACAGCACACATAGAAAGAGGAAAATGCCTCTCCGGAATGTTTTTGTGCAGAAAAGTGGCCTTTCCTGACACCTTCCTGAACAAAAACAATCCTACCAACAACTCAGGCACATTTGAACCATGATGCAAGGGTGCCTGTGTTGGCACTGGGCAGCCAAAAGTACGCAGGCAGTAGAATAGGACAGGAAGGTTCAGCATAATAGTAAATAAGGGCATTCCTGCTGCATTGCAATGCCTGAACAAATGATAAATATGTACCCCTGAGTCGTTCTAGTGGATAATTAGGGGTCCGTGCACCATAGGTTAAGAATAGTGCAAGGTAACAAGATTTTCCAACACAGAGACTTATTTCACAGGATGCCATAATATAGCCAGCCCTGTTGTTTCCTGCTATGGAAATACTTTAATTGAAATGTTCACTCAAAATCCAAGTTTGTGCCATATTTTTAGGACTCTACATTTCCCAGTGCCCTTGCTGTCAGAAGATGGAGCATTTCAATTTGCCTTTACTGTTGCATTTATTATTTTTTTAATGCCTGAAAATGTCGAATATAAAATGTCTCCTCTAAGCTTTAACAGAGATCGACACTTATGAGTGGATAAAAAAATTAAACTGCAAGGACCATTGCATCACCATAAGATCCCTTGATTGGTATGAAAAACAAATGGCAAACAATATTAGCTTTGTAGTGATGGTAACATTCCTTTGAATTCTTATTTCAGGTTATAGACAAAGATTCAACACTCCATCCATCATTTTATTTTGTTTTGTGATGTTGCTTTGTGTGCCCCAAACAGCAGGGATATGCTGAGACGTGAATCCCTTGCTCGCTGTGCCACTGGATTCAAGCTAGCCTGGCTGATGAAGGATGATACTCTGAAACCAGTCACAGGATGCTTGTTTCCTGTCCAGGGAGGACCTGGCCTAGCAGTTCGGGCTGGACTGTTCCCAGTGGGAACAGGGTCAAGACTGCTTTGCATATGGATGGGTCCAAACTGGGGTGACGTGGGGAGCAAAATAACGATTGATTAAACCCAGATCTGTGACTGGTGGTGAGTGTTTGAAAAGTTTCAAAACTCCGTCCATCATTTTATTTTGTTTTGTGATGTTGCTTTGTACACCCTACGTGGCAGGGATATGCCCAGATGTGGGTCCCTTGCTTCTGCGCCACTGGATTCAAGCTAGCCTGCCTGACGAAGGGTGATACCCTGAAACCGGTCCAAGGATACTTGTTTAGTGTCCAGTGAGGACCTGGTCTAGTAGTTTGGGCTGGACCGTTTCCATGGGGGACAGGGTCAGGACTGATTTGCATATGGCTGGGTCCAAACTGGGGTGACGTTGTGAGCAAAATAATGATGGATTAAACCCCAGATCTGTGACTGGGAGTGAGTGTTTGAAAAGTTTCAACACTCCGTCCATCATTTTATTTAGTTTTGTGATGAATCTACTTAAAGTAGCCTGGTCAGCTTCCGGCATGTGTTTATAATAGACGACTGACATGTTCCCATTGATGGTATCCCTGGAGTTTATACCATAGTTTTCAAATGTCTTGAACATTTCAGGGATAGAAGCATTTGGATGAGGGACGTAGAGGGAAATATAATCTTCATACAATGACATTTTTCTGCTCTGCCAGGACTGTGCCTGGAGTCCTAAAGCATTCTATCAGTGTTTTGTTGCGGATCTGACATGCCAAGAGTTCTAACGTGAGCGCAAATTGGAGGGGAGAGAGAGGTTAACCTTGATGGATGCCCCGCTGAATAGGAGATTCAGGCGACATCACTCCGTTGGCCGACACTGCAGCATAGGGTTCTCTATAAAGCAGAGCTACCCATGCCAGAAACTTTCCTCCGAATCCCAATCTCCAGAGGGTAAGCATCTTGAAAGGCCAATGAACAGCATCAAAGCCTTTTTACGCATCTAGTGACAAAAATGCATGGGGATCAGGGCAGGACTCCACTGTCACCATCCAGTTATGGAGTCTGTATAACCGCCATTTGTCTAAGGGCCAGAGGAGTAGGGGAATTTGTATTAATTGCTTCCAGATGTGTCAGTCTGCCCTCTATGTCTTTCATTTCCTCCATTTCTTTCTTTTTTTTGCAGGCTAATGACTTGTGTCCTACCATGCATCTTTGCCTTTTAAGCCTCCCACAGTGTCACTGCCGAGTCCACATAGGCCCTCATTCTGACCCTGGCGGTCGGCGGAGAGACGGCGGTCGGACCGCGAACAGACCGGCGGTATTAAAAATGGCATTCTGACCGCGGCGGTCCCCGCCGCGACCGACCGCTACTTCTCCACTCCGACCGCCGCGGCGGTCATGACCGCGGGGCTGGAGTTTGCGCACTCCGGCCCGGCGGTCGTCCCAAGACCGCCAAGGGTATTATGACCCTGCCTACCGCCGCGGTTTCTTGCGAGCGGGAACCGCCGTGCGAACCATGGCGGTAAGCACTATCGGGGCCAGGGAATTCCTTCCCTGGCACTGATAGGGGTCTCCCCCACCCCCCACTACCCACCCGAGTCCTCCCCCCACACCCTCCACCCCCCTGCCACCCCCCAGAGGTGGTACGAACCCCCTCCCCACCCCCACCCCGACATGCACATACATGTACCCCGACATGCACACACCCCCAACATGCACATATACACCCCCCCTACACACACATACACAACGGGGACACATACCCGCACACATACATGCCGACATGCGCACCCGCCGAACAGCACACATTACCCATAGACACAGCAGCACCCCCCGCCCGCATACACGCACTCACACACCCCCTCTACACACTCACACGCACACCCCCATGCACGCCCACATCACACAACACCCCCCCACCCCCTCCCCTCACGGACGATCAACTTACCTTGTGCGTTGGTCCTCCGGGAGGCGACGGGAGCCATAGGGACGTGACCGCCAACAGAAGACCGCCAACAGAAGACCGCCACACAGATATGTGGGTCGTAATTCTGTGGGCGGTGTTCTGCTGGCGTGGCGGTGGAGGTTGACCAGTCTCCACTTTCCCGCCGACCGCCAGTGTGGCTGCTGGCGGTTTTCCGGCGGAACGCTCCCAGCGGTCAGAATGCGCACAGCGGCACACCGCCGCGGTCGGCGGTCTTCACCGCGGCGGTAACTCGGCGGTCTTGCGAAAAGACCGCCAAGGTCAGAATGAGGGCCATAGTGTTCTTTATAAAGTAAAGTTTGGTGTCTGTACTGATTTCCCTTACGTTGTTTCATCTCCTTATTCCCAAGTGTTTGTTCAGTCTCCCACCATTACCCCTCTCTTGGTGTTGCTGGCCCATGGAAACTCATAGTGGAGAGTGATAAGATAAATCCTCTTTCTAAGTATTCTGCTCTCTGTATCGTTCCCACTTCCTCAGCAAGTGTGAATATATAATCTAGCCTGGAAAACACTTTATGGATCCAGGAATAGTAGCAGTAACCTCTTGTAGTTGGGTGATGTTGTCACCACAAGTCAGTCATGCCTAGCATATCCACGAAACATCTCAGTGGCGTGGCCAGGGACGCATATTTGGTGTGCAGTGTATGTGATCTATCTACTATGGCTGCCAACACATCATTAAAGTCACCCACAATAATATGTAAGGAATACTCAGTTTCCAAAAAGGATCTCAGCTGCTTCAGTCAACTTGGGGTTTTCTAGGCTGAGAGGCGCATAAACACTAATGATGGTAACATCTTCTCTTTTTCAAATACTCTGAACAGCTGCAAAAGTCCTTCTGTGGTCTAGCCATGTACTGTGGACCGGGAAGGGCTGTTTTTTCTGGATAAAGGTGGCCACCCCTCTCTCCCCAGGTGTTAACCCAGCATGTACAAGCAGAGTATAAGTTCCCAAGCCATAAAGCGGCAGTGGTTGCCCTAAAGATGGACTTCCCGCGAAATAACAATATCCGGTTTCTGGGGTCTAATAAAGGCGGTCACTAGACCTCTCTTAACTTTATGACCCAATTCATTGAAATTCCATGTGAGAATGGAACGTGTCCCAGCTTTAGAATAAGTTGCTGACATTATTACCACAATGATGCACATTTTTGCTCCCCCTTCTGGTGGAACGGGACAGCACTTATTATTAATACGTTTTCCTCATCATCTTGTGAACAAGCATGACAAATATTCAAATAAACAAAACAACACACAACAGTCCCAACCAGTACCCCCTTCTCCACCACTCCTCCCTGTTTGCATATAGTCACATGTCCACTATGGCATTTGCGTTGCTGGATCAAACCTGAGGGTCTGTCAACCACCCTATCCCAACTTTAGAACACTAAAAACTCAGAACTTCCCTATAGGAGGGCATTTACTTAACAACACTCACGCCTCGCAACAGGTGTTGGATGTCAACTACCACTCTATTTCCCAGCTTGAGGCTAACCTTATACTGCAGTCACACTAAACATTCACTCACAACAAAATTCTGCAAATGGAGGAAGATGAGGGGAAGAATAGTGAGGAGGGGAAGGACTAAAAAGGGAAGAGAGGAAGGCGGTAGAGGGGAGAGATAAGATAAAGTAGAGAGAAGGCAAAGAATGAGATAGAGAAAAGTAGAGGGGGGTTTCACTCTAGGGCCATTTTGCGTCACAGAGCTATCCAGCGTCCCGGAGCTTAGAAGATAATTCTATCCCCAAAGTACATCTGAGTTCAGAATCACCATCCATCCTTCTGTTCAAATTCAAGTTATTTGGTTCAGCTTGGCCAGTTTGGTGCCTCTCAGATGGGAGGCTTCCTTCCTCTAGGTCAGATCTGTCCCTTCTTGTTGGTGACAGTTGCAACTGTTTCGAAGAGTTCACTACAAGTGGGGGACAACGCCTGTCCTCTGCCAGTGTATGATTCTGAGGAGTGGCCCCTTGTTTAAAATCTTGTGGGGGCAGTTCCATGGGGTCTGTCACAAACAGTCCTTGAGCTGTTCCCTCCCTTTGCGTTTGGAGGTCCTGGTCTTTGGTCTTTCCCCTAGTGGCCTACTTCCTGGAGTCTCCGCTTCGATCATCCGATGTGATTGCGATGGGCGTTGCTACTCCACCCATCGCCATACATCTTCCGGCATCTCAAAGAAGTATGCTTTTCCTTGCAGGATGACCTTCAGTTTTGAAGGAAAGGGGAGCATATAACGATGTTGCATTGCATGAAGTTTTACCGTAACTGCGTCAAAGGAGCAGTGCTGTTTCCGTACTTCGCTGGAATAGTCAGAGGAAAGTTAGTATGTTAGAAGAGTCATAAGTGAGCCTGCCCTACTTTTGTGCTTCTCTGAGAATAACATCTCTATCATGATATTTCAGAAAACATGTTATGAGGGCACTACGGGAGTGATAGAAAATTGTGTCTAGATGTTGCTTGCTGAGTACCATCCAGTTAGAAAAATGTATAGCAATCTATTTCATACATTGAGTGATGTCATCAGGGATGTTATCAGTGATGTCATCAATGATGTCATTTAACGTGTCATGACTAATGTAATATAATAATATATATTAAATGGATCACTTTGCTGGCCCATCATTGTGAGACGGATCACTGAGAGCAGCAGTCATTGAATATTTGGTCTCCCACCTGTATTGGTTGTTGGGACCTCTGCTCTCTCTCAGCCAGTCTCCACTGAGGAGGATTCCCAGTATCTGCAGGTTAATTGAATGGAGTGTTCCTATGATGTTGTCTACCCTCTCTTCCCGTCTGTTGGGAGGTTGTATCCCAGTAGAGAAGTGTATAAATCCCTGCTGAGGAAATTCTAGATGAGGCACAGGGGAAGAAAGCCTCCATGCTGATCAAATATGTCCACAAATGCAGAGACCTTCAATCTACCTCACAGTTCAGCAGGACACATTGGGCCAGAAAGGGCAGATATGGTCAGACACGGAGGCGGGGACCCAGATGAAAGGGCACCATTCAGCACGCTCCACCACGCTGTTGGAGATCATACCACAGGGTTGGCATAAGGATTGAGCCAGAAATGTGACCAATCCACCACCCAGAGCCCCGCCAGTCCTCTCTCACCTCTCACTGTGAGGCTAGCTTCCATGTCGGTGCGACCCAAGGCCATGGCATAACCAGCCAGAGGACTGGACGGGCTCGTCAATGGCAGGATCAAGTCAGAACATCTAGGGGTTGTCCTGCCAGTGGACCCCTGCCACTATCAACAGTGACTCCCAGAGCCAAAGGCCCTGCTCTAGGCAGCTCTTCTCCCTGTGCAGGTTGGGCACCACTCTGCAGTGTTCTCGGTGGTAGGACCACTCTCTGGGGGGTGAGGGATCAGAGCGCTTGGGCAGCTGGATCTCACTGCTTTCCTCCCGGGAAGTGCCAGCTGCTCAGTTACACACCAGGCCTCCTCCGCTGGGTGCAGCGATGACAGGGCCATATTGCACAGGCCTCTTCCGGGGCAACACTTTTCAATCTCTCAGGTCCGGGGCACCTCAGCCTCTCAGGGGACACCGACTCCTAGGCAGTCACCATCACTGACCTATTTGTACATATGTTCGCAGGTCAGATGGGTTTTGGGGAACAAGATTTAAGCAGGATGTAAGTGGGTTCGGCCAGATCTCGCCACATGCACATCTAGTCCGCCATGTTGTCAGCCATACCCCCGTAAATTAAGCAACTTTTGAATCAGATTTCGTGAATGTGTGCTGTGTATCGTTGAAATGCATGTCGGAGATATAGCTGTGCCCTTTCAACTACCTTAGCTGGGGTCTAGAAGAGCTGCGGGCACATTTTTTACTCAGTGCCCAGAGATACTGCATTTGTTTTCAGGTTTTTTTTTCAGAGTGTAATATTTGCAATTAAATAATACATGCAACAGGCTCATCAGTTTTCCTAGTGTACTGATGCTGCAGGAAACAGTTTTAGAGAAATGTATGCTCAATGGTGAGAAAGCGACCAAAATATAATATTAGTGTGATTGGTAGTCTCTATCTAAACACTCCTATCAAACTTATGTTAATAGATGTAATTAATAAACCAAGGTGCATGTCTTGAAATGTAAATCACTGAAAACACCTTTTGTGCAACATATTGATGTAGATATCTTAGGACCCGTGCCTAAAAAAAACCTGAAGAAATGTAGCTAATTTATCCAATGAAGAACATCACAAAAAGAGTATAGGTAGCAGGCTAAATTACATCAATTGCAGTGCAACAAGGTGACTGCAACAAAAAAGCCACATCGAGGGTGAAAAACATAATTGTGTCAAGAGAAGAAATGACAGACTGGTGACCCAATTTATTCGGAGAGGACACATACCTCAAATTAAGGTAGCAAACATTCAGCTGAACTGCCAAAATGGAATCTTAGCCCTTCCAGATTTTAGGCTCTACTATTTAGCTGTTTAAGTTAACTTTTCAACTCATCTAAATTTCCTAATGAACGCAAATAGATTTTTGCATTACTGTGTCATAACTTTGATACTGGTGGAAGCACATACTAGTCCATCACAATTTGATATGAGGCAGTGCAGAAGATAAACTAATTGAGTACTCCTGTGACAAAAATAGGATTAAACATTGAAATAGTGATACTCAAAAGGTGGGAAAATGCAAGCTATAAACGATTGGCAGATTTTTTAAATACTGGAAAACTGTGAATAAATGTGGATTTATCTTCATAAACGATATCTACTATTTTATATTTATTTCCAACAGATTAAAAGCTTTCTAAAGCTGTTTCTCAGTACAATTAGATTATCTCCTGAGTTTATAGTGAAAGCTTAATCCCAGACTCCCATTTTTAGGTCAAGCCTAAACAGGATGACCTCTTGTTAGGGGTATAGGCATTTGGTCCCGCCTGACGCAGCCTGCTACATCCAATAGGTTGAAGGCAGTATCGCTCTTGTAGTGCTGACTCCTAAGTGGGTTTGGCAGCAGATACGTCACTTCCTGTGCTTGGCCGAGGAGCACCGGCCAATTACAGTTTACTTATGCCTCAAATATTTTTCTGTTGTTTGGATGGACTACTTTTCTTTGTTTCCTGCCTCTCGTGTTTGTCAGTGAGCACTCGTGTTCACACACGTGGTTTGTTTTCCGCATTTGCCTATGACTTGGTCATTAGTTTACATAAGCAGTAATTAGAAGTAGTTGTGTTGTACCTGTGTTTTATCATTTGTTTTGTTGCTTTATATCGCATGAAAACAACTGAGGAATGAATCCTCAACAGCAGCTCTCCTGGCACAGCTGGAGAGCTGATAATACAATATTCACTGCATTTGGGGAATCTCACCCCATAATGCTTTGCAGGCCTTCATTTTACAATACATTTGTGCCCAGAACTCATCCTGTGGTGGTCCTGCGGCAATAGGACCACCCCCAAAACATTCAGAAGGATGTGCTCCTTCTGTTTAGGCCACCTTGTGGGTCACTCTAGGTGAGAGGGGACCCTAATATCACAACCTCTTCCACCAGTCAATGCATATTTATGTTTTTCATAGTTAAAGTGTTTGATTTTATAGTTGAGATGAGTTTGTGTTACAAGAGCCTTGCTTGGTCTGTGCTTTTCTGTGTTTGAATTGAAGAATGATTATTGTTCCAAGGCACTCCTAATTCAGTTGGCTTAACAAGGACACATAGTCACTGTCATTAGTACTGCACCTTCTGCTGTTGAATCTGCAGGGACATTTATCCAAGGCAACCATTACCCCTGCACTGTGTGTTGTTGATTCTGCAGGGACATCCAGCCACGAGCAGTGGTATAGTACCTTCTGCTGTTGACCAGTGGTACTACACCTACTGCTGTTGACTCTACAGGGACTTCCAGTAATGACCTGCACCACTGAACCCTTCTGCCACTGACTTCACAGTTAAATTATGTTTAAAAGGCCTGCTAGGCCTGAAAATGTGTAATACACTATGCTTCAAGGGGGTGATTACAAGATTACACTGCAATATTCTTTATCACTCTTTTTATGTGATTATGCCCTCTAGGGGTTGAATATATGTTTATATGACCATGTTCCCTCCAAATGCTATTTTTACTGTGGTGCTCTGTAGGGGAAGTTCAGACCATTACAGTCTAATGCCAATTGTATGAAGGAATGCACAAATACAGTTTATTTCTGATAAAAGTTTATTGTGCTGCATGGCAAAATATTTATAAGGTCCCAAATGCAAGGTTTTCATTATCATTTACAATGCCAACAGCACTAACTCTCGCTAATGCAAGACCTCTTGCATTGCAAATGCTTGTTAGCTTTGACCGACGGTTTAGTACTCTCTGAAACCTTAATCACCAAGATACAAGGTTAGAGCTTAGCTACAAGTAGGATAGGCAGTATGAGATTAAACTAAAAGTGAAAATGTTGAAGGAAATAGCTTTGTTATGTACTGAAAGTTTTTGCGTGCCAACTTTCCACAAATTATCTTTTTCGCAAGCTGAATACATTATTATGTGCCCAAGTTGCTTCACAAGCTTTATCCTAACTCCTCCCGGTACTGTTTTTGATGTCAAAATGATTGTATGGGCGACTGGTGAAATATGATAAAGTGTTGCCCACATAAAATGTTTTTTCGACCCAGGCTTTTGACATTATTTGTCAAGGAATAGGCAATAACATTCGATCAGACCCTTCTGTAATTATACTCAGTACCTCACTACATTACAACATTTACAAGGTCTCACGTGTTCGAAAGGGAGGTTTATTTTTATAGCAAATTATCTGATATGATCGCTGATATTGCTTAGATGTAAGTCTTTTTCAGTCACATCAGTGTGATTGGGAGCAACAATTAGTCATGTAAAACTATATGAATCATTTTATGAATTGAGATTGAATTCCCTTCATAAATTTGAACAAGTCTGGATTTATTTTTAGAAAATACATGGTTAGCCAGTATGGTTTTTTGTGCTGATAATTGAACTATTATTTGTGAATGAATTATCTTTTTATTTGGCTTTATGATCAACTTCAACACTAGGGGCCTTATTATGACCCTAGAATGAGGAGTTTCCTCCATCACAAATGTGACGGATAAGGGGTCTGCGTATTCTGATTCTATTATATTCTATGGAGATCGTAATATGGTGGAAGCGATATCTGTCACGTGTGTGATGGAGGAAACACCTCCGGTCGTAATAAGGCCCTAAGTGTAAGTACAACTCTTTCTGCCCAATAAACAAAAATAATAATATTTAGAATGCCAAAGCTGTTAGGTCTGGCTTGAATTTTCAGTTACTAGTCACCTCTATTGGTTTTAGCAATGATGGTTTAAAAAAGATAGGACCTTTTAGCATTGCCAGTAACTAAGAAGATGCACTGTACTTTGTAATGACACCTGTATGAAAAATGCCTTTCTAAAACTGATTTAATGTCCCTGTAAATATAGACTTTATTCTAAAGTAGGGGCACGATGTTAATAATGAATATCGTTTTTTGAAGAAAGGTATATAAAGTTCCCTTAAACCTAAATAATATATACTTCAACAGAAGAGAAGTGATACGATCCCACATATTTGTAACTCAAAATATGTTTTTTCATCACTATGGAATTGTGGAATGTGTTCTTGTGCTTAATGAAAAGTGAAGATTTTCTTGTATGGTATCAACAGAAGGCACAGCAACCTTCGAAGTGTTGCGTGTTTGTCGCTGAAAAGCAAATGAGAATGTAAGCAGGCCAAATAAACACGCCAGCTCTCTTGGCATTTAATATTGATGAAAGTTCATTCACTGCACAGTTGGGTGCATTTTAATCCCAGATATCCCTACCAAGATGACTGGCATTCCTAAATGTGTAGGCATTCCTCTGCCATGGGGGTGGAGGCATGGTCTTCAATGTTTTTGGGGAACAATAACCAATTTTTAAATGAGCACCGACGATCTTTGCTGGTTTGCATCCTTCCTAATGTTAAGATAGTTGTGATCACAAATGAGATATTCCAGATCCAGAAGCTACCAATCACCTGTGGAGCTGCTCAGAAGTCCATTCATTCCTTGGACATGGGGGCCAGATCAGAAAGTCATATTTTATCTCTAGTGTGATTACTGAGAGGTTGGAACATATTTCGAACTTTAAAAGAGGCAAGGAATCACAGGAATACTTGTGCAAATCGAAATCTTTTACCCTCGGTTCTCTAACTCACGATTAGGGATGTTTCTGTTCAAAATTGACATTTTACATACCCATAACTGATGTAGAAGTGCAATATGCTTTGTGAGTTGGGCTGTTCTTGACAACATCATAGACTACATGGAACAATCTCTACTTCGTCCTGAAAAGGAAATCTTGTCTCCCACCTACTGATTTCAAACCTATTGTCCTACCTCTGGCCTACTCACATAAAGGTAGTGCCAAAGCTTCTTTTACCTGAATCCTTTGGCACCATAAAAGTATCCTCTTTTTTGCTGTTTGTTGCATTACCGGGCAAACAAATGTATCTCTTCACTCCAAACTTGATCAACTTCCAAAAGATGTACATGAAAGAAAGCATAATTATCATTTACAAAGCAGAAATACTAAGATATTAGTGCAACTGAAAGATAAATTGTGCATGTTTGGCAGTCAATGCAACAGTTGAAGTACATATTTCATCAGATTGTAGCTATACCATTGCAGAACAGAGAAAATGAAGATTTATACAGATACTAGACTTGCTCTGTCTTTTTTGCCAGTTCCGAAAATTGCTCAGATCCCACCACAACAAAGAACATCTCTATCACAATTCTTAACTACACGTAGAACCTTAACTACGGGCATTTATCCACAGAAGATCTTGAACCTCAGTGTATCTTTTACTCAGGCTCTGTATCTTCTCCCGCTCCTAGGCTCCCTGTACACAATCCTAGATTAATTCTTCTTCACAATAACTTGTGGATGCCCCTTCTTGTGGTGAGCTATGATTCTATCAAGTCTACTTTTGCCCTATATAAATATTCAAATTCATATTTGAGTCTGTTAACGTGTTGTTCTATTTTGCATGTTGAAAGTGGATTTTGCTGCAGTAGCCATATTAAAATATAATTATTTTTTTTTTAATCTCAGAGTGTATCTGTGAACCAGGTGTTTGTGCTAGGTATAGGCCTATTCATTCAAATGGATTACAAAGTCCTGTGTTGCAGTCCCTTTGCTACTAGAAATTGAAGTGTCGCCATCAACCTGCTTGTGATAATTTTAGTCCTTTGACAATTACAACATTTTTAGGATGCATTCCACTTGGCTATTTTCTTTCAAGCAATGTATACCATTTGCTAAATTACAACCATAAAATCTACAACACAAAATGTTGAGCAAGAATGCTACAATAAATGAGCACTTGGTAGTGTTATCTTCTCCTGTCACCCGCTGACAAATCTTGCAGGTTTTAACCTTTTTGTCAACCTCTGTCCTTGTACAGAACTTAAAGTCCCTGCATTCCTAAAGCCACAGCACGTACATAAATTCATTTTCGGAGGCATTGCTTATGAATTATGACCCTTCAGGGAAAGATATAACTGTGTCATTTATGCTGATTCACTGGTACTTTAATGTTATTCCCAGAAGTAGAGAGCTACTTGTCAGAATCTGAAGGAAAGTACTTCTGAAAATAAATAGCAGATAGCTCCTGCTAGGCTCTGTTATAAAGAAATTGCTTTAGAGAGGTTCATCAAATGCAGCATCTTTAGCTTATGTGCACAGAGGACAGTGTATCAGTGGAATAAATTAGAAATCTAAATATGATGAAACTCAACAACAGGAAAAACTGACATTTAGTAAACAATATGAGACAGATGTGGAACATTTATGATTACAATTGTGCCCAAAAACGAATACTCAATATATGGGTGACATATTACCAATATGAAATAGAGAAGCAATAATGAATTGAAACGCTTGAGCTAGAGAGACAATAATTTGATGTCTGACAAACATTTAAAATCTTGTGACAATATTCTTTGAAGTGCCGCAATTTACCTATGTGTTTCTAACAATAGTGGCTACTTCGTTACCATTCAGAACACATGCACTAGAGCCTATTTTCTTAAAATATCGCTGCGTACTGTATGCCTACTGTAAAAAATGACAACCAAGCCCCTCTGTAGAAATGTGTTAAAACGTATCATTCCACTGCATAAGTTCAGGTGTTTGTGTATGTTCTTTTGCATGAGCTCGTGGAGTGTTTAGATTTAACTGTGTTCAAAGTTTGAGTCATTATTTGGGAGACTTACAGTCATTGGTAGAGCAGATTTACCTTCACCGTCCAGTGTTTGTGGGAGCTAATAAAGAAGACAGTAGAAACTTGTGGGGGTGTCTTTGTTCATTTACCACAGTTGGCGATGAGCAGAGCAGCTGTGATTGGGACCCACTGCCACTAAAGTTTCCAATGATGAGAGCCGAGTTTCGTCAGGATTTTAAGGATAATTGAGGGTTTGTTCTTTAGTCAGGATCGGATGTACAGAGTCAAGTTGTCCTGGGTAAATATTTTGAGCTGCACTGCTGGTGTTATGATTGTGGCACATTTTCCTTTGCGTAGTGTTCAGAGAGCTGGGAGTGGAATACACGCAATCTTGGTGACTTATCGTGCGGAGGATCATTCTGTTGTTGTAGTTCTGTGCACATTACATCTTCACACCTGCGACAGAATGGAAACACAGCTAATGATGCATTACCATGCTGAGAGCCATCCGGAGCAGGCATGTCAACATGCAGCCATTTTATGAGAGGAGCTGAACAACACACATCGTAGGATTATCATCATGACTCCAGTATTCAGCAAAAGGTAATTTATTAGGACAGGATTGCAATAAACATTATTACATGTAACAGCCCAACATCTTGAACTCCTTAACAGATCAACTGTATTTTCTCCTTTGCCCCCTCATCACCATTTTCTCCCCAATAATGTCTCATGCATTCTTTTTTGCCCTTCACCCCAGTCACTTCCTCCCATCACTGTCGTCTTCATCTCTTCCTTTCAAAACATCCTCCAACCACCACTTCATTCATCTGTTCCAGCCAACCTACCCTTAGATCTCCTTTCACCTGAACTCCTTATTCCTCCTCCCAATGGGTCGATCTGCCCGCCTCTGACTCTCCACCCCCAACATATTGCTCCCACTCACCAGCAACCCAGCTTAACTTGGCAGCCCTCACCCGAAACCCCCCAAAACCCCATAGGGCATGTGGGTGGATAAAAGCTCCATGCCCTTCACCCATGAGCTGGAAGAGGATGTCATCTCCTCTCCCAGCTCATTTAACCCTCCCATCTAACCCATGTGACTTCCCTTCCATTCCCAACAACCAATCCTGTCCCTCACCTCCTCCCCACAAAGTTTCTCTGCTAAACACTAGTCTGTGACTAGCGTTCCCCGAGACCCTTAATTGCTTTGTGTGAACATGTTGTGCTGTAAAAACAGCTTTTTCAGATAGCTGTGCGGTAAACACTGCTATTAAGACCATGCGTCAACACTTTTTGCCTGTAAGTCATCCGATCAGAGTATGTTTATATGCTTTATACCAGCGATCGGAAACAGTTAAGTGTATCATTGAATTTGTTGCTCCACAGTTCGTCAATCATCATAATCAGTGTTTTATCTGCACAAGAGATGTTTATGAGGTTAAAAAAATATTGATTACATTTATTTAAAAAACATTGTAATAGTTTTTAAACATTACTACATTTTATTTTTAACAATGAATGTGAATTGTGGCAATCCACCGCCTCTGTGTTTTTTGGCGTCCAAACCAGCCCGGTACAAAATGGGACAAATGGTTAAGACATTTGAAAAATTTGATGCTAGCTATTAATAGTGACTTATTTGAGTCTAGCACAAAGAAAGTGATATTATTAAACTTTTTTGGAATAGAGGCAGAAGTCGTTTTCGAACATTTACCTCTCATGCGATTTGGCTGTTGTGAATGATATGATAAAGGAATCAAAGATTTGTGTCTCCCAAGGTCATCGGAGATTTCATTTCCATTGCTCATTTAGGACATGTAGGTCAGTCTGGGCCCATTAGGAAAACTAGAAATGTATTTTGGTATCCTTGTATGGATGCAGATATTGTACAGATTGTCAACAATGCAATTTGTGTCAGACTTCTGATAAAATTATAAAGACATTAAAGCCCTCATTATGACCCTGGCAGTGGGTGATAAAGTGGTGGTAATACTGCCAACAGGCTGGCAGTAACTACGGCCAAATTATGACCATGGTGGTGATATCACCGAAAGACAGCCAATGTACCACATCGACCGCCAGGGCGGAAACAACAGTCACCACAGCATTAGCCGCCTACAGCCAGGCGGAAGACAAAGTTCAGCCCACCATAAAAGCTACCTTTTCCAGGGCAGTACCAATGCCATCAAAAGCCTGATGGAAACAGAGAACAGAAGTCAAAGCACTCACCATTTGTTACACAGGGAAGAACCACGCCACCATGGAACCCCAACTGCATGTTTTCCTGATGATCTCCTACGTTATGCTCCACCACGTGGACCAACGCCAGCGAAGACGATGACGGTGAGTGCAGCCACCTAGCACACAAGGGAGGGGGAAGGAAAACAAGAGTGACACACACAAACGCACAACACACACCCGAAACACGCACTCCATACACAAAACCAGCTGCACAAGAAAATCAGTTTGTCCACGATAATCGGCAAAATAATGCAAGGACAACAGGTATTGACCATAGTTCACAGGGGCCACATGGCCACAGGGCAAAGTCCAAGGCCCCACTCGATTCCTGCACCAATATGGAGATAACAATGCAGGGGCATCAGTTGGCAAATAGGCAGGCACCTCAGGGAGAGGGGGGCACCTCAGCCGAATGTGATAACAAGACCACTGGTTCTGGAGGAGGCAACATGCCCTGTGCTTGGTCCTGGGGAGTGAAAGGCCACAGTCTCTTGAGTGAGTGACTTGCCCACTGGTTCTGGAGGGGGCAACATTCCCTGTGCTTGGTCCTGGGGAGTGTAAGGCTACAGTCTCCAGAGTGGGTGACTTGCCCACTGGTTCCGGAGGGGGCAACATGCCCAGTGGTTGGTCCTGGGAGTGCAAGACCACAGTCTCTCAAGTGGGTGAGGACCCCACTGGTTCTGGTGGGGGCAGGCCACACAGCAGCCCATAGAGGCTGGACTGTATGGCGTCTACCAGCAGTGATGGCTGCACTGTGGTGGTGATTGTGGGCGGGTCTGGCTCAGCCCCTTCACCATCTGATGGCTGCACTGTTGTGGTGGCTGTGGGAGGCTCCTGCTCAACCCCTGCACTCTCTGATGGCTGCACAACCACAGCTAGCAGTGGGGGCTCTGTGACAGCTGCTGGTGCAGGCCCCTTCCTCTCCTTTGTGGCTGGTGCAGCTCCTTCCCCTTCTTTGTGGCTGGGACAGGCGCCTTCCCCTTCTTTGTTTGCTGGTGCAGACTCCTTCCCCGTCGTTGTGACTGGTGCAGGTTCCTTCCCCTTCAGTATTTGTTGCCTGGAATCCTTTCCACCATGAGCAGGTGCTGCTAAAACTGGGCCCGTGGACTTTTAGGCTTAGGTGCTTGGCTGGGTCCTTGATACCCTGGCCATACGTGCAGTACGGGGAAGGGTAGGGAAGAGGTCAATCTGGGAAAGGAAAAGCTTTTTAGGGACATTGGGACAGGAAGAGGGAGAAGTAATGGGAGTGCAGGATGAGGGAGTGGTTATTGGAGATGGTTGTCTGCTGGATTTGGGTGCAGGTGCATGGGTTGTATGCTGTTGTGAGGTTAATGGCTGTTGGGTGTCGAATTGCTTGCGTTTGTGTACTTTAGGAGGGGGGACATACACGGTGGGTGAGGACACAGGGGGCGTGTGCATGGATGTTGTGGAGGTGTCTGCTAGTGAGATGTGTGTTCTGCTTGGGGTGCTGATGATGCAGGTAGTGGATGATGATGTAGTGCATTCAGGTGTGAGTGTGAATGTAACTGGGTGGGAGGTGGGGGAAATAGGTGATATTGTTGTGTCTGCAACTAGATGGTGTTTGTGTGAGGGCCTGTGGGATGAACTGTGGTGCTTGTGTTTGCCTGTGCCACTCTTGGGTGTTGTCTTGTGTGCATGTTCATCTGGCTGTGTGCATGGGATTGGTTGGGATTGAGGGAAATGGGTCTGGGAAGTAGTAGTTGGAGGGGTTACGGTAGAAAGAGGGACAATGGCTGCCATCATAGAGGAGGCCAGAGCCTGTATCGATCTCTGTTGGGTCGCCAATCCACGTGATTGCCCTCCAGTAATGCATTGGATTGCTGCATCTGGGCTGCCAGCCCCTGGATGGCATTCACAATGGTTGACTGCCCAACAGAGATGGATCTCAGGAGGTCAATAGCCTCCTCACTCAGGGCAGCAGGGCTCACTGGGGAAGGGCCTGAGGTGCCTGGGGCGAAGGAGATGCCCACCCCCCCGAGTGAGCGGGCACCGGCAACTCACTGAGGGGCTGCTGGGAGGGTGGTGCTGGTACAGGGGTGGCAGCTGTACCTGTAGCTGGGGTGGTCACAGAGTTGTCCGCCACCACCAGGGAACTCCCATCAGAGGAGATATCTGAGTCTGTGTTGTCCCCTCCAGTCTCCGCTGTGGTGCTCCCCTCACCCTCTGTCCCACTGGTGCTCTCAGCGTCAGAGGACTCTGCCTCCAGGGTCCTGTGGGATGCAGCTCCCTCTGTCGCTGGTGTCTCTGCTCCTCTGCCAGATGATGCTAATGCACATAAGGTCAGGATGACAAAACAAGAAAGGGGGTTAGAGACAGTAAGGCTACAATGGGTCAATGACTGCACCAACACCACCGTTCGCGTACACAGCGCCCTCACACACAGGGTACAGGCCTACGCACTATGCATTGCACTATCAGTGATATTGCTAGCCACCAAGGCATGAGGAAGAGGACACACCACCAACTGCAGCACAACTGGGACCCACACAGCCCTGACCAGTAGTGAATGCTAACAAGCTAGTTAGGCAGTATTTCCCCTTCAGACCCTTAGCCACCAGAGAACCTACGCTGCTATGTCTGGCCTGGCCTAGGGGCACCCACTGACACACAACCACCACCCCGATACCACCCCTCCAGCCGTGAGCTTCAATGATGGCCACTGCACTCACCCGTTGTGGCTGCTGAGATGCCCTCAAGTGCCCATCCAGCTCAGGATAGGCCACCACCACTATGCGGGCCATTAGGGGGGTCAGGGTCCAACGGGCACCCCTTCCTCATTAGAAGGCCATCCCCAGCTGGGCCTCTGCGGTCTTCCGTGCCCAGCGTCTCAGGTCCTCCCTCCATTTCCGGCAGTGGGTGCTCTGCCTGTCATGGACCCCCAAGGTCCGCTCCTCTATGCCGATGGCACGACCTATACCCTTAGTTAAAGGGCGCTGACCTGCAGAGGAAATACAGACAGGAGAACACCATTAGACAAACAGACCATCCAGTAAAACAAATGGCCCACCATACCCGTTTACATCACCATTGGCTCACACATAGCCCAGCACACAATGTGTACACCGCCAGGAGGACATCCACCCCGACTTACACTATGCCTTCACACACAACTCCATGCATTCATGCCACATGCATTATGCTCACAGTGTACTCACCTGTAGGTCTGGAGGCCCATACAGTAGTCCGTACTTGGGTAGGACCCCATCGACCAGTCTCTCCAACTCCTCAGAAGTGAAGGCTGGGGCCCTTTCCCCAGTCACACGGGCCATGGTAGGTTCCATACACAGGTCACAGCAGCACATGCAGTGTAGGTCCTCTCCTAGGGAAGGTCAGGAAACAAGTGAGGAATATGATAGAAAATGGTGGTCATGTCCGCGGTGGTGCATACCGTCATCAGCGGCGTAGATCACCATTGGCCACTGTACCCCATAGGGCTCAATTAGAACCAATGAGGAGTTGCACGGCTGTTTTCCGACCGCCTACCGCCACGGCACACAAAGTCAGCGGCATTACCTCACTTCCACCTGTCCTCCACAAAGGATAAGTTGCCATTTCAGGGGGGGTGGGGTGAACAAGCCTATGTGATAACGCTACGTCACAGGATAAATAGGCACCTACTTGACAAATTACACTGTCTCATAACATGTTCACAGATTGTGGCTCCACTGTTCAGTTTGTGACAGCTTTCTCACTCTTTTGTCCCTTAGATACCTACAGCTGCAGATGAATAGGAGATGGAGACATACCCCTGTGTACAGACCCCTTGTGGACTTGGCTACACTGGAGAACAGGAACATTATCCTCACCTATAGACTGGACAGGGCCACAATCACAGAGCTGTGTGCCCTATTGGAGCCTGACCTGATATCTGCTATCCATCAGCCCTCTGGGATACCCCCTGTAGTGCAAGTACTATTAGTTCTCCATTTCCTGGCAACTGGTTCTTTTCAAGTGACAATGGGCTTGGCAGCAGGAATATCACAGCCAATGTTCCCAATAGTGCTGACAAGAGTGTTGTCTGCTCTGATAAAACACATGTGCAGCAACATTGCATTCCCCCATGCTGAGGATTTGGCCACTGTGAAGGCCTAGTTTTATGCAATGGACATATCCCTAATATAACTTGGGCGATTGATGGAATACATATTGCATTTGTCCCCCGGCCAGAATGAACAGGTGTTCAGGAATCGTAAGAGTTTCCACTTCACGAATGTGCAGATGGTGTGCTTGGCGGACCAGTATATCTCCCACGTCAATGCTAAGTATCCTGGGTCGGTGCATGATGCCTTTGTCCTGAGGAATAACAGCATCCCAAATGTGATGTCCCAACTACAGAGGCACAGGGAGTGGCTAATAGGTGAGCCCTGGTTCCCACCCAGTATATGTTGGTGTATGCCGATGGAGTTGGCCATATAGGATAGTGTGTGGCTAAATGTGGTCCCTCAATATTTACAAGTGACTCTGGTTACCCAAACCTATTATGGCTGCTGATCCCTGTGAGGAATGCGAGGACAATGGCAGAAGAATGTTACAATAAGGCACATGGGCGAACCAGAAGGATCATTGAAAGAACCTTTGGCCTCCTGAAGGCCAGGTTCCGGTGCCTCCATCTGACAGGTGGATCCCTGTGCTACTCACCCAAGAAGTCTGCCAGATAGTTGTGGCATGCTGCATTCTGTACAGCCTGGCCTTCAGACGCCATGTACCTTTTCTGCAGGAGGAGGAGACTGGAGATCCGCCTGTGGCATCAGTGGACCATGTGGACAGTGAGGATGAGGAGGCAAAGGTAGAGGATGTGGATAACAGAACATCTGTGATCTGTCAGTACTTCAAATGACACATAGGTGAGACAGTGCAACTTTACATTTCCATGACTTTGGTTGTATTCATTGGCATGCTGATATTTACCACGTCTATGCCCATTTACTGTTACCTCTGGCTATTCATTTTACAGATGTTGGTGATTACCCCTGGTGTGATTATAACAGCCAGCTACAGGTCATTGATTCTATGCTCATTGTATGTACAGTTCATTTGCAATGGTTGTACCTGTTTCAATCAGTACATATTTGAAATACATGACATATTCAAAATCGATTTATATCAAAGGGTGTTTTTGTAGTACTAATATATAGAGGGGGAAGTGCAATGGAATGGGGTGATGATGGAGGAAAATCCAGGGTATTGTTTCAGTCTATTCGCAGCACAGGCGCATTGTCCAAGGGGACATAGGAAGGGGTGCAATGGCAGTTAAAAGTGGACAGGGTGACTGAGTGGGACACAAGGGGGGCAATCAGGAGAGTCTTTTTTCCTGGTGGGGTCTTGGCAACTGTCTCTGGCTTCTGTCTGGATCACAGGGAACATTTGCAGGGTAGATCATCGTTTGCAGGGGGAGGGGTGCTAGTGGCCTGTGGGTCCTGTGGCAGGGCCTCCTGGCCACTAGCGGAAGTGGAAGGCTGTTCAGGTGACTGGCTAGTGGCAGAGGCCCTCTGGTGTGTCACTGCCTCCCTCATAATTTTGGCCATATCTGCCAGAACCTCTGCCATGGAGATCAGGGTGTTGTTGATGGCCTGCAAGACCTCCCTGATCCCCTGATACTGTCCCTCCTGCAGCCGCCTGTTCTCCTGCACGTTGTCTAGGATCTGGGCCATCATGTCCTGGGAATGTTGATAGGCTCTCAGGATCTCAGAGAGCACCTCCTGGAGAGTCAGTTCCCTGCTCCTGTCCTCCACCTGGTGCACAGCAATCCTCACAGTTTCCCTGCTGGCCTGTGTCTCTGTCCCCTGAACCTTGTGCCCACTGCCACTGACCCCAAGTCCCTGATTGTCTTGGGGGCGAGGTGTCACCTGGGGTCCCTGTAGACTTGGGAACACTCCTGATTGACATGTCCTGGGGACAGAGGTTTGGGTACGCTGGGTGAGTGCTGTGGTGTTGTTTCCTGATGGGGGAGGCTCTGTGGTGGTGTGTGACTGGGCTTGGGTCACCGGCTGTCCAGTGGTCCCTGATGGGCCAGATAGATCATCCAGATCCTAAAGACCAGAGTTCCTATCATCACTGTGGGCCTCTTCTGTTGGGGGACTGGATAGTGCTGGCACCTCCTCTCCAGTGACATTGTCTGGGGTACCTGTGGGGATGTAAATGATGTATTATGCTTCCTGTGTATGACATATTGTATATTCCTGGCTTCCCCTCTATGGTTGTTATGGCCCTGCCAGCTTTTACTTGTGTATGTTGGTGTATGGTATGATTGTTAGTTTCCCTATGCTGTGCATGCTTTAGTGACGAGTGTCCATGCAGGGCTATGCGAGGTGTCCATGCATTGGTACAGCATGCAGGGCTTGGCATTGGGATTAGTGAGATGTGATGGCTGAGTGTGTGGGATGGAGTGGAGTGATGGGAGTGAGGGTGAGGGTATGTGATGGCATGCAGTTATGGGGGGTGATAATTGTTTAAAGTTGACTTACCAGAGTTCAGTCCTCCTCCGACTCCGGTCAGGCCCTCAGGATGCAGTATTGCCAAGACTTGCTCCTCCCATTCTGTGAGTTGTAGGGGAGGAGGTGGGGGTCCACCGCCAGTCCTCTGGGTAGCGAGCTGGTGTCTTGCTGCTATGGAACGTACCTTCCCCCATAGGTCTTTCCACCTCTTCTTGATGTCATCCCTTCTTCTGGGGTTCTGTCCCATGGTGTTGACCTATTCAACGATTCTCCGCCATAGCTCCATCTTCCTGGCTATCGATATTTGCTGCACCTGTGCTCCAAACAGCTGTGGCTCTACTCTAACGATTTCCTCCACCATGACCCTTAACTCCTTAGTGAAACAGGGGTGCCTTTGTGGTGTTATATGATGTGTGTTGGTGAGGGTGTGTTGGGTAATGTGTTGGGGTGTGTGAAGTGGGGTGCGTGAGGGATGAATGGGTGTCTGTGGTGTGTGTGTCTAGTTGTCACAGTGGTCTTGGTGTCAGTCTTGTGCCAATGATTTGTATTCGTAAGGGGTTGTGGGTAAAGAACGTGTGTGTTTTATAGTGGTGTGGGTATGTGGGTGTGGTGTGTGTATGGGTGTCATGTGTGTGTTGTTTGAATTGTCCAATGTGGTGTTGTTTTGGTTGTGGGTGTCCACTGTGAGCGCGGTGGTATGTACCGCCAATGGTTTACCGCCATTGAATGTCCACTGTGGTGATTCATGGGTCATAATGTGATGGGCGTTGTTCTGTTGGCGTAACAGTGTGGGTTTTGATACCGACAGTTTATCACTGACCTGGCGGATTTGTGTATGTGGCTGTATTCTGTCGGATTGGTGTGTGTGTGTCATAATATGGTGAATGGATATCCACCGTGGTAAGTTGGTGGCCGTCAGCGTGGTGGTAAGCGGGACTTACCACCAGAGTCATAATAAGGGCCTAAGTGCTGAGCCTGTTTGTCATATTGTTCCACAGGAGCCATGGAGAGAGTTGGTGATGGATTTGTTAGGTCCACATGAAACGTCTGAGAAAGGCAAGGTGTGTGTTTTAGTTGTTTTTGACTTTCTTTTTCCAAATGGGCAGAACTTAAATGGATGTGAAAAGCTAATACCGATTCTGTTATTATTTTTGACAGGAATGTTATAGGAGAGAAGGAATTCCTGATTCCATTACATCTGATAATGGTGTACAATTTCCATCTTCAGAATTGGAGTCATTTTTAGTTAATTTGGGTATCAAGAATGTACACACAGCTTTATACTCATCAAATATCAAAGGTTTAGTTGAAAGATTTAACAAGACGGTTGCCGAAGGTGCTCAACTGGTTATTAAATCCAGGATAAATATAAAAAATGATGGCCCAGACTTATGGTGGCCTAGCACCATTCCAACGCCACATTTGCTTAATGTTTTTAGGCTAATGTGGCATTGGAAGAAGAAAAACACAGCACTATATTTACAAAGTGGTGCAATGCTTGCATTGCACCACTTTGTAACCCCTTTGCACCACATTATTCCTGCACCTAGCATAACGTATGCAAGGGGAGCATTCCAGCCTCTGAGGCCATTAGAAAAGTGCAATGGAATCTATGAGATTCCTTTGCGCTATTTTGATCTGCATTTCTTAATGCCCGCTAAGTGCAGGAGTTAAAAAGAGGCTCCCATTGTGTTCAATGAGCCTCTGAGTGCTTTGCAGGATTAGCATCTAGTCCTGCGAAGCGTGAGACTAGCGTCAAACATTATGATGCGGATCCCCCTGACTACCGCCTTGGTGTGCCATATTTTTAATGTGGCACATACATGGTGGCGTTAGGTGGGCATTAGGGGTGCAAGAAAAGTGGTGCTGCACTAGGTGCAGCACCACTTTTCATAAATCTGGGTTTATGTGTAATTTAGTATGGTCATATTATTGCACTCCACGTTATCACAGCATTTTCTCTGTTTGTAACGTTGAATGGAAGAAAGCCGAGGCAAGGTTTGAATCCCAGTTGTTTGGTGAATTAAATGGGTAGTTTGAGTATGGAAACCCTACACGATAAAGCTAAGGAGAATGTTCATTCTAAACAAAGCCAGTTAGTCAATGTGTGCCCAAAGAAATGGATGTGGGATCAGGTATTTGGGAATTGGTGATGTGGTCAAAGTCAAATTATCAGGACACGTTAGTCAAGGTAATTTTAAGTTTTCGAAAGCAGAAAAGCTGTTACAATTAGAAAGATGTCAGTTTTACTGAATATTGGTTCATGGTGGAGTCTTGTACGTTTGGCAAAGTCAATAATAGTATTTCTGATGGAATTATGGATGAAATAATGTCACCGGATTTCAGTTCAGATAATGCCTGTGACTTTAAAGTATATTGCTAAATATGAAAGAGTTGATACTGAACCACAGTTTGCAGATTGTACAACCAGCGTTAGAATATGGACTGTGAATTCTCAGAGAACTAGAATCAAGATTTTGTTTTGTGTTAATATTTAGAAGTGCATTTGTATATTCCTTAAGATTTTTAGTTTTAAGATTTGTATTATTATTATTTAGTTTTAAAAAAGGAAGATAGGTAATAATGTGTTTAAAGGTTTTTAAACTTAAACTTCCACTGCATGAGCTAAGATCTTTGTGTATGTTCTTTTGCTTGAGCTTGTGGAGTGTTTAGGTTTCAGTGTGATCTAAGTTTGAGTCATTATTTGGAAGACTTACAGTCGTTATGGTTGAGCAGACTTTGACTGTCCAGTGCGTGGGTGCTAACCAAGAAGACAGTAGAAACTTGTGGAAGTGTCTTTGTTTATTTACCCCACCCTCCCATTGAAAGACTGGCTGCATATTTGTATCTTCGTATTTTTTCTTCCTTGTGTTACTCCAGCAACATTAACATCCATTTCTTATGACATATCCAGCCTACTGTGCTTATTTCCCCTCCCTCTCCTTATGTATTTTTCACTAAAATGATTTTGCAGGACGATAATTATCATTCAACTACGTTTTTTAGGAAATTGTTCAATAAA
The DNA here is from genome assembly GCF_031143425.1 of Pleurodeles waltl. Lineage (NCBI taxonomy): Eukaryota > Metazoa > Chordata > Amphibia > Caudata > Salamandridae > Pleurodeles > Pleurodeles waltl. The sequence continues at coordinate 147,169,206 of NC_090439.1, forward strand.
CTGTGTTACTTGTTATCAGCTGCGATGAGAGATGCTGCAATTACTCAGTGTAATACAAATGTGCATGCACCAAAGAATCTAGTAATGAATGGAGTAGACCTAAACAATGCATGGATCAATGGGCCTTACAATAAACATCATTGACCTTACACAGAGCTTTCATTCATGCCCCGAGTTGCAATAAACAGACTCAGTACATCTGGTTTATTTTATATATGCTATGTTTGTTGAATGTGCTGCAATGACTGATTCCTCAATTATCAAGTATAATGCCATAAGTGCATAAGCAGTAAAGTTAGTAAGGAGTGTCAGAGACTCCAAAATAATCTTGGGGCACAGAACGGTTAGCAAGGAAAATTAAGGACAAGTAAAGCAGATCCTGGTCATCTACATGATCACCTTATATGCTCAGCACTTGCACCAACTTTCTGTGTATGTGGGTGTGTATGTGTATGTGTGTATCTGTGTGCGGCAGAGATATGCGTCCACCGCTTCATAATTCCCCTCTACATATTTTAAGTGTACACTTTATATACATGGCCACATGCATAAACACCACACACACACACGTGTTCACAGAGTAATAAACACTCAAAAACATAGCACACAAACGGACAGTTCCTCATATTGTTCCTCTATGGGCCACCATGCCAGCCCATGGTAGGCTTTCCCACAAGCCACCACACCATGCCGTACTATTTCTGTGGCACAGACAAGTACATGAGCTATAAGCCCTTCGAGGAGGTAATTCTGGGGATGTGCTGCCTCTGGGTTTGCTTGAGGCATGCAGTGTGCTGGAGACTTCCAGGAGCACAACGTCATGCCTCCTGTCTCATGCAGGGAAATTGTGGCTCATAAGAGAAGGAGAGGATATATTTATTTCACAGGAGGCTAAATCCATTGAGCACAAGCTGTTACGTCATGATGTTTGGAGGCAGCAGCCATCTGGTTTGAAGAGGATTCACAAGACATTATGCCTCATCATACCAGCCCTACCTTTACAGGAATGCGCTGAGTTAAAGATGTACTGGAAGAGGACACGAGGGATTATATGCATGGCATCTTGAAGGATGGTTTCTTCTGAGGAAGGAATCATATCTGAGTGCACTCTGTATTCTTTGCAATGCTTTGATTTGAAAGTGTCCAAACATGTCAAACACAGCAATGGAAGCACTGGTTAGGCAGATTTACAGAACTTCCTCCCAGTCAAATGCTGATCTGTTATAAAGAGGCAGATCAACATAGATCACAGCCAAACACTTTCTCTGCATAATTCGTGTATGCTATTTTGATAAATACATTAACTCTGGAAGGCAGCTAAATTAGTTTCTACCTAGATCTAACAAATTACAAACGGAGGTTCGCAAATGAATTGCCTTTCCTTCATACCGCTAGTGCCAGAGCTTGGCAATCTGGGCCTCTCTTCTCACTCAGTTGTCACAGAACCTGGACCTTAAGGTTATACCTCATTTTACACTACAGGTTGACGCCTTCAAGATTGCCATATCTAAACATTTTCATATGTTACAAAAATATGTCTGTTCGACCTGACAGCCTTAGGGTAGTCACCCCCAAGTTTCTGCTTGTCTCCCTCCACTTTTTGAACACTGTTTTTGCTGATTTTAGGACTCTGCACACTTTACCACTGCTAACCAGTGCTAAAGTGCATATGCTCTCCCCCTTTAAACATGACACATTGGATCATACCCAATTTGCTTATTTAATTTACCTAAAAGTACCTAATAAAGTGCACTATATGTGCCCAGAGCCTGTACACCAAATGCTACTAGAAGGCCTGAATCACTGCTTGTGCCACCTACGTAAGTAGTTCCTTAACCTTGTCTCAGGCCTGCCATTGCAAGGCCCGTGTGTGCAGTTTCACTGCAAATTGGACTTGGCATTTAAAAGTACTTGCCAAGCCTAAAACTCCCCTTTTTCTACACCTATGTCACCCTTAAGGTAGGTCCTAGGTATCCCATAGGGCAGGGTGCTGTGTAGACAAAAGGCAGGACATGTACCTGTGTAGTTTACATGTCCTGGTGGTGTAAAACTCCTAAATTTGTTTTGCACTGATGTGAGGCCTGCTCCTTTCACAGGCTAACATTAGGGCTACCCTCATAAACTGTTTGAGTGTTAGCTTCTGATCTGAAAGGAGTAGGAAGGTCAAATATAGTATGGCCAGAATGGTAATACAAAATCCTGCTGACTGGTGAAGTTGGATTTAATATTACTATTTTAGAAATGCCACTTTCAGAAAGTGAGCATTTCTCTGCACTTAAATCCTTCTGTGCCTTACAATCCACATCTGGCTAGGTTCAGTTCACACCTCCCTTGTGCATTCACTCATGCAAACCCCAAACACAGGATGTTCAGCCTCACTTGCATACATCTGCATTTTGAATGGTTCTTCCTGAACTGGGAGGGTGGAGGGACTGACACTTACATGTCAAAGGACAGTAGCCTGCCCTCACACAAAGGCCTGCGACACCCCATACTGGGACCTTGGCAGACAGGATTGAACTGAAAGGGGACCTTCTTGCCTTCTAAGTCACTCTTTGAAGTCTCCCCCACTTCAAAGGCACATTTGGGTATTTAAACAGGGCCTCTGCCCCTACCAACTCAGACACTTCCTGGAGAAGAGAACCTGAACCAGAACCTGCAGCCTGCCAAGAAGAACTGCCTGGCTGCCCAAAGGACTCACCTGACCGCTTTCTGAGAAGGACTGTTGCCTTGCTGTTGCCCTGCTGCCTTGCTGCTCTCTGGCTGTGCTGAGAAGTGCTCTCCAAGGGCTTGGATAGAGCTTGCCTCCTGTTCCCTGAAGTCTCAGGACCACAAAGACTTAATTTCTGCAAAAAGAACTCCCTGTGCGGTAGAAATCGATGCACAGCTGGCAGAAAATGACGCACAACCTGCATCAAGGTGAAACATTCACTGCAGGCCAAACTGGAACAATTCAGCCCAACTTCGCAAGGAGAAGATCGATGCAGCACCAGCGTAGCAATCAGAAATTCAACACACTGCCCACTGGATCGACCCAGAGCTGGGCCGGAACAATGCAGCCCAACTTTCTGAAAGGAATCGATGGCAGCGCCTGCCGTGCAGTAGAAATTTCCACGCAACGCCCACCGGATCACCACAGTCCCTGTGACTTCGTCCTGCCAGCATCCGATTTCAACACGTCATCCCCAGGGCGTCAGAAAACCCTGCAACCCGAAAGGATCTAAGACCGAGCACTAGAAATTGACACAAAGCCTTTCCTGTGTGAAAAATAAACGATGCATCGCCGTGTGCGGCCCGGGAAATCAACGCACACCTCCCTGTTTTCCATGGATCTCCTCCTCTGCAGTTCCTTGTGGAGATTTTGAATGCAAACCAGGTACTTTGTGCTTGCAAGAGATATTTGTTGCTTTTGAGAGTCTAAAGACACTTTATATCATTTCTACAGTGATATTTTCAACATATACTTATTGCATCTTAATCGTTTTGACCTGCATTTATCCAGATAAATATTTTAGATTTTTCTTAACACTGTGTGGTGTATTTCTGTGGAGTTCTACTGTGTTACTGCACGATTTATTGCACAAATACTTTATACATTGCCTTCTAATTTAAGCCTGACTGCTCAGTGCCAAGCTACCAGTAGGTGGGCACAGGATAATTTGGATTGTGTGTGATTTACTCTGACTAGAGTGAGGGTCCTTGCTTGGACAGGGGGTAACCTGACTGACAACCACAGACCCACTTCTAACAATGTCTAAAAACCCAAAGAGTCGGTGAGTAGTATCATCAAAGGTGAGCAGAATATCACAATGTGACAATACTGTTCAGAGTCACAATGTCACAAGTAACCATCATTCCAATCATGGTATTAGCAGGACATGCAGTTTTAGTTGATAATTTGTCCTGTTGTCTGGATGGAATGGTGGAAGAAATGTGACTGCAAAGTTGGGAACATATATTTGATTTAAGAAACAGATAAATGAAGGAGAGCTCCTACTGCCACATCAATTGAGGTTTTTCAAAAACACACATCTCTTATTTGGTAAATCACCAATTCATGTTGAACATGAAGTTGTTTCCATGCAAAGAGGCCTGAAGATGTTCCTCTTCGTAGTAACTGGACAGATAGTTTATACTGTTTTCTGATCTAATAAGTAAATAAATACCAATCTGTTCAATTTGTTTTAGGTTTAAATTCAAGTTATCATAATTCAAATTATGGTGTGATGTTTTAATTCTGTGTATATTTTTAGGTGATGATCAAGTAAATGGCACACATCAAAATCAAAATAATTAAATTGAAGCAAACGTTTATGTAAAGCAACCCACTTTCATGATTGGAAATGAAGTTTGACTGTCCTATAAAAATACAAATTCACAAGACTGAGTATTCTGATGTTGATACTTCGTAGCCCTCACTAACTGATTAGTATAGCTGGCACTGTTAAAGAGTCACAATTAATCCCACTGTTTGATCATGTTTAATTAAAGAACTATAATTTAGCATTTAGAGCATTTGGTATAAATTAAAGATTCCCAGCATCATTAAAAAGTCATTACAGTGCTGGATTAAAATTAAACAGTCAAATTCTACCAGTGCATATCAGGTCTAATTCAGAGGGTAGGTGGAGATCTAGGGGGAAAAAGGAACTGCACCCATATGTGGCATGGCTGGAAGATTCACAGAAAAGATCTAGTCAGGCATTCTGTGAGTTGTCACCACCCTGAGGGCAACTTATAAATGCCACACACACAGGGGGTCATTACAACTTCTGAGGACGGAAAATCCCATCTGGCAAAGTCCTGATGGGTAGGTTGCCACCAGTGCAGCTGGCTTCTCGCCGGCCCCATTACGACGTTCCCCCTGTGTCAGTGGGAGGAAACAGAGTTTCCATCCACTGGCCCAGCATGAAATGGCCCACAGCATTGGCTTTGGCACGTAAAAGAGCTGATGGCAATGCTGTAGTGCGTGGGGTGCAACAGCACCCATCACCTAAGACAGTGAACTTTGCGACAGGCAGGGGGGGCTGCACTGCCCATGCCAAGTGCATGGGCAGTGCAGGGTGCCCCCCGGGGGCACCCTGCACCCCATCTCCACCAGACTTTTCATGGCGGGGTTACCTCCAATTAAACCTCTGGCAGAGAGGGGGGGTCGTAATCCCCAGGGCAGCACTGCTTTCAGCGCTGCCCTGTTGGATTAGGACCACCAGCACCTCCAGACCATCCTGTGGACAAAAACTGCCGGTGCTGGCGGTCGGACAACAGCGCTACCGCCGTGTTCGTAATGTGGTGGTCAAACCACCACATTGTCGGCGGTCCAACCGCCACCGTGACCCTGGCAGTCATGAGATCGCTAGGGTCGTAATAAAGCCCACAGTCATGAATTGTGGGTTCAGGGAAGGATGTTCCTCCAACCAGAAATAAATAATCCCTTTATTAATCACAAACTGCACTTCTAAAATTACTGAAGGCAAAAGGAACTCAAAACAGTAGTAAATGTGCTCCAACTCCGAGCTGAAGTAAGAACAACACCAAACATAGCCAACCACTGATATTGCCATACCCTCAGTAGAAAAAAATGGTGGTAGGAACTTAAAATAAACCCATTTAGAAATAATCTCACATTATTTATATAGATACAAATATAAATAAATGTAATTTAATATTAAAAACAAAAATTAAAACTTTTTAACATATTGGAATAAAAGTTTTGATTTAAAATAAATATAACATGTTTATTGAAATACAATTAAATACTTTGGAATTTATTCTGTACATCACTTATAATTATTAATAAATAACACAAATATATTTTAGATTTTTTAATCTAGTTGGGATATTTTTAAAATTTAAACTTGAAAAAAATAGTTTTATCTTAATTTCTTGCATTGACTTTTTTCTGTGAGGGTTGCACTATTACCTGTTGGTCATGCATGGTGCTGGGCTTAATACTGCTCCTTTATGGCAGAGGTAATTCTACACATAAATGTGGCTTTTTAAGGGGTGGAGACAAGTACGTATAACCTTTTGTGAACTTTTAGACTTGTAAATGTCGAATAGCCCATTGAGGTAAAGTTACTCAAAAGCAGAAGAATATATTTACAGGTAGTAAATCTGACTTCCAAACGTTTAACAGGTTAAAGCATTTAATTTGTAGTGTCACATGAATGAAGACCTTCAGTTGCCGAATCAAATTAAAACCCTATTGCCAATCACAAACAAAATTGCACCTAAATTTAATTAAGTCTAAATCCGAAATTACAACTACTAGGATTTTAACTGCAGCATCTTTAATATCTCCAATTGAATCTAGCATTACCATGGATGCTGTCACCAGACATGGCCTCCAATGCATAATCATCAAAGGATTTGAAGTTTACTGTCAGGAATCTGGGTCAGAGGGTCCCTGGGTGGGTACTGGTCTCAATAGTTAATACTATGATCTTTCCTTACTGGTGCCGCTATAGTTTGGAGCCCTTTACTAGGAACTGAGTACCCCATTAACACTTGACTCTCAGGATCATGAGAGAGACTTGTCCAAGGCTTATTTAAAGGAAGTACTGTGGACTAGAGATTCAGCACTCAGAACAAACAAGACTTAATAAATCAATTTCAGTCAGTGCTTTTTCTTACAAAAAGGAAAGCGTGTTATTACACACAGTACTAAACACTATGCGCCAATTTAAACATATATATATAAACTGGCAGCTGTAAATATTTATGGTAACAAGCCTCAAAGTGCCTCACAGCCAACTAGGGACACACAATAAAGGCAGGACCCACAAGTCAAGAAGGCCCCTAAACTGCATAGCTTCAATGTTGGAGTGACATCTAATGGTCTGTGCTCCAGAAAGCCATGCATTCTAAAGTTACAATATCAAGCATAGGCCTGATACCATACCATATGTGAAGGCAGTAAAGGTCAGGCCTACTAGCTTTGTCAAGATGTCACAGCAATAGTTAAAAACAGAAATATGATATCAAAACTTAACCCAACCAATAGCAAAACATTCAGGCATGTACCGCTTTCCAAAATGTTATGGTCCTCTTTATGACTTTGGCGGTCTTTTTCCAAGACGCCAAAGTCACAGGTGTCAGGAGACCGCTAGTGCTGGCGGTCTTCCGCCCACCATATTACAAGTACCGCTGGATTTCTGCCACATTCTGGGTGGAAATCCAGCAGTAGTCATGCTGGTGGGTGGAGGCGCAGGGGTGGTTCTACCACCAGCCCCACCCCGCCAGAAGGACTCCGTCCGCCGAATTATGAGCAGTAATGTGCCATGGCGGTGTCCTGATGGTGGGGTGCTACCAGTGGTGGAAGCACCCGTTCTTGTTCCCTGCCAGACTATCTCCTCCCAGGACCAAGTAAGTCGATCGTCTGACAGGGAAGGGGGGTGTCAGGGTGGGGGGTTGTTGTGTGCATCTGTGAGTGGGTGTTTTCTGCGTGTGTGCCTGTATTTGTGTATGTGTGGTTGAATGCGTGTATGAATGTAGAAGTGAGTGCATGTATGAGTGTGTGTATGCATGTGTGTGTGTGTATGCGAGTATGAGTGTTAGGGTGAATGCGAGTATGAGTGTTGGGGTGAATGCGAGTATGAGTGTTGTAGTGAATGCGAGTATGAGTGTTGTAGCAAAAGCGAGCATGAGTGTAGAAGTGACTGCGTGTATGGATGCATGTGAGTGTATGCGTGTATGTCAGTGTTGGTGAGTGAGTGTATGCAGGGTGCATGTCTGTGTGCGTGTGCATGTATGTGGGGTGGGGGTGCTGTACCTGGAGGGGGCAGGGGTGGGAAGGGTATTGTGCTTACTGGGGGGGTATTAGGGGAGTCGTCTGCCAGTGACAGGGAAAAAAGTCCCTGTCACCGGTAGTTTTTCTACCAGGGTTTTCGTGGTGGTGCTATTGCTGTAGAAACCTTGGTGGAAAGGTGGCTCAAAATACCGTCGGCGGTCTTCTGTGGACCACCGGGTCGGAGATGCTCTGGACCGCCCTGGCAGTATGGGTGGGGATGTGATGGGCACTCATAATGTGGCGTCCTTCACTGCTAGCCTGTTGTTGGTGAAACCACCTCCGTGGCCCTGGCGGTCAGCCGACCGCCCAGGTCATAATGAGGGCCTATGTGCAATGATCCATAGTTAATACTGTTATTGTCAATAAACATTCTAATCTGGAAAACTGCAAAGAGCATGGATCCATTCCCCTACTTTTACATAAACTGCAAAGCAACCCTAAGATTAAAAACTCAGGTCACTACACTCCAGTGCCATAAGACTAAAAGTCCCATGCACCCACTTCCCAGACCAAGGATTAAAGGATCTGGGAGACTAGAGTGGCAACCACAAAAATTAAATGGGGTTCTTCTAGTGGGGGACATAAATCACCCAGGTGACCAACCAGAAGTGTTCTAGACTCTTAGTTGTACTCCTGCTCTTACTGGGAGCACCACAAAATATGTAAATTACTACCACAAGCCACAATTGGGAGATACTTTATTCTGAACCTGTTTCTCGCAGGTCTTTGAGGTAGCCACTCTGTAGCATGAGAGAGCTTGTATTTTTATTGTTTACTCATGCTATTGAGATGAAATTTTACTTGTATTGATCTAATTTCTCCTGCTGTTCCTGTGGAGCTCCAAGTATTATTTTAGCACCAAGGGCCAAGCGAGAGCCCAAGCCAGCACAGCCAAGCTGGCTCTCCACCCAGCTGAGAATATTTTCCTGTTCTGTCATGAGAGCCAGAGGTTTTTGTTCCCTCTGGGCTGGTTCATATGTGCACCAAATAACCCATGCTTTTCCCAGGCATAGGGAGAAGATGGCAGTGTATCATAGGTTGCTCCACAGTACCCTCAAGATAATATCAACTAAGAGTGATCCTTAGCTATGGGTTGAGCATTGCTATCATCTACCAGCCCTACCAGAGGCTATGAGGGTCTGTCTGCAATGGTTGCCAAAGAATATCACTCAGAAATCCTGAGATAGGCTGCAGGAAGTGTTCCAGTTTAGGACAAGCAAAAACAATATGTACAATACTGGCCAGTTTAACACCACATTGTTTACATATGCCCTCTGTATCCCCTCCCCTTGTAGCCAGCCATACCGACGTGTAGTGTATATCAAAGATAGTCTTAAAATGCTGACTTCTCAAACTGGCAGTGAGTAGGATCTTATCACAAGGACCAAGCGAATCCTGTACTCTCACCTGGGTCTTGCCAAGTCTAACCGCCCATTTAGTATTCTGATTCTCTATGTCATCCACCTGCACTGAGATTAAAGTACTATATATACACATCCGTTCCTCTGCATCAGCCTATTCAACACAATAGGAGGACACTTAGGCCCTCATTCTGACGTTCCAAGACCGCCGTGGTGATACCACAGCCACCTATTCACCTCTCATGCATCACAGATCACACACCCCACCCCAACACCCATCACACTCTGCACAACACACAGAATACAAACACCACCCAATAGGCTTGTCCCCACAGAACAATCCCCGTTTCACAGTTGAGGAGTTAGGGGTGATGGTGGAGGAAATCGTCAGGGTAGAGCCACAGCTGTTTGGTGCACAGGTCCAGCAGACGTCCATTGCTAGGAAGATGGAGCTATGGCGGAGGATCGTGGCCAGGGTGCACTCCGTGGTAACATATCCACGCACAGGGGACGACAATCTGAAGAGATGAAACGACCTACAGGGGAAGGTGCGTTCCATTGCATCTCTGCACCAAGTCGTCATCATGAGGACTGGCGGAGGACCCCACCTCTTCCCCCACACCTGAAAGCATGGGAGGAGCAAGTCTTGGCAATACTGCATCCTGAGGGCCTCACTGGAGTCACTGGAGGGATGGACACTGGTAAGTCACCATTAGTACCCTACCTCCATGGATACCTGCATGGCATGTCACCCCTTCACCCTGACTCCCTACCCCCACTCCATCCCATGCAGTGCACCATCCCAATAACCACCCTCAACTGTGTACCCCTGCATGCCTTACCCACAGCAAGCACACCCCTTCCAGCTCTGCATGTATACACAACAACAATGCATGGGCAGCATGTAGCACTACCAATCCCACAATCCATCACCATATACTAACCAAAGGTGAGAGGACAACACCAAACCCATAGGGAATGCCAGAAATGTGCAATATGTGATATACAATGACTGAAACAAATCATTTACATGTCTACAGGTGTTCAAGTCAATATCAGCGGCGAGCATGTGCCACGGCAACCCAGTCCTCCACCAAAAGATGCCCTCAGTGATGACAGAAACTCAGGATGTCCCGATCTGGATGAACCCCCCTGGCCCATCTGGGACCATTGGTCAGTCGGCTTCCACATCCCACACCCAGTCCACCACAGGTCCCCACCCTCTGACTCCAACACCACAGCAGCCATCAAACATCCACAAACCTTTGTCCCCAGGACACGTCGATCAATAGTGTACCCACGTGTAAAGGGACCAGAGTCGACACCACACAGGCAAGACGATAAAGGTCCTAGTGTAAGTGGGAGTGGGCACACCATTCAGGGGACAGAGGCACAGGGGCCGAGGGCCAGTGGAAGGGCAGCTGTGCGCCAGGGGGAGACCAGACCCAGGGAACCGACTGCCCAGGTGCCACTCACACATGTCCTGGGGCATACTAACAATCCCAGGACAGGATGGGCCAGGTGATTACCATCTTGCAGGAGAACCAGTGGCTGCAAGAGGAACCCCATCAGGAGGTCATGCAGCAGTTGCAGGCCCTAAATGCCAACATGGTCTCCATTGCAGGGGTGCTGGGTAACATGGCCAACAGGATGCATGAGAAGAGAGCACACCAGTGGGGCACTTACACTAGCCATTCCACTCACCAGCCAACAACATCTGCTGCAGCTAATAGATAGGAGGACCTTCTACACCACTCACAGGCCACCAGCACCCCTACTCCAACAGAAGGTGAACCACCCCACAAACGTTCCCGGTGGCCCAGACAGACACCAGAGACTGTTGCCAAGACCAAAACCACCTCCAGAAAATGAGCCTCTCCGGAATGCCCCCCTTCTGTGCCACTGAGTCACCTTGTTCACTTTGGACTGCCACAGCTCCTTTTCCTATGGCCCCGTGGATAATAGACTTGTGTTACAAATCAACTGGGCCACTACACTAAAGTTTTCGTCCACCATTACCACTCTCTAGTCCACCATGCCATCCTTTTTATCACCTAAATAAACACCATTGAACACAAACTGTTATTTATCATGCAGAATTTTCAATGTGGTGAACTGCATTATCCTGTACAAATGTCCTGTATTGTGTGAATCCATCCAACAAATGTGATTAAGCAGTCTGTAGTCATCACATCAGTACACATTTGTGACCACACCAAGATCTGTAAAAAGGAAAAGCATAAGTGACAGTCAATTGAACAGTAAAGGTAGTGTTTGGCACAGCACAGCAGGCACACAGCACTTTACAGTAATGGAGATATGAACAGAAGTACAGTCTTATCTGAGTGTCATTGGAAGTACTGCTGTATTATATGTGTCCTGTTGTCCATATGCTCCTCCACCTGCTCACGCATTGTCCCCTGATGCCACAGGTGCATTGTCTCCTCCTTCCTCCTGCCGGTGGGGCACTTGGCACCTGAGGGCCAAATTGTGCATAATGCAGCAAGCCACCACTATCTGGCATTCCTTCTTAGGGGCATAGTATAGGGATCCACATTTAAATGGAGGCACCAGAACCTGGGCTTAAGTACACCAAATGTGCATTCAACAACCCTGCTGGTATGGCCATGTGGTTCATTGTACCTGTTTTCTGCCCCTGTGCTCGTATTCCTCACTGGGGTCAACAACCACTACAGGTTTGGGTAGCCGTAGTCACCTGGAAGTTTTGAGGGACACACATTACTCATGTACAATGGCATGGAGTACTACTTCATTTAGCATACACTGACATACATTGGGTGAAGATTGAAGCTCACCTATGAGACACACTCTTTGCCTCTGTAGTCAGGCCATCACCTGTGGGATGCTGCTGTTCCTCAACGGATAGGCATCATGCACAGATCCAGGAAACTTGACAGTGACGTGGAAGATGTATTGATCAGCAAGGCAGAGCATCTGGACATTTAGAGAGTGATAACTCTTCCTATTACCGTAGACCTGCTTATTTGCCCTGGGAGGGACCAAGGCAATATGGGCCCCGTCAATGGCCCCAATCACATGTTGTATGTGTCCCATGGCATCGAATGCAGCCTTCACAGAAGTCAAATCTTCACTCTGGGGGAATGAGATGTAGCTGCTCGGTGTTTGAGCAAAGCAGCCAAAACCCTTCCACACACAATGGAAAACATTGGCTGTGACATTCCAGCAGCCAAGCCCACAGTCATGTGGAAAGAACCACTTGCCAGGAAGTGGAGCACTAACAGTACCTGTACTCCAGGGGGTATTTCTGTAGTGCTACGATTAGCAGGAATCAGATCTGGCTTCAACTTTTGACACAACTCAGTAAATTGTGACCCTGTCCATATGATAGGTGGTCATGATGTGGCGTTCCTCCAGTGTAGCCAAGTTCACTAGGGGCCTGTACGCAGGTGCTTACCTCCTCCTCTGCAGTGGTAGGTAACTAAGTAAACCAAAAATAAGATGTGTGTGACTACAGGAAGTATGGGCACACAATATCACCGTACACAGAACCTGTATGTATGTAGCAGACTGGAATTTTCTTGGGGTGTCCCATTGAAACCTAAGATGCACATTAAATTGTCTGCCATGAGTCCCATCATTAGGAATTGAAAACCGCCTGTCCTGTATACAGGGACAGGTGGAAGTGACCTCACTCCGCCAGCGTTTGGCATCATGGCTGTAGGTGGTCTGCACAGATGTGCATCTCCTCATTGGTTAACATGAAGCTCTATGGAGCACAGGGACCAATGATGATCAACGCTGGCAGTGATGGTGTTCACAGCCGCAAACTTGAACACTATTTTCTCTGTGCCACTTCACTTGATTCCTGACTCTCTACTGATCAACACCTCCACTGCATGTGCTGCTGTGTCCTGTGTCTGGAACCCACAATGGTCCATGCAACAGGGGAAAGTGCCCCAGCCTTCATATCGGAGGAGTTGGAGAAGCTTGTGGATGGGGTCCTACCCTTGTATGGGCAGTTGTATGGGCCTCCAGACCAAAAGGTAAGTACATCATGAGTACGTTGGATGCAACATGGCTGCATGAAGATGTATATGTGTGCTAGCAGTGTGTCATTTATGGGGGGTGTTTAGCTGCAATTTGCATGCAGAGATATGGGTCATGTGTGTCCTTAAAGCGGAATCTATGCAGTATGTAAGCCATATCTGTAACAGAATGGAGTGTTGAGTTCATGGTGCCCATTCTTCTGCGTTCCCTATGCAGGTCAGCACCCATCAGAAGAAAGGGTTGTGGTGTGCCATTGCCAAGGACGTGTGGATCCTGGGGGTCCATAGCCGGTGGCGCACCCACTGCAGGAAAGGGTGAGAGGACCTGAGATGCTGGACCTGGAGGACTGCAGAGGTCCAGTGGAGGACGACCTCCCAACGAGAGAGGGATGCCCTGACCCCCCAGTGGCCAGCATACTGGCAGTGGCCTATCATGAGTTGGATGGGCACTTGAGGGTAGCATAAGAGCCACAAGAGGGTGAGTACATACTGTGTGGAATTAATATTGCGTTGCCTGCTAGGGAGTTTGGGTGCAAGGTTCTAATCAGTGGATGCCCCAATATGCCGGTCCGGCTATTCTTGTTGGAGTCCTGCTTAGCAATGTAGGGTGATATGTATATTTGGTATTGGTAAATTGGTTAGTAGCTGGCATACCATGGCAGACATGCCTTAGTGAGTCCCAGTAGTTGTGCAGATGGTAGTGTTTGGGTTATTTTCTGCTGTTGTTCCCAGGTAATGGTTTGTCATTGTAGTTCATACAGTGTTAGTCCCAGTGAGTGATTGTGATGTGTATGCTATATGTGCTGTGATTACTGTGACTGACCCTGTGGTCCCTTTCTTCCTCCCCACCCTTTCTCCTTTTCTCATCCTGTCCTTGTGTGCATTAGCATCATCTGGCGAAGGAGCAGGGGCACTGGCGAGTGTGGGAGCTGCTGCCCACGGGACCCAGGAGGCAGAGTTCACCGACGCACTGGGGACCAGTGGGTTAGAGGGTGAGGGGAGCACCGCAGGGGAGACTGGAGCTACTACATCTGCATCAGATTCCTCCTCCAATGGAAGCTCCCTGGTGGACACAGACCCCTCTGTGGCCACCCCAGCTACAACATCTTCTGCCACCCATGTACCAGCACCGCCCTTCCAGTAGTCCCCCACCCAGTTGCCCGTGCCAGCTCACCCAGGAGGGTGGAAGCCTTCTTCACCCCAGGCACCTCAACCCTTGCCCCAGTCAGCCCTTCTGCCCTCACTGAAGAGACTATTGACCTCCTGAGATCCATCTCTGTAGGGCAGTCAAGCATAGTGAATGCCATCCAGGGGCTGGCATCCCAGCTGCAGCAATGGAATGCCTACCTGGAGGGCATTCACGGTGGCTCGGCTGGCCTACAGAGATCGTTTAAGGCTCTGGCCTCCTCTTTGATGGCAGCCAGTGTCCCTGGTTCTTCCGTCCCCCTCCAACTACCTGTTCCAAGTCCCAAAGCCCTCTCCCCAACACATCCCATGCACACAATCAGACAAGCATGTACCCAAGACGACAGGACTCGCATAGACAAGCAAAGGCACCACACGTCACTCCATAAGCACACACACAGCCAACACACAGAAGCAACACACAGAAGCACATACAACAACAGCCACTGCCTCTACTGTCTCACCCTCCTCCCTCACAGTCACAGCAACACACACACCTGCATCATCAGTCCCAGATCCTGCCACCTGTACAGCCTTGCCCACGGTCACCACAACAGCAGACACGCAGACTAGCACCTCGTACACCACATGCACAGTCACCACCTCCACCATCACAACCTCATGCAACTTACTCACCTCACTTGCAGATACCATAACACCATACATATACACATCTTCTTTGTCCTCTCCCTCCCTGTCTGCTCACCCCTCCAAAAACACATAAATGCTGCCACTCAGACACTCAACAGCCATCCACCTCACACATGCACACTGTCCATGCACCTGCAACCAAGTCCAGCATACCTACTCCTCCTAAGCCACTCCCTCTACCTTCACTCCCACAGCCGCCCCATTGGACCTAAGAAACTTTTCCTTTCCCGCCTTGACCTCTTCCCTACTCACCCTGTCCTGCTCATGAGAAGATGATCCCTCTCCCCTAGCCCAGTACCTCCAGCTCCCAGTCCACTCCTGTTCCTCCCCTTGCAGCCAAACCTACCACTAAGGGGCACAAGAGCGGCACTCCGGCCCCCGCCCCAAGCAACCACTTCTGCCGCCTAAGCAATGGAGCAAGGACCAGCCTTCTCCCAAACCCAAGTCCAAGCACCCCCTCCCAAGAAGAACCCACCCCATCTGCCCCCTGAGGTGCCTGCCTACCATCACCATGATGCCCCTGCCCAGTGGATTGACTTGGGCTGTCAGTAGTCAAATTGGGTCTTGGACGTTGCCCTGTGGCTTTTGCCTGACATTGGACTGGCCAATGGCCATTTGTATATAGTTTCTTCTTCAGTTGTGGGCACAGGTCCACTGAATTACAGAGATTGGACAAAAAGTAAGTGTCCTGCTTTCTTTACTCACGGCTAATGTTGGTGTAAAATGTCTCTACAGATAGTTCTTGGTATGTGGTATGTGTGTATGGTGTGTTTTGTGTGTGTGTATGTGTGTGTGTCACTCTCCCCTCTCTCCCTTGTGTGCTAGGTGGCTGTACTCACCGTCCTCATCTCCATTGGTGTTGCTGCTCCTGGACTGCCATTGCATAGTACAGCACCGGCAGGACTTCCAGTTCAGGTTCCATGCGGCCACAGACTCCTCTGTGTCCCTGGAGGTGAGTGTCTCTTTTTATATGATTTGTTTCTGCCAGGATTTTGGTGCCAGTGGCCCGGCCCCAGAAATCCTGGTGGTCTGCTTTGTCATTATATGGTAGGCAGGGTGTTTTCTTCCGTCAGCCTGAAGGTGGGAACCTCCGTGGTCAGTGGACGGACCGCACTGGCAGTTCGTGTAGTACATTGGCTGTCTATGGGAGGAATCACCGCCATGGTCATAATTTGGAAGTCTTCACCACCAGCCTGGCAACGGTACTACCGCCATCACAGGCGTGGAGGTCAGCTGACTGCCATTGTCATAATGAGAGCCTTAGTCATGTCTTTAAACACCTTAGAATTCTTAAATAAAAAGTCATGAATTCATTAGTATTTTAAAAAGTCTCCTTTCGGTAAATCATAGTGTTCTTGTAAATCTGAGAAAGAGGGGATCTGAGCATCATGAAATAGATCCCATA
This sequence comes from Pleurodeles waltl, assembly GCF_031143425.1. Taxonomy (NCBI): domain Eukaryota; kingdom Metazoa; phylum Chordata; class Amphibia; order Caudata; family Salamandridae; genus Pleurodeles; species Pleurodeles waltl. The sequence goes on from NC_090439.1 coordinate 147,185,625, forward strand.
TCATATTCAGCCTTTCTTCACTTATTCATGACAGAGCCTTGAAAAATACCAGGCAGCATGTTCGATGTGGAAGTAGATGTATAATAATTAACCTTTCTGAGTGCTAGTCTCTGCTTAACCTGGCTCCACACATTATAGGTGGCCTTCAAGACCTTAAAGCACGTTTTTTTGTAATAACTGGGCTCCAGCATCTTCAAAAGCTTGCCTTCAATTCTTCGCCTATCACCATCTTGTTTATAGTTGGGGCATATGCCTAGCTTAGCCCCACTGTGTACCCAGTTAACAATATAGACATGTTTTGAAACATACGGGCCCAAAAGCATAACATAAAATTCAGAACTGCCCAACCCCATCAGCACCTAGGTAGCATCATATAACTCCCCGCCCTCCTTGTTTTTTTTTTTAAAAGCTAAGACATAGGGGCACATTATAACATTGGCAGTAAGTGCCGTCTACCACCGCTGCGACAGCCACCAAAAGACCATCGCTGTGTCTAACATCCGTCTGCCAAAATATGACCACAGCCGGATTTCCGCCACAAGAAGTGAGGAAATCCAGCTGTGGCCGTACTGGCGGACGGTATTAAGGTGGTGCTGCTACGCCCTGTCCTGTCCCCTGCCAGAAGGCCCCCTGGATGCAGGTAAGTCGGGTTTCTGACAGGGGAGGAGGGTGGGAGGTGTTGTATATGTGTGGGTGTGTGTGTGTATGAATGTGTGAGTGTGTGCATGAATGCAAATGTGTGTGTAGTGTTGTTTGTGTGTGTGTGTGTGCATGTGTGAGAATGAGTGTATGAATGGAAATGGAAATGCGTGTCTGCATGTCGGTATGAATCTGTATGGATGCGTCTGTGAATGAATCGGTGCCTGTGTGTATGAATGCATGTATGCCTGTGTGAGTGAGTGTGTGAATGCATGGTGTGTGCCTGCGAGTGTTCGTGTATGGGCGGGATTGGAAGGGGGGAGTGTGGGTGGAGGAGTGTGGGGGGCATCTGGGGAGAGTAAGCAGGGGTGGTCCTCCTACCAGTGACAGGTAAGGAATTCCCTGTCACTGGTAGAGCCTACCACCATGGTTTTCCTGCCATTAGGAATGCCCAGAAAACCATGGTGGTAGGCAAGGTTAAAATGCCACCGGCGGTACAGTAGCGGCCGCTGGGTTGGAGATTGTTATTTCCAGCCTGGCGGATGCTACTGTCATGGTGGTCGGTGTGGTATATTAACCCGCCAATGTCATAATATGCATCTAGCAATATGCATCTGCTCTGACTCTTTTCTTGTGATGCGTAGCATGTCTGTCAGATTCTTGTATAAGGTCCTAATGGCCCATATATATCCATCCCGAAGCCCTTATGCTTCATCACTGACCAAAGGATCGGCCATGCAACCCGATCAAATGCTTTTTCTGCATCTAGTAAAATTAAGCCTAAGGGGATTTCATGAGCTGCCGCTATGTCAAATAATGCAATCATCCTCTTGATATGATCTGTTGTCCCTCCACCTGGTATGAATCCATGTTCTGTTTGATACTAGAGAGGAAATAATATTCCCCAGTCTAGATGCGAGGACCTTTGCATAGATTTTCCCATCAGCGTTCAATAGGGATATAGGCCTATAAGACCCCGGAGGCAGGGCCTACTTGTCTTTTTTCCTGAATATAACTATGGCCCTCATTATACCCTGGTGGTCGGTGATAAAGTGGTGGTAATACCGCCAACAGGCTGGCTGTAACTACCACCAAATTATGACCATGGAGGAAAGATCTCAGATAGACAGTCACTTTACCACACCGACCACCAGGGTGGAAACAACAGCCACCACGGCGGTAGCCACCTACAGCCAGGAGGAAGTCAATGTTCCACCCACCACATTATGACCCCTGAAACTGCCACCTTTTCTGGGACGGTACCAACGACATCAAAAGCTTGGCGGAAAAAGAGCTCAGAAGGGAAAGGACTCACAGTTGAAGACACAGGGAAGAACCACGACGGCATGGAGCCCGAGCTGCAAATATTTCCCATGATATTTTATGTCCTGCTCCACCACGAACATCAACGACAGCGAAGACGACCACGGTGAGTACAGCCGCCTAGCACACAATGGAGGGGGGAAGGAAAAAGAGAGTAAAAGACACACATACAACACCCCTCCGCCCCCAACACCATACACACAATGAGATGCAGTACCAAAACATATTTACCCCGTACCCCTCAGGAATAATGCAAGGACAACACGAATAGATGAAAGTAAGTGTAATAATATAAATACAGTAAAAAGACGAACATTCAATCCAAAAGTATATACATATGTACAGTTCAAAGGACACTGCGCAGTCCTCAATGTGTGTGGGCCACAGGGCCACATGAAAAAGTCCAAGGCCCCACCGTCTCCTGCACCAACACGGAGAGAACACTGTTCTCAGTTAGAAAATAGGCAGGCACTTCATGGGGATGGGGAACGGGGGGTACCTCAGCCAACAGATGGTTAAAATCCACTGGTTCTGCAGGGTGAAACATGCCCTGTGCTTGGCCCTGGGGAGTGCAAGGCCACAGTCTCTCGAGTGGATGTCTTGCCCACTGGCTCAGGCGGGGGCATCCGGATGCTTCTCATCCTGGGGAGGATGGGGTGAGTGGGTGGCTTACCCACTGGTTCTGGAGGGAACATCGTGTCCTGTGCTTCTGATCCTGGGGAGGATGGGGTCACAGTCACAGTCACTCAGCTGGGTGTCATACCCACAGGATTTGCAGAGGGCAGGCCGCACAACAGGCCATGGAGGTAGAACTACAGACCGTCCGCCGGCGGTGATGGCTGCTCAGTGGTGGTAGTGGTGCTGCTGCAGCTGCTGGTGGAGGGAGGATCCAGCCCATCCCCTGCATCCTTGGATGGCTGCTCACTTGTGATGGTGCTGCTGATGGTGGCGGTTGTGGGGGGAGCTCCTGCTCATCCCCTGCAGCCTCGGGCGGCTGCTCACTGATGGTGTTGCGGCTGCTGCTGCTGGCGTTGTGGGGGGAAGCTCCTGCCCATCCCATGCAGCCTCGGACTGCTGCCCAGTGATGGTGGTGGTGCTGCTGCTGGTGGTTGTGGGGGGAAGCTCCTGCCCATTCTCTGCAGCCTCGGACGGCTGTCCACTGTTGGTGGTGGTAGTACTGCTGCTGCTGGTGGTGGCGGTTGTGGGGGGAAGCTCCTGCCAATCCCCTGCAGCCTCGGACAGCTGCACAACCATGCTTGGTGGTGGCGGCCCTGACTGAGTCCCAGCACCAGGCCACTTGTCCTTCCTGCCTGCTGGTGCAGGCCCCTTGCCCTTCCTGGCAGCAGCTGGGGCAGTCACCTTGCTCTTCTTTGCAGCACTTGGTGCAGGCTCCTTGCCTTTCCTGGCAGCAGCTGGGGATGCCACCTTGCTCTTCTTGGCAGCTGCTGGGCAGGCTCCTTGCCCTTCCTGTCAACAGCTGGGGATGACACCTTGCCCTTCTTTGCAGCACTTGGGGCAGGCTCCTTGCCCTGCCGGGCATCACTTGGGGATGGCACCCCTTCCTTGAGGCTGCCTAGTACCCTTGATCCTTTACCACCATGAGTGGGTGAGGACACTGCCGTGCCCGTGGACTGAGTGGCTGTGGAGCTTGCCTGTGTTTTTGACACTCTGGCCAGATGTGAAAGATGGGGGGAGGCGTAATGAAGAGGTCAGTGGTGGAGAGGAAAAGCTTCTTAGGGTCACTGGGGCGGGAAGAGGGAGAAGTTTTGGGAGTGGAGGAAGATGGTATGGTTGTAGAAGATGTCTGTCTGCTGTGTTTGGGTGCAGGTGTATGGTCTGGACGCTGTTGTGAGGTGAATGGCTGTTTGGTGTCTGAGTGCTTGTGTTTGTGTACCTTGGGATGGGGGAAACAGACACAGTGGGAGAGGATACAGGAGATGTGTGCATGGCTGTTGTGGAGGTGTCTGCCAGTGAGGTGTGAGTTCTGCTATATGTGGTGGTGATGTGCATGCAGGTGTGAGTGGAAATGCAACTGAGAGGGAAGTGGAGGAGTAGGAGGAGGGGGACACAGTGGAGGCAGTGGATGTTGGTATGTCTGAATCTGGATGGTGTTTGTGTGAGTGCCTGTGGAATGATGTGTGGTGCCTGTGTTTGCCAGTGCCACTCTTGTGTGTTGAGCTGTGTGCATGCTCATCTGCCTGTGTGCTTGGGATAGGTTGGGGTTGAGGGGAATGGGATTGGGAAGAGGAAGTTGGAGGGGGGAGGGTTGAAACAGGGACAATGGCTGCCATCAGATAGGAGGCCAGAGCCTGGATTGATCTCTGTTGGGCCACAAGGCCAGTGTGAATGCCCTCCAGGAATTAATTAGTCTGTTGCATTTGGGTTGCCAGTCCCTGGATGGCATTCACAATGTTGACTACCCTACAGAGATTGAACTCAGGAGGTCAATAGCCCACTCACTCAGGGCAGCAGGGCTAACTGTGGCAGGGCCTTAGGTGTCTGGGGTGAAAGAGATGCCCGCCCTCCTGGGTGAGCAGGCACAGGCAACTCAATGGCTGCTGGGAGGGTGGTGGTGGTACGGGGGTGGCGGCTGTACCTGTAGCTGGGGTGGTCACAGAAGTGTCCGCCACCACCTGAGAGCTTCCATCAGAGGAGGTATCTGTGTCCGAACTGTCCCCTCCTATCTCCATGGTGCTCCGCTCGCCCTCCATCCCACTGGTGCCCTCAGCGTAAGTGGACTCTGCCTCCTGGGTCCTGTGGGATGCAGCTCCCTCCGTTGCCTCTGCTCATCCGCCAGATTATGCTAATGCACATAAGGACAGGATGACAAAACAAAAAGGGGAGGGGGGAAGAGACAAAGGATACACATAGTCAATGGCTGCACCAACACCGCCATTGGAGTACATACCACACTCAAACACAGGGAACAGGCCTACTCACTATGCAATACACTACCAGTTCCAATGCTAGCCACCAGGGCATGGGGAGGGACACATCCCGCCAATTTCAGCATACCTGGGACCCATACAGCCTTGCCCAGTAGAGGATGCCTACAAGCTTGGTAGGAGGAATATTACTTCAGAACTCTGCCCAACATGGGACCCTCTCTGTAATGTCAGGCCTGGCCCAGGGGCATCCACAGGCACACATCCAACACCTGGATACCACCCTACCACGTGTAAGTTGTAATGATCTGCACTGTACTCACACCCTTGTGGCTGCTGTGATGCCCTCAAGCACTCATCCAGATCAGGATAGGCCATCGCCAGTATGCGGGCCATCAGGTGGGTCAGGGTTCGACAGGCACCCGTTCCTTGTTAGGAGGCTATCCCCAGCTGGGCCTCCGCTATCTTCCACCATCTTCTGCCGTTGTCAGTGCCCAGCATCTCAGGTCCTCACACCGTTTCCGACAGTGGGTGCTCCACCTGCTGTAGCCCCCCAGGGTCCGCATGTCCTTGGCAATGGCACGCCATATACCCTTCTTTTGATGGGAGCTGACCTGCAGAGAAATACACACAGGGAAAGCTATTAGTCAGATCGTCCTGCGTGTTACACTTATGGCCAACCATACCCCTTCACATCACCATTTGAACACACAGGGCCCAGCCCACAAGATGTACGTCACCCAGGGGACATCCCCCAAGCCCCCTACCCAGGCCCTTCACACACACCACTCCAATGCATTCATGCCCCATGCGTCGTACTCACAGTTTACTCACCTGTAGGTCTGGAGGCCCATACAGCAGTCCGTACTGGGGTAGGACCCCATCCACCAGTCTCTCCAACTCCTCCGAGGTGAAGGCAGGGGCCCTTTCCCCAGTCACATGTGCCATGGTAGGTCCCAGACACAGGTCACAGCAGCACATGCAGTGCAGGTCCTCTCCTGTTGAAGGTCAGGTAGCAAGTGAGAGAACAGATAGAAAATGTCGGTGACATCCACAGCGCTGCATACCATCACCTCCGGCATACATCACCATTGGCCACTGTACCCCATAGGGCCCAATGTTATCCAATGAGGAGTTGCACGGCAGTTCCCGACCGCCTCCAGCAACAGCGCACAACGTCAGCTGAATTACCTCACTTCCACCTGTCCTTCCACACAGGACAGGCAGACACCATTTCGGGGGGGGGGGGGCAGGCCCTAGATTATAACTGTGTCACAGTTCACTATTGGACATACAGGACAAATGGCACTTACACATTTAAAATTGACATCATGCATTGTACTGTTGTGGCTAGAATGTTCAGTTTGTGACCAGATCCTCACTCCTTTGACCCTTAGACTGCAACCGCTGCGGATGAATAGGAGATGGAGACATACCCATGTGTACAGCCCCCTGGTGGACTTGGCAACAATGGAGGACAGGCACATTATCCTCACCTACAGATTGACAGGACCACAATAACAGATCTGTGTGCTCAACTGGAGCCTGACCTGATATATGCTATCAGTATTTTTTCAAAGGGTGTTTATTTAAGTGCTAAGGAATAGAGGGGCAAGTGAATTGGGATGGGGTGATGATGGAGGAAAGTCCAGGGTATAGTTCCAGTCTATTTGTAGCACAGGTGCATTGTCCAAGGGGACATAGGAAGGGGAGCAATGGCAGTTCAAGGTGGAGAGGGTGACAGAGTGGGACACTCCTCCCAGTTTCCCTGTTGTCCTGTGCGTCTGTCCCCTGAAACGTGTACCCACTGCCACTGACCACAGGTCCCTGATTGTCTTGTAGGTGAGGTGTGCCCTCGGATCCCTGTAGAAGTGGACACACTGCTGATTGACGTGTCCTGGGGACAGTAGCATGGGTACGCTGAGTGGGTGCTGTGGTGGTGTTTCCAGATGGGGAGGCTCTGTGGTGGTGTGCGACTGTGGCTGTGTTACCCAGATGGCCCTGATCGGCCTGGTTGGCCATCCTGATCCAGGCGTCCAGAGTTGCTGTCATCACTGTAGGCCTCCTCTGTGGGAGGACTGGATATTGCTAGCACCTCTTTTCTGGTGACATTGGTTGGGGTACCTGTGGGAATCTGAATGCAGTGTTATTGTTTCTGTGTGTGACATATTGTGCATCTGTGCGTTGCCCTCTTTGGTTATCATTGCCCTGGTAGCTTTAACTTGTGTAAGTTGGTTTGTGGTGGGCTAGCTTATTTTCTCTAGTGTTCATGCTTTGGTGATAGGTGTCCATGCAGGCCTGTGAGTGGTGTCCATGCATTGGTATGGCACGAAGGGCTTGGCATTGGGATGAGTGAGATGTGATGGTGGAGTGTGTAGGAAGTAGTGGAGTGATGGGAGTGAGGGTGAGAGTGGGGGTATGTGATGGCATGCAGGTAGGGGGTAGTAGTAGTAGAGAGTTGACTTACCAGAGTCCAGTCCTCCTGCTACTCCGGTCAGGCCCTCAGGATGCATGATTGCCAAGACTTGCTCCTCCCATGTTGTTAGTTGTGGGGGAGGAGGTGGGGTCCCACCGCCAGTCCTCTGTACAGCAAGTTGGTGTCTTGCTGCAGTGGAACGTACCTTCCCCCGTAGGTCGATCCACCTCTTCCTGATGTCATCCCTGGTTCTGGGGTGTTACCTCATGGTGTTGACCCTGTCCACAATTCTAACGTCCCTTCCCTTATCCCCGCCTTCAGAGCATCCCTTATAATTGCCACAGAAGTGGTGCCTCTATTAATTGACAAAAACTCCCTCAACCAAGATTACGTATGTTCAACACACGCCTCTTCCATCAACAGTTGCCTATCGAATGTGAAAACTCCCTGTGGTCTGCATAGTCCGGCAACCAGGATTTCTATTACCAAAGGATTATGATCCATTAAAACTCAGGGAAATTTTTCTATGTTGGTTCCTGCAGTTACAGAGAGGGACACAAAAAAAATAATCCCACTTGACCAACTTATTATGTGGGACAGGATAATAAGTGAACCCTGGGCCAGGGGCCTTTTGTGTAGCCCATATAGTCACCAGACTCTGGTCGGACACCAATCGGCCCAAAGCTCTAAAAATTCAGTATTTTCTCCCCACGTAGATCTGGTCCCCACATACAACCAGCGTCAGGGGCCATTGAGACAGCAGGCCATTCAGTGTATCCCAGACTGCGGATTTGGCTACATTCGACCAATAGGTAGTGCAAAGCATGAACCAAGCAGTGCCCATTCTACATTCCACAATAGTTGACCCATCTAATCTAGAGATGAGTGTCCAGGTGCTCGGAGAGAGCTTTTGATGAGGATCTCTACTCCTCTAGTTGTAATCCCCTGCTATAAGCTTGTAGCGAGAGCCCAGGTCTCTAAGAACCTGATGCTTTCCACAACGAATATGAGTTTCCTAGATACATACAATATCTGGGTGCATGGCCTTAAGCCTAATCTGGTATGTTGCCTCTTCTCCCTACCATTGAGACAACAGATACGGAGCTTATCCCCCATCATCATGTAGCTTGTAAAATAGCTTCATTATCACATACTTCTCTAGGTTAGGCTTCAACTTCCAACCATCATCAATTATTTCCCTCTTCTTTTTTGCCTGTCCCTATCATTCCAAAAGGCCCTGACCTGTCCAAATAGGTTTCCAGTCTGGCTTTTTTATTCTTTCTCCATCCTCCCTGACACCCAAGTGTCCCTACACCACCCCTGTGTCACACTTCTACCCTCCCATGTCCCTACTCCTGCATCCCCACCCCTACCCCCTAACCCAAGCCTGAGGGCATATGGACTGTAGGGATCCAATCATGATGAAGATCAGGCCCCTTGAAACAAACTCAAAATGCCCTTTAGATTCTTCCAACCATTAGGACCATAAACCCTCTCTCAGAGAACTCAGTGGATTCCCTGCCTCAAGCCCACCCCCACCCCTCAGCAAATACTCTGTTGTAAATTCAATAAGAATTTAACATCTTAAAGCCACACTCAGTCTGACTTTAGAGTCCCCAAGAATTATTTGGCCTTGGTTTAAGAGATAAATAAATATTAGAGATCTTTTATTATAAATTTAAGTTTAGCAGGATCAAGCAGAAATGCTTGAACATCCCTCTCCTGAAGGGCCGGGATCACATGGCACAATCACCACCTTTTCACAACAGTGATTTGACAGTCTGATCTGCCAAAAAATATTTGCCCCTCATCGGATCTCTTCCTATCTGGTCATGCCAGGTCATACAGGGATTGCTGCAACAGAAAGTTACTCACCTAAATAAGTATGGCTCAAGGTTTATCTAATCCTTGGATTGTTCTGGGCCTCCGTACAAAGGGAAATATGTGCGCTGTTTGGATTTCATTCTCCCAGGACCATTGCAAAAGTTCAGGAAAAGCCTCCATAAACAGTTCCACCATGAACTGAGAGTATCTGACCCCTCAACCCCTTCCATAACACCAAGAAATCAAAGATTGTTGCTTCTCAATTTATTCTCAAACTCTTCGAGTTTCCATTGTGTGTCTTCTACTTGTGCTCTTAATGAGTTAGAAACTTGCTTCTGGATAGTTAGATCATCTTCTACATTAGAAATGTGGGTTTCTACCTCATCAATCTGCACTTCAAATTCAGCACAAGATTTGGCAACCCATCGGATGGCTAACTGCATTTTGCAGCAATCAGCTGGTGTCTTCCTGCTCTCAGTTCTAGTTTATGCTCTTTGCACGATAATGCTTTGATAGATTTCTCCTAATGAGATGCCCTCCGGGGCGTCACTATCCTGCACACTTTCTGGTTTACAAGCTGAGTCAGTGGGCCCCAAAGCAGCACTTGTGGAGTAGTCCCAGAGCAGGTACTTTCCCCCAGGGACTCCCTTACCAGTGGAATCATCCTCCTGGTCATTCTTCTTCCTGACTGTACCTGTACCAGCTAGCTTTGGGGTTGGAACACTAGAGCCTGGGGTATGCTGACCATCTTCATTACTGGATTGCACTGAGTCCGACATTGCACCCCCCTGACCAACTCGATATGTCAGAGAGAGAAAATAACTCTTCTCCAGGTTCTATTTCAGCCCCCGCTATAGCTCTAGGATTACTCAGCATTGGTCTAGGGGGTTGCTTATTGAGATTATCCCAATTTGGATGGATAAGTGTCCCACTTATTACCATGTTTGGAGGGCCCTGAGAAGCATACCCAGCAACCAAATTTTTCTCTATTCTAGAATCCTCTCATTTCCACATCCACGTCAGTTGGCTCTAGTATGTCAATTACCCCTTTGGGATTATTCACTGCCTGCACACATTCTCCAAGGGATAATGGCAATATTTGTTCTTCCTCCAATCCCCTGAGGCCCCCCTTACATCGTTAGCAAAGTGTCCTGCATCATTTTTTTACTGACCTAATCAGCATTACTGGCAGCGGATTGTTCGTCGGGTGGTCCTGGTGAGGAATTTTGTCATGCTGAAATTCTTTCCGCTATTGTTACCACCACCACCGGCCTGGGATAAGAATCCCTCCTGCTTCCTACCTGCTGGAGCAGAAGCAGACATTCAGTCCTAATGGATTTCTCTGGCTGTGTACCCTACCACATAGACTCCCCCATGCGGGATGGCAACAAAGAGTGATTTATCCATATTCATAGGGACACTTTTGATTGGTCATGATCCATTTCCTCCACACCACATTCTCTAGCCACTATGAGTGTTTGGTTCAGGCATCTTGGCCTCTAAATGTTAGCAATCATTTAAGCTGTTGGTTTTTCAACTGTTCTCCCTCCAATAAGGGAGAGCTATGGGCTTGCTCTCATATCCTTTAGATACTAGCATCCTTATTGAGGCCTCCCCTGCAGCTCCATGACTTAGCTGTTTTAACTCCAGCAGCAGTGGTTGTGAAGGAACCTGGCCATGCTCCCTGATCTAGGGTCCAAATACTTTTCCTTGGATCTGAATCTTCTTTAACAGACCTTAAGGCCCTCATGGCAGAACACCCTCCCTACCTGAACGCCCTTTGCACCGTGGCCTGCTGGCCCCCTAAACAGCATCTGTGTGTCCAGCTTAAAGGAGGGGGTTCCACTTTGTGGATTGTTCTCCTACTTGACCAGTCCAACCCCTTTTGGGTCCCAAGAAAATCCACCACTCTATTGCCTCTAAGAGGTTGTGGGGTAACCAGTGCCACTGACCCTGGAGACAAAAAACAGTCTATAGGTGTCAGCTAGAGTTAGAATTCCTAAAGTCCTCTTTTCAATTGGTAGTCAAAAGTCCTTGAGTCCCTAGCTTAAAGAGCAAGAACCCTTGAGTCCATTTATTAGCAGGGTTCTTGATCCATCTCGCTTACATCTGGGCCTTCTTCAGGTGTAACTTCCCCAGGTGTTCTCCCAGAATGTTCTCATGAGTCTCTCTCTTTTGCAGGGTTTTAAGTGGTGGGGGGGAGCTATGGAATGTGGGCACCATTGCTCAGTCCAAAGGCCATCATCATTCTCTGCCTGTACCATCTGTTGAGCATCTTGTAACTTTTCAAAATCGTGACCTCAAATGGTCACAGCTCTCTGAGACCTATAACCCCCACCTCTAATTGATACTGCAAAACTGGCTCTATCCGATCAAACTTTAAAAGGGTACCCTGGAGAGACTGGAGATTGGGGTGTCTTATTGCTTTCCTGAGAAGACAACACCCATGCTTGTCAGTGAGAGGGAATATGAATACCTTATACAGATTATACCCCCACCCACTTCCTTTCCCAGGACCAGGCTTCATCTCTTCAAATGGATCTATTAAGCGGGGAAGGCTTTGATCTATATGCCGGCCAACAGAGTAATTAATTGTTGTTGCATGGTAGTTCAAAGCCTGAATCTAATCATCAGCTGACTCAGAAATATAACCAAAGCAAAATCACATGAAGGAGTGCAGATATCATTAAAGTTGTTTTTGTTTTCACGCCTACTAACCTAGGGAAGCTCCTGTTGAATTTCTCTATGGGTTCAGCCAATCCAAAACTATACTTTTAAGTAGTTTTCACATAGATTGTAAATACAGTTGTTCACTCACATCAGCATCTTTCTCACTTCAACCCTTCCCCACCATCCTCCGTGAAACAGCCTTTACTCTCCCTCTTGCTGCAGTCTTTCCTCTTCTATCATTATCTCACCTGATCTTTTTCTCTCTCCACTTCAGCATTCCTCCTCCTGCACCACAGCCTTTTCAATCACTTCTTGTTAGTTCCTCCATACCACAATATTTTGGCTGGTCCCATTACCATTTCATCTTGACATCTTATTTTTCTAAGCTTTCCTGCAAGCTTCTACCACACACTACGGTCCTGCTACTTTACATTCCTAACTTGACAAAGTGGAAGTATAAAGGATTCCTGTAATTCTAGGTCTCTTGTATTTTAATATTTTAAAGGTTCCAGGGAAATTGACACTTTCTAGTGCCATGCTGGTAGGCATCCATGGATAAAGCAAGGGTGTTCTCATCCACCTCCTAACACAATTCCAGATTTACAAAGGTTTGTACACCTGGGATTTCATCAAGCCGGTGCACCCGGTGCACCTTGCAGAGGATGGCATAACAAGGAGAGAATTATTTTTACTCATTGCTATTTTGTCTTTTTTATGAACGGTACATTCTGCATCACACATAGTGCACTAATTATAAATAGGGCCCTAATTTATTTTCCCAAAATCACAGGCTGTTGCACCAGCACCATTAAGCCATTTCTTCTCCCATAGTTCACACAATTCTTTGGCAATCCCTTGCTCTCTGTTTCCATCCTCTTCATCTCCATGACTCCTGACCACTTTTCTTTTAATCTACACCATTTCAATGCAGTAAATGTAAAATGGTCATTACATAATGAAGATGGCACAACAAACTCTACTTCCAGAAGGCTTTCAGGGAACTGATTGATGCCTTTCATTAAGCTCCTGTTCTTAAACCCAGTGAATACACTAAAGAATGTTTTGTTGAAAGTGATGAATCTGACATTGCAGCATAACTGGAAGAGAAGTATCACAGCAACCATTAGTTAGGAGGTATTAATTTCAAAGATATGCGAATAATGATTATATTAATTATCAATGTTTTAAGGGTTCTAGGAAGGATTTTAGAATATATGATGTTGGCAGTCACCTAACTTTTTAAACATATTACTTTCCCTTTTTAAAATGTTTAATTTTGTTTAATTAGCATGTTCAATACATTGTACAAAAAACCTACAAACTTAATGAACAGCTCCTCTTTGAAGTTACAGGAATAGATCAAGATTCATGCTTAATTATGTATATGGACACATATGTTGAGTCTCAAGTGTTGGGGGAAGTTTCAGATTGTAACTCCTCAGAGGAGAGTGTAAGTGATTATAAATTATCTGGATGCAGTAGGGAGGGTGTGCCTGCAATCAACTGTCATTAAAGTGCAGTGAGCTAAAACCCTCCATTTCATTGTTATTTTGATGCTTTATCCTGCTGTTCAAGAAGCAGGCCTGGTTGCTACATGCAGTTCAGAAGGTGCTCAGATATACTTTGGTCTGCTGGTGCTGGCATGAGGGACCAGTAATCCACCTTTTGCTCCTGGCAGAAGGCAACATCTGCTAGCCAACTGCAAACTGTGGGAAATCAGAGAGCACACAGGAGATATCAACCTGCATCTTCGCCAGCAGAAGACCCATTTCAGTGAGTTTATGGACACTAGTGGGGACATCTTCATATACCCAAGGATAGCTACCACAGGCAGCTGTGGTACCTCAACAGTCATCATGCCATCTATCATCCTAAGTATCTTGTCCCAATAGTACACTATCTTTGGGCACAGCCAAGGCAGGTTGCAGGAATCTTGCCCTCTCCTCCCCACATCGCACTCATTTAGTGTCCGCAACACGGACTGTGCAATGTACTTCAAGAGGCATATGGTATAGTCTACGTAGGAATTTAAGGTGTATAAGACAAGGCCTTTAGTTTGGGAAAAGCATACGAGTGCTGTTCTGTTGAATAGAAAAGTGGCAAACTGGCCCCACAGCGAACACAATCCCTCACACTCACTGTACAGCTCACATTGTCCAAACTACCCCTTAGGTGTCTCAGTGCTGCACAGATAGCAGTGGTTAAGGGGCAAGAGGCAACACTGACCAATTCAACAACTATATGTAGGATGTGTGGTTCCGGATGGATCCACTGATGCACAAACTGCACCTTTGGACAGTAATAATAGAGCTCAAGATCAGGAACAGCAACAGCTCCCTGGTCAAAGTATATAGTCAACTCCTTCCACACCAGTCTTGGCTGCTCTTCACCACAGGAAACACAGGGAAGCATTATCAGGTGAGACTTGAGACGGTTAAGAAACACTCCTGCCAAGGGCATGAGGGTATTAACAAATAAATAAAGAAATGTATGCAGTATTATAATTTTGGCTATATCCACTTTCCCAGCCATTGATACATGTAATTTAGACTATCACAGGACCTGATTCTCTAGCTATGTGGCAGCCCTTTCAAAATTCTCTCGCCTGACCTTGGCAGTGTCTCAGCTAATCCATACCACCAGGTATTTGACCACGGAGTCGGCCCACATCAGGGGGAAAGCCATGTCAAAATGGGTGGTTGCTGAGGTCAGGAGAAAAATGATAGATTTAGCCCAGTTGATAGTGATCCCATTCAGTTTGCTTAATCTGATAAACTCCTGCAGAACAGTCACCTGGTTGTGTTCTTACTCCTGCACATATACTATGACTTTGTCAGCTTACATTAATACAGTAATTCTCTGGGGTATAAAGTTCAGGTCATGCTCAGTTTGGTGCTGTCTTAGCCAAACCTCCCAGGGTTCTATGGCATTTGGAACATCACCAGGGACAGTGGCCAGCTCTGCTGCTTGTCTCTTCTGATGGAATCTGCAGGTAAGACCATTCCTTTTACCAGAAAACAGGTAGCGGGGTGCAAGTAGAGCAAAGGTATCAACTTTAGGAAGCCAGGGATGAGACCTATACGCATAGGAGAGAGAACAGGTAGGGACAATCCAGGGAGTCAAATGCCTTTAAAGCGTCCAAGAAGACAGCCACTGTTCAGAAATCACAAGATAAGGGATGGAGGACTGTGAAAAGGGTACATAGGTTATGTGAAATTGACTGTCCAGGTATGAAGCCATATTGATCCAGTTGTGCAGTGTGTGGGAGGAGCGGTAGCAAGCAGTCAGCAATGAGTTTGGCCAATATCTTCCTGTCAATGTTGGTCATCGACAAAAGTGGACAAGAGTTATAGTTGTTGGATCTCTTATAGGGCCTAAGCATGGTGATCAAAAGCACCTCCCACAATGTTGGAGGGAGCACTATGGTGGTCCTAGCCTCTTCAAACTCAGATTGTAAGTGTGGAGCAAGTAGCTCAGAATATTCTTTGTAAAACTGGGCAGAGAGCTCACCCAATCCCAGGGTTTTGCCACTATTCATTCTCCACATCACACTATCTTGCCACAGCAATTGTATCAAGTCAAAGTACTCCAATATTTCACTATGAGTAACTCTCAGGTTGGTTTTTTATAGCATTATTTAGTACTGTGCCATCACACCTATTACTTCCTCAATGGAATGACAGTGTCAACCCGCAGCATCTGAAAGATCTGTTGAAGACTGAATTTCAGAGCCAGAGTAGGGTCAGTAAATAGATGGGTGTGCCATTGATTCTTACTCTCAATTTGGCTGCTACATGAGTTCATTGGGCAAGCCCACCTTCATGAAAGTTTCTTTGTCTGCAAAAAATCTCTGTGAGCATTCAGAATAGTCTGTGTGAAATCAGGATAGGTGGAAAACTTGTTTACCTGGTACTACAGGTCTCTGGAATCTCTCTGAAGAAATGTAGGAGTGTATCCCAATCCTGATAGTGCACAAGGTGGGCAATGATTGTGTGCTCTGGCACCCCTGCTGGTGGGTGGGTCTCATTGAGTGATTTGCACACTGCACTGAGAATGGGCCAGTCAACTACACCATAATGAGAGATCTGAACATACCCTCATAAGAGAATAGACTTTTTGCAGGTTTCCCCAAAATATTCTCCATTTTTGACATCTAGTTGCTGGTTTTCCAGAGTTCACTGAGGCTTGTTGCCCAAGCCTCATTGCCAATGTTCTTTCCCTTTTCAAAATTATATGATAAATTGGATACCCCCAACTGGCCTGTGCTGACTTACTTATAAGTCCCTAGTATATGGCTTCCAGGTACCAAAGGCATGTAAGGATGACTGTCCAACCAAGAGCTGCAGCACTGGTTGTGCCACTCTGAGTGTGCACAACTTTCAGCTTCCATTGCAAACTGTAAAGGCTGAGCATGCACTGCACACCCGACTTTGCCAATACCGCTAATGTCATACATCCCTTAAGTCCCTTGACTCCATATATAAGTCTCCTCTTAGGCAGGCCTATAGAGCCATATGGCAAGGAGCTGTATATTGTTAAGATAGTGCTATACCTGACAGCCTTAGGGCGGTCACCCCTAACTTTAATGCTTGCCTCCCTCCACTTTTTGGATCGTGTCTTTGCTGGTTTTAAAACTCTGAGCACGTTACCACTGCTAACCAGTGCTATAGTGCATATGCTTTCTCCCTTTAAACTTGATAACATTGGATCATACCCAATTGGATTATTTAATTTACTTATAAGTCCCTAGTGAAGTGCACTATATGTATCCAGGGCCTGTAGATTAAATGGTACTAGTAGGCCTGCAGCACTGATTGTGCCACTCACCTAAGTAGCTTCTTAACCATGACTCAGGCCTTTCATTGCAAGGCCTGTGTGTGCAGTTTCACTGCCAATTCGACTTGGCATTTAAAAGTACTTGCCAAGCCTAAAAATGGGCCTAAGGTATGCCCTGAGTAACCCACAGGGCAGGGTGCTGTGTAGGCAAAAGGCAGGACATGTACCTGTATAGTTTATATGTAGTGTAAAACTCCTAAATTTGTTTTTACATTGCTGTGAGGCCTGTTCCTTTCATAGGCTAACATTGGGGCTACCCTCATATACTGCTTGAATGGTAGCTTCTGTTCTGAAAGGAGTAGGAAGGTCATTTTTAGTATGTCCAGAATGGTGATAAAAATTCCTGCTGACTGGTGAAGTTGGATTTAACATTACTATTTTAGAAATGCCACTTTAAGAAAGAGAGCATTTCTCTGCTCTTAAATCCTACTGTACCTTATAATCCACATCTGGCTGGGTTGAGTTGACATCTCCCTTGTGCATCCACGCAGACACACCCCAAACACAGGAAACTCAGCCTCACTTGCATACATCTGCATTTTGAATGGGTCTTCCTGGGCTTGGAGGATGGAGTGCCTGACACTTACACGTCAAAGGACAGTAACCTTCCCTCACACAAAGGACTGCCACACCCCCTATTGGGATCCTGTCAGACAGGATTGAACTGAAAGGGGACCTTGTGTACTTCTAAGCCACTCTTGGAAGTCTCCCCCATTTCAAAGGCACATTTGGGTATTTAAACAGGGCTTCTGCATCTACTAACTCAGACACTTCCTGGAGAAGAGAACCTGAACCAGAATCTGCAACCTTCCCAGAAGAACTGCCTGGCTGCCCAAAGGACTCACCTGACTGCTTCCTGTGAAGGACTGCTGCCTTGCTGTTGCCCTGCTGCCTTGCTGCTCTCTGGCTATGCTGAGAATTGTTTTCTAAGGGCTTGGTTGGAGCTTGCCTCCTGTTCCCTGAAGTCTCAGGACCAAAAAGACTTCAAATCGACGCATCTTCCCCGGGTGGTCCCAAAACCCCACAACCCGAAGAAGATCCAAGATGAGCGCCGGAAATCGACACAAAGCCTTCCCTGCGTTAAAAAACTAAATGACGCAATGCCATGTGTGGCCCGAGAAATTGTCACACACCTCCCTGCTTTCCACGCATCTCCCCCTCTGTGATTCTCTGTGGAGATTTTGAACACAAACAAGGGGATTTGTGCTTGAAAGAGACATGTGTTGCTTTTAAAAGACTTAAGACACTTTGGCCCTCATTAAAACCCCGGTGGTCAGTGATAAAGCGGCTGTAATACCGCCAACAGGACAGCGGTTACAAAAATGGAATTATGACCACGGTGGAAACCGCTCAGCCAGACAGCCGCTTTAACACACTATTGCCACGGCGGAATCAACAAGCACCACAGCGGTTACCGCCAACAGAAAGGCAGAAGACAATGTACCACCCACATTATTGCGACACGCCTATCAGCCACCTTTTCCGGGGCGGTACCACTACTTCAAAAGCATGGCGGAAAAAGAGCTCAGTAGTCAAAGAACTCAACTGTGGAGACTCAGGGAACAACCACAACGCCATGGAGCCCGAGCTGCACATATTTCCGATGCTCATATACCTTCTGCTGCCTTATGAACTGCAATGCCGGTGAAGATGACCACGGTGAGTACTGCCACCTAGCACATAAGAGAGGGGGGAGGAAAAAGAGGGTGACACACACACACAACACGCAACACCCCTAGCCCCAACACCATACAAACAATCAGATGCAGCAACATTACATATTCCCCCCGTACACCTCAGGTTTCATGCAAGGACAAAAAGATTTGAAGGAACTGAGTGTAATACGATAAAATAACATGAAGAAGTGCATCAAAATACAAACGTATATACATATTTACAAATGGAGGGACACTGCCCAGTCCTCAATATCCGTGAGCCACAGGGCCACAACACATAGGTCAAGGCCCCACCTCACTCCTGCAGCAACACTGAGAGAACACTGCAGGGACATCAGGTCGAAAATACACAGGCACCTCAGGGGGAAGGGGAACGCGGGCACCTCAGCCGGAAGTTGGTACAACACCACTGGCCCTGGAGGGGGGCAATATGCCCTCTGCGCTGTCCTGGGGAGTGCAAAGCCACAGTCTCTCAAGTAGGTGGTTTGCCCACTGCTTGGTCCTGAGGAGTGCAAGGCGACAGTCTCTAAAGTGGGTGATTTGCCCACTGCTTGGTCCTGGGGAGTGCAAGGCGATAGTCTCTCAAGTGGGTGGTTTGCCGACTGCTTGGTCCTGGGGAGTGCAAGGCCACAGTCTCTCAAGTGGGTGATTTGCCAACTGCTTGGTCCTGGGGAGTGCAAGGCCACAGTCTCTCTAGGTTTTGTACCAGACGCCCGTCTTACGATGGAATTACAAGCAAAGAAAATCTCCTCTGTGTGATTCGGTTTTATTAGATCACTTAGGAAGATTCTCAATCTTCTTCCTGTTTCATCCAGAAGAATCCTGGTCCAAGCATTGGTCCTTTCCCGCCTTGATTACGGGAATTCTCTTTATCTTAGTTCCCCGGAATATGTAGTAAAAAAGCTGCAAATTGTGCATAACGCGGCAGCTAGATTCCTTACGAACTGTCCCAGACATCTATCTGCCAAGCCGTCTCTGGCAGCTCTCCATTGGCTGCCGATCAAACAGCGCATACATTTTAATTCTATGTGTATCACCCATAGAGCTCTACACAACAGAGGTCCACATTTCCTTAGAAACCAAATCTCCATTTATGCTCCTTCGAGACACCTCAGATCATCATCTACTCAGCAGATCTATATACCCCGTGTCAACAGGTCAAGGGGCGTAAACTCTTTTATCATTAAGGCTGCCCGTCACTGGAATTCCCTGCCTCCGAACTCCGCCACAAACCTTCTTAATCTCTTTTTAGGAAGACGTTGAAAACTACTCTCTTCAGCAGCTAGCCTGTCCTTTTTCTTCTCTCAAGAACTTTCCTGTACCTTTAGCGCTGGGATGCCCTAGGGTAGCTACGCGCTCGATAAATTCAGAAAACGAATCTAAACTAAACTAGTGGATGTCTTCTTCCACTGGTTCCGGGGGGGGCATTGCGCCCAGTGTGCTTCATCCTGGGAAGGATGGGATGAGTGGATGGCTCCTTCACTGATTCTGGAGGGGGCATTGTGTCCAGTGTGCTTCATCCTGGGAAGGATGGGGTGAGTGGATGGCTTCTTCCACTGGTTCTGGAGGGGGCATTGTGCCCTGTGATGCAGTTCTTGGGGAGTGGAAGGTCACAGTCTCTCACCTGGGTGTCAGACCCACAGGATTTGCAGGGGCAAGGATGCACAACAGCCCATGGATTCAGGACCACACACTGTCCGCCGGCGATGACAGCTGCTCAGTGGTGGCAGTGCTGGTGCTGGTGTCGGGGCTCGCAGTGGTGGGGGGAGGATCCAACCCATCCCCTTCAGCCTCGGACGGCTGCCCACTGGAGCTGGTGCTGCTGGCAGTGGTGCTGGTGGCGGTGCTGATGGCGGTGCTGGGGTTGGGGCTGGCAGTGGTGGAGGGAGGCCCCAGCCCATCCCCTTCAGGCTCGGACGGCTGCCCACTGGGGATTCTGCTGCTGGCAGTGGTGCTAGTGGTGGTGCTGGCAGTGGGGGGGGGAGCTCCAGCCCATTCTCTGCAGCCTTGGACAGCTGCCCACTGGGATTGCTGCTGCTGGCAGTGGTGCTGGTGAAGGTACTGTCGGCGGTGCTGGTGACAGTGCTGGCAGTGGTGGGGGGAGGCTCCAGGCCGTACCCTGCAGCCTCGTACGGCTGCCCACTGGGGCTGCTCCTGCTGGCAGTGGTGCTGGCAGCGGTGCTGGCGACGATGCTGGTGACCGTGCTGGCAGTGGTGGGGGGAGGCTCCAGCCCATCTCCTGCAGCTTTGGACAGCTGCCCACTGGGGCTGCTGCTGCTGGCAGTGGTGCTGGTGACGGTGCTGGTGGCGGTGCTGGTGGCGGTGCTGGCAGTGGTGGAGGGATGCTCCAGCCCATCCCCTGCAGCCTCGGACGGCAGCCCACTGGGGCTGCTGCTGCTGGCAGTGGTGCTGGTGCTGGTGGCGGTGCTGGCAGTGGTGAGGGGAGGCTCCAGCCCATCCCCTGCAGCCTCGGACGGCTGCCCACTGGGGCTGCTGCTGCTGGCAGTGGTGCTGGTGGCGGTACTGCCGGAGGTGCTGGTGTCGGTGCTGGCAGTGGTTGGGGGAGACTCCAGCCCTTCCCTTGCAGCCTTGGATGGCTGAACCACCATGGTTGGTGGCGAGGGCTCCGAATGAGTCCCAGCACCAGGCCTCCTGTCCTTCCTGCCTGCTGGTGCAGGCCCCTTGCCCTTCCTGTCAGTAGCTGGGGATTTCTTCTTGCCCTTCCCTGTCGCAGCTGGTGGTGTCTCCTTGCCCTTTCCAGACGCTGCTGGTGGTGCCTCTATGCCCTTGCCTGTCATAGCTGGTAGTGCCTTGGTCTTCCTAGATGCTGCTGGTGCAGGCACCCTTTAAGTTTTGCTGCCTAATGCCTGGGATCCTCTCTCACCTGCAGTAGCTGTCGACACTGTAGTGAATCCCAGTTCATTTTAATGGGATAGCATAAGTTCGCTTAGCCGCTGGCTTGTAGACTTGTGCCCCCATCACCTAGTGACTTTTAACCTACTTAGCTTGCCCTGTCTTAGCCCATTTAATTATTTATTTCTTCTAAGATGGCTGCCTTGTTTATAGTTAGGCCACTTTTTATGAGTTACATTATCAGTGTCACTGTGCCAAGGCGTCAAGATCAAGCAGCAAAGACAAACAAACAGTAGGTGTTCACACTTAGGGATTTTCCCTCTCTATACTTTCGAGGGATTGTTGATATTAATTGCCATCCCAAGCATACTAGTATAGGACGGGATAGTTTGTGAGCCAAACCTAAAAAAATTGAATTACCATGTACCACCCATAAGGAAGGTACAAAGCAGGCACAAGAGGGCTCTAAAAAGCGCTGGGACAAACAAAAAGATTTCAAAGAAAAAAGAAATAAGAGAGCTGATTCTCCACATCCGGAGTACTCCGAAAGGAAGTATAATCTCAGAAGTAGGGAGCACATTAGAACTCCTGACAGATATACTGTTTCACGCCCCTCTCGTTCCTTTTAGGACGCACCGGATAAACGTAGCGAGAGAGGGGGCCGTCAAGATCGACATCCGGAATACGTGAAAGAAAAGAAAGACTCACCACAGTCTGCCATTAAAAAAGAAGAAAAGACTCCTCAGCAAAAGCCGCAGTTTAAAAAGAAGAAAGTGGCAGCACTGACAGTTAAAAATGCCAGTGGTATTGAGAACACTGTTGAGGAACAAGAAGTGGGTCGTAACTCTGTTGGACAGCACGGCAGAGGTCACAATATGTCGCCAGAGTCTGAAAGATCACCTGGATGCGACAGCAACTACCGATTACATCGCGGTTGAGACAGCGGATGGCCGCGTTCTTCCCCCCGATAGGGTTTATGATTTGACAATTCAGATAGAGGGAGACGTGAAATGCACTATTAGTGTAATATTTTGGGATGAACTTACTAGTGATATCCTATTGGCTGAGAGAGACTGGCCACCTGAACACGTCCGCAAGCTCCCGCATGGAGAAGATGTAATTTTGCCTTCTTTCTCCGATCTTGTTCCAGAAGCAGCGAAAGAAGCCTATGCTGCTGAATGGGCTTTAGCGCAGGCACCTGCACTATACTGTAATCATGTAGGTTGGGACAAGGAGTCTCCTTGTCATATTATTCCCGTTAGGTCTACACCCCAACCGCAGCGACAATACTCTGAAGCGAAAGCTCCGGTGAAGGAGATACTATCACAACTTGAGTACCAGGGAGTAATTGAGCCCTGTACATCTGCGATGAATAACCCATTCTTCCCCGTTGCAAAGCCAGATCATTCATGTAGAATAATGGTTGATTATAGACACTTAAATAGTCATACACCCACATATGCTATACAAAACTCACACAGCACAGCACTGATAAACAATATAGTGCGTAAAAAGTATAAAACTACATTGGATATATCTAATGGATTTTTCTGCCAGAATTTAGCACATGAAAGTAGGGACCTAAGTGCATTTTCATTTGGCTCTCAGAAACGCTTTTGTCGTTTACCTCAAGGCTATAAAAATAGCCCAGGCCTGTTTTCAGCCCGTGTATCATCAATTTTGCACGAGATTGATTCCGATGCATTGTCCTATGTGGATGATATCTATCTCACTGACGACGCCCTCAACATTCATCTTGCGAGGGTCGATCGGATCATTTTGGGATTTGCAGACCTCGGTTATAAATTTTATTTTAAGAAAAGCAAGATAGCCTTTCTTGGTGTTTTGTTCCTGGGATATGAGCTATCAAACGAGGGGAAGAGCCTGGCCCGCACTTCCTGGAAAAGTGTGCTCAACTACAGCCTCCGAACACACTTAAGAAATTACAGTCATTACTGGGTTTCTTCAATTTTGGCAGAACATACATTCCAGATTATGCAGAACGCATGAAGCCACTTTATGGCTTAATTCAGCCCAATTTTTCTAGCAGGCAATGGACGATTGAACACACACACATCCTTAGAGACATGCAGGGGGACATGCTAGAAGCGAAACACTTACACACACATGACAATAAAACAAATTTGGTCATCAGAATAATTGCTGGTGCCCTTGGATTTACTTATGTCACCTTTAATGAGGATGACACAGTGCCGATAGCATATAAATCACATTTATATTCAAATGCTGAAAAACGTTTTGCACCTACAGAAAAGATTCTGACAGCAGTTCAGATGTCCGTCATAAAAGAGAGGCCACTTGCCCAGGGGAAACGCATTATTGTTGTCTCCCCGGTGCTGGTCTTAGAGGCTGTCACTAAAGCGAGCGTTCCGAATGCTAAGGCATTACATCCACGCTGGATTCAATGGGCAACGTCTCTGACCGCCACTGATGTCGATTATGTATTCGATCCAAGGCTTCAGACACAAGAATTTCTCCAGTATGAACAGGAGTAACCGGCTCCTCTAAATATCTTGCCACTAAACAGTTATAATACTATCATTTATACTGACGGATCAGCACAACCGGCTGTAGGTACTAAACAACAGTACTCGCCAGCTTGCGCAGCCGTGTGCGGAGTGATGGAAGATGGAGTTTTCCACCCTCACAATACCTACACGCAGACCTTAGGGGACTGCACAGCCCAGTTGGCTGAAATTAAGGCTCTTCTTCTAGCACTCAAACATACTGAGGCAGGAAGCCAGACTTTGATAGTCTGTGATTCATATTACTGCGTTCAGTCATACAAGGAATATCTCAATCATTGGAAACTGAACGGGTTTAGGGATTCTAAAGGAAACACCATTAAACACAAAATGTTGTGGGGAAGGGTGGCTGATCTTAAGGATAAGCTACCATGTGCCCATGTAGTTCATACATTAGGAAACCAACATGTAGGGATACCTGTTGCCGGCAATACATTGGCTGATGAAGCGGCCAAGGCATCAGTAGCTACGTCTTCTGTGGCTGCAGTGACTCGTTCTCGGACGAGATTGGATAATGAAATACTGATTGCCGTTAAAGCTTCGGCTGCAGGCAAGACCCTTCCGAAAGGTTACCCTACAAACTATGCTTACCATATCAGTGCACAGAATGTTGCTTATACAACAGTTCCTGGGGTTGGTGATCGAGTGATCCCCAATGAAGACCAGAGATTAGAGCTAATTACAGCCGCACATGAGGGTGTCGCTTCTGCACATGCTGGTATACAGGCCACGATAACAATTCTACAGCAAGGATACTGGTGGCCTGGTCTATGCAGATGGACTAAACAGTATGTCCTTTGCTGTGACATTTGCCAGCAGATTAAGGGCTCTAATATCAAACGCCCTCCGCAGACATCCCTCTTAGTGTCAGCCAAGCCACTCCAGTGTGTGTACCTAGACCATTGTGGTCCCTTACAGCCTGATGGTGCATACAAATACATTTTAGTGGCTGTGGATTCCTGTTCTAGATTCCTGTGGGTATGGCCACAGCGGTCGGCTGACGCCCGGACTGTTATAAAAGATTTGCTGATCTTTATCGGTACATATGCGGTTGCAGCATTCCATTCGGACCAGGGCCCTGCATTTGCCTCTAAAGCATTCAGGGACACCATGGGGACGATGGGTGTTGAACTCCATTACTCCTCACCATACCATCCCAAGGGAAATTTGGTCGTGGAGAGGTGGAATTGTGATTTAAAGCAGTCCTTAACAGCTCGAGTATTAAGTTCAGGCCGCAGTTGGTTACACCACCTTTATGGGGTCCAGATAGCACTGAATAATCTGCCAAGACGGTCCTTGGGGGGTCAGTCTCCATATGAGGTTCTCTTTGGGATACCTATGTATGTCCCCGATCTTGATGCCCCTGTTATGATGGCAGAAGAAATGCCATTTGACATAAAAGAACGTCTCACTGTTTTACAGGAGCTTCAACAATTTTGTGATGATAAATCATCTGCAAGTGCTGCCACCTTAGGAATAAGGGAATTGGCGAAAACTTCGACTGGCTGGATTCCTAACGTTGGGGATCTGGTTTGTGAGAAGATCGCTGTGAAAAAGGGGTTCGGTCCCTCATACAGAGCACCTGTACCAGTCTTGGGAATAAAAGGCACCAGGACTGTCATCCTACCACCATTGTCTGGTTCTAAATTGAATAGATTCATATCCATTGATGACATCAAATTATACCATGTGGCCGATTCTCCACAGTAGACCAGGAGGTCCCTTGGGTGGTTCCCGATCCCCTCTCACTACCCAACAGGACATCCATCTACATAGTAGGATGAACATCACTGCTACTGACTATGCAACTATGTCGACTGCTGTTCCAGACACTTCCTCAACCATGGGGAGGGCGGAAAATGAACTTTTGTTGGTTCTAGTCACATCCTCGGTGACCACCCCGCTTCAAGATTTGGCTGTATTTTACACGAACACTTCCACGACTAATGACGTTGTTTATCAGGAACCTCCACGAGCGGTGGATCAGATTTCAGCGGGTCCTGTGTTTGCAGAGACTTCCTCTGGCTATTTCATTGACATTGATGATTATTCGGATTCCTCCTCAACTGTGTCTGACAAACTTTCAAAAAGTAGTAAGCTGTATCGATGGCTTAAAAATAACTATTTGATCTACCCATGGAACTATCTATGGTTCTGTTTGACATTTATTGCATTGTTTTTATGGATTGGTTTTGTGACTGTTTTCTTTTTGCTTATAGATGGTCACTATATTCCTGATCGCTCCTCAGTAGAGCCTGTTGATGAAATTTTAACACCACATCATTCTTCACATAAGGTCCGAAGAGATTTGTCCCCTGTGAATATTACAGCGATACCCATTGATGATGGGATTGTGTGCGAAAAAGTTCCATTCGATATATACTCGCCTACAGAGATTATTCAAATACCATACGTGTTCAAAATTTCAATGTCTGATGTTATTACACCTAATGTTGTCTCTGATGATTGGAATGTCCAAACCGTTGATTCCATGCTAGCTGAAATGAAGGACTATTCCGCTTTTGGAAGTGATGATGTATATGATTATACAATGAATTATGGGGAAATGTTCTGCCATAACAATTGGGGACATCACTACCTACACCGTGCCACTAGATATAGGCCTCTCTTGAACTACACACAGTGGGAACACTGTTCGACACCACAGGAGGGGAGTCCAAAGTACTACAGCGATAAATTTACGTACTTTTCCAGGCATGATACAAGAAAAGCAGAGTCGTATTATTTTATAATACCTCCGGCACAAATTAGAAAACTTTTGCTAACAGATACAAAACTGATTTATTCAGATCCCTTTGTTTCCCGGCTCTCGCTTGAGGGTTACGAATATTTGAAAAACACTATTGATTTGAAAAGTGTATGGGGAACACAAGATTGGCACATACAGGGTAAGGAGGCTTTGTTTCGGGCAAGCCTGATTCCTGTGCAAATGATTTTCTTAAATGACACTATTGAGCAGACATCCTGTCTGGGGTTAGCAAAAATTAAAGACCTGAACACGCCCAGTATCCCTACTCCGACAAAATTTAGAGATTGGCAACACTTTCTTAATGTCTCAGAAGACAGGCTAGATGCAATGGTTAAGGATGGTACCTATAATTCTTCACTTTCCCGTCCCGGCGGATGGTTGGTTTGGCCGTCCGACACTGATGAGTGTCAAAAGCGTTTCTTGAACTCTTCAGGGGTTTTTTCAATTAACAGGCCTGACCCTCGCTTTCTATCAGGTCAACATACAGGTATAATTACAACATACAGTGTGGGTAAGCTGTGCCAGCAGTGGGTGCAGACAAACACGTTAACAGCGGTTAAAAAACACCTCAACACTCATTCTGACAGTATAGACTTACAGGATTTCCTGTTAGGTCCTAGGAAGCAGCGCTCGAAACGGTTTTTATATGCTCTGTTCAATGAAATTTGGAAACTTTCCCATATTGAGGCTGCTGCACGTTTACGGCAACTAGATAGGGAAAATTTGGAAAAGACATTAGCTGTTGTCGACAATGGCATGAACACGC
Source organism: Pleurodeles waltl (assembly GCF_031143425.1). Lineage (NCBI taxonomy): Eukaryota > Metazoa > Chordata > Amphibia > Caudata > Salamandridae > Pleurodeles > Pleurodeles waltl. Next base: position 147,212,829 of record NC_090439.1, read on the forward strand.
TGTCCAACAGGATTTATTCACTATCAAATATAGTGTCGTCTGCTATTGATATCACTCAGACAGACTTGTCCCGGTTATCATGGGCAAACACAGCTACGTTCCATCATGCAGCTTGGTTGGACATTACAGACGCTGAAAAGTGGCCACATTCCGTGGAGGTACATTAATGGGAGTGAATTATTCACTGCTTTTAATTTTTTCCAGGGAACAAGAGACAATGGGGGTCATTCTGACCTCGGCGGTAAAAGGCGCTTACCGCCGGTCAGAAGACCGCCATAACACCACCGCGGTAAACCGCCACGGTCATTCTGACCCGCAACTGGCAAACCGCCTAAAACCCGACATCAACAAAATTCCGCCACAGCAACGGCCAGCGAAAAACTGGCGATGACCAAACCTCCACCGTCACGCCAACAGAAATACGCCCATGCCATTCCGACCCATAAATCCCCGCAGCGGTCTTTCAACCACGGTATTCCATTGGCGGTACACACCGCCGCGGTCAAAATACACACACCTTTACAAAACACTACCACATTGGACAATTCAAAATACACACACCTGAGACACATACACACACCACTCCCACACACCCAATACAATATAAAACACACCCCCACATCACCCACAAACCCTTACGACCACAATTGCGACTGAAGGACAGAGAGAGACAGCACAGAATAGAGTAGACCATCACACAGAGGCAAATCACAACATCACCCACACAATATCCACGCACAAAACACCATACACCACCACACTCACCACACTCTACAACACATACACCACCCCTCACCTCATCCACACCACCCCATGGCACCCCAAAGACACCCCAGGTTCTCTGACGCAGAACTCAGGGTCATGGTGGAGGAAATAGTTCGGGTAGAGCCCCAGCTCTTCGGGACACAGGTGCAGCACACCACCATTGCCAGGAAGATGGAGTTATGGCAAAGAATAGTGGACAGGGTCAACGCTGTGGGACAGCATCCACGAAATCGGGATGACATCAGGAAGCGGTGGAACGACCTACGGGGGAAGGTGAGTTCCATGGTATCAAGGCACAACATCGCGGTGCAGAAGACTGGCGGCGGACCTCCACCTACTCCCCCAGAATTCACAGCATGGGAGGAGGAAGTCTTGCACATCCTGCATCCTGAGGGCCTCGCAGGAGTAGGCGGAGGAATGGACTCTGGTAAGTCAAATCTTCACTACTTCATTCCCCCCACCCCACCTGCATGCCAAATCATACCCCCACCCTCACCCCCACCCCATCACACCAACTCCTTGCAAATGGCTCACCATCACAACCCACCCATCCCAAAACCTAGCCCTGCATGCGTCCCCAAAGCATGGACACCCATCACCAAAGCATGCCCACTGCACATACCCATCTCCCCCACAAGCCACCATCACAAAAGCCCCCACAAGGGAATGCCAGCACTGGGGTACACGGCCACCCACCCATTACACGAAATGGCACACACAGAAGCAATAACCATACTCTTATACCCCTGCAGGACCCGAACGCCACCACACCGCCCAGGAGGGTCCAGAGATGTCCATCCCACCCCCAGAAGAGGCCCCCAGTGATGACAGCAGCTCTGTCTCCCTGGACCCAGATGACCAGCCCGGCCCATCGGGGACCTCGGGACAGTCGGTTCCCCACAGACAGCCACAGGCTACAGCAGACCTAACCCCCTCTGGGAACACCAGCACAGCTCCCACCCAGCGGGCCCATGCCTCTGTCTCCAGGACACGTCAATCAGCGGTGTGTCCACCACTACAGGGCACCCAGGTTGACCCACCACCCCAACAACAACAGGGACCTGTGGGCAGTGGTAGTGGGCACACGGTCCAGGGGACAGAGGCCCAGGGAAACAGGGGAACTGGGAGGGCTGCTGTGCGACAGGGGGGGGACAGGCCCAGGGAACCGACTCTCCAAGAGGCCCTCTTCTCCATCATGGGAGCATACCACCGCTCCCAGGAGACGATGGCTACGGTACT